>NC_089271.1:91801695-93001695 GCF_963930625.1 Muntiacus reevesi
GACTGAATGTATGAGTATGTTTCTGTTTATAAAATGAGCATGTATGAATGTGTTCTGTGTGTGAATGAATTTGTGGACATGTTCGTATGAGCAAAGAAACGTGTGAGCAAGCCTGTTGGATTGAACGTGTGAACATGTGGATGTTAAGTGTGTTCTGTGTGTTAGTAAACTTGTAAGCATGCTGTGAGTGCATGGGGGTTCATCTTTAAGCATGTTAATGTGTGAGCATATTTATGTGTGAGCATTTATAAGTGTGAGCACGTTCATGTACAAATGAACACATGAGCATGCTGCTTTGTGACCATCTTATTTTATGGAAGTATAAGTGTGAATCTGTATATGTAAGTGAAAATGACTTTGTCTTGTGTGTGAGTGATTTTGTGAGCATGTTCTTGTGAGTGAATAAATGCATTATGCTCATGTGAGTGAATGGTCGAGCATGTTTGTGTGAGAGAATGTTTAAGACTGTGTATGCGGGTGTGACTATGACTTAAGCTGTCACTATACCCTTCTGTTGATTGTATTTTCACTCTGTCTGTTCTCTGATCCCCTCTCTCAGTGCCTACCTTCTTACTTGGGTTTCACTTACCTTGGACGTGCGCTCTCTCTTCACGACTGCTCCAGTAAAGCGCAGCCGCAGCCCCTGACCTTGGACGCGGGGTAGCTCCTCTCAGCCGCCTCATGTGCCGCCGCAGCCGCCAATGCAAAGAAATAGAGGAAAACAATAGAATGGGAAAGACTAGAGATCTCTTCAAGAAAATTAGAGATACCAAGGGAACATTTCATGCAAAGATGGGCTCAATGAAGGACAGAAATGGCAGGGAACTAACAGAAGCAGAAGATATTAAGAGGTGGCAAGAATACACAGAAGAACTACAAAAAACATCTTCATGACCCAGATAATCACGATGGTGTGATCACTCACCTAGAGCCAGACATCCTGGAATGTGAAGTCAAGTGGGCCTTAGGAAGTATCACTATGAACAAAGCTAGTGGAGGTGATGGAATTCCAGTTGAACTATTTCAAATCCAAAAAGACAATTCTGTGAAAGTGCTGCACTCAATATGCCAGCAAATTTGGAAAACTCAGCAGTGGCCACAGGACTGGAAAGGATCAGTTTTCATTCCAATCCCAAGGAAAGGCAATGTCAAAGAATGCTCAAACTACCGCACAATTGCACTCATCTCACACGCTGGTAAAGTAATGCTCAAAATTCTCCAAGCCAGGCTTCAGCAATACGTGAACCCTGAACTTCCAGATGTTCAAGCTGGTTTTCGAAAAGGCAGAGGAACCAGAGATCAAATTGCAAGCATCCGCTGGGTCATCGAAAAAGCAAGAGAGTTCCAGAAAAAAACATCTATTTCTTCTTTATTGACTATGCCAAAGCCTTTGACTGTGTGGATCACAATAAACTGTGGAAAATTATGAAGGAGATGGGCATCCCAGACCACCTGACCTGCCTCTTGAGAAACCTGTATGCAGGTCAGGAAGCAACAGTTAGAACTGGACATGGAACAACAGACTGGTTCCACCTAGGAAAAGGATTACGTCAAGGCTATAGAGTGTCACCCTGCTTATTTAACTTATATGCAGAGTACATCATGAGAAACACTGGGCTGGAAGAAGCACAAGCTGGCATCAAGATTGCCGGGAGAAATATCAATAACCTCAGATATGCAGATGACACCACCCTTATGGCAGAAAGTGAAGAAGAACTAAAGAGCCTCTTGATGAAAGTGAAAGAGGAGAGTCAAAACGCTGGCTTAAAGCTCAACATTCAGAAAACCAAGATCATGGCATCCGGTCCCATCACTTCATGGCAAATTCATGGGGAAACAGTGGAAACAGTGGCTGACTTTATTTTGGGGTCTCCAAAATCACTGCAGATGGTGACTGCAGCCATGAAATTAAAAGACGCTTACTCCTTGGAAGGAAAGTTATGACCAACCTAGACAGTATATTAAAAAGCAGAGACATTCCTTGGCCAGCAAAGGTCCGTCTGGTCAAGGCTATGGTTTTTCCAGTGGTCATGTATGGATGTGAGAGTTGGACTACAAAGAAAGCTGAGCAGAGAAGAATTGATGCTTTTGAACTGTGGTGTTGGAGAAGACTCTTGAGAGTCCCTTGGACTGCAAGGAGATCCAACCAGTCCATCCTAAAGATCAATCCTGGGTGTTCATTGGAAGGACTGATGTTGAAGCTGAAGTTCCAATACTTTGGCCACCTGATGCAAAGAGCTGATTCATCTGAAAAGACTCTGATGCTGGGAAAGATTGAGGGCAGGAGAAGGGGCCAACAGAGGATGAGATGGTTGGGTGACATCACCAACTTGATGGACATGGGTTTGGGTGGACTCCGGGAGTTGGTGATGAACAGGAAGGCCTGGCGTGCTGCAGTTCATGGGGTCGCAAAGAGTCAGACACAACTGAGAGACTGTACTGAACTGAATACCCTTCTGACTGAGTGAACTGTGAGCATGATATTGTAAGTAACAACATGTGTGCATGTATATTACTAATTTTGGTGTTTACGTAAATTCATAAGCTTAGCTCTATGCTTGAACACACATATGTATATGAGTGAGTGGTAGTCAAGTTTTATACTTAATATGCTGATATGCATCTGTGATTTGGTATGTGACTATGTGCAAGGGATTATGTGTGTTTGCGTGTTTAAACCATATTTGTGTTGGTAACTGAATATGTGAGTGTGTGTGAGCATAAATTATAGAACACACATGAGTATATGTATGTGTTGATTCATATGAGTGAGCATATTTGGGTGAGTAAATATGTGTGTAGCCACGTTGGTCTGAGTATATTTGTTTGAGTGAATGGATGAGAACATATGTGTCAGTATGTAAGTGTACCCTCCATTTTGAGTCCATTTCTGATCAAGACTATATCGGTGAATAAATATGTGTGCATGTATGAGACTGGTGTGAGCCCATTCATGGATAAGAGTGTTGGTGTGAGTATATTTGTGTGTTAATACATAGTGGTAGCTATTCATGTGTATGAGTAAATATGTGAATTTGTACATGGATGTTAGCTTGTTCATGTGTGTGAATTAATGTGTAGTATAAGCATACTAGTTTGCATGGCATTGCTAATGTATGTGTAGATTTATGAGTGAACATGTGAGCATATACTTGTTAGTGTGTATGTACATCTGTGGGTATCTGAATGTGTGAGTTTCATGATGAGTGTGAAAATGTTTATCTGCAGTGGAAAGGGTGAATGTGTTCTCATTTATGCTAATTTGCACGTGTGGAGGGATTTGAGAGTGCATGTATGTGCAGGATCTGTGCATGTGAGCTCATATTACTATGTCTTTATGTTGGAATAAATTTGTGATCATGTTTTCGTGAGTGAATGGATGTTTGAGCATTTTTATGCATATGAGTGAATGTTGCAAGTGTGTTTACTTATGTGAGCTTCTTAATGGAAGAATGTATTTCTGTGTGTGAATGTGTAAGTGTGTGTTTGGAAGCATGTCCACCTGCAAGTGAATGTGTAAGCATGTCCTCACTTGTGTTTACATGCACATATGAGGAAATGTGTGTACATTTGACATATATGAATAGTCTTGTGTGTGAGTGATACTGCAACCATGTCCTTCAGTTCCGTTCAGTTCAGTCGTTCAGTCGTGTCCGACTCTTTGCGACCCCATGAATCGCAGCACGCCAGGCCTCCCTGTCCATCACCAACTCCCGGAGTTTACTCAAACTCATGTCTGTCGAGTCAGTGATGCCACCAGCCATCTCATCCTCTGTCGTCCCCTTCTCCTGCTCCCAATCCCTCCCAGCATCAGGGTCTTTTCCAATGAGTCAGCTCCTCGCATGAGGTGGCCAAAGTACTGGAGTTTCAGCTTCAGCATCAGTCCTTCCAGTGAACACCCAGGTCTGATCTCCTTTAGGATGGACTGGTTGGATCTCCTTGCAGTCCAAGGGACTCTCAAGAGTCTTCTCCAACACCACAGTTCAAAAGCATCAATTCTTCTCCGCTCAGCTTTCTTCACAGTCCAAATTTCACATCCATTCATGACCACTGGAAAAACCATAGCCTTGACCAGACGGACCTTTGTTGGCAAAGTAATGTCTCTGCTTTTTAATATGCTATCTAGGTTGGCCTTAACTTTCCTTCCAAGGAGTAAGCGTCTTTTAATTTCATGGCTGAATCACCATCTGCAGTGATTTTGGAGTTCCCCAAAGTAAAGTCAGCCACTGTTTCCACTGTTTCCCCATGAATTTGCCATGAAGGGATGGGACCGGATGCCATGATCTTAGTTTTCTGAATGTTCAGCTTCAAGCCAACTTTTTCACTCTCCTCTTTCACTTGCATCAAGAGGTTTTTTAGTTCCTCTTCACTTTCTGCCGTAAGGGTGGTGTCATCTGCATATCTGAGGTTATTGATATTTCTCCCAGCAATGTTGATGCCAGCTTGTGCTTCTTCCAGCCCAGTGTTTCTCATGATGTACTCTGCATATAAGTTAAGTTAGCAGGGTGACAATATACAGCCTTGATATACTGCTTTTCCTATTTGGAACCAGTCTGTTGTTCCATGTCCAGTTCTAACTGTTGCTTCCTGACCTGCATACAGGTTTCTCAAGAGGCAAGTCAGGTGATCTGGTATGCCCATCTCCTTCAGAATTTTCCACAGTTTATTGTGATCCACACAGTCAAAGGCTTTGGCATAGTAAATAAAGCAGAAATAGATGATTTTTCTGAAACTCTCTTGCTTTTTCGATGATCCATTGGATGTTGGCAATCAGCAGCGGCTGCGACGGTGCAGGAGCGGCCAAGGGGAGCTACCATATACCTGAGTATATACGTATACATAGCTGAAACACTTTGCTGTAGGCCTGAAACTAATGCAACATTGTAAATCACCGGAGTTCAATTTAAAAAAAAGTAAATAGAATAAAAATAAAATTTGACATATCAAATGTTCAGCATTGTACAGATGTGATTAATTAAACATTAAAAAAAGAAGGCCGGGAGGTTATGGCAAATTAACTTCAGTGGCAGGGAATGTGGCTATTTTCTCATGGAGTTGCAACACTCTAGTAGGTCCAGGTTTAGCTCAATCCACTAGATACATTACCATTTGAATACAGACCTCTGCCTGTATGGGAGCAGCTTCTGCTATCACCCAGGGCATAATAGGAATCTCAACCCATATCGTAACTGGCTCTGTTCCAGTAGAGCTGTGAGTTTCAATGAGGGCTCAGTGTACCTCTGGAAGTTGCCTCTCCATTGGCCAATATTTTTGGACTGAGTCTGCATGTTGCTTATGCCAAAAACCCATGGGCATGTGGGCCAGTGTATCCTAGAAATGAATTTTTGGGTGGCTGAAACTTCTAACTGTAAGTCCTGTTCTCAGAGCACTAGTGGGAGAGCTGAAATGATAGACTTCTTTAGTTTATCTAGTGTCTATTGTTGCTCGGGTTCCCACAGATAAGTGGAAGTCCTGAGGGTGACTCCATACACAGGAACCAGCAAATATTGGAGGTTGACACTGGAATTCAATGTTACTGCCAAATGTTTTATCTCCTTTACCAACATGGGAGGTTGGGGCATGAGAAGCTTTTCTTCTTCCAAATGCGGACTAGTTTACCCTTCTGAGTTTCAATTATAGACCAGACATTGAACAAACTAGGAGGTTCCCTGTAGCTTATGGAGGGCAGTTGCCCATCCCCTCAGTGAAGTGTTTACTCACAGTGGTGACAGTGTGTGACACAGAGTCATAGCCAGGTCTAGGGACAAGGATGGCATCAGTACAACGCCAGAGCTGAGTTTCTGTGGGAGGTGCCTGGTGCAGAGCAGTACTCTAGATCCAGACTGCAGATTCCTTGTGAAATCCCAAAGGTATTCATGTACCCTACAGGCAACTGGGAAAAGTGTACTGTTGATCCTCAAAGGGGAAGGCAAATTGTGATCAATTATCCTGTGACATATTTAACAAAGAGAACATGTACCAGTTTAGGCCTCTGGACCATTTACCAATATTACTTGAGTGTCATTCATTTCGGTATGAGATTCATAATGTCAATACCTCGTAGAGGGGCTCTGATACAGGGAGCAGCCTCCTTTAATTCTCTCTAGTCCATAGATAGCCTCTACCCGTTAGTAGTGGCTTGAGGACAGGCCATAGCAGGAAACCAAAAAGTGGGGATCCATATCCTTTCACTAACAAGGCTAAGACACGTCATAATCCTTCAGTGCTTTACTTTTAGTCAGTACCTCTCACATGGGTAGAGGAAGGTTCACTAATTTCCACTGGCCAGGGCCTACCAGTAGAATACAAACCTTAGGATTGTTTCATGAGGTTATATGCTGACTGAGGAAGTCCATTCCAGTAACAGGAAAAGAGATAGTTTCAAAGAGAACAACCAGGGCATAAGCATCTTTTAGCAAAATTAAGTCAATTTTAAAACCTCAGTAGACAATCATCCTTTCAATTAACTATCCTCCCAAGCCAGTCATCTCCTGGGGGAATCCCTTTGAAGCAACAGTCACAAACATTTTTGGCACCAGGGATTGGTTTGGGGTAGACAATTTTGCCATGCACCAGGGTGGTGGGGGATGTTTCAAGTACATTACATTTATTGTTCCTTTTATTTCTATTATTATTCCATCAGCTTAATCTCAGATCATCAGGCATTAGATCCTGGAGGTTGGGGACCCTTGTTTTAAAATATGAGTGCTTACTAGGATTAGGGAGATGTGGGTATCTGTATCCACCACAGCCAGTCAGTGTTGTTCATATTTTGGAGCCCACACTATAGTTCATGTGGTAAGAGGGCAACAGTCTGCCAAGAGAGGCCTGCTTTGAGAATATTGGGTCCTGATGTGGGGGTGGCATAATGTGTGTGTGTGCACCTATGTGTGCGAAGGAGTTTGTACCCACATTTGCATGTGTGATTGAATGTGCATGTTTGTGAACAACTTAAGGAGGAGTATGTTCATGTATGAAAGTAAATTGATGACTGACACGGTGTATGTGAAGCATATTGAGGTGTGTGAGTGAATGCATAACTATTTTAGTTTAAGCATATTTGTATTTGAATGAATTTGTCCATGTGTCAGCGTATCTATGACTGGGAGTAAATCCGTGAGCATGTTCATTTGAGTGAATGTGTAATTGGTGGACGTATGTGAGCTTGTCTGTGTGTGAGAGTGAATTGAACCTGTTCATATGTCAGTGTATTAATGTGCTTTTGTGGGTTTCTGTGTGTTCACATTTTTGAGTGAATTTGTAAGCATGTGCATGATGGTAGCATTTACCTCTGAGTGAATGTGTAACCATGATGATCTGTGTGAGCTTGTTAATGTGTATATCTATTTCTGAATCAATGCCTGGATGTATGTGTGAATGCTGATCCTATGTATGTACACAACTGCTTTAACGAGTGCACTTGTGAGTCTGTTGTCAGGTTCACTGTGTATATGTGAACATGTTCATGTTTGGGTGTAAATGACTGAGTATATGCACGTGATCATATTCCTGTGTTCGAATGAATAGGTAAGCATATCATGTACTTTCATGAATGTGAGTGAATGTATGCTTTGTACTTGTGTTTTTGTACATTTGTGCTTGAGTGAATGTGAAAAAAGTCTGTCATTAAATGCATGAGCATGTATATGTATATAGATACACATATGTGTGTGCATATTATTAATATACAAGTATAAGTGGATATAGGAACATGTGTGTGTTAATGAATATGTAAACATGCTTGTGTTAGGGCATGGTGATGTGTGTGTTCTTTTCTGTGAGTGAATGTGATTATGTCTATGTGTGACTAAATGTGTGTTCACTTGTGTGGAAGTGATAATGTGAGTGTGTCTGTGCAACTGTGAGTGAATATGTGAGTATCTGAGTGTGAGAGATTGTGTGAATGAATATGAATATGAATATGATCCTATCTAAATGTGAATGTGCTATCATGTCCAGGTCTCAGCATGAGTATTTTTGCAGTGTCTGTGAATGTGTTAATACACATGTGTGTGTTTATGAGCATGCAGGCTGTGTGAATATGTGAACTTGCTCATGTGTGTGAAATTGCTCATACATGAGTGATCCGTGTGTGAGCATGTTGTCTGTTAAATAAATGTGAGAGCATGCCCATGTATGAATGTGTGTGAGAGGTTGGAGGGAATGGATGTAAGTGTGCAACTGTGTCAGTAAATGAGTCCATTAGAATATGTGTATTTTTGTGGGAATTTGAGAGTGTGGACTTGTTCGGGAGATAACATGTAAACATGCTTTGTGTGTCTGGGAATGTTCACATTTAAGTATGTTCATGTATGAGTGAACATCTGAGTATGCCCATGAGTGTGAGCATGAACATATGTAAATAAAAGTGTGAACACATTTGTGTTTTGAGCATGTTAATGTGCAACAGTGAAAGTCTGTGTGTGAATGAATTCGTGTGTTCATATTCGAGTGCCTGAGCATGTGCATGTATGGGAGCATGTTCATGTGTGTAGATTAATGCATGATCAAGTTGGTGTGTGTGAAGGTGTTAATGTATAATTACTTTTCCTGAGTGGAACTGAATGTGTAAGCAAGTTCATGTATGTGAGCATGATGTAAATTTGAAGTGAACTTGTGATCGTGATTCTATGTGGGCAAGTCTGTGTACATGAATTAATCATGGGAGTGAATATGTCAATATGTTTATTTGCATGTGTTTGTGTCTTCAAGTGTTAATGGAGTGTTTGAGCAGGTTTTTGAGTTTTATTGAATATGAGTATGTGCATTTACATGAAATTTTCCTTTGTGTAAATAAATTTGTGAGGTTTTTGTGTGTTTGAGCATGTTAAAATATGAATATGCTCATTTTGTGAATGTGTAAGTTTGGGTATATGTGTGAATGAACACGTAAGTATGTGTCACTTTATTGAAACATGTGTTTATATGTGTATGCTCATATATGTGACTATGTGATGGCATCCATATGTGGATTAGCATATGAATACTTACATGTGAGTGAATGTAGGAGCAGTTTTCTGTGTGTATAATTCATGTCGGTGAAAATCTCAACATCTTAGTTTGCTTGACTGTATGAGTGTTCTGGGATAAGATTTGAGTGTATCTAGGTTTGAGTGGATATAGGACCATGTTTGTGCATAGAAACACATTAATGTGAGTGTGCTTATTTGCATGAATGAAGGTAATAATATGCTCCTAAGTGTGATTGAATTCCTGAGCGTGTTTGGGAGTGGTTGTGAGTCCGTAGGTATACATTCATGTGCAAGTGTGAACGAATATGTGAATTTTATCTGTGTCAGTGTGTGAGAGAATATCAGTATTGATAGCTTACGGTGAATGATGTCCGATTCGTGATCTCCGAAGAAGATTTAGCTTCAGGACCAGGGACCAGGCTTGATCACTCAAGAGCTTTTATGTAGCAGAGTTTTATTAAAGTATAAAAAGGGACAGAGAAAACTGCTGACATAGACATCAGAAGGGGGATGGAGAGTGCCCCCCTGGCTAGTCTTAGCAAGGGAGCTATATACTTTTTTAATTGGTTATTACAATAAAACAAAATAATGTCTCAAGGTTGTAAAGATCTTACTAGATCCACTCCCACAATTTACACTGTAAGATGACAGGATTAGAACTAACAATAGAAGATCTTACCAGGCCCACTCCCATAATACACATTTGAAGATGACAGGACTAGTCAGAAGGTTTTGAAGAAGGAGAAACTGTCCTCAAACAGGATACATTGTTGCTAAATAATCCTTAGCACAGAGTTTAAGCCAAGTTGTTTTGTTGTGTGATCATCAGTTTAAAAGAAAAAAAAACTTAAAGAAAAAAAAGTTTGTCCTTTTCTCCTCCTTGAGAATTCCAGACCCCTATCTCTTCCTTGAGAGCCCTAGTTAGACCCCTTTCTCCTCCTCGGGGACCCCAGACTTCTTATCAAACTACCTAGGAATTGACTCTCTCAGTATGTTGATGTGTGTGAATGATGTGTGAGTATAAATGTACGCTATTGTGTCTATCAGTGAGTGAGCACATTCTTTGGGTGACCCATTTAATATGCATGTATATGTGAGCATATTTATTTGTATGAATGTGTGAATTTGACGTGTGAGTGATTTGTGTGTGCATAAGTGTGAGCACATATGTTTCAATGAATATGCAAATATGTCAGTGTGTGAGCATATTCAGGCTTTCCAGGTGGTGCTAGTGGTAAAGAACCTGCCTGCCAATGCAGGAGAGGTAAGAGATGCGGGTTCGAACCCTGGATTGGGAAGATCCCCTGGCGGAGGGCACAGCAATCCATTCCAGTATTCTTGCCTGGAGAATCCCACGGACAGAGGAGCCTGGCAGCCTACAGTCAATAGAGTCGTACAGAGTCAGACACAACCGAAGTGACTTAGCACATATGCATGTGAGCATGTTCATGTGTGAGTGAACCTGAGTGTAAGAGTCTCTTTGTGTGTGAATGTACCAGCGTGTTCATGTGTAAAAAACGTGAGCAGGTCCACACGTGCCAACATGTTGATGCAAAAATGTAAGACTATGAGTAAGTATGTTCATGAGTGAGTGTGTCAGCATGTATCTGAGTAAGTGAATGTGTGACAATTCTAATGTGTGTTATAGATTTAATGGGAAAGTGTGACTGAATGTGTGAGCACGGGTTTGAGTGTGTTTCTTCCCCCTGGGTTTTTTTTTTTTCAGGGCTGCATGCCCACATGGTGAAATGTGAGGCACTGTGCACAAATAAGCTTTTCTTCTCTACTGGCTCAAAACTGTCTATAACCAGCTGTAGAGCTAGGGCACATTATTCCCTGTAAATAACATCACACCACTCCTATAGAAACATGTGTGATTCTCATGATCCAACCTGCTGGCTTCACTGCAGGCTAACTGCCCAGAAGCTGACCTGCAAAGAGAGAAATTAGTTATCTCAAGTCTAATGCTTTAGAAAGCAAAGTGCTATTGGGAATAATTGTCTGAATAACCACTGAGAAGTAAATGGGTCTCTGTGTTAGGTCAAATCCCAGGCTCCAGCATTTAGGGTTACCATGATCAAACCCCAGCAAAGTGCTTATAGGAACTGCTATAAACACAGCCCTTTATTACAACCATTCAGACCCCACCCCCCAACATGCCTTTAGAGAATGGAAGCTGTGTATGGCAGTTAACAAAATCTAGCAGGGCCAGGGAGCCAGGGACCCCCACCGACCCCAAGGTCATACTTCTCATTCTAGACCATTCAGTGCCACTCAAGCAGCCATCCCTTTTGGTGGGATCCAGAAGACCCTAAAGGGCCAGCACAGAGCCTGGTAGAGAGACTCCCAGCTATAAGAGCAAGTGGGAGCTGAAATAGAGTCCACATTCCCCTCATCAAGTTGCGTGCCCTGGCTCTGAGATGCAGCACAAAAGAAGGGAGACATGTTCCACTTTATCCTCCCAGAGAGGACACCTTATGTGCTAGAAGGGATCTGCATGAGAACTTAGTGAAAGTATCCATACATCTCAAAAAGGCAAATTAAAAGTGTTATGGACTGCATGTTGGTGTACTCCAAATACAAATATGTACAGCCTGGGGGGAGTACCACTGGTAAGTGTACCGGTAAGGTGCAGCTGGTTTGCTGCATTTCAGCTCTTTTCAACTTAACACAAAATTCTTTTTTTTTTTCAACTTAACACAAAATTCTTAAGTGTCATGACTTTCCTGGTGGTGCACTGGCTAAGACTGCACTCCCAATGCAGGGGGCCCAGATTCGATCCCTGGTCAGGGAACTAAATCCCACATGCCACAGTTAAATAGTATGCCACAACTAAAGGTCCCACATGCCGCAAATAAAGATCCCACATGCCACAACTAAAGATCCTGCACACCACAACTAAAAGATCCTGCATGCCACAACTGAAGATCCTGCGTGTTGCAACTAAAAAGACCTTGCATGCTATAAGTAAAAGATCCCACATGCCACGATGAAAGTTCTGCATGCCCCAAATAAAAAAAGATTCCACATACCGCAACTGAAGATCCTGCATGACACAACTAAAAGATCCCACACACCACAACAAAGATCCCAAATGCTAGAAAGAAAAGATACTACATGCCGCAACAGGGATCCTGCATGTCACAATTGAAAAGATCCCACATACCACAACTAAAAAGATGTCACAAGCCCCAAATGAAAGATCCCCTATGCCACAACTAAACAGATCTGAAGAGGTAGAAGATAAAATGGTGGAAATAAATGAAGCAGAGAGGAAAAAAGAAAAAAGATCAAAAGAAATGAGGACAACCTCAGGGACCTCTGGGACAATGTGAAACGCCCCAACATTCGAATCATAGGAGTCCCAGAAGAAGAAGACAAAAAGAAAGGCCATGAGAAAATACTCGAGGAGATAATAGCTGAAAACTTCCCTAAAATGGGGAAGGAAATAGTCACACAAGTCCAAGAAACCCAGAGAGTCCCAAACAGGATAAACCCAAGGCGAAACACCCCAAGACACATAGTAATCAAATTAACAAAGATCAAACACAAGGAACAAATATTAAAAGCAGCAAGGGACAAACAACATATAACACACAAGGGGATTCCCATAAGGATAATAGCTGATCTTTCAATAGAAACTCTCCAGGCCAGAAGGGAATGGCAGGACATACTTAAAGTAAGGAAAGAGAATAACCTACAACCCAGATTACTGTACCCAGAAAGGATCTCATTCAGATATGAAGAATCCAAAAGCTTTACAGACAAGCAAAAGCTGAGAGGATTCAGCACCACCAAACCAGCTCTTCAACAAATGCTAAAGGATCTTGTCTAGACAGGAAACACAGAAAGGTTGTATAAACGCGAACCCAAAACAACAAAGCAAATGGCAACGGGACCATACTTATCAATAACTACCTTAAATGTAAATGGGTTGAATGCCCCAACCAAAAGACAAAGACTGGCTGAATGGATACAAAAGCAAGACCCCTATGTATGCTGTCTACAAGAGACCCACCTCAAAACAAGGGACACATACAGACTGAAAGCAAAGGGCTGGAAAAAAAAGTAGTTCACGCAAACGGAGAGCAATATACAAGCAACTCCTGCAGCTCAATTCCAGAAAAATGAATGACCCAATCAAAAACTGGGCCAAAGAACTAAACAGACATTTCTTCAAAGAAGACATACAGATGGCTAACAAACACATGAAAAGATGCTCCACATCACTCATTATCAAAGAAATGCAAATCAAAACCACAATGAGGTACCATTACATGCCAGTCAGGATGGCTACTATCCAAAAGTCTACAAGCAATAATTGCTGGAGAGGGTGTGGAGAAAAGGGAACCCTCTTACACTGTTGGTGGGAATGCAAACTAGTACAGCCACTATGGAGAACAGTGTGGAGATTCCTTAAACATCTGGAAATAGAACTGCCATATGACCCAGCAATCCCACTGCTGGGCATACACACTGAGGAAAGGAAACCAGATCTGAAAGAGACACATGCACCCCAATGTTCATCCAAGCACTGTTTATAATAGCCAGGACATGGAAGCAACCTAGATGTCCATCAGCAGACGAATGGATAAGAAAGCTGTGGTACATATACACAATGGAATATTACTCAGCCATTAAAAAGAATACATTTGAATCAGTTCTAATGAGGTGGATGAAACTGGAGCCTGTTATACCGAGTGAAGTAAGCCAGGAAGATAAAGACCAATACAGTATACTAATGCATATATATGGAATTTAGAAAGATGGTAACAATAACCCTATATGCAAGACAGAAAAAGAGACTCAGATGTATAGAACAGACTTTTGGACTCTGTGGGAGAAGGCGAGTGTGGGATGATCTGAGAGAATAGCATTGAAACATGTATATTATCAAGTGTGAAACAGATCGCCAGCACAGGTTGGATGCATGAGACAAGTGCTCAGGGCTGGTGCACTGGGAAGACCCAGAGAGATGGGATGGGGAGCTAGGTGCGAGGGGGGTTCAGGATGGGAACACATGTAAATCCATGGCTGATTCATGTCAATGTATGGCAAAAACCACTACAATATTGTAAAGTAAGTAGCCTCCAACTAATAAAAATAAATGAAAAAAAAAGGGGATATAGAGCCTAACAAGTTAAAGTGTACCATCTCTAGCTAATTTAGCTGTGATAACTTGTTTCAGCCCAATCGGTTGTATTTTGCATGCTTAGTACTTGGATCATGCAACTGCTGAGAATTATTTAATAAACATATAATTATAAGCCATAAATCATTTTACCCTGATTCCATTAGAAAAATAATAAACAGATCTGAAATGTTGCAAGTAAAAAAATCTTGTGTGCTGCAACAAATGATCACCTATGCCACAACATATATCCCACACGCCACAATAAAAATCACATGTATCACAACTAAAAAGATCCCACATGCTGCAACTAAAAGATTCTGCATGCCACAACTAAAACATCCCACATGCCAGAAATAAAACCATCTTGCGTGTAGCAACAAAGATCCTACATGTGACAATTTATAAGATCTGCATGCCACCACTAAAGTTCCCACATGCTGCAAAAAAAAGATCTCTCATGCTGCAAAAAATATCCCGCATACCACAATTTAAGAACATCCATGCCACAATAAAGATCCTGCCTGTGACAATTAAAAAGATCCAGCATGCCACAACTAAAGATTCCACATGCTGCAGTGACGATTCCACTTGCAGCAACAAAGATCCCATATACCACAATTATAAAGATCTCATATGACACAGTGAAGATCCCACATGCCACAAGAAAGATCCCACATGCTGCAACTAAGATTGCACATACTGCTCAAATATCCCAATACCACAGCCACAACTAAAGTTCTCGCATGCTGCATAAAGATCCTCCATGCCACAACTAAAAAGATCTCACATTCTGAAACTAAAATATCCTGCATGCCACAAATAAAAAGATTCCCCATAATGCAACTAAAGATCCTGCCTGCCACAACTAAAAGATCCACATGCCACAACGATCTCACATGCCACCATTCAAAAGATCCCTCAGCTGCAACAAATATCCTGCATGCCCCAGTTTAAAAGATCCCACATTCCACATCCAAAAATATCTCACATGCTGCAACTAAAAGATCTTGCACGCCACAACAAAGATCCCATATACTGCAACAAATTTCCTACTTAACGCAACTGAAAGATCCCATATGCTGCAACTAAAGATCCTGCATGTCGCAACTAAAACATATCCCACATGCCCCAGCTAAAGATCCACACGACCTACAAAGATCCCACATACTATGACTAAAAGATCCTCATGCTGCAACTAAAGATCCTGCATGCCACATCTGAAGATCTTGTATGCCAAAACTTTAAAGATCTGGCAGGCTGGAACTAAAAGATCATGCATGCCACAATGAAGATCTTGCATGCCACAGATAAAAAGACTTCCCTTACTTCAACTAAAGATCTTGCATGGCACAACTAAAAGATCTCATATGCCACAAATAAGAAGATCCTTCATGCCACAACAAAGATCCTATGCCACAGTTAAAAAGATTCTGCATGTCGCCAACAAAGATCCCACATACCACAAAAAAGAGTCCACATATCACAACTAAAAAGATCCCACCTGGTGCAACAAAGATCCTGCCTGCCACAATTAAAAAGACCCTGAAAGCTGCAACAAAGTTCTCACATGCTACAACTAAAGATCCTACATGCCACAACAAGGATCCCACACACCACAAATAAAGATACTTCATGCTGCAACAAACATCCTGCATGCCACAACTAAAATAACTCACATGCTGCAACTAAAAAGATTTCACATGCCCCAACAAAATGATCCCACATGCCACAAATAAAAAGATATCCCACATGTCGCAACAAAGATCCTACACACAACAATTAAAAAGATCATGCATGCCACCACTAAAGATGCCACACGCTACAACAAAGATTCCACACGCCACAAGAAAAATCACACATGCTATGACTAAAAGATCCTGCATGCTGCAACTAAAAGATCCCATGTTCCAATGAAGATCCCACATATCACAACAAAAAAGATCCCACATGACAAAATGAAGAGCCTGACTGCCACAATTAAAACTACCCCACATGCTGCAACAACGATCCCACATTCAGTAACTAAAAGTATCTCACATGCTCCAACTAAAAGATGCCGAATGCCACATTAAAAGTTCCCACATGCCACAAGAAAGATACCACATGCTGCAACTTAAAGATACCAAACTAAACGGTCCCACATCCTACAACTAAGATCCCACATGCTGTAAGAAAGATCCCAATACTACAACTAAAAGATCCAGCATGCCAAAACTAAAGGTCCTACATGCTGCAAGAAAGATGCCACATGACACAACAAAGATCACACAACTAAAACTAGTCTCAGTTCAGTTCAGTTCAGTCACTCAGTCGTGTCACCTACATGCCACAAATTAAAGATCCTACATGCCACCAGTTAAAAGACCCAACATGCTACGACAAAGATCCCAGATACCACAACAGAGATCCGATAAATCACAAATAAAAAAGATTGCACATAGCACAATGATGACCCTGCCTGTCACAATTAAAAAGACTCCACATGCCCCAACAAAGATATCAACTGAAACAACTAAAGATCCATATGCTGCAACAAGGACCCCACATGCTACAACTAAAGATCCCATATGCTGCAACATATTCCCACATGCTGCAATGAAGATCCCACATTCTATAACTAAAAATATGTTGCGTGCCCCAACTAAAAGATGCCGCATAATGCAACTAAAGATCTCACATACCACACTAAAATAACCCACATGCCAAAACTAAGATCCCAATGCCAAAACTAAAAGATCTCGCATGCTGCAACAAAGATCCCACATACGAAAACTAAAAGATACTGTATGCCACATTTAAAGATATCCCATAGCACAACTAAAGATCCCGCATACTGCAACAAAGATACCATATAATAGAACTACAAAGATCCCACATACCATAACAAAGATCCAACATACCACAACAGAAAGATCTCACATGCTACAACAAAATCCCACAGGCGGCAATGAAGGACAAGCATGGCCTAACTAAAAGGATCTTACATGCCACAACTGAAAGATCCAACATGCTAGAACTAATAGATTCAACGTGTAGCAACAAAGATCCCACATGCCCCAACAAAGATCCCACATGCCAAACTAAAAGATCCTGCAATACCACAACTAAAAGATCTCACATGCCACAAAAAAGATCCTTCATGCCAGAACAAAGATCCCACATATGAAGACTAAAAGATCCTGCATGCCACAACTAAAAGAGCCCACATGCAGCAACCATAAAGATTCCTCATGCCACAATAAAAAGATTCTGAATGCTGCAACTAAAGGTCCTGCATGTCAAAACGAAAGATTTCACATGCTGCAACAGATATTCCAAGTGCCACAACAAATATGGCAAAAATCACAACTAAAAAGATCTCACATGGCACAATGACGTTCCCGCCTGCCACAATTAAAAAGACCCTGCATGCCACAACAAACTACCATAACTACATATCCACATGCTGCAACAAAAATCCCTCATGCTACAACTAAAGATCCCACATGCAACAACAAAATCCTACATGCTAAAAAGATCCTGCACTCTGCATCTAAAAATACCTCGCATGCCCCAACTAAAAGATGCCACATGCTGCAACAAAATGATCCCACATGCTGCAAAGAAGATCCTGCATTCAGCAACTAAAAATATCTCACATGATCCAACTAAAAGATGCCACATGCCACAACTAAAAGGATCCAATAACCACAACTAAAGATCCTCCATGCCACAAATAAAAAGATTCTGCATGCTGTAACAAAGATCCTGCATGCCACAATTAAAAAGGTCCCACATAACACAACTTATAGTCCTCACATGCTGCGACTAAAAATACCTTGCATGCCCCAACTAAAAGATCCCACTGACACAAATACAAAGATATCCTGCATGCCACAACAAAGGTTCCACATGCCACAATTGAAAAGATCCCACAATCCACATCTAATGATCCCACATGCTGCATCAAGTATCCCACATGCCACAACAAAGATCACACATACCACAACTAAAAAGATCCTACATGCCACAACTAGAAGATCCGATGTGCTGCAACTAAAAGATCCCGCATTGTGCAGCAAAGACCCCACATATCACAACAAAAAAAGACCCCACATGGAACAACGAATATCCTGCCTGCCACAAATAAAAAGACCCTGAAAGCTGCAAGAAAGATCCAAATGCTACAACTAAAGATCCCACATGCCTCAACAAAATTCCACATGCCACCACAAAATCCCACGTGCTGAAAGAAGATCCCACATTCTGCAACTAAAAATATCTCACATGATCCAACTAAAAGATGCTGTATGCCACAACAAAGATCCCACGTGCTACAAATAAAGATCCCATATGCTGCAACAAAATCTGAGAAGCTGCAGTGAAGATCTTACATTCTGCAATTAAAAATACCTCACATGCTCCAACTAAAAGATCCCACATGCAGCAACAAAGATCCCACATATTAAAACTAAAAAGATCCCATATGGCACAGCGAAGATCCTGCCTGCCACAATTAAAAAGACCCTGAATGCCGCAACGAAGATCCCACATGCTACAGCTAAAGATCCCACATGCCTCAACAATATTCCACATGCTGCAACAAAGATCCTGCATTCTGAAACTACAAACATCTCACATGCTCCAACTAAAAGATGCTGCAAGCCACAACTAGAAGATCCCGCATGCTGTGACAAAGATCCCACATACCACCACTAAAAGATCCTGTATGCTATAACTTAAGATTCCCCCGTGCCACAATTAAATTCCTGCTTGCTGTAACTAAAAAGATCCCACATGCCCCAACTAAAGATCCACGCCACTACAAAGATCCCACATACCACCACTAAAAGATCCTGTATGCTATAACTTAAGATCCCCCATGCCACAATTAAATTCTTGCTTGCTGTAACTAAAAAGATCCCACATGCCCCAACTAAAGATCCACATGCCACTACAAAGATCCCACATACCACCACTAAAAGATCCTACAGGCCACAACTAAAGATCCCACATGCTGACACCAAATAGCCTGCATGCCACAACTAAAAAGATCTCACATGCTGCAACCAAAGATCCTATATGCCACAACTAAATTATCCCACAAGCTACAAATAAAAAGATCCTGCATGCTGCAACAAAGATTCTGCATACCACAATTAAAAAGATCCCACATACCAAGATCTCACATGTGGCAACTAAAAAACCTTGCGTTCCCTCAACTAAAATGTCCCACATGTCACAAATCAAAAGCTAACTTGCATACCACAACAACGACCCTATATGCCACAATTAAAAATGTCTAGCATGGCACAACTAAAGATCTCACATGCTGCAACCAAGACTCCACACTGCAACAAAGATCACACACACCACAACCAAAAAGATCCAGCATGCCACAACTAAAAAACCCTGCATGCTGCAACAAAGATCGCACATGCTACAACTAAACATCCCACATGCCACAACAAAATCTGACATGTTGCAACAAAGATCTCACATTTTCCAACTAAAAATATCTTGCATGTTCCAACTAAATGATCCCACATGCCAGAACTAAAATATTTCACATGCCGCAACTAAGATCCCACATACTACAACAAATGCCCCAATACCGCAACTAAAAGATCCCACATGCCACAACAAAGATCCCATGGGCCACAACAAAGATCCCATAATACCAAAACTAAAAGATCCCATATGCCACAACTAACGATTCCCCAGGCTGCAACAAAGATCCCATATACCACAACTATAAATATCCCACACGCCACAATGAAGATTTTGCCTGCCACCATTCAAAAGATCCTGGGTGCTGCAACAAAGATCCCACATACTGCAGGTAAAGATCTCATGTGCTACAACAAAATCTTATATGCTGCAATGAAGATCGTGCATGTTGCGACTAGAAGGATCTTGCATTTCCCAACTGATAGATGCCGCATGCTGTGACTAAAAGATCCCACATACCACAACTAATAGATTCTGCATGGTGCAACTAAGATCCTACATATCACAACAAATATCCCAATACCACAACTAAAAGATCCTGCATACCAAAACTAAAAGATTCTGTATGTAGCAACTAAAGATGCCACATGCCACAACTAAAGATCTTGCTTACTGCAACTAAAAGATCCCACATGTCATAACTAAAAGTTCCTATGTGACACAACAAAGATCCCACATACCGCAACAAATATCCCCATAACACAAGTAAAAGATCTCACAAGCTGCAACTAAAAATATTCCTCATTCTGCAACTTAAAGATCTTACATGCAACAACTCAAAGATCACATATGCTGTAACTAAAGATCTACATGCAGCTACAAAGATCCCACACACTACAACTAAAAGATCCCCCATGCCACAACTAAAGATCCTGCATGCTGCAACAAAATCCCACATACCAAAACTAAAAGATCCCATAGGCTGCAACTAAACAACCCACAAACTAAAAATAAATATCCCACATGCCTTAACTTAAAAGATGCTGCATGTAAGCAATGAAGATCCCATGTGCCACAACTAAGACCCAACATAGACTAATAAGTTAAATAAATATTTTTTAAATTACAATTAAAAAGTCATTAAAAATACCCTCAACTGTCTGCAAATAAACTTATCTATGAAGCAGAAACAGACTAGCAGACATAGAGATCAGACTTGTGCTTGCCTAGCCTGGGGTGGGGGGAGGTTGTAGGGGAGGAATGGATTGGAAGTTTGGATCTAGCAGATGAAAACTATTATACATAGAATGGATAAACAACAAGGTCCTACTGTATAGCACAGGGAACTATATTCAACATCCTGTGATAAACCACAATGAAAAATAATATAGAAAAGAATGTCTGTATATGTAAAACTGAGTCACTCTGTTGTGCACCTGAAATTAACACAACATTGTAAATCAATTATATTTCAATAAAAAAAAAAAACCCTCAAGTGCCTAGAAGCAGGTTTCCTCTTATATGTGGACTAAGATGGACATGATATCATGTCAGCACCCTGTCAAAAATCTAAACCAGCTTCATTTGCAAGGCTTTTGCTGAAACAGAGAAGTCACTGGTTATCAGTATACATCACATTGTTTCCCAGAGAACCAACAACAGAGAATACCTCAGCTGTCACCTTCTGAGGGCCATGCCTTCTCTGGCACACATACAGACGTATATAGTCGTATGTATGCACATCCTTTCCCCTGCTCCCTTCTCTTCATATGGTGAGTGAGCCAGAAGCACGCACTGAGGCAGCCTCTTCTGCTTCTGCTCTCCAGCTTTTATCCAGAGGATGGGGCACAACAACTGGGTCAATGTCACCAGGTAGGATGAGGGGCTGGGATAGAGTGCAGGCATTCTGGCAAGTGGAGAGGAGAGGAAGCAGGCAGAGGGCAGCCTACAGAAAAAAATAATTACTTCAACCCCCTAAAGAGCACCATCTTGGAGTCAGCATGAACACAGCTCTCCAGGTTGGTGGGGATCCATCCAGGGGCATTGATTGCCCCGGGAAGTGTAATCTTCCACACTCGGTGCCCTCCTGAGCCGAGCTAACAAGTCTACATTCTTCGGCACAAAGTCACATTATCTGAGCTGGGAATGACATTTTATTGTCAGAAACATGTCAACCTATCTCTTGTATACCTCTGTTTTTAGAACTGGGAATGTGGCTTGACACAAAGAGAGAACCTTCTGGCTTTACCCAAAAAATTCATTTCAGATTCTTAGGCCTTAAAGCTGTCTTCTCAAAGACGTTTCTCTCATTAATCATGTGCTTCCAGCCTGGAGGTGTCTTGGATGAGTATACTCAGGTACTCAGCCTGAGCCCTACAGGTATCTGGCCTTTCCAAAGCTTTCTGATGTGTCAACCAAGATACCTGAGACTTTGAGCAGGTAGGTTTCCTTCCCAGGGGCATGGGAATAGGAACAGGCCCTGAGCATAGCTGTGATCCTAACATACTTTCACATGCTGATCAAGGAACATCAGTCCCTGCAACGTGTGAGTGTGTGTTCACTTTATATCCTATAAAGTCACTACAAGTAATGAATTAGTAACCACTAAACCATTGCCTCCGGGGGGGGGGGGTATATAGGGTTAGGTTCCTATGCGCCTCGTCACTCAATACATAAACTCGTTTTATGGCTGCTTTTGTCTAAAGTTACAATTTAATCCAACTAGAAACCCAGAATTTACTAAAAGAATTTATATTAACAAAATGATAAAAGCTTCTTCCAACAAAAGACTCTAGAATCTGTCGAAGTCTAAAACAATGGACACTCCCAATAGTGTCTCCAATGAAGCCTCTTCATTGTTGAGGCTTTAGTAACCTTTGTTCATGCCCCCTGGCATCGCTGGACCACCCATGATGGCTATAAGTTGCCCACAGGCAACTGATGCAAGAAACTGCCCTTCTTGGCTTTGTACTACAAACCATTAGAGTGGCAACTATCAGCCACATAATGGGCAATCCTCAAAATAGAGGTTCTCAGAGTCCCTGAGCCGGTGACGCCCTGTACCCAGTTGCCCAGGATGCCTTTGACCAAGGAACCAGTACCCCAAAACCTCAGCATGGTTACTGAGGCCTCCCTGATACAAGACAGTTTCTGGCATATCTTTCTGCAAGAGGGCAGATGAGATAGTGGTAGAAGAAGCCATCACTCTTCCAGACCTCTTGGCTACCTGGGGAGCCCCTTGGAATCAATTGTGTGGAAAAATTGAATGCTTGTACACTACATATGGTATTGTCACCATCATCCCTTGGAGGGATGGAAAGCAATAATACTCATTGATAGTGGCCCATCCTCATTTTAGTACTGGACGCCCTGGCTAGCAAATGGACCCATCTGTACATTTTTATAAACTCTTGGGCCATTGCCTAAAAGTTGTCTCTGTTGAGGTAAAGAACTCTGAGAATCACTGGCCTCACAGACACACAAAATATATATCAAGATGTTATGGACTGAATCCTATTCTCTCAAAATGTATATGCTGAAGCATTGACCCCTATTTGACTGTATTTGGTGACATGGATGTCATAAGCATGGAGCTCTAATCCAATAGGGGGGTATCCTTATAAGAAGAGGAAGAGACACCACAGAGCTCTCCCCCCACACTAAACAAAGAAAAGGCCATGTGAGGACACAGTGAGAAGACAGCTGTCTGCCAAGGACAAAGGTCTCACCGGGGTGTAAATTCTTTTAGCAAATTCTAGATTTCCAACCAGATTAAACTGGGGGTCTTTGCATCAATTTAAATTCATTCCTGAGCCCGGGCACGGGCCCGGCCCCCGAGCCGCCTGGCCGCGGCCCGGCCGAGTGCACCTGGTCCCCGCGCCCGCCCGCCTCTTCCGCTGGCCGCGCCAGCCCCCCGGGGGGCCCCGGCGCCATGTCTGTGCGCGGCGGCGGGGGCGGCTGGGTCGCAGCGCGCGCTCCCTTCGCGCTCGCCTTCTCCTCCCCGGTCCGCGCCTCCGCTCCATCTTCCTTTTACTTCTGGCCGCCGCCCCCCCAACCCCCGCCTTCTCTTCTCCCCTCCTCATCTGCCTTCCACCTCCCCGCGCGTCTCCCAGGAAGGGAGGGCGCAGCGGCGGCGGCCCGAGGAGGCGGCGGCGATGCTGGCGGCGGCAGAGGACAAGCGGCGGCTCCCCTGAGCGTCCCCCCCAGCAGGAGTCACCGCAGCGGCGGCGGCGGGCGGCGGCGGCTCTTCCTCTCCCCCGCGCTCCGGGGCTTGCTGCTCTCGGCCCGTGCCGGGCCCCGGCCGCCGCCGCCGCCCCGGCTCCCGTTCGGCCCGGCCGCACCCCGCGCGGGCTCCCGCGGCTTCCCGGGCGCCGGCGGGCGCTGCCCCGCTCACGGTTCCGGTCCCAGCCCGGGCGGCGGCCGAACGGCGCGGCGGCCCCGAGACCCCGGCGCCGCACTCGCCGCCGCGTTCCCGCTGCTCTTCGGCTCCGACATGGAAGATGGACCTTCTAATAATGCGAGCTGCTTCCGAAGGCTGACGGAGTGTTTTCTGAGCCCCAATGCTGCGGTTCAGGAAGGACCCGGTCTGGGGGCGCGGCCTCCCCTGCTGCCCTTAGGCGTGTTAGGCGTGGACATCTGTGCTCGCTGAAACGGACCCCGCCTGGCCGAGAACTGAAGGAAGATTCACTGATTGGCTCGGTAATGCACGGAGTAAACACTTGTTAAGAGTTCCTGCCACTTGCCAGGTGCTGCCCTAGCGGGCGGTGGCCCACGAGTTCACCAACCAGGAGAAGAGAGCCTCCGAGAAGCAAGCGCGGCACTGTCGCCCAGCGCCGGGAGGGTCGGCGGGCGCTCTCCGACCCTGGCAGGCTGGTGCCGACTGCACTTCATCAGCCATCCGCCTTTCATCGCTGACCTCCGAGCTCGTCCTCCGGCACTGGGCCTGGGACTTCACTGCTCGGAGAGGTGTTGCTGTGAAGTCCACTTTGCAGTGGTGTGTGTATGTGTGTGTGTCTGTGTGTGTGCGTGCACACAGACAGGAAAGGAAAGCCAAGAGGTCACGCTTTGACAGGCCACTAGGAGCTGCACTGTCTTCTGGAGGAAACAGCTCACCGTGTCTACACGTGGAGCGTGGCAGGGCGTGCAGGGGCTGTGTACACCAGTGGGGCAAGGACTTTTGGAGCTGAGCTGGGAATCCTGGCCTCAGGACGCACAAAAGTTAAAGGAAGGTCCTTGTCTCTCTCTTCCTCTCACAAATTTTCCTGCCTCTCTCCTCATGGGTGTTGCCCCCGCGCAGGCTGCTGTGAATAAGGCACAGAGCTGTAGAAAAGAAAAATACTGCTCAGAGAGCGCAGAGCCAGCGAGGACAGTGACACAGGACAGAGAGTGAGACAGGATGAGAAAGTGTGTGTTGGTGCTGGCGGCAGACACGTTTCATGCTACAATTTGTTGTACATTTCTAAAATATTCTCAACAGAAAATGTGTATGTGTCTAGGAAAGGTGGATTTTTAATACAGTCTACACCCCTGGCTAACCACTCTTTGCTCTGTTTCTTGAGACTTAAGATACTCTTTGTCCAACACTTGAGCAAGCTGGGATAAATATGATCCCTTTTTAGAGCCAGTGTGTGTAACACACAGACGCTGCACTAGACTTCACACTGAACTTCTTCCTGTGGACCTGATGATCCTGGGATTGCAGTGGGATGCCAGGCTGACCACACAGCATCGAAACCGGGTGTAAATCACTTACCAGCAACTGACAGAGAGGTGCCAACGCGGAAACTAGTCCTTCGAAGGAGCTGCAGTGCCCATAGGACACCCACCAAGATAACCGGCAAAGGAGCGCTGTGAGGACTTGCCGCCAGGCCCGGGTGAGATCAGGAAAGAGCCCAGCAAAGTGGGGGTGCCCGTGTCTGTCCTGACTAGTGGCATCAGGGTTTAATCCAAAGGAGAAGCGGTTTGAACCAGGTGGAATTATTCAGATTCGTCAATTTTTAGTTTCACAAAATTCTTCTTTTGATTTCAAGAAACTTCCACGAACAAAGATAACCCCTAAACATTTGAATGAGAAACAGTGGAAACAGTAGAAGATGGTGTCTTCTGCAATGTCAGCCTGACACATTAGCTTTAGGTAATTTTGCATCTAAAACTCTTTCTATCCCATTAACAAAAATAAGTGAGGTCCAGTAAATAAATGATGGGGAAAAAAAAATAAATTCATTTCTCCCTCTGTATTCAAGTCTTCTGATTTGTTTCTCTCTGATCCTTTCTGCTTGTTTGTCACTGGATATACCTTCTGTGTGTGACGGGGGAGGTGTCCTCTCTACTCTGCTCACATTTATACATTTCTTCCTTCAGAGAGCCTCAAATCAGTTTCATTAGGGCTAGGGGCCTCCTCTATGACAACGGTTGCTTAATAAATTTTAAAGTCTCTGGCTTGAGTTGGGTTTGGATTCATCTCATCACTGTGTCACAAAAGAGCTATGGTCATTTTTCCCTGCATCTAGGATGATCAGGACTTTTACTGCATCAGAGACAAAGGTAACAGCGTGGCACAGCAGAAGATTGCTGGGCCCCCAAGCCAGAGGGGTACAGACTGAAACCATGTTCTGCTATGTGCTGCCACTTCAGTTGCATGGAATTTTTTTTTAATATTTTCTCTCTGTAAAAATCCCCTCAGAATATTTCACATTTCTAGCAGTGCAAATTTACAGCTTTGGATTTTTACCTCATCTAATCATGAGTGGTCCAGACCTTCTGGGTGGTTATGGAGATAGGTTCAGAGACACAGTGACTCACCTCTTGGGAAGCCCAGGAAAGGTGGACACCACAGGCCCATGTAAGACATATGGGAGTTGCATTCTGGAACAGAGTGAAGCAGAAGGGTCCATAGGAAGAGGGATTTGAAGTATTTGGAGGGTGAGGTAACCCCTGGTTCCTGAGCAAGGATGTGATTGGTTTCTTTGAATAATTCTGCTGGCTGACAAGGAAACACTATACAGCGATATTAAGCAGGAATGCATCTGGGGCATTCAATATGGAGGTTTGTTGCTACAGGACCTTATCTGGGGGAGTAGAGTGGGGAGAGAAACTTGAGAGTAGGACATTCAAGGCTCTCTCAAATACATCACATGTCAACTCAGTGCAAAATATTCTTTTGGGGCATCATCCCACAACTGGCCCCTCCCTGCTTACACGCACAAACACACATACACACACAAACACAGAGGCCAGTACACATGACTGAGGAGAACTCAGTCCCTGGATATGGATGGGTGGACCCTGGGATGGCAGTTCCCCAACCCCTGCGACTGGGGCGCTGTTGGCTACCACAGTAACATAGGCACTAGAACAAGGGAGCTCCATCTAAACTGCATGTCCCCGTCTTCATCACCAATTCCTCTAGGAACTGGCCAGTATGCAGGGTGCATGGGCAAGGGTTTAAAAGCCCAGGCCCACATCTCCCCCAGCCATCTCCTTCTAAAAGTTTGTCCATCCATCCACTGCACTCCCAGTTCCTGGCAGCCTGGCAACCTCTGCTTACCAATTAAAGAAGTCCAGAATGACGTCAGGAACATCAGAGGAGGCTGGGTTGGACGTCAAATTGGAATTTCCAGGTGGTATTGCAGTTGTTGCCCTTCCAGAGCAGGATCCTGTCGAGCAGTAGGAGCACAATGACTCGCAGCACCTCTGGACGCCATAGTTCCTAGTTGGAGAATACAGCAGACAGCTGTGGACCTGGAGGAAGGCAGAGGGCAGGGTGAACCCGCAAACTATGAGGTGGAGGGAGTGGAGGGGGTGGGTGGGTGCGGGACAGTAGAGCTTGTTTTTCCTGTAAGAGCCAGCCTTTAGGGTGAGCCCATCTTACCTTAGGGAAGGTGGGGATGGATCAGTGACCCTGAGCCTGAGAGCGGCAAGAAGATCAGCAGCCCAGCAACTCCACTCCACTAAGCACGCCAAGGACGAATCCCTCTGCTTTGGAGTGCATGGCCTCTGAAGCACTTTTGGTTGCCAGGGAGCCTTCAGGAAGCCTGGCATGCACCTGGCTCCGCCCATCCCGTTGGCATTGCGAGGTTAGCAAATCCCGCAGATGCCAGGAGCCATTCAAAAAGACACGCGGTTCTGCCTGCTCTTATGGCTTGGGCACCACCCAGCCCTCTGCTCATTCCTGCCGCTGCGGTCATTCCTGGGTCAGCTCCAGCTCCCTGGCAGCTGGAGAACTGGGCTGCGTGTTTGCGGTGGTGGGGCACCCCACCCCGCACCTTCCCCCTGCAAAAATGCAAAATCTGCTTTTCTCTTCAAACAGCGTATGCCTAAGGGTTTGCTTTTCGTTGTGAAAGGAGTAAATTGACTGTCCATGTTGAATTCTGAAAGATCTAGAGAGCTTTGAGGGCTCAGAAGATAGTTGATTGGGGATTGTTCTGAGATCCTTGGGCTTCCAGGGAACCCGAGTGCCTCCTTTCTGGAAAGGGTAGAAAAGGTTCAGTCAATGTGTTTTATGATAGGGCTCTGGAGGGTCATCAGGACAGAAATTGGGTTCCCGGAGTGCCCCCCTCCCATAGCTAAGGGCTGCAAAGTTGACGTGAGGCTTCTTGGCTGGCATCATAGAAGGGGAAAAGAAGGCAAATGTCATTGTATCAGATCTTCAGAGCAGTTAGCCCCTGGAGAGCAGGCCACTCTAATGCTCCAGCATCCTGGCCCCAACATGTAGACACGAAAACCTCACAGTTTTACTGTTTTAGTTTACTTACTAAGTCGTGTCTGACTCTTGGGACCCCACTGTAGTCCACCAGGCTTCTCTGTCCCTAAGATTTCCCAGGCAAAATACTGGAGTGGGTTGCCATTTCCTACTTCAGGGGATCTTTCCAGCCCAGGAATCGAACCCATGTCTCCTCCATTAGCAGGTGGGTTCTTTACCACTGGGCCACCAAGGAAGCCCCGCTTGTGACTATGGAAATTACCAAAAGCTTGATGGCAAAAATGAGTTTATTTCCAGAGCTTACATCCCAGATACATATGAGAAAGATTCCAAAAGACAGTAAAGAATATGAGAAAGTCACTTTGTACTTTTTGAGTTTTTGTCTTGGTCATTTATTAGAATGTACATAGGTATCTAGATTGAATGGACTTAAACATGAATATGGTATTATGACTTAAACATGAAGATGGTATTATGAGGTAGAGGAAATATCACTGACCTAGGAGTTAGCCCATCTCTTATCTGACCCAGCTCTGTCACATGACAATGAGTATTTCAGTTTTGCTAAAGTATAAGGTGGATTGGGAGGTAAGGCAAGAGGTAAATGAAGTAAGAAGCAAAAGAATAGGTAGCATCTGGCCTAGTCAGGGCCACACATTCAGTGCACAGAAAATACCTACGCAGTGAATAAGTGAAGCTAAGAAAGAAAGTTTTATTTTATAAACAGCAAACATTTATTTTTCACAGCCCTAGAAGCTGGTTTATCCAAGACCAAGGCACCAGCAGATTTGGCGTCTCCTGAAGTCCACTTCCTGAATCTTAAATGCCAACTTTTCACTATGTCCTCACTTGGCAGAAGGGGCGGAGTATCTCTCTGGACCCTCTTAAATAAGGCACTAATCACATTCATGAGGACTCCACCCTTATGACCTAGGCACCTCCCATACACTCCACCTTCTAATACCATTACCTTGGGAATTAAGATTTCAGCATATAGATTTGGGGGGGATGCAGACATTCTATTTACGACACCTACACAACTTCTATACTGCCAATAAAGTGCCATGTCTAAGCCCAAATTAAATCACATCATTTTCTTACTTTAAAAATTTCAGACTTCTCATTAACTGGCTTCTCATTAACTTTTCTTCATGTTTTCTCTCCATAATCCACTCCACATACTCCATTTTCCATCCACATCTCTTCTTTTATTTTTAAGTTGACTTTTATTGGAGTATAGTTGCTTTACAATGTTATATCTGCTTCTGCTGTATAACAAAGTGAATCAGTTATCCCCTCTATTTTAGAATTCCTTTCCATTTAGGTCACCACAGTGTATTGAGTAGAGTTCCCTGTGCTATACAGTACTTCTCAGAAAGAGCATTTCAGATCTGATTGTCCAAACTGAGGGATTTGATTTCTAATTTACATCTAGCAGCAAGCTCTTGGAGGATTTGTGCAGGAAAATAACACCATCAGGAAGAAACTTTCAGTTACTTTCTAGAGGAGAAACTGGAAGAAAGAGAGATTGGTGACAAGGAGAGTAGTTAAGAGGATGGTGAACACCTCTGCTTACAGTACTGGCAGGCTTAGCAATTTGGACTAACCATCCCAATGAGGACAACTAAAACTTACTGGGTGAAATGTATAAAGAAAGTATCTTTGTCAAGCACTAAGAAACTATGAGACTAAAATCTTGAAGAAGACAAGAACCCAAATAGGAAAGCCCAGCACTCAGAGCCACTTTTTCCTGAGGGCATTAGCTGAATCCAGAAGAAAGAATTATGGAACTGATCTGTGGGCCTCATGGGAAAAGAAAATGAAAGTTGAATCCCACAGCTCCAATGAATAGGTCTGATGAGCTCTGCCACCACTTTAAGCTGAAAATAAGTGACTACCCCTTTCAGGAAATAGTGAACCAGAGGTAACAAGCGCTGGAATAAATTGCAGCCTAGATATACATCACTGCAGTGATCCAAGGAACTTCAAGCCCTGTACCTTATGTAGGCACATAAGGAAAAAATATATATATATTGTAAGTAACAGCCAGAATGAAAAGTAGACTATAATCACTATGGCCTATATTTCAAAAAATTAACAAGTATGTTTTAAAATATCTTCAGGGAACAGAAAATCATAAAAAACAGCAGAGAGGGAATTCTCTTGGTCTCCAGCCATTAGGACTCATGATTTCACTGTGCACTTCAGTGGCTTGTTTTCAATCCCTGGTTGAGGAAGGAAGATCCCACAAGCCACGAAGCTCAGCAAAAAATAAATAAGCAAATAACATTGGCGTAACCATTAGATCGTGATAAATGCTGTCAAGAAAAATAAACCTAAGACAATTATTGAATTGGAAGATAGATTAGAATAAATCATCCAGAATTCTGCCTGGAGAAATAAATTAATATGAAAAAAAGTAGGATAAGAGACACAAAGAGTAGAGTGAGGAGGTCTAATATTTGTTTAATTCAAATCCCAGAAAGACAGGAGAGAGGAGTGGGGAAGAAAATGATGGCCAAGGATTTTTCAGAGCAAGTGAAACGCACAGATTCTAAAAGCCCAATGAGTTCTACGCAGGATAAAAAACAAAAATTCACTCCTAGACACATCATAGTGAAAGTGCAGAAAATCAGAGAGAATGAGGCTGTTAATGATCCAAGCTAGAGATAATCAATCTTGACCTTGGGCAGGAGCAGAATAAATTGAGACAAAAGGATGGGCCTCTAGACACTGGCCTTTAGAATACCTTTTTCTCAAACTTATCATGAAAGACTATTTTATAAACATGTTATCCATTTCATTCTCAATTAAGAAAATACATTTGTTAACAAATCTGTTTGTTAGAGCAACCTGACACCTAGGAGCTCCTCAAATTGTTATACGTGGAAGGTCATCATCCTGTAAGTATGTCATCTCATGGGCGATGTACAGGGTGAGTATTCTCCACAGGAATTATGATGGTTAATTTTATCTGTCAACGTGACTGGGCTAAGGGAGAATTTCACGCGTTTTGCTCAACATTTCCTATGTTTCTACAACCTATCCATCTGGCTTGCTCCTCTCTGCCCTTCCTGTCGTGGACACTCAGTTCCAACCTAATGAAGCTACTGGCCTTTCACTGAGCAAGGCTGTCTTGCAGACACTTAGTTTTTCTTCCTTTGCCAAAATCCCATCCTTTTGAAAAAGCCAATACCTTATGCTCCTCTCCCCAAAGCAAACTATGAGGGCTCTAACTGCATGTACTGTGTGGTTCTGTTTATGCCCTGGTTACATAGTACCTTTCATTAAAATCTGTATGTGTGTCTTACTTCACTTGAAAGTGTGTAAGTTCACTTTTTTTGCATCAGTAACTGCATGATCCTCATATTTCTTCTCATTAAAAAAATTCTTGGGGCTTTCCTCACGGCTCAGTGGTAAAGAATCCATCTGCCAGTGCAGGAGACACAGGTTTGATCCCTGATCTGGGAAGATCCCACATGCCTCGAAGCAACTAAACCCACGTGCCACAACTACTGAGCCTGTGCTCTAGAGCCCGGGAGTGGCGACTGCTGAGCCCACATGACGCAACTAATGAAGCCCAAGCGCCCTAGAGTCCATGCTCTGCAACAAGAGAAGACACCGCAAGGAGAAGCCCACACACCACAACGACAGCACAGCCCCTGCTTGCTGCACCTAAAGAAAAAGCACACGCAGCAACAGTGACCCAGCCCAGCCAAAGGTAGATAAATATATGAAATTATTTTTAAAAATAAAATAAAAATAAATTCTTTTGGCCCACAATGATTTATTCTCTGAATCGTTACACCTCTTTAACAAATAAATATAACCATGGTTTGTGTAAGTTATACTAAAAAGCAATTTTAACACCTTACATCCTAGAAGACAAATTAGAGAAGTCATTTTAGGTAATTGGCATAGTAGAAGTGGGAGAAAATCAGGTAACAGTTGACCAATTCCAGTGAGTGTTGCCTAGGTGTTCTTAATCAGTGAGAAACCACTTTGCTTCCTTGGTGGACCTTTCTCCTTTTTAGAAATGTCAAACCCAAGAGAGAATGTTGTTTGAACTATTTATTTTTTTCTTAGCTTGCGAGCCTGACTAACTTGAGCAACTGGTTTGTTCTGAGGTAATATGGGATTTTAAAGAAATGAGCCATTCACTAGTTCACTCTTCAGGATGTGGACATGTCACATTCATTTAATACCTTGACTTTATAGCCTGGACTAACATGGAAACCAGCATTTTCTGGGCAGCATCAGTTTGCATAAAACAAGATAAGATCCCAACTCAGCTCTTCTGTCAGCATCCATGCTCCTGATGTTGTTTATAAGAACACAGCTCATTACAGTGAACTGACTCCCCTAGCCTTTATTTCTTCCACATGAAATATACTGAGTTGAGTTGGAACAAAATGGGTCAACGTGCTTTAGCAGACAACCACCCACCAAGGCTCTGTTTGTCAAAACTGACATAACTGAAGTAAGGCAAGGGGCATTTGGAACTGGGTGCAAAGGTATTCAAGTGTATAAACTTTTCCAGGAGTTGTTAAGGCTGGAAAAGCTTCAGTGTGGACCCGCACATCCAATTTAGGAGTCAGCTATGAAAATGAAGTCAGAGTGACCCTCAGTTCAGTTCAGTCGCTCAGTCGTGTCTGACTCTTGGCGACCCCATGGACTGCAGCATGCCAGGCTTCCCTGTCCGTCACCAACTCCCAGAGCTTACTAAAACTCACGTCCATCGAGTTGGTGATACCATCCAACCATCTCATTTTCTGTCGTCCCCTTCTCCTCCTGCCTTCAATATTTCCCGGCATCAGGGTCTTTTGCAATGAATCAGTTCTTCACATCAGTTGGCCAAAGTATTGGAGATTCAGCTTCAGCATCAGTCCTTCCAAGGAATATTCAGGACTGATTTCCTTTAGGATTGACTCGTTTGATCTCTTGGCAGTCCAAGGGACTCTCAAGAGTCTTCTCCAGCACAAGTTTAAAACCATCAGTTCTTCGGTGCTCAGCTTTCTTTATGGTCCAACTCCCACATTCCATACATGACTATTGGAAAAACCATAGCTGTGATTATAAACCACTACTTTGTCAGCAAAGTAATGTCTGTTTTTTAATATGCTAGTTTTGTCTAGGTTTGTCATAGCTTTTCTTCCAAGAAGCAAGCATCTTCTAATTTCATGGCTGCAGTCACCATCTGCAGTGATTCTGGAGCCCAAGAAAATAAAGTTTGTCACTGCTTCTATTGTTTTCCCATCTATCTGCCAAGAAATGATGAGACCAAATGCCACAATCTTAGTTTTTTGAGTGTTGAGTTTTAAGCCAACTTTTTCACTCTCCTCTTTCACTTTCATCAAGAGGCTCTTCAGTTCCACTTTGCATTTTGCCATTAAGTGTGGCGTCATCTGCATATCTGAGGTTATTGATATTTCTCCCAGCAATTTTGATTCCAGCTTGATCTTCATCCGGCCCCGCATTTCACATGATGTACCCTGCACTTAAGTTAAATAAGCAAGGTGACAATTTACAGCCTTGACATACTCCTTTCCCGATTTAGAACCGGTCCATTGTTCCATGTCCAGTTCTAACTGTTGCTTCTTGACCTGCATACAGATTTATCAGGAGGTATGTAAGGTGGTCTGATATTCCCATCTCTTTCAGAGTTTTCCACAGTTTGTTGTGAGCCACACAAAGACTTTAGTCATTGAAGTAGAGTGAACCTGCTTGTGTTCCACTTGATGTAAACATATTCGGAGATCAGAGAGCTTCTTTCCAATGAAATGAATTAATGTGACACCTTGCTTATGTAGAACTTCACTTTAAATTTATTACAAATAAACAAAGATGCTTATTTGTAATAAGGATGCCTGAGGATTATGTGTGGATCTTAATTACAAATTATACTCTTTGTCCCAGCCCCCTGATCAGAAAATGGCCACCCTCCTCCACAGAATTAATAGTAATCATTTAATTCTCACTTCAGCTTTCTAAGATAGGTGTTATTCTTCACATTTTCCATCCAGGAGGGGAAATGATGTAGTAGAAGTCAGAGCTTAGACTCTGAAGCGAGACTGGCTGGGTTTGAATTTCACCTGCGCCACTCACTAGCTGTGGAACCTTAAGCAACTTACAGAGCTTTGCTTTGCCTCAGTTTCTTCATCTCTAGAGTAAGATAGTAATAAGACTTCCGTGTAGGATACAATGAGTTAATTCATGGAAAGCACCTAAATTATTTTTGCCAAATATACAATCAATATACAATATACAATCAAATATACAATACAAAAATATGGAAGATATTCTGGAGCTAGGTGGGCCTTTTCTTCTGGCCAGTTAATAGGACATATGAGAAGGGAAAATATGGATCACTGAAGCCAATTCGAAGGAAAAACATAGGTCATGGGAGCCACCTGACCTTCTCCATAGTTTCTGAGATGAGTTTTGTAACTCTGACTGGGGGGAGGGTCTGGTGTGCAGAAGGGTTGGAAAATGCAGTCCAGGGGGAGTTAGAGCCTAGGATGTGTTCCAAATGTGTCTGCCTCAGTCAGAAGCTCCTGGAATCCAGGAGATCAGAAAAGGCCCTTTCTGACACAGGCTCCAGGAAGGCTTTAGAGCCCCAGGGAATATGGTAAGTTCCCAAGTGCGAATCTTCAAGTTGTGAGCTTTCAAAGATGCAAACATGCATTCCATCAGTGTCAAGCATAAGTGAAACTGCAGCTTTCCCTCCATCTCCTATGGCTGACAATCTTCCAGCCATACCATCTCCCACTTCCTTTCCCTCCTCCAGTCAGTAACTCTTCTTGCCTGTTCATTCGATGCCAGCCCCTGTTATACTGTACTAGTACACTTTTCAAGGTACTGTACTCTAAGATTAAAAATGTTTTCATTATTTTCTGTTTGTTTATGTATTAGTCATGTGAAAAGTATTATAAATCTATTACAATACAGTACTATATAGCCGATTGTGTTAATGGTGTATCTAGGTTAACTTTGTTGAACTTAACAAATAAATTGGACTTCTGAAAGCACTCTCAGAATGAAACTCATTCATATGTAGGGGCTTAATGTATATACAAGCTACTACACTCACTGAATCACAATAAATTCATTTTAAATATGCTGCTATCCTGTTAATTTAGAAGTGGCAATGTACAAAGCAACTGATTGTTCATGATGGCTTTTCTTTGGGAGACCTGAGGTGTAGTTTCTGGCTTACCCAGTAGGGGTGGTAACCCTTAAGTTACGTGGAACCAGCTTATTGCCTTACTTTATAATTTTGAATGACTAGACTTAGTGTTTTATTGTCATCACAGAATTTAAATGGTTTCACATATAACATTATTCAAAGCTCTTAGTCCATATCAAGTTAATGTTTCTGCTTTCCTTTTCAATGAGACTCTCAAGTATTTCCTATAGCAGCAGCTTCAGCATTTTTACCTTTCTGTCAGCAGCTTTGTCTAGATATTCATGTGGACGTGGTCTTCTTCACAATGGAGCGCAGGACAAAAGAAAAAGAATTTTCTCTGTGGTTCTGATTTACTATAATGAGCGATAAGTGGGCTTAGGGCAATCACTCTCATAGAGAGCAAAAGGGAAATTTAGTTGAACATAATGTGAATTGGCTGGAATAAGCCTCAGTTGCATGCCCCTTACTTGGGTTTGGCTCTCAGTTTTTGACTACTAAAACGTGTTCACAATGCACACTGGAAGATGTAGCCCCATCTGGCAACACTGGAAATAAGCAAGGAGTCATAGGACCCCTCAATACAGAGAAATTCACTATCACTGAGCTGATGAACTCAAGGTGATCCAGTATTCTTTCATTCAACATTATAACAGTATTTATTGAGAGAGCACAATGACAGCCACTGTGCCATCCACAGCCACATATACATCGACCCCTGGGGAAATGACTGCGTGGTAGAAATGCAGATGATGAAACAAGGAATTCCCAAACACATGGTATGGTGATATACATCAGAGGGGCTCCTAAACCAGGCTTGAGGGTTTGCAAAGAAAACTGGATGTCTAGGAGAGGAGTGAAAGGAAGTATTAATCCTCAGACTTTTATATCTTTCCCTCACCCCTGCTATAATGTACAGGCGAGTCCTGCTTTCTGAGTAAAATGTAAATCCAACCACTTCCTACTAACACCTTTGCTTTTGTCACTCTGATTCAAGACACCGTCATCTCTCAGGTGGACTACGACAATAGCCTCCTAACTGGCATCTCCATCTTCAGTTTTACATCCTGTGGCAAATATCATAGATTAGCTCACCTGACTCCATCCCAGGCCCAATTACACCAGCTAAGGCTTGATAGAGGTTGAAAACCAAGTCTACCTTTCCTGAACTCCTGCCTGGATGGCCTGGATTCCATGAATAGAAGCTTCTTCCAAGTAGATAAGAAGCACCCATGAGACTTGGAAGAAGTCAGGTATAGTCCATGCTTCTTCTGTGGTTTCCGTTTTCTGTTAGTGAGCGTGGCCTCATAAAATTTCACTTCTTTTGCATCAGTGACAATAGAGGTCGCAGGGTACAGTTCCTAGCTTTGTGGGTACCAAAAGGCAAGGCATGAGACATCTACTTTGACTGTATAGATGGAGAAGGAGTCAGTGTGGTCTCGCAGCCAAAATCTGTGATGGTCTCAGCAGAAACAGAGTTAGTCCAGTGGCTTCCTCGCTTCCCACCCTCCTGATTATGCCAGTTATGTGGTATTATTCAGGAAAATAGTTACTTAAATTGTAAATACCTGAGTTAAATAAAAATGACCACCTTCCAAAAGTCTCTCATTCTTTTTCTTCATACCCCCAGTTGTTTTGTATAGTCTTATCATCTATTTATGCATGTCGGTTTTTAATTTTGTAAATTCTCCAGGCAAGAATACTGGAGTGAGGTTGCCATTCCCTTCTCCAGTGGTTCTTCCTGACCCAGGGATCAAACCCAGATCTCCTGCATTGCAGGCAGATTCTTTACCATCTGAGCCACTAAGGAAGTCCCAAGAATGCTGGAGTGGGTAGCCATTCCCTTCTCCAGAGGACAGCCTGACACAGAGATTGAACCTGGGTCTCCCGCACTGCAAGCAGATTCTTTACCATCTAAGCCACCAGGGAGGCCCTTATAAATGGCCTCATATAGTATATATTGTTGGGACTTCCCTGGTTGTTGATGGTTAAGAACCTGCCTGGCAATGCAGGAAAGGCAGGTTTGGTCACTGGTCAGGGAACTAAGGGGCTTTCCCGACAGCTAGTGGGTAAAAAGAATCCTCCTTCAAAGCAGGAGACACAGGAGATGCAGCTTCGATTCCTGGGTCAGGAAGAGCTCCTGGAGGAGGGCATGGCAACCCACTCCAGTATTATTGCCTGGAGAATCCCAATATTTGGGGATTTAGGAGCCTGGCGGACTACAGTCCAATGGGTCTCAAAGAGTCAGACACAACTTAGTGACTAATCATACATGCACAAAGGGAATCAAGGTCCCACATGCTGCTGAGCAGCTAAGCCCACCTCTCACAACTAGAGAGCTGCAACTACTGAGCCCATGGGCCACAACATGCACTGAAACAAAGATCCCACATGCCACAACGAAGACCCAATGCAGTCAAATTAATATTAAAAAAATAAACAAATAAAACTTACGACTTAAAAAAGATAATGACAGTAATTATACCCTAAGTAGGCAAGAATGTGGAGCACGTAGAATTCTCATTTTCTGCTATTGGGAATATAAACTGGTACAACCATTTTGAAAGGTAATTGAGATTACCTAGTAAATTGAGGGGCTTCCCTGCTGGCTCAGCAATAAAGAATCCACCTGCCAATGCAGGAGATGCAAGTTTGATCCCTGGGTCAGGAAGATCCCCTGTAGAAGGAAATGGCAACCCACTCCAGTATTCTTGCCTGGGAAATTCCATGATCAGGGGAGCCTTGCAGGCTACAGTATATGGGGGTCACAAAAGAGTTGGACATGACTTAACGACTAAACAACAACAGGTACAGTTGAACTGTTCCCAAGCCCAAGTTTGCTCTGCTCCCTGCATGATGGGCCAATGAATCAGAGATAAGGTGTTGAGGCAAGGAATACAATTTTATCTGGAAAGCCATCTGACCTATCAGATGGCAGACTAATGTCTCAAAATAACCATCTTATCAGGGTCTGGATACAAGGTTCCTTTATAGATCAGGTGGGAGGAGGTGAGGAAACAAAGTGAAAAGCCCATAAATGTTGCAAATATCCCTTAGAATGGCAGGCCTCAGGAAGGAAATGTTTAACTTCTTCCTTTCAGTCATCCACATGTGGATAGGGTCTTGAACAAGTTTAGTTTAGTTTAGTTTAGCAGTTTAGTTTACCAGTTAGGCAGAGGGGCAGGATTCTCTGAGGCAGCCATTATGTATGACTATAATAACAAAAGCAATGAAAAGCAAGTCAAAGTAACAGTTTCAACATGGGGTCAGAATTGGCTTTTCCCTGCAACAGAACTTGGGCACACAATACGACCCAGGACTTTCATGTCTATGAATGTACTGGAGATCAGGGCTTCTCAACTGTTGACATTTTGGAACAGATAATTCTGCGTTGTGGACTGTCCTGTCCATTGTAGGATGCTTAGCAGTGTCTCTGGCCTCTACCCACTAGATGCCTGGAGCACATCCTCAGTAATGACAACCAAAAATGTTTCCTGACATTATCAAATGTTCCTTGGTTGGGGGGCATGGTGTATAAAATTGCCCTCAACCGAGAATCTAGAGAAACTCTCATGGATGGGCAACAGGGGATATGAATGAGAAAGCTCACTGCACAATAATTTGCAAAAAGATGAAAACGAAAAGAACCCATATGTCCACAAACAGGAAATAGACACATTATGGAGTTTTCATATGATGGATAACATTACAGCAATGGAAACTGATTTATAAGTTGTACACATCTGTATACATAAATCTCACAAACACAGGGTGATGGGGGAGAGGAGAAAGACAAGTAATACATCTAGTATAATTATATTTGCATACAGTCCAAAATGGACAAGAAATAATGTAATTTGTAGGAACATTTCCATGCAGTGAATGTATAAATAAGTGAATTATTAATAAAGTTCAGGATAGTTGTTGCCTGTGGGAAGGAATGAGAAGGTGAATCAGGGAAGGCACAGGTAGGATTCAAAAGCATTGGTTATGTTCTAATTTTCAAGCTTGGTGATGGGTATACAGGTTTTTATATTATTATGATATACCTTACATGTATGCTGTATTATCTCCTGTATGTACTAAATAGTTCATAATTTATAAGGAACGGATGGGGACTAAAATATGGTGGGAAATGGAAATAAAAGCGCTAGAATAAATAACAAATTGAACGAGAGGGAGAGAAAAAGAGCCAACTTTTAAGTGCCTCTCAGAATAGTTTTAAACTGATTTTCTTCATGGATTTGGTGATGATATCAATTCCTCATCTATGTCCACATAAACCATTGCTTAGACTTCTAAGAAATGTAAATTTCATGCCTCAAAACCTATGCTATAATATTATGTGATTCATATCACAGAGGACTTAATAATACCACATTTCACAAAACATCATTTTCTAAGAGTCCTGCCATATTAGGGTTATAAATGTGTGCTCATTTGTATTCCTTGGAGTTATAAGCATCTGAAAATAGGGGGCTTAGAATACAATGACTCTTCATCAGTAACTTTAGTATCATTAAAATATCCCTAAGTGGTAACAGAAAATCGTTTCCATCTCTGGCACCCACCATACCCCTTTCTTTTTCTCCCAGTGGTAACCTCCCAGGTAGTGGAATAAAGGAGAGTTTTGTATCACATCCTTTCAGAAGATGAGCCATAACCAAGGAAAATATCAAAGCACCCTAACCTTTCCTGGGTGAGAGAGATAGATACAAGACAGGTCTTATCCTAAAGAAGCCCAAAATTTTCAAGGTTGAAGGACTCAGTGAGAATATATTCAATACATGTGAAAATAGGAAACCCACAAACACCCAGAGTAACAGAAAATGGAGGGTGTGTCCCTGACCTGATTTAGGGACCACCTCTCAGAGACCCAGAGAAGCCCAATATATTAGAGCTTCCAACCTTCGTGAAGCAAGGCTGAGCTTCCTCCCTCACCATGAGAGGCATCACGTACATCTATGTGGATAATGTGGACCACTTGTCCTGTTGCCTGTATACAAAGCTACCACCTCTTAGCTTCCTCTCAGTTCTGAGAGTAAAGCACTGACAGTGCCACTCAACCCTTAGAAGCACAGACTCGGTGAAGAGGAACACACATGCCTCTTGGGGCTGGGGATATGGGGCCACTTAGGGAGTAAATTCAGGGTCCTAGGTACCTGGACCATAACGAGAGGCAGGGACATGAACTTAAGAGTATGCACCAAAAAAGGCTTATCTCAAAAAGAGGTGTTTTTTTGTTTAAAGTGAACCTCCAAAAATTCTTAAGCCTGCATAAGGGCCTTTCATATTAACTACGGTTACACATGGGTGGCTCAGTGTTAAACAATTGCCTGCAATGCAGGAGAACTGTGAGGCGCGGGTTCAATCCCTTGGTCGGGAAGATCCCCTGGAAGAGGAAATGCTAACCCATTCCAGTGAGACACTCCTACGGACAGAGGAGCCTGGAGGCCTACAGTCCACCGGGTTGCAAAGAATTGGACACGATTGAATTACATTACATTAACTATATAAACACAGAAATACACACACATGTGCACACACACACACAAACACACACACATGCTCCTAGCATGGCATGAACCAAACAGAACCAATCTGAAGCCTTTCAAGTGACACTACATGGATAAATTTCTACTTGGACTGTTATTTCATTAAACAACAATGAAAAAAGGTCTTGTGCCTTTTTTCTTTGTTCTAGCCATAAGGAATACTCTGTGTTACTATGTGATAATACATTCTTAAAGGACAACGCAGAGTCATGGAAAAGGGTTGTGGATACCTTATACTAACTTCACTTTAACAAACCTTTATCAAGCACCTATGAAGAAGAAACCACAATGCTTTAGAAGAGACAAATAGAAGCTTTTAAGTTCTCAACTATACAGAAGTTCAAATTTTAGGGAGTCAGGGAGAAACAGTAATAAATAATGTTAATATACTCAAGGATATGAGATGAACTAGCACAGAAAATAGGAAAAGGTATTGCTGCTAACTAGCCAGTATTCAAGTGGCCTTAACTAAATATAGAAATAAGGCCTTCTACCCTCAACCCCCTGGTACTCTCCTTCTCTGATCCTCTACTCTGCTCAAATACCACTTTACATTTTTCCTTCAATAAGTTCCAGATATTAGGCCCATTTCTCCTTGCAAGTTTCTTTAGATGAGGAGTGATTTCAGACCTAGACAAAGGTACAGAGATTACTGCACCCATGCAACCATCGCTCATCATAAAAACAAAAGATTACAAATAAAGTTTGAACCCATTACACCTCACCCCAGTTGAATTCTCCCTCTATTGAATAAGATTTAACCACTGTCCTAGTTTATTGTTTTCACACACACCTGTCTGCATGCTACATATGTATGCATCACTCCTATGTATACCTTTTGCTACAAATATATGAACCTATAATCAATATAAGAACTGTTGCATGTTTTTAAACTTCATATATGTATGGTATCATAATGCCTTTATCCTTTCAGAAGTAGGTTTTATCTATTTGTCACTTCCACCCCTGAATCTTTGCCCCTTGGTATAAGCTGTATTTTGTCCCCCTGAAAAGATATGTTGAACTTTTACCCCTTGAACCTGTAAATGTGACTTTATTTGGAACTAGGATATTTGCAGGTGTAAGAGTTAAGATGAGGTCATACTGGATTAGGGTGGGCCCTTAATTCAGTATGACTGGTATCCTTATGAGAAGAGAAAGGACACAGAAACAGACAGGGGAAAACACTATGTGAATATGGAGACTGGATTCATGCATTTACAAGGAAGCGGTGAAAACGATTGACAGCAACCACCAGAAACTAGGAGAGAGGCATGAAACAGATTCTCCTTCAGAGTCTCTGGAAGGGACCACCCTTTCCTATATATTGACCTCAGATTTCTGGCTTCCAGAACTGTGAGAGAATTTATTTGTGTTGTTTTAAGCCATCTGGTTTGTGGTAATTTGTTATGGCAACCTTAGGATACTAACACACTCCTCCCACAGTGCTGTCTGTCTCAAACCCCTGAGAGTTCTAGTGTCTTCCTAAGTCCAGATCTTACCACCCTGTTTTGTTTACCTGCAATACCAAGTCAGTGAATTAAGGATGATCCCACAGTAGATGTAGTAAACCTTTCCCCCACTGCTCTAAAGCAGTGGTTCTGAAACTTCAGTGTGCTTTAGTAGCAACTGGAGGACTGTAAAACCCTGATGGCTAGCAGCCTACTTTCAGAATTTCCAACTCGGTAGGTCTGGAGCAGGGTCTGAGAATGTGCATTGCAAACAAGTTCCCAGGTGATGCTGATGCTGCTGGTCCAGGCAAGCTAGGTCATCCATCAGTTTCTTTCAATAAAATATAGTAGAGGCTAGGGCACCATCACACAAATTATTTACAACCTTATATTTTAATTTATTTGGGGTTGCAATAAAAGGATTTAAAACAGGCTTGACAAATAGCGAAAGAAATCCCTTTCAGTGACAGGAAGGTGGGCCAAAATAAATAGAACAATGATAGATTTGAGTCAGTGTTATTCATGTGAAAAAAACACACAACACTACAGCTTATTAATTTCAAACAAACTTTTATTTCCAACGTGAACAATAATACGAAATTATCTGTAAAACGTAAGAGTAAAGTCAGATGTCAGAAGTTAGTATCATTTTGGGGCATTGAAACTTTGGAACAAAATTAGTATTTCAGGCTAATGAAAACAAGAATATCGATGAAGAACAAATGCATCTTTTCTTTTGCCGTCTGCTTCTTTCTATACCTTCCCACTGTAGGATGAAATAAGAGCCAGTTAACAATTGTACCTCAATAACATGCACCAGTGACTTTCTAAATATGAATCAATACTATGTACATCTATTTTCTCAACAAGGAGAAAACAAAATGTTTTCTTCTTGTAACCCAGACCGTTGGTGATCAGGGTGCACGTCATTTCATCATGCAAACCTTATTTCCCTCTTGCCCACCACTATAAGTGCTTGCTTTTTCCTTGAAAGGCCACACCGTGATTTAAATAAGTCATTCCACCTTACAAACTGGTGTTCCCTTACACAAATCATAAATCCCTTATATTTCCAGACTTCTGTTTCCACCTGTGTAAAATGAGAACGAGGCTTTATCAAACATCCACATGCATGAAAACTAAGAAAGGTGAGAGAGAGAGACTAAAAGATGAATGAATAGAGGAAATAGAAACAAATATTTAATTACCAACTCAGTGATAACCAATAATCTTACTAAGACTAATTTTCTTTTCTTTTGAATAAAAAATCTAAATTGACCTAATATTTGTGAATTAATCCCGAAATGCAGTTCTCTTGAAACCCTTAACGTCTTACTACTTTGTAAGGAATCACTTTCTCAAAGTCATTGTCAGTACTAGAGGCTACAATTCTGTGGCCAGGTGATGATGACACAGCTAATGCATGGCCTAGTCACTTTAGCTGCTGCTTCTAGTGACGATTCTCTAAAGAAGCACTGGTCTCCATTTCCAGGTCTGATAAATTTCCTATCTGTAGTAGACTTAAAGGTACAGGACAAAGGTCTCGTGGCTATAAAAGAAATACATTTCAGAACATACTGCCTCTTACATTATCTAGAATACATTATTAACAATAAACTGTTTTTCCAAAATTAAGTTTCAACAATTTTCTTATTTAGTTTACAGAAGAAAAATTTAAAAATATAAAGCTGTTTATAACAGGTATGCATCAGGAATGGTTGTATCATACTAAAGCCTATACAATAATACCTGTATTATCCAGAGCTGCTCTTTGCTGAGACCATATCCATTTAGAGTCCTTCAGGTTTTTCATTTCCATCCTCTTCCTCTTCATCAGCATTTTCATACTGATTCTCACCCTCATCATTAGGGCAGAATGATGCAGACTTTGGCATCAAAAGTTGGCAGGGAAAATATTCCAATTTAAAATCAGCAGCAGAGTCTAGGCCCGAGAGAAGAGAACTATGTTTAATAAAAGAAAAAACAAATAATAGCTGGGCATGTTTCTACTGTTTGATACATTTCTAGCCCCCACCCCCGTGTCTGCTGCTTGACAACTTTAACAAACATTTTTCCCCTCTTTCCAGTAGATCTCACACAGATCTGATTATTTCTGGCCCCTTTGGAGAAGGGATCTGAATCATTTGATACCGATACCATTTTGTATGTGTCTGTCGGAACCTCAATGGAAAAAATGTTCTTTTGATTTAAAGACAAATGGCTGATTCATGTCAATGTATGGCAAAAACCACTACAATATTGTAAAGTAATCCGCCTCCAACTAATAAAAATAAATGAAAAAAAAAAAATAAACAGCCTACATTCAAATAAGGCTATAAAAAAATTCCATGGGGACACTCACAGATTCCTCAATCCCTGGAAAGTGCCCCTGTGCTATGTCATCATTTTCTGAGATCCTCCTATCGAGAATATTCACATTTTTTAAAGCCGTTGACCAAAAGGGAGGGATGCCACTTGTTTGCCTCTAGGTTGGTTGAAGGCAGCATACATTTTCTCGAGACCATGAAGGTCTATAGAATTGGCCTTGCACTTGTACAAATTGTGCCCGGAGGTTTTTGAGAGTTTTGACCGTCTGCTTGACTGCCAGACACCTGCCTTTGAGCTCAACGGCCCCACAAGGGCCTGAAGGCTTAGCCACCACTTGCCCGCCTCGGCCCCTCCGGGACAACAGGCCTCAACCTACCAGTCTCAGAGGCAGCAGTCAGGACTCCCTCGCCCAGATCTCGGCCTCCACCGTCGGTTCCCCTGCCTTCTAGGATGCAACCCCTCCGCAGGATCCCGCACCTCCCAGGGTGGAGCGCCCTCCACTGGGTACTCACCCTGCGAGACTTTGCCTCCCTCTCCCAGGTCTTCCTGCTCCTGAGGAGGCACGGGACCTTCTCCAGGGTCCGGGAGCGGCTGGGAGCGGCCCCTGGCCATCAGGCACTCAGCAGCGTGAGGCCGGAAGAGGACATGTTTGTTGTTATGTAAATTGCGTCGAAAGGAGTCGACCTGACTCCAGAACAGGGGCCCAAACCTCTCTGCATAGAGCTCAAGGCCTGTAACCACTGCCACACCCTCCTGCTCATTCTCGTCCTCCTCTTCTGTGTCCTCCTCTTCCTCGACGTCTCCCGTCAGGTGCTCTTCCTCCTCCACGTCCTCCAACTCGAAATCAGCCTCACCCTCTTCCTCTTCCTCCACTATCTCCTCTACAACTTCCTCCATCTCCTCCTCCTCTAACGGCTCTCTATCACATTTCTCTTCCACTGTGGCCTGTGGCCAACCCTGCTCCCCGGGAAGGTCTCTGGAGACCTCCAAGGAGGCCAGAAGAGCCGTGGCCTCCTCGACTCCTTCCATCCCCTCCCAAGCGGATGCCTGGACCCCAAGGAGACTGGGGTCACGGCCCGCCCCGCCACCAGCTCTATCCGGGCCACCTGGGATCCAGTCGTGCTCCTCTGTGGCAGACATGGCAGGACAGACGTGCCAGACAGTGATGGGCCTGCAGTGATGTCTGCGGGGAAGATGGCGGCCGCCGGGCTGAGTGTCGCGCCGAGGAGACGCTGTTGGCAGTGCGACCGCAGGGTGGGGGTGGGGACGCCAGAGACGATGGCTGCACAGGGAACAGGAGTCTGAGAGTTGCTGGTGTAGGCCCCACAACAGGAACTTAAAGAGGGCGGCCCGCAGACCCGGCCCACCAGGCCGAGGCTGAGATGGCTCGACAGGCGGGAAAGACCCTGATGGGCTGGCGGCAGTAGGTAGAGCTGGAAGGGTCAACCGGGGACCACTTCCTCCAACGCCAGCTCTAAGCTCATTTGCCAGGAGGCAAGGATTGGCACGACCGCCGTCCAATGAGTGATCAAAGCTTTGAGACTGCAGGGAAGCCTTCCAGCACCAGGTCATACTTTGAGCCCACGAGAGTCCCTTCCTTTACATTGCACCATTGCAAAAACAAAACCACAATGTCCCTATAGGGCGGCACCCTGGGGTATGAGAAGCTGGGTGTGGTCCCCAGTTGCCACCTTGTGTCAGCTCAGGTCATCAGAGATACACTTATTTTAAAAAGTTAATAAAGGCTTGAGAAAGAACATCAAAAGAAAGAGATGGAGAAATTGGAAAACATAAAATAAACAGGAGCACCAAGTAGGAAGTAGAAAAAAATGAAACAAACTAGATAAAACTAAAAGATCATCATTATGGTCCAGTTGATTTTAAGCATGGCTGCTCATTAGCAACATATCTGTAGCTTTGGAGAATAAAAGCAATACCTTGGCATTTTTTTCAAAAAATTCTAAGATAATTCTGATATGTGTCAGGATTTTAAAAAGTGATTATAGGGTTTTCTATTAATTGGTAGCTTTGGTGATATAGAATTCTATTACTTTTCTGTTACCCAATCATGGTACAATGGTATTAAGTGAATAATAGTTACTCACTAGTATGTATAATATATATTTTAGAAAACTTATTAATGTTCGCCTAACTAAAAAATTTATGACAGATTGATTCCACTTGTTTGACTTAGTATGAATAGAATGCTAGATTTCTAATTTTAAAAAAAGATGTGCAACAACCAACAAAGTTTTACTATATAACACTGAGAACTATAGTCCTTTTGTCAATCTCTTGAAATACCTATAATGGAAAATAAACTGAAAAATAATATATGTGTATAGGTATAACTGAATCACCTTGCTGTGCACCTGAAACTTTGTAAGTCAACTATATGTCAATAATAAACATACATACATACACACACACACACACACACACACACACACATATATATATATATGTATTAAGCAAAAAAAGATAAAGTGTATAGATCACATAGGAGCAACTGTTTAAACCTCCTGTGAGAGACAGAAGGAGAATTTGGAGGTTTTAATGTTGCTAAAGCTACTTAGAAAAGAACATACAAATTGACATGGATGCCTCAAGAATGGAGAATGGAGAGTGGAAGAGTAAAAATAGGAGCTGAAAAGGGATTCATCAGGGCTCCCCAATTCACTTCAAGGCTCCAACAAATGAAGAGAGACTTCTTTTCATGACTGGGCTAATCACTTGCTCTACACTAAACAGTGACACCCCCTTCCAAATTCATATATTTAAATGTTTACCCACTCCATCCCCCAGATGATGGTATTTGGGAGTTATGGCCTTTAGTAGGAGACACAGTGAAGATAATCAACGCTTCCCTACATAGAACTTATGCATTATAGATTTCACCCCTTATCATCAGCCTTGTTTTGTTTTACCTAACTCTTGTTCAGTATTTTCAACGGGGATTGTCCATTGGGTCCCAAGCTGTCAAGCCCATTTCCAAGTGACAAAGACTCAATTTAACTTTATGAGCCATATGTCCAAGTGCCTATGCCCACTATGGGATATTTTAGGAGAATGGCTTCTATGATCTGGAGCACTGAAACACCACAATAATAAGATTCTTAAGGCAAATAAATCTATTGGCTATCTTTAGTATCTCCCTTAACACTATAGGGGCATCTTTTAAATATTTAGTGGTATCTTCAAGTATTCCTCTATGTTGTTCCCTGGTATTATGTTCAAAAAGTTTTCCTAAAGGATGCATTTTAGCATTTGTTGAAAAGTGAAAGTCACTCAGTCATGTCCGACTGTTTGCGACCCCATGGACTACACAATCCGTGGAATTCTCTGGGCTAGAATACTGGAGTATGTAGCCATTCCCTTCTCCAGTGGATCTTCCAAATCCAGGGATCAAACCCAGGTCTCCCGCATTTCGGGTGGATTCTTTACCAGCTGAGCCACAGAGGAAGCCCAGCATTTGTTGAAGTCAATTCCCAATCTATTTGCAGAAGTCTTAAGCCAACAAGCACTTTTTATGTTTAAAAGATATTGCACTATTGTGGTGAATGTCATGGGCATTTAGTATATTCACAATGCTTTTCAGCCATTCTCTCTGTTGTCCCCAAATAAATCATCACTCTTAAAGGAAACCCCATGCCAGTAATCAGTCCTTTACAATTTCCCCTTCACTGCAACCAGGCTCTGATAACTACTAACCTTCTGTTTACCTCTATGAACTTACTTTTTCTAGATAGCTGAGAGAAATAAAATCCTACAATATGTGACCTTTTGTGTCTGGCCTCTCTCGTTCCTTTTTGTGGCTGAATGCTATGCCGCAAAAAGTGACAGGATCACTTTTGTTCATGAAAGTGAAACAAGTTGAGGACAAGTTGATGGATCCTTGGGATGTTTCCCATTTGGGTTCCCATTTCAGTTAGAGCTGCTATGAGCATGGGCATAGAGCTTTTTGTTACCTTTTGTTTGAACAAATACTTCTAATTCTTTGGCTTATATAGTTAACAGTGGAGTTGATGAGACAACCATAAGGTTTTTAACTCTTTCAGGAGCTTTCAGACTCTTTTCTACAGCTACTTGCTGTTGTCCAGTTGTTCTGCCACTCAGTTGTGCCTGACTTTTTGCAATCCCATGGGCTGCAGCATGCCAGGTTTCCCTTTCCTTCACCATCTCTCGGAGTTTACTCAAACTCATGTCCATAGAATTGGTGATGCCATCCAACCATGTCGTCCTCTGTTGTCTCCTTCTCCTCCTGCTTTCTATCTTTCCCAGCATCAGAGTCTATTCCAATGAGTTGGCTCTTAGCATCAGGTGGCCAAAGTATGGGAGCTTCCGTTTCAGCATCATTCCTTCCAGTGAACATTCAGGGTTGATTTCCTTTAGCATTGACTGGTTTGATTTCCTTGCAGTCCAAGGGACTCTCAAGAGTGTTCTCCAACACCGCAGTTCGAATGTATCAATTCTTTGGTGCTCAGCCTTCTTTATGGTCCAACTCTCACATCCATACATGACTACTGGTAAAATCTTGACTATACGAACTTTTGTCCTCAAAGTCTGGAAATAAACCCAGATATCTACCCTCAATTGAGAGAAGGAAATGGCAACCCACTCCAGTATTCTTGCCTGGAGAATCCCATGGAGGGAGGGACCTGGTAGGCTACAGTCCATGAGGTCGCAAAGAGTCGGACACAACTGGGCAACTTCACTTCACTTCATCAAAGTAATGTCTCAGGTTTTTAATTCACTGTCTAGGTTTGTTATAGCTTTTCTTCCAAAGAGCAAGCATCTTTTAATTTCATGACTGTAGTCACCATCTGCAGTGATTCTGGAGCCCAAGAAAATAAATCTGTCACTGTTTCTATTGTTTCCCCATCCATTTGCCATTAAGTGATAAGACCAAATGCGATGATCTTAGTTTTTTGAATGTTGAGATTTTTTTTTTTGAATATTGAGTTTTAAATCAGCTTTTTCACTCTTCTCTTTCACCTTCATCAAGAGGCTCTTAATTCCCCTTTGCTTTTTGCCATAAAGTTGGTGTCATCTGCATATCTAAGGTTATTGATATTTCTCTCGGCAGTCTTGATTCCAGCTTGTCCTTCATCCAGCACGGCATTTCCCATGATGTTTTCTGCATATAAGTTAAATAAGCAGGGTGACAATATACAGCCTTTATGTACTCCTTTCCCAATGTGGAACCAATCAGTTATTCCATGTCCAAATCTAACTGTTGCTTCTTGACCTACATATAGGTTTTTTAGGAGGCAAGTAAGATGGTCTGGTATTCCTGTCTCTAAGAATTTTCCATAGTTTCTTGTGATCCACATGAGGAAAGGCTTTAGCATAGTCAATGAAGCAGAAGTAGATGTTTTTCTGGTATTCTTTCTATGATCCAATGGATGTTGGCAGTTTAATTTCTGATTCCTCTGCCTTTTCTAAATACAGCTTGTAAATCTGGAAGTTCTCAGTTCACATACTGTTGAAACCTAGCTTGAAGGATTTTGACCGTTAACTTGCTAGCATGTGAAATGAATGCAATTGTGTGGTAGTTTGAACATTCTTTGGCATTTCCCAACAGTCATATACAGGGATCCCAGTGCCTCTACATCCTTGTAAATATGTTTTATTTTTCACTTGAAAAATTCTACTTACTCATCTTTTTTCATGTACTGTGACATCATGTGGTGATTTTTCCTTATATTTCCCTAATGACTAATGATGTTAAGCTTATTTTCACGTCCTTATGGCACATTTGTATATCTTGTTTGGAAAATTTTGTAATCACATTCTATGCTCATTTCTCATTCAGATTTCTTGGCTACTTGTTGAGTTGTAAATGTTTTTCATGTGTTCTGGATACTAGACCTTTATTAGATATATGCATGTCACAAGATTCTTATCCTATTTTCTAGGTTGTGGTTTCACTGTCTTGTTAATATTCTTTGATATAGAAATATTTTTGATTTTTATGAAATTCAGTGTATTTGTTTCTTCTTTTGTTACTGATGCTTTTATCATCATATTTACGAATCCATTGTCAAATGAAGGTTATAAAGATTTACCCCTTCTGAGGACTGAATTATGGATCCCCCATAGTCCCACATGTTTAATGCCTAAGTCCCATTATCTCAAAATGTGGTTATTTTTGTTGACAGGACCTTAAGGTCAGCAGAGGTCATATGGTTAGACTCTAATGAGTCTGACTGGTATCCTAGACAAAAGCATACTTGGTGACAGGAAGACACACCAGAGATGGGTATACACTAGAGGAATGATCATGTAAGGATGCAGGGAGAAGCTCGCTCACCATCTGCAAGCCAGGAGAGCCCTCACAAGAAACCAAATCTGCTCACACCTTGTTCTTTGATTTCTAGTTTCCAAAGCTGTCAGCAAATAATTTGTGCTGTTTAGGCCATCAGTCTGTGGTATTTTGTGATAGCGAGCTCAGCAATCTAATATACCCTTGTGTTTGTTCTAAGAGTTTTATGGTTTTAGCTCTTACAGATAATTCTTTATCCATTTAATGCTGTATTTGGTGTAATGTAAGAGTCCAACTTTATTCTATTGCATATGTATAACCTGCTGTCCTCATACCATTTTGTGGAAAAGATTCCCACTTCTCACCACTTAATTATCTGATATCCCAGTGGAAAATCAATTGAGGGTAGACATCTGGGTTCCATTCCATTGATCTGTATGTCTTTCATTATGTCAGTACAACATAGTCTTGATTACTGTTGCCATGGTACATTCTGACACAGGGTAGTGGAGTCTTCCAATTTTCTTTTTCAAGATCGTTTTAGCTATTCCTGGTCTCTTGTAATTGCACATGAGTTCTAGGACCAGCTTTTTTTTTCTGCAAAAAAAAAAAAAAGTCACTGTCATTTTGAAAGGGATTGCTTTTCATCTGTAGACCTCTTTATATAAGATTCCCATCTGTATATTAAGACCTCAAATTTTCAATGCTGCCGTAATGCCTTTGAGACTCATATTACCCCACTGGCCCAACTGTGCTTTCTTCTGCTCTCACCTGCAATGTACACTTCCTTGTGTGAAGACTACCCCACTCAGCTGATTCTCTGCTGTCAACCAGACTAGCTGCACCCCACCCATTACCCCAGTCACCAGTTTTACTTCCCTGCCAGCCAGTGCAATATTCCAATAGGACAATCATCTCCTCATGTGGGAACGTGGGTGTGCCCTCATCCTCTTGTTGCTACATTTATTTCCCATGGTCCCCACAGGTTAACTCTACTTTTAAGTCCCACACCCCCATTGCCCTGCTTGGCATTCCCTGTTGCCACTCCCCCACCCTCAGCCAGCTGTTAGTCCATGAGACTCACAAACAGCTGGCTGTCCATCTGTCCACTGTTGCATGCTTGGCTATCTCACACTACTTAGGGTAGGGGATCGCTCTTTCATTAGTGGGGTGGGTGGGAGATAAGCAGAACTTTAGTTGTCACAACAGGATGGCCCAACCATGACCCTGGACAGCTTTAACTCGCTTCTCCTTTGCTAACTAAATGTTTTTTTTTTTGTTGTTGTTGTTTTTTTTTTTTAGTTTAAGGTGAAGGCAACCTGGGCTGAAACTGCCAAAGGTGCCTGGATTGTGCTTTGGCTTGTGCCTATTCTGTTGTCTCTCTCAACCTCGGCAATGTCTTCCCACCCTAGAACCTGAGGAGGGAACTATGGTTAATTGTCTGTATCCTGACCTGAGGTGCACTGGGTTGCCCCTGGTGCCTGGCCCCTCCCAGCATTCACTCTGAGACTGGGAATCATCTATTAATCCATAGAGTGGAAGCCAAGGGAGTGTTTAGCCAATAGTGACAGGGAGTGCTGATGACATAGTTTCTTAACTGCTCCATGGTTGATTCCCACTTTCTGGGGAGCAGCCTAGAGTCTTTGTGGATAAGAATTCCAGTGTAGTGTGTGTAGGCTGGTCACTGCAGATGGATCATGGAATGCAGTAGCAGGTAGATAATGGGGCAATCATCCAGAAAGGAGCCCATGGGGCAGGTTCAGGTTGACTTTCTAAAGAGTTGTGGAAAAGCATAGCTCCAGGCCACCCACAATGGAAGAACTGTGAATAATGCTTCCTGGTTGCTTCTCAGGTGTATCCGTTTCAAGCAAGGGTAGCAAGCTTTCCTTCTCCTTTGCTGTAGCTTCCCTAACACATGTGATTTTCTGGGCTGTGTGCTCTACAGATGTTAATTAGTTCTAGCGGTTCCTTCCTTAATTTCATTATTGGTCTTCTGTCTGTCTGCCTATCCTTCATTGAAAATAGAGTATTGAAGTCTCTCTCCAGGAATTATTTAGAACTATGTACTCTGTCCAGTTCTGTGATTTATTGTTTTATATATTCTGGGAGTCTGTTAGGACTTTATGGATAAATAACTGATACATCTCCCCTTACTGATCCTTTTATTAACACAGAAATCTGTTTTTGGTACTCTGTAAAAAAACTATCTGTCTTTGGATATAAGGCAAGGCTCTTGTAGATAACATATAGTGGATGACATTTGTTGTTAATCCCCTTTGTCAATCTGTCTTTTCATTGAAAAGTTTTATACGTTGGTATGGTGGTGATTGCTTCCAAGAAAAGATTTTTCCTGACATTTTCTTACTTTCCATGTGCCATACCTTTTTTGTTCCTTCATTCCTCAATTACTGTCTTTTTTCTGTGATTAGTTGAATCTTGCTAGTGTACTAAGTGACTATCACTCTTTTTCTTTACTTAAAAATTTTTTTTTAAGTTTGGAGCTTTAAAATTTTTTTTCATTTTTTGTGTTTTTTTTTTTTTGGGGGGGGAGACTGGGTGGTTATGCTGTGAATTATGCTTAGTATCTTAATTTTAGAGTAATCAAGTGTGTATTATAGTGAGATAGTTTTCACAGTATTCTAAACTCTGCTCCTTCCCAGCTGTGCTATATTCCCTTACTTAGTTATTGTGACAAATATCATGTTTGTACATGGTTTCCATTAACAGTTTTATGGTTACTGCTTTATACATCTCTATTTTAAATCAAAATACAAAGAGGAGAGCAAAAAGAGAAGTTACAGGGATTTCCCTGGTGATCCAGTTCGGAATCCACCTTCCAATGCAGAAGATGAGGGTTCAATCTTTGATCCAGGAACTAAAATGTCACATGTGGTGGAGCAACTAAGCCTGTGGGCCACAACTCCTGAGTCTGCATGGTCTGGAGTCCATGTGTCACAACTAGAGAGAAGCACTCATGATGTAACAAAGATCTTGCTGCAACTAAGACCCAGTGAGGGTCTTAATAAATAAATGAATATTTTTTTAAAAAGAAGAGTCAGAAAGAAACCCAAAATGCAGTAATACTGGCGTTTGCAGTAATACTGCACATAATCTCTGCAGTTACCTTGGCCTTTGTGGTTTATTTCTTCACCTTCCTCCAAATAGGTGCCCAGTGTTATATCACTTCACCCTGAAGGACTACTTTTATTATTTTTTGTCGAGCAGGCTTACTAGCTATGTATTCCCTCAGTTTTTGTTTCTCTTGGAATGAATTTATCTACCTTCCCTTTCCCCCACATATAGAATTCTTGTTTGAAAGAAATTTTCATTTGTTCATTGTTTTTAAATGTATCATTCCAATGTCACCTGTCCTCTATGGTTTCTGTAGAGAAATTGGCACAAATCTTACTGAGGATTACTTGTACTGTGAAGAGTTGTTTCTATTGCTGCCAGTAACCATATACCATGAAGTGCATGATTCCATTTATAGTAAAAGTCCAGAATAGACAAATATATAAAAAAGCAAGTAGTGCATTCCTGTGGCTCAGGGGGTGGAAAATTGAGAGTGTCTGCTAATGGATAAAGAAATTACTGGAGGAAATGAGATGTACTGGGATTAGATAGTAGTGTTGATTGCATAATTCTATAAATAGTATAAAAAATCATTGATTTGTACACTTTAAATGCTATACATTATGATAGACTATTTCTCAATAAGTTGTTATAAAATGTTATTGATACAGTACAATCATCCATTTAATAGCAATAAATTTGACAATTTAGGTAGATCAAAAAATTCTAAACCTAAGAAAAATGCAACCTTAACCCTAGAATTGATAAAAGCTGGAATAAAAAGTCTCTTTTTATTAAAAATTTGAATAACTCTGCACAAACCTCCAAATACCCCTCTATTTCCATATATTCATATAGGTGAATTCTATCACATGCCAAAGAAAAAAATAGCATCTATTCTTTAGAAATTTTCAGAAAATGAAGCTGGCATGGGAGGTGATTTCTGCCCAAGTTGTTTATGAAGTTTATTGACATCTGAAAAGGGCAGTTTTTAAAACCTCAAAATTACACTCAAATGCTCAAATGTCATTCTTGAATATAGTCACAAAAATTGACATGGTGATACATAAAAAGATAGTACATTATGACAAAGCAGAGATTATCCCAAGACTACAAGATTGGTTTCATGCTTTTAAGAAATCAATCAATGGCAGGCTACAACTCCTGTTCCACATATGAGGAGATTAGACGTTGCCACTCCATCCTAACTGCAAGTTAAAACTTGAACACACTGAAAAGTCAGCAACTCATCTTAGATTCATAGAGAATAGAGATCATAGGCCAAACTGCTCCCTGAACACTGGAGAGACAGATGAACACAGAGAATCCTAATTTACCAAAGCAAAAATTCAAGATCAGAAACCTCTGCAGGAACCAGTGGTGGGGCAGAAAATCCTGAAATCTAATTGGTGCATTACTAGAGTGTGGACAAGTTTGTGAGTTAAAAACCCCAGGATGGCCCAGTTATGGGAGTTCTCCACACTTCTGTTTTACCTCTAGGAACTTAGCCAGGTTTTCACAGTACAATAAATACATCATTGTAAAAACTCCTTATGCTTTCAGCAGGAGAGGGAAAGAGGGGAAAAATAATCATTTTTAAATGTGCCAGGGCACTCTGTTCTTCTTAACAACCTTTGCCCTCATGCTTAGAGCCCAACCTAACCATGTAAAATTGTGTATAAAGCTCTTGGCTCAAGAAAAGACTGCATACACTTGGATCTCAAGCTAAAAACAATATCAAATAATTTGAGAACTGATCAAACAAGTTTACTGTCCAGATCTCACTTTCCTCACTGGGTGGCACGTATTTGGGCCAGATATGAATAGCACTGCAAAGACTTTGAAATTTTAATTGAGACTGCAACAACAAAATTAGGATAAGAATTTGTGGTCTGAACCTGAAACAAAACAAAACTAAGCAAACAAACAAAAAATAAACACACTCCATAGTATTAAGTCAGATACCATGTCTAACAATATAATACTAAAATGTCTAAGATATACTTAAAATTAATTGGTATATGAAAAACCAGGAAAATGTTAAAAAGTAACAAGCTAAAATTCAAACAAGAGAGACAAATTCAGGATGATGCAAGTATTGAAATCACCAGAAAAATATATTAAAGCGACTATTATAACCATACCACCTGAAGTAATGACTGTTGCTTACAAACTAAACAAAAAATTAAATATTATTCTTTGGGACTTCCTTGGTGGCTCAGTGATAAAGAATCCGCCTGGTAACGCAGGAAACATAGGTTGAATCCCTGATCTGGGAAGATCCCGTATGCCTCAGAGCAACTAAGACCATGGGCCACAACTATTTAGCCTGTGCTCTTGAGTCCAGGAACCACAAATACTGAATCCCATGTGCCCTAGGGCCTGTGCTTGGCAACAAGAGAAGTCACTGCAATGAGAAGCCCACACCACTGCAACTAGAGAATAGCCCCTACTTGCCCTAACTAGAGAAAGCCCCCGTAGCAACAAAGATCCAACACAGCCAAAAATAAATAGATAAATAAATAAATACCATTCTCTGATCTCTCAATCTTTATACACACATACATGAACAAACACACAAATATAGGCATGCATGTATACAAATACAAATGTATGCATAAAAGTACATGTAAACACATATGTGAATACACACATATACAAAGCGTTATACATATATATATATATATATATATATATATTCTCCACAAAGATGTATATATAAATATAGATGCAAGTGCACAACATGCACACATACACATTAGGGATCAGTATCAAAGCAAAAACTTCAGCATGCTTTTCAGTGTGGCATTGAAACCATCATCAGTCAAATTCAGCCACAACGTACGTATGCAGCTTTTCTGAGTATTCAGAAAGTTCCACCAAACTTAGTAGAGACAAGTAAAGAAGACATATACAAATGTCATTTTTTCTGTATGATGATCTTTTACTTTTATCTAGTTTGTTTCACTTTTTCTATTTCATATTCAGTGCTCCCATTTCAGTTAGTTTATGCTTTCTAATTTCTCCCTCTCTTCTTTTGTCTGATGTTCTTTCTCAAGCCTTTATCAAGTGTAGTAGAAAAGCTTTTGCATACATATATGTAAATAGTATGCATTATATATATATATATATATATTAGAAAAATTAAGAATTTTTGCCTAACTAAAATTTTTGACAACATTTTGATTCCACTTGTTTGGCTTAGTATGAATAGAATGCTAGATTTCTAGTTTAAAAAAAAGATATGCAACAAGCAACAAAGGTTTAGGTGACTCAGATGGTAAAGAATCTGCCTGCAATATAGGAGACCCAGGTTCGATCCCTGGATTGGAAAGATTCCCTGGAGAAGGGAATGGCAACCCACTCCAGTATTCTTGCCTGGAGAATCCCATGGACAGAGGAGCCTGGCGGGCTACAGTCCATGGGTTCGCAAAGAGTCGGACAGGACTGAACGACTAACACTTTCACAGGGAACTATAATCAATAACTTGTAATAACCTATAATAGAAAATAATCTGAAAAATAATATATGTGTATATGCATAACTGAATCACCTTGCTGTGTACCTGAAACACAGGAAAGTCAGCTATATTTTAGTAAAATATATATATTAAGAAAAAATCCCAAATGTAGTCTTTTTCTAAAAATCAGTTTCACTGTGGGATTTTTCTCAAAATGGGATTGTTCAGTGCAAGCCTTTCTATAATTCATCATCATTATACAACTTGATATCGTCTCATACTTCTTTCTCCAAAGGGATGGGAATGAATACTTACATTCCCTTCAACCTCATCTTCTTAACATCTGTGTTGTTCAGAAAACATATTTTGTATGATGAAAAACTTTAAAGTTTATTAAGGTTTATTTTCTGATCTAATATAAGGTCTGTCCTGAAGAATGTTCCATGTTCATTTGAGAAGAATGTGTATTCTGCTGCTGAGTAAAGTCTATTATAGACGTCTGTGAGATCTAACTAATTAATAATGTTGTTCAAGTCTTCTATTCTCTGGTTGCTCTTCTGCCCAGCTGTTCTATACGTTTGTGAAAATGGGTTGTTGAAGATTCCAGTTATTATTGTTGAATTATGTACTTCGCCTTTAAATTGTGTCAGTTTTTCTTTCATGGATTTTGGCACTCTCTTGTTAGGTGCATTTATATTTATAATTGTTTTGTCTTTCCTATGAATTGGCCCTTTAATCATTATTGATGTTTATCTATTTTTCTATCCTTTAACTTTTAACCTATTTTGAATCTAAGGGGTGTCACTTGCAGACAGCATGTCATTGGATTACTGCTTTTTAATTCTATTCTGCAAATACTTAACTTTTCATTGGAAGATTTAGTACATTTATATTAAATATAACTAATGATAAGACAGGATTTATGTGTACCATTTTGTTCTTTTCTAAAATTATTTTTTATTGGAGTATAGTTGCTTTACAATGTTGCATTAGTTTCTGCTTTCCAGCAAAGTGAATCAGTTATACGTATACATGTGTCCCCTCTTTTTTAGGTTTCCTTACCATTTATGTCACCACAGAGCACTGAAAAGAGTTCCCTTTGCTATACAGTATACGCTACTGTGCTATACATTAGTTATCTATTTTATACATAATAGTGTATATGTGTATATGTCAATAGTGTATATGTCAAATAGTGTATATGTCAATCCCAATCTCCTAATTCATTCTACTCCACTTCTGCCTTGGTATCCATAAATTTGTTCTCTACATCTGTCTCTATTTCTGCTTCGCAAATAAGTTCATCTCTATCATTTTTTTTTTTGCATTCCACATATAAGTGATTTGATACAATGTTTGTTTTTGTCTTTCTAACTTACTTCACTCTGTATGAGAGTCTAAATCAATCCATGTGTCTGTAAATGGCACTATTTAATTTCTCTTTATGGCTGAGTAATATTCCATTATATGTATGCACCACTTCTTCTTTATCCATTCCTCTGTTGATGGACATTTAGGTTGCTTCCATGTCCTGGCTATTGTAAATAGTGCTGCAATGAAACATTGAGGTGCATGTATCTTTTTGAATTATGGTTTTCTCTGGGTAGATGCTCAGGAGTGAGATTGCTGGGTCCTACAGTAGTTCTATTTTAGTTTTTTGAAGAAACTATACTGTTCTCCATAGTGGCTGCGCCAATGTTTTCCTTATATTTTATGTGTTTTTTTCCTTTTTCCATTTATTTCCTTTTTTGGTAAGCAGATATTTTTATTATACAACTTAATTGCCTTATTGTCAATTTTACTATATTTTTAGTTAGCTTTTTAAAAAATGTTGTGGAGCATTTTAAAAATAATTTATTGGAGTATAGTTGATTTACAATGTTGTGTTAGTTTCAGGTGTATAGCAAAGTGAATCAGTTATACATATATCCACTTTTTTAAAGATTCTTTTCCCATACAGGCCATTACAGAGTATTGAAGAGTCCCCTGTGCTATATAGTAGGTCCTTATTAGTTAACTATTTTATATATGGTACTGTGTACATGTCAATCCAATCTCCCAATTTATCCCTTCCACTCTTATCCTTCTGTTATTTTCTTAATGGTTGCCTTAGGTATCATAATTAATATTTCTAATAATATTCTAAGATGGAGTAATACCAACATAATTTCAATGGCAAACAAAAGCTTTGTAACTACTAGCATTTTCTCTTTTCTTAAGGGTACTATTGTCATATGAATTATATCTGCACGTATTAGAAACTCATCAATGCAGTTTCATTATTACTTTTTCCTATAGGAAATCATATAAGAAAACAAATCACATGAGGATCACTGAATCATATGAGAAAACAAAAATCTCCATATCCGCTGTCTTTAAATTACTTATCTAGTTACATTTCTTTGTGCTTCTTATCTCTTTAGGCAAATTCGGGTTGTTTCCTAGTATCCTTTCATTTCATCTTGAAAGATTCCCTTTAATATTGCTTGTGGGACAGGTCTACTAGTGAATCTCTAAGTATTTGTTTATCTCTGAAAGTCCTAATTCTTCTCCAGTTTTGAAGGATAGTTTTTCTAGATATAGATTTCTTAAGTCACAATCTTTTTCTTTCAATATATCATTACAATACCTCTGAGTCTTCCTGGATCTTGCTGAGAAGGAATTATCTCTTTTTTTTTCATTTATTTTTATTAGTTGGAGGCTAATTACTTTACAATATTGTAGTGGTTTTTGTCATACATTGACATGAATTATCTCTTATACGTGATGAGTTGCTTTTTTCTTGTTGCTTTCATGATCTTCTCTTGGTCTTGGGCTTTGAAAGTTTGATTATACCGTGCCTAGCTGTGTCTTTCTCAGAGTGTATCCTACTTGGATGATACTGAATTTTTTGAGTGTATATATTAATTTTTTCAACTATTTTAGTAAGTTTAGTGATAATTTCTTCATATATTCTTTCTGCCCATTCCTCTATCGCCTTTATTTCTGAGGCTACCACTATGTGTATGTTGATATGCTTGATTCTTGTCCCATAGGTCTGACTCTGTTCTGTTTTCTTCACTTGTTTTTCCTTCTCTGTTCCTCAATTTATATGTTAGTAGACCTACCCTAAATCTGCTATTGAGCTCCAATGGGAAGTTTTTTCAATTACTGTACTTTCAATTTCAGAATTTCTATTTTCTTCTTATTCTTTTTTAAAAAATATATTCTTGTTGATATTATATATTTGGTGAGATACATTTCTCAAATTTAACTTTTATTATGTAGACATACTTTCCTGTACTTATTTAAATATATTTATAACAGTTGATTTAAAGTCTTTATTTGGTAAGTTCAATGTCTAGGCTTTATCAAGAATGGTTTATATGACTTTTTTGTCTGTTTTCATGAGTCATTCTTTTTTGGTTCTTTTCATGCTTTATATAGTTTTATTGTTTTGATTGTTATTTTTTCAAGTTAGTTATTTAAAATAATACATTGTGGGACTTTTCTGGTGGTCCAGTGGTCCACCCACCAATGCAAAGTACATGGGTTTGATCCCTAGTCCAGGAAGATTACACATGCTGCAGGGCAACTGAAGCCATGTGCAGCAACTGCTAGAGCCCACCAAGCTGCAATTACTGAGCCCATGTGACACAGATACTGAAGCTTAAACACCCTAGAGCCTGTGTTATGCAACAAAAAGAATTCACTGCAATGAGAAGCTCATCAGCTACAGGTAGATAGTAGCCCACACTTGCCACAGTTAGAGAAAGCCTGTGAGGAGCAATGAAGACTCAGCATAGCCAAAAATAAAAATAGATAATAATAAATTTAAAAAACATTTTGGAAACTCAAAAAAAAATAAAAATAGATAATAATAAATTTAAAAAACATTGTGGAAACTCAGAAAAAATGGGCCAAAGAACTAAACAGACATTTCTCCAAAGAAGACATACAGATGGCTAACAAACACATGAAAAGATGCTCAACATCACTCATTATCAGAGAAATGCAAATCAAAACCACAATGAGGTACCATCTCACGCTGGTCAGAATGGCTGCCATCAAAAAGTCTACAAACAATAAATGCTGGAGAGGGTGTGGAGAAAAGGGAACCCTCTTACACTGTTGGTGGGAATGCAAACTAGTACAGCCACTATGGAGAACAGTGTGGAGATTCTTTAAAAAACTGGAAATAGAACTTCCATATGACCCAGAAATCCCACTGCTGGGCATACACACCATGGAAACCAGAATGGAAAGGGACACATGTACCCCAATGTTCACTGCAGCACTATTTACAATAACTAGGACATGGAAGCAAACTAGATGTCCATCAGCAGATGAATGGTTAAGAAAGTTGTGGTTTATATACATAATATGTGTTATACATAATACACAGCTATTAAAAAGAATGCATTTAAGTCTGTTTTAATGAGGTGGATGAAACTGGAGCTTATTATACAGATGAAGTAAGTCAGAAAGGAAAACACCAATACAGTATATTAATGCATATATATGGAATTTAGAAAGATGATAACAACAACGCAATGTGCAAGACAGCAAAAAAGACACAGATATAAAGAACAGACTTTTGGACTCTGTGAGAGAAGGCGAGGGTGGGATGATTTGAGAGAATAGCACTGAAACATGTATATTACCATATGTGAAATAGATAACCAGTCCAAGTTCTATGCCTAAAACAGGGCATTCAAGCTGGTGCACTGGGGATGACCCAGAGGGATGGGATGGGGAGGGAGGTGGGAGCGGGATTTGGGACGGCGGGACATGTGTATACCTGTGGCTGATTCATGTCAATGTATGGCAAAAACCACAATATTGTAAAGTAATTAGCTTCCAATTAAAAGAAAGAAATAAATAAAATAAAAATAGATAAATAAAAGAAATAAGTAAGTAAGTAAATAACCTTATAAACATCTTATGATAAAGGGACACTGTGTGTATTGTGCATCAGTGAGGACTCTCAATAAGAGATGAGACAATTACACACCTACTTTACTCACTTGGAAGTCATAATGGAGATTTTAACTTTGGCAAAGGATGAAATGATCCGTGTATTTTAGTCAAAAATATTCTTTATTAATTTCTTATAGTAATAGGGATTTAGGAATTCTTGCCCGTAGCAGAGTATGAAGGTAGGAATCCCTAATAATAAGATGAGAGACATTCATCAATTTGGTGGAGAAAGAAGTTGTGGAGGTCACCTCTCTCCATGAACATACCAAATACATCTACATGTGGGACAATTCTCACTGAAAACTAATTGGAAACTGGCAGAAACACTCCTGTATAAGCCAGGTTATAAGAATGATACACACATAATCAGGTAGAAAAGGAAGAGAAGTGATTGGTTTCATACATATGCCTCTGGGAAGAGACTCAGAGGAAAAGGATGATTACATGCCCAGACACCTACCCTGGGGAGTGAGTGATTTGAGCCAGAAACTGGGTGCCTCAGTCCTGGAGTTCTACATGGAAGAGAAAAATCCCTTTTACAGGTTCGAGGACTGCTGCAACAGATAGAAGGGCTGTGGAAGCCTGGACTCTGCTGGTGAAGAATGCACATGTACTGACTTGTCCCCAGGCAGGGTGCAAAGTGTTCTGCCCTAGCTGCTGCCAGCTGTCGGGTGACTACCTAGCCACAAGTCCCAGCCTTGAACATGCTCTGCTCACTCCACATCACAGTTTGGCACTGGATCTGGGGCAGACATGACTGGGCACAAGACTTGATCATGGAATGCAGAGGCTATGGAGTCCCTGGGTGGAGCCTGAGTTGCACCGTAGGGGCTATTGTTAGCACTTACTCAAAGAGTGCCTCAGAAGCAGCCCAGATCTTTGATAGCAGCTGCTTTACCACAACTTGCCCCTGATACATGCTAAGATTTTATTCAGGCACTGCCTGCTCTGACCAGTGGTTCCACCACAGGGTGGGGGTATGAGTTGGGGCAGAGGCTGGGAGTGGTAGTCGGCTATGAAGGCATAAATAAAGGAGGAAACATGCACTCAAGGCTGCCTCTGAGTAGAGTCATGGGAACCTGCACAGGCAGTGCATTGGACCTTCCTCTGGCAGAGGCCCTGCTTGCTTGAGCAGTAACTTCCTCTGGGACAGGGGTTCCAGTGAAGGAAGAGGGAAAAATAAATACACACTTAAAGGGAACAGAGTCAACTTGGACTTTCTTCCCAACGAAATTCCCACCAAAAGAAGTATTAGAACTAATAAATGAATTTAGCAAAGTTGTGGAATAAAACTATGCTCCAATAAAAAAATAAAAATAATAGAGTGAATCGATGATCAATGTTTTATTCTTTCAAAAAAAGTGCTACATTTATTTAGATTGGCCAAGGGAAAAACTGAGGAGATTTTATTTTAAAATATCAGGAAATAAAGAGGTGACATAACACTTGTTAAAAACAAGAATATAGGTCCAAAATGGAGTCATTTACACCAAGCTTTTGATCCTCAGAGACTTAACTTCATTACAGTCAACTCTCCCAAAAGTGTAATCTTAAACAAGTCAGTCAGAAATCAACTAATCAGCACTAGTTAAACAATCTTCTTAATAGACTTAGGCCATCCTCTATAGGAAAGTGACCTTGCCACAACCTTTCTGCTTTTTGCTAGCATAACCTCTTAATTCTTGTTACCTTTTGCCTATAAAAGTCTTTCACTTTGTAAATCTCCCTGGAACTCCTTTTGGTCTACTAGATTGGATGCTGCCCAGTTCAGGAATCATTGAATAAAGCCAATAAGATCTTTAAAATTTACTCAGCTGAATTTTGTTTTTTAACACTACCAATGCTATAATATTAAAAGGATTATAAGGGAGTACTATGAAAAATTGTATGCCAACAAGTTAGATTACCTATATGAAATGTAAAAATGACCGAAAAGATACAGAACAATAAAACTGACTCAAAAATCAATAGAAAGCCTGAATAGACTTTTCACAAGAGATTGACTTATTAATCAAAATACTTATCACAAGGAAAATCCAGTATCAGATGTTTTCACTGATCTACTCTATATTTAAGGAAAGCTTAACATCTTTTAAAAAGACTTCCAATATATGCACTGAACATAGGAGCACTGCAATATGGAAGGCAAATGCTATCAAGTATGAAAGGGGAAATTAACAATAACACTATAATAGTGGGAGACTTAAATACTCCATTCACACACATGGATAGGTCAACTAAACAGATAATTAGCAAGGAAACACAAACTTTAAATGATACAATGGACCAGTTAGACCTAATTGACATCTATAGGACATTCCACCTCAAAATAATGATTTTCACCTTTTTCTCAAGGACACATGGAACCCTCTCCAGGATAGATCACCTCCTGGGCCATAAATCTTGCCTTGGTAAATTCAAATAAATTGAAATTATTCCAAGCATCTTCTCTGATCACAATACAGTAAGATTAGATGTCAACTACAGGAAAAAAAAAAACTATTAAAATTACAAACATATGGAGGCTAAACAACACACTTCTGAATAACCAACAAATCACAGAAGAAATAAAAATATGCATAGAAATGAATGAAATGGAAACACAAAAACCCAAAACCTATGGGATTCAGTAAAAGCTGTGCTAAGGGGAAGGTTCATAGCAATACAAGCTAACCTCAAGAAACAAGAGAAAAATCAAATAAATAACTAACTCTACACCTAAAGCAACTAGAAAAAGAAGAAATGAAGAATCCCAGGGTTAGCAGAAGGAAAGAAGTCATAAAATTAGGGGAGAAATAAATGAAAATGAAACAAATGAGACTATAGCAAAAATCAACAAACTAAAACCTGGTCTTTGAGTAGATAAATAAAATAGACAAACCATTAGCCAGACTCATCAAGAAAAAAAGGGAGAAGAATCAAATAAACAAAATTAGAAATTAAAATGGAAAAATCACAGCAGACAGCATAGAAATACAAAGGATCACTACTACCAGCAGCTATATGCCAATAAAATGGACAACTTGGAAGAAACGGACAAATTCTTAGAAAAGTACAACTTTCCAAAACTGAACCAGGAAGAAATAGAAATCTTAACAGACCCATCACAAGCACAGAAATTGAAACTGTAATCAGAAATCTTCCATCAAACAAAAGCCCAGGACCAGATGGCTTCACAGTTGAATTCAACCAAAAATTTAGAGAAGAGCTAACAGCTATCCTACTCAAACTCTTCCAGAAAATTTCAGAGGAGGATAAACTTCCAAATTCACTCTATGAGGCCACCATCACCCTAATACCAAAACCAGACAAAGATGCCCCAAAAGAAAGAAAACTACAGACCAATATCACTGATGAACATAGATGCAAAAATCCTTAACAAAATTTTAGCAAACAGAATCCAACAATATGTTAAAAAGATCATAGATCATGACCAAGTGGGCTTTATCCCCGAGATGCAAGGATTCTTCAATATTCACAAATCAATCAATGTGATACACCACGTCAACAAATTGAAAGATAAAAACCATATGATTATCTCAATACATGCAGAGAAAGCCTTTGACAAAATTCAACATCCATTTATGATAAAAACCCTCCAGAAATCAGGCATAGAAGGAAAATACCTCAACATAATAAAAGCAACATATGATAAGCCCACAGCAAATATTATCCTCAATGGTGAAAAATTGAAAGCATTTTCCCTAAAGTCAGGGACAAGACAAGGTTGCCCACTCCCACCACTAATAGTTAACATAGTTTTGGAACTCTTAGCCACAGCAATCAGAGAAGAAAAAGAAATAAAAGGAATCCAGATTGGAAAAGAAGTAAATCTCTCACTGTTTGCAGATGACATGATCCTCTCCATAAAAAACCTTAAAGTCTCCACCAGAAAATTACTAGAGCTAACCAATGAATATAGTAAAGTTGCAGGATATAAAATTAACACACAGAAATCCTTTGCATTCCTATATACTAACAACGAGAAAACAGAAAGAGAAATTAAGGAAACAATCCCATTTACCATTGCAATGAAAAGAATAAAATACTTAGGAATAAATCTACCTAAAGAAACAAAACACCTATATATAGAAAACTATAAAACACTGATGAAAGAAATCAAAGAGGTCACAAATAGATGGAGAACTATTTACCATATTCATGGATTGGCAGGATCAATATAGTGAAAATGAGCATACTAGCGAAAGCAATCTGTAGATTCAATGCAATCCCTATCAAGTTATCAATGGTATTTTTCACAGAACTAGAACAAATAATTTCACAATTTGTATGGAAATATGAAAAACTTTGAATAGTCAAAGCAATCTTGAGAAAGAAGAATGGAACTGGAGGAATCAATCTGCCTGACTTCAGACTATATTACAAAGCTACAGTCGTCAAGACAGTATGGTCCTGGCACAAAGACAGAAATATATATCAATGGAACAAAATAGAATGCCCAGAGGTAAATCCACCTATGGACACCTTATCTTTGAGAAAGAAGGCAAGAATATGCAATGGAGAAAAGACAATCTCTTTAACAAGTGGTGCTGGGAAAACTGGTCAACCACTTGTAAAAGAATGAAACTAGAACATTTTCTAACACCATACACAAAAATAAACTCAAAATGGATTAAAGATCTAAATGTAAGACCAGAAACTATAAAACTCCTAGAGGAAAACATAGGCAAAACACTCTCTGACAGAAATCCCAGCAGGATCATCTATGATCCACCTCCCAGAGTAATGGAAATAAAAGCAAAAATAAACAAATGGGGACTAATTAAACTTAAAAGCTTTTGCACAAGGAAGGAAACTATAAGCAAGATGAAAAGACAGCCTTCAGAATGGGAAAAAATAATAGCAAATGAAGCAACTGACAAATAATTTATCTCCAAAATATACAAGCAGCTCCTGCAGCTCAATTCCAGAAAAATAAACAACCCAGTCAAAAACTGGGCCAAAGAACTAAACAGACAGTTCTCCAAAGAAGACATACAGATGGCTAACAAACACATGAAAAGATGCTCCACATCACTCATTACCAGAGAAATGCAAATCAAAACCACAATGAGGTACCATCTCACGCTGGTCAGAATGGCTGCTATCCAAAAGACTACAAAAAATAAATGCTGGAGAGGGTGTGGAGAAAAAGAAACCCTCTTACACTGTTAGTGGGAATGCAAACTAGTACAGCCACTATGGAGAACAGTGTGGAGATTCCTTAAAAAACTGGAAATAGAACTTCCATATGACCCAGCAATCCCACTGCTGGGCATACACACCGAGGTAACCAGAGTTGAAAGAGAGACATGCACCCTTATGTTCACAGCAGCACTGTTTACAATAGCTAGGACATGGAAGCAACCTAGATGTCCATCAGCAGATGAATGGATACAAAAGCTGTGGTACATATACACAATGGAATATTACTCAGTTATGAAAAAGAATGCGTTTGAATCAGTTCTAATGAGGTGGATAAAACTGGAGCCTATTTTACAGAATGAAGTAAGTCAGAAAGAGAAACACTGATACAGTATATTAACACACATATATATGGAATTTAGAAAGATGGTAACAATGACACTATATATGAGACAGCAAAAGTGACACAGATATAAAGTACAGGCTTTTGGGCTCTGTGGGAGAAGGCGAAGGTGGGAAGATTTGAGAGAATAGCATTGAAACATGTATATTATCATAAGTGAAATAAATCACCAGTCCAGGTTCAATGCATGAGACAGGGTGCTCAGGGCTGGTGCACTGGGATGACCCTGAGGGATAGGATGGAGAGGGAGGTGGCAGGGGCATTGAGGATGGGGAACACATGCACACCAAGGATGATTCATGTCAATGTATGGCAAAAAAACACCACAATCTTGTAAAATAATTAGCCTTCAATTAAAATAAATTAATTAGTATAAAAACACTTCCAAAAACTAGATAAGAAATACTTCCTACCCATACTTTGAATCTAATATTACTCAGACACTACAGACAAAATTTATAACAAAAATAAAAATCCCCTACAAAAATGCACACAGAAATTACCAATAAAATAACAATATTAATCTAGCAACATACACAAGTGGTTGTGTACCAGAACTAATTTCAAACTTATCCCAGGAAGGAAGCATAAATTAAAACGTGAAAATCAGTCAATACATTTGCTGGAAGAGCCATTGTGCCCAGTCTGTTGACTCCTGATCTACTCCATAAGAATTGGCCTTGGGCATGGAATATTTCCTCACTGGGAGATAATGGGCTCACCCAGCCTGCTGTAGCTTATCACCTTGTGAAGAAATATTTTTCCCTGTTTTGGGGTTGATGTATACTTTTTTGTTCACTTATGCACTGTGTCAATGGTCCTCATTCAGAGTCTAGTTTTCTGTATTTCAGACCCTACAATGGAGGGTTTCTTTCCACTATGACATAAAGTGAGATGCATGCTGTCACACTGCCCTTGTTGACCGCAAAATGGCTCCAATGGCCATGAGGGACTGATTTATTACAAGGAGCTGTATCTTCTGTATACTCTCTCATCTTGCTGTAAGTAAGCACTATATTGCTTGAGCATGATATGCATGCTGCCTGTTCTTAGTGATCTTTAATCATGTACTGGTTTCTTCCCCAGGTGACACTTACCTGCCTTTTAACCTTAGCCACACTTATATTCTATTTTGCAACAACAGCCTAACTTCTCAGTGAAAAGTATAATGGTAATATACCACATTGATAAAGAATAGAAAAAAATCGCACAATTATCTTAACAGATGGAGAACAAATATTTGACAAAACCCAGCATCTTTTTATAATAAACACACTCAATAAGCTAGGAATAAAAGGGAATTTTCTTTTCTGGTAAAATCGTCTATGAAAATTCCATAGTTATTATCACACTTAAATGCAACAGACTGAAAGCTTTCCCCCTAAGTTCAGGAACAATGATATCTGCTCTTAGTAACTTAACTCAGCATTGTACTGGAGAGTCTAGCTAAGGCAATTAAGCAAGGAAAAGAAAAAATGACAATTTAAATCAGAAAATAAAAATTAAAATCATTTCTATTTGCTAAAATCATAATCTTATATGTAGCATTACCCAAAGAATCCACACACAAAAATGATAATAGTAAATCATCTCTCTGGGTGTCACTGAATGAGGCTAGAGCTATAGCTGAAGCCATACCTGATAGACCATGACAAGGATAGCTGAGTCTCTTTGCTCTGCTCTGAGATGTAACTATGAAATATCTGTGCATATGACATCATTGAGGACCCTAACCCATGATCTGGGGAGAAAAAAAGGAAAGAAAGTTATAAATAAACTTATTCAGGAAAGTACATGAGCTACTATTTCAGTATAATATTGAAAAAGAGTGCAAAAGGCAACATCCTTGTCTTATACCTAATCTGATTGGAGAAGCTTCCAGTTCCTCACTATTAAGTGTGATGTTGGATGGAGGCAAGATGGTGTAGTAGTAGAAGGACATGAACTCACCCCTTCCTATGGAAACAACAAAATCACAACTGTTGAACAACCACCAACAAAAAAATGCTGGAACCTACTAAAAACGATATCTATATCCAAAGACAAAGAAGAAGCCACAATGAGATGATAGAAGGGGCACAATCCTGATAAAATCAAATCCCATACACACTCAGTAGCAATCCACAAATATGTAATGTGGAAAATAATTACACCACATAAATTCTTCCACAAGAGTGGAAGTTCTGGGCTTCTCTGGTGGCTCAGTAGTAAAGAATCTTCTGGACAATGCAGGAGACATGGATTTGACCCCTGGTCCAGGAATTTTCCCACATGCTGTGGAGCAACTAAGCCCATGCACCACAACTAAATCAAGCCTGTGCTATAGATCCTGGGAGCCACAACTACTGAGCTGACATGCCACAATTGCTGAAGCCTGCACTGCCTAGAGCCAGTGATCTGCAATGAGAAGCCACTGCAATGAGAAGCCTGCACACCAGCACATCACAACTAGAGAGTAGCCCACATTTGCCAGAACTAGAGAAAAGATCATGCTGGAACAAATACCCAGCACAGCCAAAGAAAAGAGTGAAAGTTCTGAGCCGCAGTTGGGCCTCCCAGCCTGGGGGTCTGGCAATATGAGAAGGAGCCCCCAGAGTCTGGCTTTGAAGGTCAGTGAGGTTTGGACCACAGAAATTTCACAGAACTGGGGAAAACAGAAACTCCACTATTGGAGGGCTCACACAGGGTCTAATACACACCAGGACTCAGGAGAAAAAGTGATGAACCCATAAGAAACTGGGCCAGACTTATTTGCCTAGTTTTGGAGGGTCTCCCGTGGAGGCTGGGGTGGCTGACTTATTATGGGGACAAGGACACTGGCAGCAGTGGCTCTGGTGGGTGATTATTGGTGTGAGCACTCTAGGAGGCTACCAATTTCTCACCAAGACCTGACCCCACCCAAAAGTCTGCAAGCTCCAGTGATGGAATGCCTCAGGTCATAGAGGGCAAGAACACAATACCACCCATCAGCACACAGGCTGCTTAAAGTCTTCCTGAATAAACAGCTCCCCAATAATTAACACCTTCAGACATGGCTCTGCTTACCAGAAGGACAAGACCCAGCTCCACCCACCAGTGAAGAGGTACCAGTTCCTCCCACTAGGAAGCCTGCACAAACCTCTTAGACAGCCTCATTCACTGAGAAGACAGACAGCAGAAATAAGAAGAACCACAAGCCTGCAGCCTGTGTAATGGGAATCACAATCACAAAAAGTTAGACAAAATGAGACAGCAGAGGAATATGTCCATAATGGAAGAACAAGATGAAACCCCAGAAGAACAATTAAGTGAAGTGGGGATAGGTGATCTACCTGAAAAAGAATTCAGAGTAATTATAGTAAAGGTGATCCAAGATCCCAGAAAAAAAATAGAAGCAGAGATTGAGAAGATTCAAGAAATATTTAACAAAAGCCTAGAAAAGTAAACAAAGATGAAAAATACAATAATTGAAATGAATTGAAATGAAAAATACACTAGAAAGAATTAATAGCAGAAATAACTGGGACAGAAGAGCAGATAAGTGATCTGGAAGACAGAATTGTGGAAATCACTGCTGTGGAACAGAATAAAGAAAAAAGAATGAAAAGAAATGAGGACAATCTAAGAGACCTCTGGGACAACATTAAATGTACCAACATTTGCATTATTGGAGTCCCAGAAGAAGAGAAAGAGAACAGACCTGAGAAAATATTTGAAGAGATAAGAGCTGAAAAATTCCCTAACATGGGAAACAGTCCAAGAATTGCAGAGTTCCAGGCAGGATAAGCCCAAGGAGGAACACACTGAGATACATAGTAATAAAATTAACAAAAATTAAAGACAGACAAAGAAGAAAAAGAAGAAATATTTAATATTAAAGAGAAAGAAGAAATACCTACAAAAAGAAAGAAACACCTACAAAAACAAATCTAAAATAATTATCAAAAGCAATAAGAACATAAATATCTATGATTACTGCTCTAACCAGAAGACATAGACTGGTTGAATGGTTACAAAAACAAGGCCTGTATATATGCTATCCACAAGAGACTCACTTCAGATCAAAGAATACATACAGACTGATATTGGAGCAACGGAAAAATGTATTCCATGCAAATGGAAATCAAAAGAAAGCTAAGGTAGCAATGCTCATATCAGACAAAATAAACTTAAAAATAAATATTGCTACAAGAGATAAAGAAGGACACTATATAATGATCAAGGAGTAGTCCACGAAGATATAACAATTGTTAATACATATACACCCAACATAGGAGCACCTCAATATTTAAGGCAAATGCTAACAACCTTAAAGGGGAAATCAACAGTAATGTTGTAATAGTGGTGAACTTTAACACCCCACTTTCATCAATGGACAGATCATCCAGACAGAAAATCAATAAGGAAACACAGGCCTTAAATGACACACTGAACCAGATAGACTTAATTGGTATCTATAGAACAATTCATCCAAAAGCAGGATAATATACATTCTTTTCAGGTGCACATGGAACATTCTCTAAGATTGATCACATGCTAGGCTACAAAGTGAGCCTCAGTAAATTTAAGAAAATTGAACTCATATTAATCATCTTTTCTGACCACAATGCTGAGATTAGACATCAACTATAAGGAAAATAATTATAAAAAACACAAACATGTGGAGGCTAAACAATATGCTGTTAAACAACCAATGGATCACTGAAGAAATCAAAGAAATTTCAAAAATAGCTAGAGACCAGTGAAAATGAAAGCATGACAATCCAAAACCTATGGGGCTTGGCAAAAGCAGTTCTATAAGGAAAGTTTATACAATCTTACCTCAAGAAAGAAGAAAATCTTAAATAAACAACCTAATATTATATGTAAAGCAACTAGAGGAAGAACAAACAAAACCAAAAGTTAGTAGAAGAAAGGAAATCATAAGGATCAGAGCAGAAATACATGAAATAGAAATGGAAAGAACAATAGAAAATATTAATGAAACTAAAAGCTGGTTCCTTGAAAAGATACACAAGATTGATAAACCTTTAGCCAGACTCACCATGAAGAATAGGGTGAAGACTCAGATCAATAAAATTTTAAATGGAAAAGAAGAAGTTACAACAAACTGCATAGAAATGAAAAGGATCATATGAGACTACTACAAGCAGCACTATACCAATAAAATGTACAGCTCAGAAGAAATGGACAAATTCTTAGAAAGTTATAATCTTCCAAGACTGAACTAGGAAGAAATAGAAAATATGAACATACCAATCATAAGTACTGAAATTTAAACTGTGATTTTAAAACTTCCAACAAACAAAAGTCCAGGCCCAGATGGCTTCACAGGTAAATTCTATGAAATATTTAGAAAAGAACACCTATTCTTCTGAAACTCTTCCAAAAAATCTCAGAGGAAGGAACACTCTTAAGCTCATTTTATGAGGCCACCATCACCCAAACTAGACAAAGATACCACAAAAAAGAATATTACAGGCAAATATCATTGAGGAACATAGAAGCAAAATCCTCAACAAAATATTAGCAAACCAAATCCAACAATACATTAAAAGGATCACACACCATGGTCAAGTGGGATTTATCCCAAGAATGCAAAGGATTTTCAATATCTGTAAATCAATCAGTGTGATATACCTAATAAATTGAAGGATAAAAACCATATGATCATCTCAATAGATGTAGAAAAAGTTTTCGACAAGATCCAACACTCATTTATGATTAAAAACTCTTCAGAAATTGGGCATAGAGGGAACCTACTTCAACATAATAAAGGCCATATATGACAAACCTACAGCTAACATCATACTCAATGGTAAAAAGCTGAAAGCATTTCTTCTAAGAACAGGAAAAATAGAAATATGTCCACACTCACTACTTTTACCCAACATAATTTTGGAAGTCCTAGATATGGCAATCAGAGAAGAAAAAGAAATAAAGGAAATCCAAATTAGGAAAGAAGTAAAACTGTCACTGTTTGCAGATGATATGATACTATACATAGAAAAATACTAAGGATGCTACCAGAAAGCTACTAGTGCTCGTTAATGAATTTGGTCAAGTCAGACAAAGAAAGACAGATATCATATGATATTGCTTGTATGTGAAATCTAAAAAAAAAATATTGATATAAATGAGTTTATTTACAAAACAGAAACAGATTCACAGACTTAGAGAATGAACTTATGGTTACCAGGGGGAAGGATAGGGGAAGGGATGGATTGGGAGCTTGGAATGTACATGTATACATTGCAATAATTTAAAATTGTTAACCATCAAGGACCTACTATATAGCACAGGGAACTTTGCTCAGTATTCTGTAATAACCTAAATGGAAAAACAATTTGAAAAAGAATAGATATATGTGATGTACACTCATCATCAGAGAAATGCAACTCAAAACCACAATGAGGTACCATTACACGCCAGTCAGGATGGCTGCTATCCAAAAGTCTACAAGCAATAAATGCTGGAGAGGGTGTGGAGAAAAGGGAACCCTCTTACACTGTTGGTGGGAATGCAAACTAGTACAGCTGTTATGGAGAACAGTGTGGAGATTTCTTAAAAAACTGGAAATAGAACTGCCATGTGACACAGCAATACCAATTCTGGGCATACACACCAAAGAAACCAGATTTGAAAGAGACGCATGCACCCCAATGTTCATCGCAGCACTGTTTATAATAGCCAGGACATGGAAGCAACCTAGATGCCCATCAGCAGACGAATGGATAAGGAAGCTGTGGTACATATACACCATGGAATATTACTCAGCCGTTAAAAAGAATTCATTTGAATCAGTTCTAATGAGATGGATGAAACTGGAGCCCATTATACAGAGTGAAGTAAGCCAGAAAGATAAAGAACATTACAGCATACTAACACATATATATGGAATTTAGAAAGATGGTAATGCTAAACCTATATGCAAAACAGAAAAAGAGACACAGATGCACAGAACAGACTTTAGGACTGTTCTGGGAGAAGGCGAGGGTGGGACGTTTAGAGAGAACAGCATCGAAACATGTATATTATCTATAGTGAAACAGATCACTAGCCCAGGTTGGATGCCTGAGACAAGTGCTCGGGCCTGGTGCATTGGGAAGACCCAGAGGGATTGGGTAGAGAGGGAGGTGGGAGGGAGGATAGGGCTAGGGAATACATGTAAATCCATGACTGATTCATGTCAATGTATGACAGAACCCACTACAATATTGTAAAGTAATTAGCCTCCAACTAATAAAAATAAATGAAAAAAAAAAAAGAATAGATATATGTGATGTATAATCAAATCACTTTCCGGTACACTTGAAACTAACACAACATTGTTAATCAACTCTGCTGCTGCTGCTGCTAAGTCCCTTCAGTCGTGTCCCACTCTGTGCGACCCCATAGATGGCAGCCCACCAGACTTCCACGTCCTGGGATTCTCCAGGCAAGAACACTGGAGTGGGTTGCCGTTTCTTTCTCCAATGCATGAAAGGAAAAGTGAAAGTGAAGTCGCTCAGTCGTGTCCTGACTCTTAGTGACCCCATGGACTGCAGCCTACCAGGCTCCTCCATCCATTGGATTCTCCAGGCAAGAGTACCAGAGTGGGCTGCCATTGCCTTCTCCAGTTAATCAACTCTACTCTCATATAAAATAAAGTTTAAAAAAATCAGTTTAGAAAGATTGCAAGATACAAGATCAATATATAAAAACCAATTGTTTCTTTGCATTAGCAATGAACAATATGATAATGAAATTGAGATAAATTATGTGTACAATAACATAAGGTACTTAGGAATAAAGTTGACAACCCAGTGTCTATCAACTGATGGATGGATAAAGAAAATGTCATTTATTTGTGTAGCAGAATATTATTCAGTGATGAAAAGAAGGTGCTACTGACAAATGAATGCTTTAATATGGGTGAACTTTGGAAATGTTATTCTTAGTGAAAGACACTAGTCACAAAATGTTGTGTATTGTGTGTTTTAATTTATATGATATATCCCAAAAGCAAATCCATGGAGACAGAAAACATTGGTGGTTGCCTAGGTTTCAGTCAGGAGTTGGGAGTGGGAATTGCCTCAAATGGGAACAGAGGATTTTCTGAAGTATCAGAGGAGTTCTAAAACAGAATAGAATGTATAGATTGTGGTGATGTTGCATAAATATGTAACTTTGATAAAAGTCATTGAATTATACATTTAAAACAAATTAATATTTGCTGCATTAATTATACCTCAGTAAATATGTTAAAATCATATATTCACTAATGGTGCTTTTTATGCTATTTTTTTTGGAAGAAGTAATCTGTAGGATTTGAATGGAAATCTTAATAGAAGGAAAATTTCACTTTTCCATATTACTTAGACTTTGATTCCTTATTAAAGTCATCTCAATGTTCACATCCTAACATATTTTGCTCTCATTCATTCAATCATCCACCTATTCATTAAATTTTAGAATTGTGAGTCAAGTGTGCACCACTTAACTGTGGTGCAAGGCTATGATTTTGATGGTAAATTTAATGTGCCACGAAAAGAATGCATTAATCTTGTTTTCCAAGTCAACTGAAGCTATTGAGTACTTGCACTGGATTTGGGGATATATGGAATTTGAGATCCATTTCAGCACAAGCACCTGTTAGTTCATATTCTAAGATAGTCCTGAACAGAAATTGAAACAGATCTTGTTTATATGATGAGAAAGCTAGAATGATTATCTTTTTTGTCCACTTGAATCCACTGTATTAAAATATTTTTTCACTCCAATTGTTATTGTGTGATAATTGCTTTAAAACAACTAATATTTTATTCACTTATTCTTTTATTTTATTGACTCTGGGGATGGATTAGTATGCTTCAATTTCCATAGAAAGTTAATGTCAAGTTGATTATTATACTGATATTCTTGTTTAATCAACTGGGGAAGCTTAACAAATGGATGTAGAAAGAGTTTGAGGGGATACTCACAGGCAGAAAAGGAATATACCACAGGTTGCTATGGATAGCAGTCACTACCATCACTACATTCACAACCATCACTGTGACTGTATGTGTATGTCTGTGTATTTGTATATGTTGGGGAAGGTGACATAATATATTGAATAAGCTATGTCTCAGACTTCTGTCACTTGGAATAAATTGTTAGTGTCTCATGAGAAGAGCTGGAAGTAGCTGAGTCACCAGTTATTCATTCACTTTCCTTGATTCTGTATTCTAAAATAGCCTGACAGCCGTATAGGGAAAGCCTAGCCAGCGTTTGATACTTTGAATTGGATTCCATTGATGGACATAGACTAAAATTTGGAAGATCAGAAAGAAGGCTAAAGTTTTCCATTCTTTTAAGAAATCTGATGTTAATTTTATGCATTTATAAAATTTTATATTTTTAACTTTGACATATATTAAAAATTCCCCTACAAAATTGATATTATGTATTAGAAAAAAAAAGAAACTTTAGTGAAGAATTAAAAGCTCTCTAAATTGTTCTATATATTGAATACACAATTATCAAGAAATTTTTATAGCTAAAGAAGGAAATTCTAATATTCATATAGTGTTGGTAGGGTGCTAAAGTAGCATCAATATTTTCATTATACAGGGCCATTATGGGCTCTACTTTTGCTGTAATTTTAAAAGAAGTTTCCTTTCTCTTTATCGTTCAGAAATTTTGAATGCCTTTTAATTTCCACAACCTACATCATACAAAAAGCTCCAAGGTAACAGCTTGAAATTGCAATAGGGTCTTTGGGATAAAAGTGAGAAAAAATAAAAAATTTCCATGTATCTTAATGTTCTTGGGAGTCATGTTAAAAACATGTTTTAATTAATTAATTAATTAATTATTATTTATTTTTGCCTCACTGTGCAGTGTGTGGGATCTTAATTCCCCAACCAGGGATTGAACCCACACCTCCTGTATTGGAAGCACAGAGCTTTAACCACTAGACCACCAGGGAAGTCCCCAGCATGCTCTCATTTAGAGAGAACTCCATACCTGGGATTTCTTTTTCATTAGGTATATGTTAACTAACCACCTAAATAGTGATTATTATCATAGAGATTTCAAATTATTACTTTTACAGGACATACCTATTTATTGGTTAATAGAAAACTTGTTGTTGTTCAGTAGCTAAGTCATGTCCGACTGTTTGAGACCCCATGGACTGCAGCATGCCAGGTTTCCGTGACCTTCACTATCTCCCGGAATTTGCTCAAATTCATGTCCATTGAGTCAGTGATGCTATCAAACCATCTCACCCTCTACCACTCTCTTCTTTTGCTTTCAGTCTTTCCCAGCATCAGGGTCCCTTCCAATAAATGAGCTCTTCGCATCAGGTGGCTAAAATCTTGGAGCTTCAGCTTCACCGTCAAACCTTCCAGTGAACATTCAGGATTGATTTCCTTTAGGATTGACTGGTTTGATCTCCTTGCTGTCCAAGGGACACTCAAGAGTCTTCTCCAGAACCACAGTTTGAAAGCATCAATTCTTTGACTCTCAGCCTTCTGTGGGCCAAATCTTACATCTGTATACCACTACTGGAAAAAACATAGCTTTGACTAGATGGATCTTTGTCAGCAAAGTACTGTCTCTGCTTTTCAATATGCTGTCTAGGTTTGTCATAGCTTTTCTTCCAAGAAGCAAGTGTCTTAATTTCATGGCTGCAGTCAGTGATTTTGGAGCCTGAGAAAATAAAATCTGTCACTGTTTCCACTTCTTCCCTTTCTATTTGCCTTGAAGTGATAGGACCAGATGCCATGATCTTAGTTTTTTGAATGTTGAGTTTTAAGCCAGCTTTTTCACTCTCTTCGTTCACCTTCATCAAGAGACTCTTTAGTTCCTCTTCTCTTTCTTGTATCAGAGTGGTATCATCTGCATACCTGAGGTTGTTGATATTTTTCCCCACAATCTTGATTCCAGCTTGTGATTCGTCCAGCCCAGCATTTTGCATGATGTACTCTTCGTAAAAGTTAAACAGGGCGACAACATACAGCCTTGTCATACTCCTTTACCAATTTTGATCAGTCAATTGTTGCACATAAGATTCTAACTGTTGCTGCTTGACCTGCATACAGATTTCTCAGGAGACAGGTAGGGTGGTCTGGTATTTCCCTATCTTTAAGCATTTTCCACAGTTTGTTGTTATCCACACAGTCAAAGACTTCTGCATAGTCAATGAGGCAGAAGTAGATTTTTTTTAAATGGAATTCCTGTGCTTTTTTCTATGATCTGATGGATATTGGCAATTTGATCTCTGGTTCCTCTGCCTTTTCTAAACCCAGCTTGTACATCGAAAGTTCTTGGTTCACATACTGCTGAAGCCTAGCTTGAAGGATTTTTTAGCATAACCTTACTAACATGGGAAATGAGGGCAATTGTATAATAGTTTGAACATTCTTTGTAATTGCCCTTCTTTGGGATTGGAATGAAAACTGATTTTTTTCTGTCCTGTGGCCACTGCTGAGTTTTCAAAATTTGCTGACATATGAGTGCAGCACTTTAACAGCATCATCTTTTAGGATTTAAAATAGCTCAGCTGGAATTCCATCATGTCCACTAGCTTTGTTTGTATTAATGCTTCTTAAGACCCAGTTGACTTCACACTCCAGAATGTCTGGCTCTAGGTAAGTGACCACACCATCGTGGTTATCCAGGTCATTAAGACATTTTTTGTACAGTTCTTCTGTGTATTCTTGCCACCTCTTCTAAATCTCTTCTGCTTATGTTAGGTCCTTGCTGTTCCTGTCCTTTATCATGCCCATCCTTGATCTCTCCAATTTACTTGAAGAGATCTCATTTCTTTCCCATTCTATTCTGTTTAATGATTTTGTTTTCAGCCTAAGGGAAATGGAAATCATTCCACCAAATGGTGGAAAATGAATCATTATTTTTGTTAAAACCATGGGAATGAAAAACTCATTTGGACATATTTTTCTGTAATGGCCCTTAGAAAAATTTTAATTTATTAGGTATGAATTTGGAAAGATTAATTTTTGTTTCTTATATTAATTTTATTGTGGGCAGGAAAGGGTCACGTCAGCAAACCTTGGTTGTTCAACCATGTACATTTCAAAGAAGGACCTGTGTTCTGACTTTCCCTTGGCTGGTTCTGGGAATAACTTCTGAGCCCTTGGTATATTCAACCTGATAAGTTTGCTTTTATATGTCTGAGTTCCTGGGCCATGCTGTATATATTTGACCAGTTAAGTTTGCCCCAACAATGTGATTCACTGTGAATGCCTGTTTTTGCTCTGGAGGATGAGCGAGAATTAGAGTAGCTGTGATCAGCTACTTTACCTCTAATAAAAGCCTCCAAGGATCAAGTGAGATTCTGTGATTGGCATACATAATTTCTGATAGGATTAGATGTGTCCACATGTGATGCTTCTGGAAAGGGACACTTGGAAGCTTGCACCTACTTATTCCTACACTTTTTCCATATGCCTTTTCCCTTTGCTGATTTTAATCTGTGTTCTTTCACTGTAAAAAACCATAACCATGAGTGGAAGCATTTCTATGAGTTCTTTGAATCCTTCAAGCAATTTATGAAGTTGGGGGTGGTCTTGGTGGTACCCAGAAGAGTTGGAATTAGAAGTAGAATTCTCTAGAATGACCTTAACTCACTGAAGCATAGTAATCACATTACCTGGAAAAAGAAAGAATCAAATCTTTGATGCTTGAAGGGATACTGGGTCACCTATTATATGAGACAGCAGCTGTGCTTCAGTCAGTCCCTAAATACATAAGGAAATGAAAAATAATGAGAAACAAACTAAATATAAAGTTCTTTAGTTACTTTAATCTGTAATGGATAAAATGAAAGTAGAGTGTTGGGGTGGATCCTAGCACTAAGCTCAGAGACCAGCAAGTCTGAGATACAATTACTAGCCTAGAGCTGCTACCAAAGGGAAGAATTTTACTGAAACAACAGATAGCCCATCTTTGACCTCTAATCACAAAGAAGATATTACAGGTAAGCAGGAGAAGCAAACATGAGAAACTACTGAGACAAGTGGGTAGGGTATTAAAGAGTTTTCTCCTTCTGTGGATCAATATCATTAGCTTCCTGAAAAACGGATTGTGATAGTTACTGATGTAGGAACAGTCTCCTTGGTGTTGAATGTTGCAGAATGGAGGAGCATGTTTGGATTGATTCAGGGCCCACTGTTTACTATTGAAAAAATGGCTCTACACCATCTAAACACTCAGCAATTTCTTCCCAAGGGGATAGCTAGCCTGTGGACTGGATAAAAGCTACTATAAACTTGTTTACCTTGAGAAAGGGAATGATTTTCCCCCTCTTTTAAAAGCAAAATGGAGTTCTTAGGGTGAAGTGGTTGATATGCTGTATATGCATTCTATGCTGAATCAGCTTTACAATGATCAGGAGGTTCAACTACTTAATACATCTCTTACCCAGGTCATGGTAAATGTTTTGATTTAGGGAGACTCTTTTGCATGGTTACCACATGTAATGTTGTTGCAAAATCAAGCAATGATCCAAGAAGCTGTATCAGATTTATCTCAGCTTCCCCCTATGGGTCTCACAGATGCTAAGAAAATTGGTGTTTCACACAAAAACAGAGAAAGAAAGGGGGGATAGACAAGGAACTTGCTCCATCAAAGTAGAAGTCTTTAAATAGTTGTTAAGGAACAGCATGGGGGCTTCCCAGGTGGTGCTGGTGGTAAAGTGTCCACCTGCCAATGCAAGAGATACAAGAAATGCAGGTTTGATCCCTGGGTTGGGAAGATCCTCTGGAGTAGGAAATGGCACTCCACTCCAGTATTCTTGCCTAGGAAATTCCATGGACAGAGGAACCAGGTGGGCTACAGTCCATGAGACCACAAAGAGTTGGACACAACTGAGCACATACAAGGAATGGAATGAATAAAGTAACATTGATGAGGTTCAGAGTATTGTAATGGGAGGATATGAGGATACAATGATTGATAGAATTAAGGTCAATATTTGAATGAAAACTAAATGTTTGAATGGCCTTTAGGTGAAGTGGCTGTGTTTACTTTTCCTGCCTGTATGATTGAGGATGTATGTCTGCTGGGGAATATGTTATCTTCTTGTATGGGAAAATAGAAGGAATGTAAATTCACCCTTTGGCCAGTATTGATTGGATGTGTTAAATGCTATCCTACAGAATTTCCTAAGTCCACCCAGGTTGTTACTTTGAAATGGTGTAGAATATTTGGTGGAAAAAAGTAGACTACCACTTTAATTAATTACATGTTAGAATCTGAAGCACTACAACCAACAAATTCTCTCTAAATAGCCCTGCATAGCTAATGAACAGACAGATGGCACCTGGAGACAAATATAGAACTATTAAGGTTTGAATAATGTATCTCATTTAGCATCATCAGTCCAGAAAAGTGAAAAATGCAAGTTAAAAAGGTGATTACTCAGTGACTGATTTTGAAAATATTTTTTTCTTGATGCTAATCATGAAAATGAGTCAATTACAATTTTTCTTTATGTGAAAATAGTCTCAATTTACAATTTATTGTATTGCCACATGATTATTTGAAATCACTGGCTTAGTGTCACAATTTGATTATCTGATTTTTGTATTTTATGCAGGTATAGAGTGCAGTGGCAATGACACAACACACTGAGGATGTCATGTTAATATCAGAAATTGAAGAGCAAGATACAACTCACTCAAATGTAATGGTGACACACATGACTAACAAAGACTAGTTGAAAAATCCAGCAAATATCCTAATGATATTCCTAATGGTGAATTTCATATGAATAACATGTGCAAGAGCTGTTAAGAGAACTGATGTGGTTTGGGAAAGAATCCACATAAGTTTTAAAAAGGGAAGAAAAGAAAGTTTTCATTCATTTACCAAGTGAGGAAAGGGGTCAGACACATAGACTGGTGTTGACACTGAAGGGTGGAGGCTTGAGTCTTTTATTGACTTTAAGGGGCAAGGTGCAGAAAAGAGGGAGTAGTCCACAGTTGTATCTGGGCTGGCTATGCTTCTATCAGTTCAGTTCAGTTCAGTTCAGTCGCTCAGTCATGTCCGACTCTTTGCAAACCCGTGAACTGCAGCACGGCAGGCCTTCCTGTCCATCATCAGCTCTATTTTCATTCAGAGGCTCTTTAGTTCTTCACTTTCTGCCATAAGGGTGGTGTCATCTGCATATCTGAGGTTATTGATATTTCTCCCATCAATCTTGATTCCACCTTGTGCTTCTTCCAGCCCAGCGTTTCTCATGATGTACTCTGCATATAAGTTAAGTAAGCAGGGTGACACTCTACAGCCTTGTTGTACTCCTTTTCCTATTGGTAACCAGTCTGTTGTTCCATGTCCAGTTCTAACTGTTGCTTCCTGATCTGCATACAGGTTTCTCAAGAGGGAGGTCAGGTGGTCTGTTATTCCCATCTCTTTCAGAATTTTCCACAGATTATGGTGATCCACACAGTCAAAGGCTTTGACATAGTCAATAGAGCAGAAATAGATGTTTTTCTGGAACTCTATTGCTTTTTTGATGATCCAGCAGATGTTGGCAATTTGACCGCTGGCTCCTCTGCCTTTTTGAAAACCAACTTGAACGTCTAGAAGTTCAGGGTTCACGTATTGCTGAAGCCTGGCTTGGAGAATTTTGAGCATTACTTTACTAGCGTGTGAGATGAGTGCAACTGTGTGGTAGTTTGGGCATTCTTTGGCATTGCCTTTCTTGGGGATTGGAATGAAAACTGACCTTTTCCAGTGCTGTGACCACTGCTGAGTTTTCCAAATTTGGTGACATATTGAGTGCAGCATTTTCACAGCATCACCTTTTAGGATTTGAAATAGCTCAACCGGAATTCCATCACCTCCACTATCTTTGTTGACTAGCTCACTTGACTTCACATTCCAGGATGTCTGGCTCTAGCTGAGTGTGAGTGATCACACCATAGTGATTATCTAGGTCATGAAGATCTTTTTTGTACAGTGTATTCTTGCCACCTCTTCTTAATATCTTCTGTTTCTGTTAGGTTCATACCATTTCTGTCCTTTATTGAGCCCATCTTTGTATGAAATGTTCCCTTGGTATCTCTAATTTTCTTGAAGAGATCTCTAGTCTTTCCCATTCTATTGTTTTCCTCTATTTCTTTGCACTGATTGCTGAGGAAGGCTTTCTTATCTCTCCTTGCTATTCATTGGAACTCTGCATTCAAATGGGTATATCCTTCCTTTTCTCCTTTGCTTTTCGCTTCCTGTCTTTTCACAGCTATTTGTAAGGCTTCCTCAGACAGCCATTTTGCTTTTTTGCATTTCTTTTTCTTGGGGATGGTCTAGGATGTGTTTTTTCCAAGAATCTGTAACTTCAAGTCTTCAGTAATTTTCCAGTCCTTGGATGTCTGAAAGTGACTTCATAGTGTCCTTTGACAGGTGCTACTCTATTTTGAACAAAGATATATGGGTTTATAGGAGTCACTGAGACATTCCATAGCTAACTTAAACTAAAATGCTCTCATTGCCTTTCTCTGGAAATAAGAAAGAAATCCAGCATCTTGTTGGGTCTTTTGAATTTTGAATGCTCCACCTCTGCGACTACTGCTAGCTCTAATCCATAAAGCCATCTGTAAGAAGATCATGCTTGAATGGAGACCTAAAAAACACCAGGCTATATCTGAAATGCGTAAATAGCTGAATCAGTGATTTTGAGCCCTTATGATAGACTCTCAGATATGATTTTAGAAATATCTGCAACTTGCCCTTATGCAGATTTAAGCTTATGGCAAAGCACATTAGAGCTGCCCAGCAGTGACTACTGGAAATTTAGACCAGAAAGTTTCAAGACATGGAAACATACTATACACTGTTTGAGAGACAATTATTGATTTACTAATTAGCACTTATCCTATTTTCTCATGGGTGGTACCCTATGCATAGCTCTCAATTAATCAACACATAGCTGCTTGGTTTATGGTTGTCGTTTACAAGGTGGATGGGAAGCATCTTCAGAAGGCTGCTGCTGTATAATATACTAATGGAAAAGCTCTGATTTAAGATGATAAAAATAAATCAGCACAATGGGCAGAATCCATGCTCTTTGCTGTGATGGAAGAATTGAATAGCAATAAAATTGCAAAAGTTTGGGTTTATTCTGACACAGTGGTGGGATAGATGGAATAGGGAGGTGGCCAATGGCTTGGCTATATGGTCGGGAAGATGGGTAATGAACAATTGGACTCAAATGATTCCTGTATGTGTCACATGTGGGGGTGCTCAGTCACTCAGTCATGTCTGATTCTTTGCGACCCCACAGACTGTACCCGCCAGACCCCTCTGTCCATGGAGTTTTCCAGGCAAGAATACTGAAGTGAATTGTCATTTCCTTCTCCAGGGAATCTTCCCAACCCAGGGGTGGAACCCATGTCTCCTGAATTGGCAGGCAGATTTTTTAGCACTGAGCCACCTGGAAATCCCAATATGTCACAGCCATATGGAAATCATTATAGGAATTTAAGAGGCACATTGAAGAATTGCCTTCTCAAATCATAAGGTGACTCTCACCCCGATCAGAATGGCTGTCATCAAAATGTGTACAAATAATAAATGCTGGAGAGGGTGTGGAGAAAAGGGAACCCTCTTATACTGTTGGTGGGAATGCAAACTAGTACAGCCACTATGGAGAAGAGTGTGGAAAGTGAAAGCGAAGTCGCTCAGTCGTGTCCGACTCTTTGCGACCCCGTGGACTGTAGCCCTCCAGGCTCCTCTGTCCATGGGATTCTCCAGGCAAAAATACTGGAGTGGGTTGCCATTTCCTTCTCCAGGGGATCTTCCTGACCCAGGGATCAAACCCAGGTCTCCTGCATTGCAGGCAGATGCAGGCAGATGCTTTAACCTCTTAGTCACCAGGGAGTGTGGAGATTCCTTAAAAAACTGGAAATAGAACTGCCATATGACACAGCAATCCCACTGCTGGGCATACACACCAAGGAAACCAGAATTGAAAGAGACACATGTACCCCAATGTTCATTGCAGCACTGTTTACAATAGCTAGGACATGGAAGCAACCTAGATGTCCATCAGCAGATGAATGGATAAGGAAGTTGTGGTACATTTACACAATGGAATATTGCTCAGCTATAAAAAATAACACATTTGAGTTATTTTAATGAGGTGGATGAAACTGGAGCCTATTATACAGAGTGAAGTAAGTCAGAAAGAGAAACACCAATACAGTATATTAACACACATATATGGAATTTAGAAAGATGATAACAATGACCCTATATGTAAAAGAGCAAAAGAGACACAGATGTAAAGAACAGACTTTTGAAGGGTGGGATGATCTGAGAGTATAGGATTGCAACATGTATATTACGATATGTAAAATAGATGATGAGTGCAAGTTTAATGCATGAAGCAGGCATTCAAAGCCAGTGCTCTGGGAGAATGCATAGGAATGGGGTGGGGAGGGAGATTGGAGGGGGGTTCAGGATGGAGGGGTGACACATGTATACCCGTAGCTGATTCATGTCGAGGTATGGCAAAAACCACCACAATATTGTAATTAGCCTCTGATTAAAATAAATAAAGTTTTTAAAAAAATCATAAGGTGATTGGAATCAGCAAAAGCACATTCTGATGCCCATGTTTGAGGCAGCCACTTGGGTCCATAAAATGAGTAGATAGGGTAGCTGCAGTGATGCAGAGATGGCAGATCCTTAATACAACCTACTTGTATATTCTGAGGTACAGAATGCCTCAGAATATCCCATCTTCCAGACAGAGAGGGGAAATCTACAGAGGAAAATGGAGCAGATCCCCTGCGGGGGGAAAGACCCCACATAGCTAGCATCTACAGTACATCAGACTACTACTGGTAGCCTTGTGCTCAGTTGCTCAGTCTTGTCTGACTCTTTGCAACTCCATGGTGTAGCCTGACAGGCCATCCTCTGTCCATGGAATTTTCTAGGCAAGAAAGGGCTGCCATTTCCCACTCTTGAGGATCTTCCCAACCCAGGGATCAAATCCTCATCTCTCGCATTTCCTGCATTGGCAGGTGGATTTTTTTTTTTTTACCACTAGTGCCACCTGGGAAGCCCACTGGTAGCCTTAAGATAGTCTTAAATAGGTCCTGACAGATGGTAGATATAAATTCTCAAAACTCTATAAAGGATTGAAACAGAAGATATTATACCAATTAAGACCATCAGGTTACATTTCTTCAGTCAAGAGTCATTTTATAGTTGATAAGTTTCAACAATAATTAAACAGACATTATATCAAGTGGTCGTATCATACAGCATATCATCCTCAGAATAGTGATTTGATAGAAAATTGGAACAGTTAATTAAAACAGTAATTGTCTAAAATGAGTGGATGTAAAGGCATGAAAGGGCTTCCTTGGTGACTCAGTGGTAAAGAATCCAACTGCCAATGCAGGAGTTGCAGGTTAGATGCCTGGGTTGGGAAGATACCCTGGAGAAGGAAATGGCAACCCACTTCAGTATTCATGTCTGGAGAATCCCATGGACAGAGGAGCCTGGAGGGCTACAGTCCATGAGGTTGCAAAGAGTTGGACATGACTTAGTGACTAAACAATAACAACAACAAAAGGCATGATAGCTCAGTTTTACACACCTTCATGCATGTGAGCTCATATTCAATGGGAGAAAGGGCAAGATATGATCCTCATTTGATAGATTCTTATGTTTTTCTTGGGGAATTTGCAGGAAAGTGATATAGACAAGGGTGCTGGAACAACTATACAATGCTTCCCCCAATTATTGCAACTTTCTTTTTTTCCATCTGATTCAGTGATCCTGTAACTAGGGCTGCAGGTGCCAGATGCAGAGATGATCCCTAAGCAAGAAACTGTAACTATATTTTTAAGCCTTTCTTTATATCTTTAAGCCAGTATTCCTAAGTGTCTGATGAGATGGACTGTGATAGGGTCCACATGGGGTCTCATTGATAAGATGGTTCATTATGTCAACCTCGCAAACAAGGAATAAATCACAGTGATCCTTGAGACTGACCAAATTGCCCAAATGGCATCCTGTTAGCTCACTGGTGCCTATTTTCTCAAAGCTGCGAGACCACCAGATTCAAGACCTCCAGCTACGTGATCATCCCTGCAGAGAATTTTTCATTGGTGGGATATAAGAAAGACCCTGACAGAAAGGGAGGATGCTGGTTCTCCTTAAGAGCCAGCCACCCTCTCTTTTCCCTCTAATGCATTTCCCTTTTCTTGCCTGACTGCCTGGCTTGCTCTCTTTTTCTCTGCACTCGCCTTACATTCTGGTGCTGAAACCTGGGAGGGAAGATCCACTGCAAGTGGGTGGTCCCCTCCCTTGGACCTTGACGAGAAACTAAGATGAGCTCCGAGATGGGACTCTCAACTTGCCTTGCTGGACTGACAGCCACACACCGGCCCACATTTCATCCATCAGTTACAAGGGTGAGTGAAATCCCATTTTCTTGGATCCTCTCTCTCTCATCTTGTTTCCAAGTCCTAGCACTAGGCAGGAAGATCCCCATGGCCCTCGGGGCCCTCAGCCTTGTGCCCCTTCTGACTTTGAAATAGGGGACGCCCATTTCAAAGCAGACTATTATTACTCTCTGAGAAAGTCCTGAGAATGGGGACGCCTTTTCTCTCGGACCTTTCTCCTCGTGTTTTCTTGCCCTCGTCTAACTTCCCTATTAGCTACAATGTGAAATTCTCAATCCCAGCCCTCAAAATCTACTCCTCTAGGATGTCTTCTCCGAAACCTAAAAGCTGTGGGCTTCCAAGGGGAAATAAGACCAAAAAAACTTATTTACTATTCTAACACTGGCCACAATACAGACTTGATAACAGCTCCCACTGGCCTGAAAATGGAACTCTAGATTATAATACTCTATGGGACCTCGATATCTTCTGCCATCGAATGGCAAGTGGTTAAAAATCCCTTAAATTCAGGTTTTCTTTGCTCTCTGCTCTAGACCCTCTCTCTGTGAATCCTGTTCTACTTCTCAAATACTCTTAGCCCACTCTGGGCCACATCATCCTAATATAATGTCTCCTGATCCCTGTTCAGAATTTTCTTCTTGTTCCTTCGACCCTTCCTACTGCAGCCCACCCCCTATCGCTCCCAAATCCCTTGCAGCCTCTCCAGATACAGTTCCACAACCTCCACCTTACATACCCTCCTCCCTCACTACTACTCAAGTACAGGCTGACTCCAAAGCTCCCAACTCCCCTCCCCAGCTGGTGCCTGAGATAAGCTCTGAGGCCTCAACTCCACCCTATACCCTGAGGGTCCCAAGGCTTTATCACCACCTCCCTAGATCCCCTCCCCTTCAGTTCAGTTCAGTCGCTCAGTCTTGTCTGACTCTTTGCAACCCCAATGAATCGCAGCACGCCAGGCCTCCCTGTCCATCATCAACTCCTGGAGTTTACTCAAACTCATGTCCGTCGAGTCGGTGATGCCATCCAGCCATCTCATCCTCTGTCGTGCCCCCCCTTCTCCTCCTGCTCCCAATCCCTCCCAGCATCAGAGTCTTTTCCAATGAGTCGACTCTTTGCATGAGGTGGCCAAAGTATTGGAGTTTCACCTTCAGCATCAGTCCTTCCAATGAACACCCAGGACTTATCTCCATCAGGATGGACTGGTTGGATCTCCTTGCAGTCCAAGGGACTCTCAAGAGTCTTCTCCAACACCACAGTTCAAAACCATCAATTTTTCCAAACTCAGTTTTCTTCACAGTCCAACTCTCACATCCATACATGACCACTGGGAAAACCATAGCCTTGACCAGACAGAACTTTGTTGGCAAAGTAATGTCTCTGCTTTTTAATATGCTATCTAGGTTGGTCATAACTTTCCTTCCAAGGAGTAAGTGTCTTTTAATTTCATGGCTGCAGTTACCATCTGCAGTGATTTTAGAGCCCCCCAAAATAAAGTCTGATACTGTTTCCACTGTCTGCCCATCTATTTCCCATGAGGTGATGGGACCAGATGCCATGATCTTAGTTTTCTGAATGTTAAGCGTTAAGCCAACTTTTTCACTCTCCTCTTTCACTTTGATCAGGAGGCTTTTTAGTTCCTCTTCACTTTCTGCCATAAGGGTGGTGTCATCTGCACATCTGAGGTTATTGATATTTCTCCCGCAATCTTGATTCCAGCTTGCGCTTCTTCCAGCCCAGCGTTTCTCATGATGTACTCTGCATATAAGTTAAAAAAGCAGGGTGACACTCTACAGCCTTGATGCACTTTTTTTCCTATTGGTAACCAGTCTGTTGTTCCACGCCAAGTTCTAACTGTTGCTTCCTGACCTGCATACAGATTTCTCAAGATGCAGGTCAGGTGGTCTGTTATTCCCATCCCCTTCAGAATTTTCCACAGTTTATTGTGACCCACACAGTTGAAGGCATTGGCATAGTCAATAAAACAGAAATAGATGTTTTTCTGGAGCTCTCTTGCTTTTTTGATGATCCAGCGGATATTGACAAATTGATCTCTGGTTCCTCTGCCTTTTCTAAAACCAACTTGAACATCTGGAAGTTCTTGGTTCATGAGAGAGCCTGATGAACTATGGGCGGAGGTTCGTGACATTGTACAGGAGACAGGGATCAAGACCATCCCCATGGAAAAGAAGTGCAAAAAGGCAAAATGGTTGTCTGGGGAGGCCTTACAAATAGCCGTGAAACAAAGAGAAGTGAAAAGCAAAGGAAAAAAGGAAAGATATTCCCATTTGAATGCAGAATTCCAAAGAATAGCCAGGAGAGATAAGAAAGCCTTCCTCAGCAATCAATGCAAAGAAATAGAGGAAAACAACAGAATGGGAAAGACTAGAGAACTCTTCAAGAAAATTAGAGATACCAAGGGAAATTTTCATGCAAAAATGGGCTCAATAAAGGACAGAAATGGTATGGACCTAACAGAAGCAGTAGATATTAAGATCAGGTGGCAAGAATACACAGAAGAACTGTACAAAAAAGATCTTCACGACCCAGATAATCACAATGGTGTGATCACTCACCTAGAGCCAGACATCCTGGAATGTGAAGTCAAGTGGGCCTTAGAAAGCATCACTATGAACAAAGCTAGTGGAGCTGATGGAATTCCAGTTGAGCTATTTCAAATCCTGAAACATGATGCAGTGAAAGTGCTGCACTCAATATGCTAGCAAATTTGGAAAACTCAGCAGTGGCCACAGGACTGGAAAAGGTCCATTTTCATTCCAATCCCTAAGAAAGGCTATCCCAAAGAATGCTCAAACTACCGCACAATTGCACTCATCTCACACGCTAGTAAGTTAATGCTCAAAATTCCCCTCCCCATACCTGGTCCCAAACAAATTTAAAGCAGGAAAGGTCACCGCAGGTCCCCACTTCCCCTGCTCCACTGCTCCCTTTAGGGGAAGCAGCTGGAACAGAAGGCACTGTTCGGATTCCTGTCCCACTCTCCCTCACTGATCTATTTCAGATTGAAAAGCATCTTGGCTTCTTCTCCTCAGACCCTGATAATTATCTAAAAGAATTCAAGTAACTTACCCAGTCTTATAACTTAACCTGGCATGATATTTACACCATACTTTCCTCCACTCTTCTCTCAGAAGAGAAGGAACGAGTATGGCAAAACTCTCAGGCGCATGCTGATGAGATACACAGGACAGATGACACTAAGCCCGTAGGGGCAACAGCTGTCCCCTGAGATGATCCCAAGTGGGATTATCAGGCAGGGAGACCTGGATGAGCAGCCCATAATCATATGATTGTTTGCCTCATTGTGGGCCTTCAAAAGGCAGTTTGATAAGCTCTGGAAAATAACTCAAAGACTAGATGAAAACTCAGCACAAAGTCTAGTCAGGTTAACAGAAGTGCTACAAAAATATATAAAATTAGATCCCACTTCAGCAGAGGGCACCGTTGTCCTTAACATCCATTTTATCTCCTAGTCGTCCCCAGATATCCAAAAGAAACAAAAAAGGCAGAAGAAGGCCCTCAAACCCCTCAACAAGACCTTGTAAATTTAGCCTTTAAGATTTTCAATAACTGGGAAGAACAGACAAAGCTAGAGAAGGCCCAACAAGATCAGGTCAAATACCACCGTTTAGCCACTGCCCTACATGGTTCCAAGCCTCCATCAACTAACAAAGAAAGGAAGTCACCTGGCCCTGCTTCAAGGATGGCAAAGAAGGCCACTGGGCCCACTCATGCCTAAAGCCAAGGCCCCCTCCAGGTCCATGTCCCAGCTATGGCATAAAGGGACTTTGAAAGATCAACTGCCCAAATCTCCCTCCAGGGATCTGGACATCCCCTCCTGGTCCTGAGGAGGAGTCCTCTGACCCAGCTCTGCCCAGCCTCCTCAGACTTGCTGCTGAAGGCTGAAGGTGCCCAAGGGCCCCAGGCCCCCACTCTCATCACCTGTACGGAGACCAAGAAAACTCTTACAGTAAGCCAATCTCCTTTCTCATTGACACAGGGGCTACTTACTCTACTATGCCTGCCTACTCCAGTAAAACCAAGGTCTTTCAGGTCTCTGTTATGGGGGTTGACAGATTAATATCTGCCACGAATAACCGAGCCTCTACCTTGCACACTTCAAGATACCCCATTTTCCGATTATTTTCTCATACTCCCAAAATGCCCCACTCCTATTCTTGGGAGAGATCTTCTCTCAAAATTCAAAGCCTCTATCACTATCCAAGCCCACCCTCTGATCTAGCCTGGCTACTGCTCCTCAACCCCTCTTCCTCTTCCCCCGCCCCATTGCCCTCCTTATCCGTAAACACCATAGTTTGCCTCTCAACCCATCTGTTGCCTCTCACCATGCTCCAATTCATATCCGCCTCAAAGACCCCTCTAAACTCCCCAATCAACCCCAACAATGCCCTATTTTCCAAAAACATCAACAAGGGATAAAGTCTATCGTCACTAAACTCCTACGTCAGGGCCTCTTGCACCCAACTTACTCTCCCTATAACACCCTTATCATACCTGTCAAAAAGCCAAATGGTTTCTATTGCTTGGTCCAGGACCTGAGACTTATCATTGCAGCTGTTATCCCCATACACTCAGTAGTTCCAAATCCCTATGCTCTTCTCGCTCTCATTCCCTCTTCCACTACCCACTTCACTGTTCTAGACCTCAGAGATGCCTTCTTTACTATCCCTTTACACCCAGAGTCTCAAGACCTCTTTGCCTTTACCTGGACTGATCCAGACAATCATCACTCCCAACAGTTGACATGGCCAGTCCTCCCACAAGGCTTTTGTGATAGTCCTCATTTCTTTGGCCAAGCTCTAGCATCAGACCTAACCTCTCTTGACCTTCCTCCAAGTAGTCCTCTAACATGTGGATGATCTCCTCCTCTGTAGTCCTTCGCTTACACACTCTTAACAACACATTATACAACTCCTCAATTTTCTAGCTGATTGAGGTTCTTGAGTATCTCCTAGCAAGGTTCAGCTCTCTCCTCCTAGAGTCACCTATCTTGGAGTCCTTTTAACACCAACAAAAAGATATATTACTACTGATAGTAAGTCCCTTATATCCACCTTACCACTCCCTACATCAAAAACAGAGATCCAGTCCTTCTTGGGGTTAAATGGATATCTACACCTATGGATTCCTAATTTCATCCTCTTGACACAACCCCTATATCAAGCTACCCGAGGAGATCTTTCAGAACTCCTAGAGAAAAATCAAATATCTTTTCAACCTTTAACACCTTTAAGCAAACCATTCTCTCAGCCCCATCTCTAACACTCCCTGACCTTTCTCTCCCCTTTATACTCTGTGTTACCGAGAGACACAAAATTGCCCTAGAAGTTTTGGGACAAAATCAGGGCCCCTCCTTTACCCCTGTTGCTTATCTATCAAAGCAATTAGATACCACAATTCAAGAATGACCAGCCTGCCTACATGCTCTGGCAGTAGCTGCACTCCTCGCTCAGGAAAGTAAAAAACTTACTTTTGGACCACCCACTGTCATTTGTTCACCACATGATTTTAAGGACTTTCTCACAAATCCATGACCCTTCTATCTCCTTCACACATTCACCTAATTCATGTCACCCTTCTTGAATCTCCCGAGTTTTCCTTTGAATGCTGTCCTACTCTCAACTCTGCCATACTTATCCCTAGTTCTTTTGAGCCCTCCATTCATACTTGCAAAGCGGCTTTAGAAGACCTGATGTCCCATTTCTCCCACATTTCCTCAACTCCTTTAAATAACCCTGACTTTACTTGGTATGTTGATTGCAGCTCCTCTATGACATCAGAAGGAAAAAAAAAAGTAATTGTATATGCAATTGTCTCTGACACTGAAATTATTGAATCCCAACTTCTCCCCTCAGGAACCTCTTCCCAAAAGGCAGAACGTATTGCACTAACTAGAGCCCTTACCCTTGCAGCTAACAAGAGGGCAAACATATACACTGATTCTAAATATACTTTCCACATCATACACTCACATGCTGCCGTCTGGAAGGAATGAGGGCTTCTGTCTACTAAAAGCTCTCTCATAACTAACACCCCACTTATACTCCAACTTTTAAAAGCAGCTAACATGCCAATTGAAGTAGGCATCATACATCGCTGATGTCACTAGGTAGCTTCAGACCCCATTTCAATGCCCCTGTCTGGGGCATTGATATCACAGACAGAGAAGCAAAGCAAGGTTCACTCTGACCACCAGCTCAACATCTTATAGTAATCCCCAACATAAAGCCCCTTTACCTCCCTGAAGAAAAATACAATACAAGAAGAAGCACAACCACAAGGTGGCTGGTTACAAAAACAGGGCCGATATGTCCTTCCCCAATCTCAGGCCACATAGATTCTTACAGGCATTCATCAGGCCCTACACTAGGCACTAAATCTTTTTATCATCTCTTAAGACCTCTTATCACCTATCCTAGCCTTCCTTCACTCCTAGAACAAATCACTCACTCTTGCATTATCTGTTCCTCAGTTTCTCTGCAGGGATCCCCTAAAGCCTATTCCCTCATTCCCAACACATCAGGTTCCAGGACATATCCCAGGAGAGGACTGGCAAATTGACTTCACTCACATGCCTCCAACATGAAAAATAAAACTCATGTTCACTATGGTATACAGTTTTTCAGGGTGGATTGAGGCTTTTCCTATGAGATCAGAAACTGCCTCAGAGGTAACACAGTTTCTCATACGAGAAATCATCCCTCGCTTTGGCCTCCTACTCTCTCTCCAATCCAATAATGGACTAGCTTTTCTCTTCCAAATCACTCAACAGGTATCCCAATCCCTTGGCATAACCTGGAAATTACATATTCCTTATAGACCCCAATCCTTTGGAAAAGTAGAAAAAGCAAATTATATTCTCAAAACGCACCTAACCAAACTCTCTCTAGAACTACAAAGGCCATGGACTGAACTCCTTCCCATGGCTTTGGCTCACATTAGGGCTACTCCACAGGCCCCATCTTTCCTCAATCCTTTTGAGCTCATGTATGGATGCCCTTTTCTCTTAGGTCAGTTCTCTACTGCTAGCCCCTTGCTGGGAGAGTATCTTCCCACGCTTAACCTCATTAGACACCTCATGAGAGAACATGCAGATTGCTCTCTCCCAAAGACTCATCAAAGGAATTCAGCTGACTTAACACTCATAACCCAGAGTCCTGCTTAAAACCTTACACCATAAGGATCTGCAACCTCGATGGACTGGTCCATCTGTGGTTGTTTTAACCACACCAACAGCTGTTAACTAGCAGATCATTCCTCTTGGTTTCATCTCTCTAGATTAAAGCAGGCCCCAGAAAACTCTCCATCTCTGCCAAGAAACATTCCCTGCTCAGATGCTCCTCGCTACACCAGCACTGTTCTGGGACCCACCAGGTTTTGACTGGATCGAATTCCAGAAGAAACAGAACAGCCAAAAGCAAATATTGATAAGTAAAACAAAAACAGATGTATTGGCTACTAATTGGAATGGGATTTCCCTTACTTACCCTATTCACAATAGGACTTTACTCTGTGTCTTCCCCTGAGTGGACTATCATTCAAAAGCTTTCTCTCTGTTTTACCTACTCCATAGTTCTTGGTTTTTTTGGGGGGGGAGGGGGCGTGGCCCTTCTCTTACTGTGATCAACCTAGATGAATTCATTATCCACTTTCCTTCACATAGTAACACAAGCCATTACCTTTCCTGGAAACACCAATGTTACTGATCTCCCCTTACTCCTTGACTTTATAACTGATCTTTGGCTACAGGGAGATTTCAGAGTTCACACCAACCCAAATTGATTTCTACACCTGGATTCTTATTTTTATCACTTTCTCCCCTTAGTCATAAGACATCACATCATTATTTTACTCTTATTCCCTCTCCTTTTACAGTCCAAACTTCCCATTAATACCTTTCTTATAACTCACCCTGTCCCAAACCTTGCCTACCTATTCAGAACTCTAAGCCTGACACATTGTTTACTCAATACCTCAAACCCAACCCTAGCCAGTGGTTGCTAGATTTACTTATCCATTACCTCGCCCAGAAGATCAGCACTCCCCATTTCCACAGATAAATCGACTCACAAAAACACTCCTCTTTATCACACATATAGAGGAGAATCTCTCTTTTAATCATACATATGTTATTTATATTCAATTGATCAAGTTCACAATCCTGACAAGATACTGACCTACCTCCTTACAGATCTCACTTCTACTCATAAAGGACCAGCTATAGGAGGACCCACCACTTCTGACATTTGTCTACAACAACAGGCTCATTTCTGTTTTTCCAGACAAAACTCTATAAACAATTCTTACCCCCAACTAGGAAATATTCTGCCACACCTCTGTAATCACATTTCACATATCTCCTTCCCTTCAGGCCGATCTATCATGTCTCAGGAACTGCAGGGCATTCTCTTACTTTCTCAGGGAGACTTCCTTCTGTACATGGGGTAAATACTCCTCTTGTAGGGGCTACACTGGTGAGTTCACTGTCAGTTACAGAGACTACTAACAAGTTCCCAGAAAGACTGGTATTTGCTATTGATTTAAGCTGTTGTCTTCTTACTCCTGGAATATTTTTCTTATGTGGAACCACTACCAATTTAAGTCTTCCACTTACTGGACAAGAACATGCACCCTGGTATATCTGGCCCCAGATACTTTTATTGCTCCTAACAATCAGACCCTTTTATCCTACTAATTCATAACCAACCCAGATGGGAAATTCAACTCATTCCTCTATTAATCAGTTTAGGAATAGCTGCTGGGATTGGAACAGGGACCGCAGGACTCACAACCTCTTTAAATTACTATCAAAGCCTTTCTAAAGACTTCACTGAGAGCCTAGAAGATAGCTACCAGCCTTCAGTTCAGTTCAGCCACTCAGTCGTGTCCGCCGTTTTGTGACCCTATGGACTGCAGCACGCCAGGCCTCCCTGTCCATCAGCAACTCCCGGAGTTTACTCAAACTCATATCCATTGAGTCAGTGATGTCATCCAACCATCTCATCCTCTGTCATCCCCTTCTCCTCCTGTTGTCAATCTTTCCCAGCATCAGGGTCTTTTCCAATGAGTCAGTTCTTCGAATCAGGTGGCCAAAGTATTGGAATTTCAACTTCAGTATCAGTCCTTCCAATTAATATTCAGGACTGATTTCCTTCAGGATGGACTGGTTGGATCTCCTTTCAGTCCAAGGGACTCTCAAGAGTCTTCTCCAACACCACAGGTCAAAAGCATCAATTCTTCTGTGCTCAGCTTTCTTTATAGCCCAACTCTCACATCCATAACATGACTACTGGAAAAATCGTAGCCTTGACTAGATGGACCTTTGTTGACAAAGTAATGTCTCTGCTTTTTAATATGCTGTCTAGATTGGTCATAACTTTGCTTCCAAGGAGCAAGTGTCTTTTAACTTCATGGTTGAAGTCACCATCTGCAGTGATTTTGGAGCTCCAAAAAACAAAGTCTGCAACTGTTTCCAATGTTTCTCCATCTATTTGCCATGAAGTGATGGGACTGGATGCCATGACCTTAGTTTTCTGAATGTTAAGTTTTAAGCCAACTTTTTCACTCTCCTCTTTTACTTTCATCAAGTGACTCTTCAGTTCTTCTTCACTTTCTGCCATAAGGGTGGTGTCATCTGCATATCTGAAGTTACTGATATTCCTCCAGGCAATCTTGATTCCAGCTTGTGCTTCATCTAGCCCAGTGTTTCTCATGATGTACTCTGAATATAAGTTAAATAAGCAGGGTGACAATATACAGCCTTGATGTACTCCTCTTCCTATTTGGAACCAGTCTGTTGTTCCATGTCCAATTCTAACTGTTACTTTCTGACCTGCATACAAATTTCTCAAGAAACAGATCAGGTGGTTTGGTATTCCCATCTCTTTCAGAATTTTCCACAGTTTATTGTGATCCACACAGTCAAAGGTTTTGGGATAGTCAATAAAGCAGAAAAAGATGTCTTTCTGTAACTCTCTTGCTTTTTCAATGATCCAGCGGATTTTGCCAATTTTATCTCTGGTTCCTCTGCTTTTTCTAAAACCAGCTTGAACATCTGGAAGTTCAGGGTTCACGTATTGCTGAAGCCTGGCTTGGAGAATTTTGAGCATTACTTTACTAGCGTGTGAGATGAGTGAAATTGTGGAGAAGGGAATGGCGAACCACTTGAGTATTCTTGCCTTGAGAACTTCATGAACAGTATGAAAAAGCTACCAGCCTTATCACTATCCAAAACCAGCTAGATTTCCTGGCAGCCATGGTCCTCCAAAACAGAAGAGAATTAGACCTCCTCACAGCAGAAAAAGGAGGCCTATGCCTATTTTTGAAGGAAACCTACCATTTCTATGCCAATAAATCAGGCATTGTAAAGGAAAGAAATCTGACAAACAGGGCCTTGATAACATGTCAACACCCCAGTAATTCATGGGAAAACTGGTTAAGCAATTGAAATTCGATGCCCTGGGTCTTTCCTTTTCTAGGCCCTCTCCTTCTACTTACCCTTATTCTAACTTTCGGCCCATGTTTAATGCATCTGTTTTCAAAATTTCTTCAGGATCGCTTACAAGCCTTCACCAACTGAACTGCCCACGAGCTACTTCTAACTCACTCAGATTATCAAAAACTTCAACCTCACACAAATCCCCTTGATCCACATTCCAGCCTTTTCTTATCTCACCCCCATGACACCCCTGTCCTGCATGAAGCAGTTATAGAAGATTGACCTTCAGCCCTTATCCTAAATCAAAAAAGTGGGAATGATAGGGTCCACATGGGGTCTCACTGATAAGATGGTTCATTATGTTGACCTCGCAAACAAAGAATAAATCACAGTGATCCTTGAGACTGACCAAATTGCCCAAATGGCATCCTGCTAGCTCACTGGTGCCTATTTTCTCAAAGCTGTGAGACCACCAGATTCCAGACCTCCAGCTACGTGACTTTCCCTTCAAAGAATTTTTCATTGATGGGATATAAGAAAGACCTTGACAGAAAGAGAGGACACTGGTTCTCCTCAAGGGCCAGTCACCCTCTCTTTTCCCTCTAATACATTTCCCTTTTCTTGCCTGACTGCCTGGTTCGCTCTCTTTTTCTCTGCACTCACCTTACAGACTGTACCTTACATACACCTGGCAAAACTGGGCTTGACAGTAAATGCATCTGTATTGCCTAATGATCCAGAAAGCCCATTAGTTCTGTATTTATATCACCTTGTCTTACATGGATGAGAACCTATGCTCTGGACCAACATAATGGCTAAACATATCATTTCTTTCAAAGATAGAAAAGTCGGTGTGAAAATCAATGCAAAATGGAGAGAAGGAGCAATATTAGTTGAGGTTAAAAGAATGACTAAATGAAAAAAAAAAGAATGACTAAATGAGCTATGGAATAATGGAAATTCACTATTGATGTCTCAAGAGAGTCTCAGAGGTGAAAAAGGTTATCATCTCTTAGCACAACTAGACTCTAATGCTCAAAAAGATGAAGTCACATATTTTCCAAGACCACCCCTGCTTTTTGAACCAGATAGGGTCAAATAGAAAGCCGCAAACCCAATTGGCATTACTTTTGGAGGGATTTTGGTCATTCAATATGATGAAACTTGCTTGCGTGCTAAGTCGCTTCAGTCGTGTACAACTCTGTGGGACACTATGTACTGTGATCTGCAAGGATCCTCTGTCCATGGGATTCTCCAAGCAAGAATCCTGGAGTGGATTGCCATGCCCTCCTCCAAGGGATATTCCTGGCCCAGAGATTGAAACTGTGTCTCTTACATCTCCTGCATTGGTAGGCAGGTTCTTTACCACTAGCACCACCTAGGAAGCCTATGATGAAACCTGCCCTATAGTTAATGACTGAGGTCATTAGGAAATGGCAACCTGCTCCAGTATGCTTCTCTGGGAGATTCCATGGACAGAGGAGCCTGGTGGGCTACAGTCCATAGAGTCACAAAGAGTCAGACATGACTGAGTGACTGAGCATGAGTGGAACACTAGCAATGTTCCAGTATCTTTTGACTCTTATTTTTCAGTTTATATCTAGTACAAAGGGTATCATTTGGGAAGGCATTTGCAGAAACTACTCCCTACTGAGCAGTTGGTCCATGGAGTATATAGCTCCTGACAGACTAATTAATCTGTGTTATAAAAAACTGGAAAGGTCCCTGGTTATAACGAATGAAAGGTACCAGCAGCCTTCCCACCATGTCACAATATATTGTGCACAGAAATATATTACTCTTCTTTTTGTGGATGAAATATGAAAAAGATTCTTGGTGGGAGTAAAGCAGTGGACATCACATGATACGTTTGAGTTCCCCCAGGGAATGACCCCATCTTGAGCAACTACCTTAATCAAATGTAATATGACAATATTGATACCGATGAGCCAATGTATTAGTAGATTGAGTGAAAGCCTTCTCAGTGTATAACACTGATAGGAAATGATTGGTCTAGGATGGGCTGGATTTAGCTAACCATTAGCTATAGAGTATGTTAAATAGTTCTGCACAAATTTATCACAAGGTACAAATAATGGTAGATTAAGAAGGGAAATGAGTAGTCAAAATAGTATTAAATATGAAAATATTTTCCTTGGTAGGATGGATTAATCATTTTATTAAGTCTATCCCTTCCCTATGGTGGCTTCTCCACTCTTAGGCATATTCATGATTATACTATTGCTATAGCTGTTATATAAATGCTACACCAAATGTAGATGCACAGAAAAATGTGATAATTTTTCTACAAGAGGATTTACATCAAGTGTCAGGGAAACTGACTGGGCAGGAAAGTATTAACTAAGCTAGCCTGGATTCCTCAATTCCTGCATTTTCTAAAGAAAGTTCTCTCTTCAGAACCAGCCTTTGACTAACTCCTGGGAAATAATCTCTGTGTGCTGGAATATTCTACCTGACCAGTTTGATTTTGTATGTCAGGTAAGTTTATAATTTACGCTGAAGGCCCATTTTAGCTTGGGAATGGGAAGAGGGGCAAAGGCTTAAATAGTTGAGGTCAGTCACATTCATGTGTGCTTGACTGCCCCAGAATCCCTAGTCACCAAAGCTCAGGTGAGCTTCCTCGGTTGGCAATGCTTCACATGAGTTGTCAACACATTGTTTCTGGAGAAATTTAAGCATATCTTTGTGTAAATCCACTGGGAGGGGTCGCCTGAAAACTTGAGACTGGTTTCTCCTGAATATCATCTCATGTACCTTTTCCCTTTCATATTTTGACCCATTTGACCTGAATTTTCACTGTAATAAACTGTAACTGTAGACATAACAGCTTTAAAAAATTTACTTGAGTCTTTAGAGAAAATGAATCAGCATGAGGGTGAAACAATTTGTGTATTTAAAGATAGGCCACGTGGAGGAAAATTTAAGTCAAGATAAATAAACCAAGTTCAGAATGTTCCTTAATGTGATTTTGTTCATTCATTATTTGGAGTGGTAGAGATTAGAGTGGCTGACCTCTCAACTATGAATATGACCCTCAGAATGAACATATGTATCACAGTTTCCATACAATGCTACACTCATGTAGGAAGTATGGTAACATTTTGGTTTTATGAGCATCTGTGTTATTGTTTTAGACTGATCATACAGAATTACAGGCAGAGAAGGTGGAAAATCTGCATCATTTACAGGCCTATTCAAAGTCTATCATCATAGTGTGTTTGTATGTGTCTTGTTTTTGTGGGTTGAGGTATATATATTTGGGGTTGAGGATGCTTTATTAATTCTTTATTGTGGAAGACATAGTGGCAGCTCTTGTTAAAAGAATCCTGAAGAGGTTGCGTCACCTGCCTCTTAGTTGATTTTATGAACTAAGATGATAGGGCACCTATGCTAGATGGGGCAATTTGATATTTCATAAAACAAAGATCTCTCTACTTTTCTATGCAAACTTACTTGTTTTAGAAACTTTCTTAATAGTGCCTTAATGATGTGTCATATGCCATTATATATCTGCATAGAATAATAATCATTTTCGTACTTTAAGAAACACACACAAATGAGGTTATAAGACAGGAGTTGACATTTCTTTTCAGTGAATTTTCAGATATTTGATACCTTATATTTTGGAGGTCATACTAATCTCTGTCCTAATTACTCAACTCTGCCATTGTAACAGGAAAACAGCTGTAGACGTCAAAATAAAAAATGGAGAGGGTAACTCTGTTCAAATATGATAGATTTTTTTTAAAGGCAGTGGGCCAGGTACAGTCACCAGGATTTAATTTGCTGACCCCTGTTATAAAGGATTAAATTTTAAATGTTTGGGAAAATCTAATACTATTTTAGGGGGCTCTAATTCATCATCACCTTGCTTACAACTACTCACGTAGCTGAGCACCATTTTGAAAACCAGTTCTCTAAAGGAATATTTGTCTTTTCCCACCAGTCATTTAAATCTCAACATGGTTTCCCTTTACCTGTAGCATAAAGCACAAGACCCTTAACAAAGACTGTTTTATGTCAGTTTGAGTGCCAGCTGGTAGATATTATTGATGATGCAGTAAGTAATTTATTCTATTAATTATTTTTGAGAAAAAAAGTATAGTCTTTTCAGTATGCATTACTTACTTTCTTGCATGAAAGAGGAAGCAGATGGTAGGTGAGGGATATCTGAATCCCTTAATCAACATTCTTGAGAGTGTGCATAGGTGCTGTGGCCAGGACTCTGATAATCATGTTTGTCCTTTACCACCTGCCTCCCATTTGTATCTGATATTTGAGAATACCACAGGGAGGCAGGAAATCAAGGGCAGAAAGAAGCAGGTTTCCTTTCCTTTCTTCTTCCTTTTGGTCTCAGTGTCATCCCAACAAAGGCCCTTCACATAGCAGTGGTTTCAGTAGGAGCACTAAGGACAGCTTTGATATTTCTTCTTATTACAGGGACGTTGGACATCACACCCCTTCAGAAAATTCAGCAGCATCAAAAATGCACAACATGAGAGTTGTGAGTTAAGTTTTATTTGGGGCAAAATGAGGACTATAACCTGGGAGACAGCATTTCAGACAGCTCTGAGAAACTGCTCCCAAGAGGTAAGAGGGAAATGTCAGTATATATGTGATTTTGGTGAAGGGGGAGTCCATGAAATCAAGCATGTATTTTTGAGGAAGATTTCTGCTAGTCATAAGGAGCAGATGTTATCATGAAAGCATTTACTGCTTTTCTAGATATAAGGAGATGCAAGAATTAATTGGGCCCATAAAATCAGCTTCTGAAAATATCTTATGTGAAGATCTGTTCTGCCAGATTTTCCAGAGCACAGAGGGCCTCATTTCTGGCCTCCAACTTGAACTCCCTTCAGGAGGTGTTGAAGGTCAGCAGCTGTAGCCGCTCATGCGATTTAATCCTTGTAGAGGTAGATGTTGTTGTTCAGTCACTAAGTATTGTCTGACTCTCTGTGACCCCATGGACTGCAGTATGCCTGGCTTCCTTATCCTTCACTATCTCCCTGAGTTTGCTCAAACTCATGTTCATTGAGTCAGCGATGCCATCCAACTGTTAGGGGAAGCACACTGACTGAAACCTTCCATCCTGGCCAGGCACCATAGTAACTATTTGCATAAGTTGTTTTACAACAGGAGGTCCTGGTAAGGAACACAGAACTAATAAGCCTCCACCAACTGGAAGAGTTCTGGAAAGGTCAAAAGGAGACACCACAGGTCCAACCACCTCCCAGAATCCTTCTCTCTAGCATCCATCTTGACTGAACAAGGCATGCGCCACCAGGAAGGACTCTGAGTCAGAATGATTGGTTAAAGACAACCCAGAAACTAATCCCATTACCATAAAACCCAAGACTGTGAGCCACGTGGCAGAGCAGTTCTCCTGGGTTCCCTTACCCTACTGCTCTCCACCCAGGTGCCCTTTCCCAATAAAATCTCTTGCTTTGTCAGTACATGTGTCTCCTTGGACAATTCATTTCTGAGTGTTAGACAAGAGCCCAGTTTTGAGCCCTGTAAGGGGTCCCCCTTTCCTGCAACACAACCATCTCATCCTCTGTTGTCCCCTTCTCTTCCTGCCCTCAATCTTTCCCATCATCAGGGTCTTTTCCAATGAGTCAGCTCTTCACATCAGGTGGCTAAAGTATTGGAGCTACAGCTTCAAGTGCCAGTTTGTAGTTGACACCTCTTTCTCCTTTACATCTGAGTTCTAGCACTCAAGAAGCCTCTGAGATCCTAAGGTTCAGCACCAACCAAGCTTCTCTCCTTCCTCAGAGATAAGTTCTTGAGCTTGTGGAGTCTCTTCTCAGAGTCTCTTTAAAAGTCACCATTAGCTGCCCATTCTCCTTTCCTCAGAAGTCTGGGTTCCAGCAATTAGGGTCCCGTCTTCCCTCTGTTTTTATATTCATATCCCGTTGGTTTGCCCTGCCCTAGGAGTGGTAATTCCTTCTTGTTCTTCCTATCGCTGTATAGCATTAGTCTTTCTTTTTGTCTATTTAAATATCACTAGCCTATTAAGCAATTCCTCCTATTAAATTCTCATTCTTACAAACGTGTGATTTCTAAACAGAAATCCAACTTCAACCTGACTGATATATGTGTATTTCTGATTGGATCCTGCCTTTGCTTTTCATGACTACATCTTGGATCTGCTGTTTGAATATCTCTCATAATTGGTGTGTGTGTGAGTGGGGATTCTCTGTCAATTTTTTTTTCTTCAAATATTTCTTCTTCCCATATTTGTCTCCATATCCTTCTGGAAATCCAGTTATATGTATAGCTTTGAAATCACATTTTGTCTCCTATGTCTTTTATATAGCTTTTTTTTTTTTTTTGCAGTTTCTCTAGTTTCATCTGTACTTTTAAAGCTAACATATATCTCATTCTTTCTTTCTTTGCTGTGTCTAATTTGTTATACAGTTGAATCCTTATTTCAGCAATTTGCAGGAGGGGAGCTAGGCTTCCAGGTTTCTCCCATTACTTTGGTATAGAAGGGAGGGAATGCAGAAACAAAGGAGAAGCAGTCAGGAAATAATAGTGCAGCTATAGGGCAGGGTCCGGGTTCCTCCTCAAGGGATATACATTGAAATCTTCTGCAGGAACTAAGGCCCCCACCCTTGTGGAGGATGGCAAGTTTGCTTGAGAACAAGATTCCTGAAGCAGTGCCTTACCATTAACGAATCAGAAGAAAGTCTGGACATAGTGGAAGATAATGAAGTCTCTGACCCTCTCACAGAATAATTAATTTCCCTTTCTCCCTTTGAAAACTTCCATGACCCATCAGAATCTTTGGAGTTGGTTTTTTGATAGAATCTGCCTTCCCCCAGGTTGCCAGCCTCCTGAATAAAGCAACCTTCCCTTTCTACCCATCACTGTCTCTCGAGTATTAGCTTTCAAATGTGAGCAGCAAAACCTGAGTTCATTAACAACAGGGCAGTTAAATGGTTTTACTGAAGAGATTTTGATATCAATTGTTTATCTTAAGAATATGTTAGTCTTTTGGTAGAAAAATAACTCAAATTATTACTCATGGGCTTTGTGGAATGTGCCCCATCAAAGTGATTCATATTAAGATGTAGACAAGTGAGACTTCTGAGGGATGTGAAAATATACTATGGAATTACTTTATTGGGTTGGCCAAAAATTTTGTTTGGGTTTTCCATAAGATCTTACAGAAAAACCAGAATGGAACTTTAGGCCAAGCCAATAAAAAGGTTATTCATATAGTTTATAAAAAATATATGTATGAATACAATATTTATATTTTTCAGTACTATTTCACTAAACATAATCCCTTCCAGGTCTTTCTGTGTTGTTGGGAATGGTAAAATTAAAATTATTTTTTATTGGCAAATAATATTCCTTTGTAAATATATACCACTGCTCCTTTACTAAATACTGTATGTTTTCACTTATAGTGGAATTTGAAAAATAAATGAATGCATATAACAAAACAGAAACAAACTCATAGATACAGAGAACAAACTAGTGGATGTCCATTGGGGAGAGGGGTCGGGAGGGGCAAGACAAGGGAAGGGGATTAAGAGGTAAAACTACTATATACAAAATAAATAAACTACAAGGACATAATGAACAGCACAGGGAATATAATGAACATTTTATAACTTTCTATAAAATATCAAATCATGTTGTACACCCAAAACTAATGTTACATTGTAAGTCAACCATACTTCAATAAAAAATAATAGGAAGAACAGGAAGGTGGAGGAGTACGTGGACATGGAGTACATCTCTCTCCACAGATACATCAGGAATACACCTTCAGACACAGAAGTGCATGCAGAACACCAGCTGAGAGTGTACAAGAGTACCTGACCAGGGGAAAAAATAATACGTAGAACCACACAAAACTCGGTAGGATGAAGGAACAAGGGGGAAAAACAGAAGTGTTGTAGGACTGGACCTGCCCTCAGTGAGTGGGGGAAATGAAGCTGGGGTCTGATCCCCACATCAGGGCAATCATCTGAGTTAGAGGAGAAACATTTAAGGCTGAGAGTGAAACAGCTGATCTGTGGCAGCCTAAATGGAATGAAAATCAGACAGTCCTTGCTACAACCATACATACCCCAGACAGGAACGCTGGTCCCCTGGAAGGTCCAGTGGTTAGGAGCTGAAGTTTAGGGACTGTGGAGCAATCCCAGGGCGAGGACTGCTGTTGACTGTTGAGAGACGGATTCAGGGAATGTGAGGGAGGAGACTGTGGGGGGAAATGCTGGTGCAGGAAAGCCAGGCAGCCATGGAAGCAAGGTGATACTGCTGAGTCATGCGTAGAGGTTGGAGCCATCACCATAGCCTCCCTCTCCCCACACACCAGCATCAGCTGCTGAACAATAGAGAGGCTGGCCCATCAAATGCCTTACACATTGAACCACAGAATAAGACCTCACCCGGGATGCTCCTTTAAGTGACTGATGCACCTAACTACAGAGTAGGACACCACCCAGGGTGCCCCTTTAAGTGCTTGATGCACTGATCTAGAGTAGGACCCCAGGCAAGGGAGCCCTCTAGTGCTTGAGCAGGTGGAGTTATGTAGAAAGACTGGCCAAAGAGGCCTTCTGATCACCAGCTACAAGAGGTTCGAAAAAAGACTGATAGGGCCTAACTCTTGCGGCAGAGGCAGTCTGTGTCCCTGCACACTTGGCGCTGCCAGGGTCCCCTCAAGACAAGCAGTTGTGCCACCTTCACACTCAACTATCACTGGGGCAGATCTGCCACAGGCCAAAAAAAAAAAAAAAAAAGTCTTGCATCTATGCAGGCAGGGTCACTTCTGTCATGTCTGACTCTTTGCGACTCTGTAGACTGTGGCCCACCAGGTTCTCTGTCAGAGAGGGGGTTCTCCAGCAAGAATACTGGAGCGTCTTGGCCAATACTGGTTACCATACCCTTCTAGAGCACCATATTTCCTGCTGCCCTAGCCTCCAACCCCCCTGAGTATCTGGTGCTGCCAGAACCTCTGCGACCCAAGCAGCTGCACTATCTCCACACCTGATCCTCACAGGGGCAAACCCAAGCCCTCTAGGGCAGCCTCAGGAGCAAAACCCCAGTGGATGACTCACATGTAGAGGTGGAAATAAAGCCACAGTTGAGACACAGGGGCAGAGTGGCTAAGGAAGAAGACCCAAACCCTAACCACCAGTTGTACAAGCTGTAGATTAAACCCACACAATCAACTAGGCAGACTCTGTGTCTATGGAATATGTAAAAGGCCATTGAGAGCTTCCACAAAAGAAAATCCACTAGTTCTGATAGCTGTGGACATTGGAGGCAAGAACACACAGGAGTAGGACCAGATTAGAATCTGAGCTGCCCCCACAGCAGGTCCAAAAATCAGCACAGAGCTGGTAGGGCATCCTAGGGAGGTAAGGTAGACTGTGACTCCCAGTGAGAGAAAGGACTCTGACAGTGATGACGCAAGAGAAACATTATTCTTATTTTTTGACTAGTTCTTTAGATTCTTTTGGATTTTTTTTCATCCCCCTCCCTTTTCCCCCTCTGTTGTAGCTGTCGATTTTGTTGGCACTAAGAAATCCAATTGTGCTTTTGAGCTTTTTTTTTTTTTCTCAGTCACATTTTTTTATTATTGTCATAAACCTTAGCCTCTACGTTGGGCTTTTGCAGTTCTGTGGAGTTTTTCCTTTTTTTCTCTTTTTTTTAATTTTAATTTTTTAAACCTAATATTATTTTTTCTACATTTATTCCTTTGCTTTTCCTATTGTTCTTTTCCCCTTGCAGTTAAATTTCAATGTATATAAATCTTCTTTATCTGTCTCTATTTAACTTTGCATTGTGAGGCGAGCAGAAGTAACACCATGGCAGGCAGCTTAGATTAGGAGTAGGCCTTCCTACTTCTGGGTGGTAAGATTATCAGGCCACCTGGATACAACCAATCAGCTTAACACTGACCACTGTTTGCCAATTAGGAACAGGGCAGAAACCCCCGGGAAAGTCCCGAATGCGCGAAAGTTTTGACCAATGAAATTGCTTTGCAAACTTGTAACCAATCCACTTAAACCAACTACCAATGGCGTGTGCTCACCCTATAAATTTGTGTAACAGCTTGGGCTCGGGGCTCTCTGACCCCACACCACTGCGTTGGATGCGGCAGGAGCCCTGACTCGAGTCAGCAATAAACTTCCCTTTTAGTGAGTTGCATTGTTTGAAGGCCTTCTCTCTTCCCGCTCGGGGATTCAGACATTGGGCATAACAGCATATCTATTCTTCCTTACTTTTCTTTCTCTCCTTTCCTCTCAACATATTTGTTAGTTTTATTTTCATTCCTTTATTCCCCAATTGGCACCTTGCTTTAGTTTTGTTTTCCAGTTTATGCCTTGGTTAGTTTTGCTCTGGTAAATATAATTTTTTTTTTCCTTTGTTCACTGGGTCAATCTATTGTACTTTATTTTTACTGGACTCTTTTCACTTTGCTTATGGGTGTATATGTATATGTGTATATTCAATTACTTTAATTATTATTTGCCTGATTTTGTAACTGTGATTTATCTGGGGCTTATCTTTGGTTTCTCATTTTGGGATATTTGTTTTAATCTCACTGAATACCATAACAAACCACTTGTGAAATCTTCATTCCTGACTGAGATCAAGCCCTGAGCCTTTGGAGTGGGAGCACTGACTCCAAGACCCTAGGCTACCAGAGAACTAACCCTAAGGAGTATCAAATAGTGAGAACTCCAGCAAAGGAAACCACTTGCATACAAGACCCAGCATCACCCAACCACCAGTAGCACCCTGTGCAGGATGCTTCATCTAAACAACAAACAAAACAAAAATATAAACTCAATATCAGCATACAAGATTCCCACCTCACCCAGTCTTGCCCATCAGAGGAAAAACACACAAACAAAAACCCAGCACAAATCTAACCTTATATGAAGCTCACACAAACAACTGGATCAACCTTAGGAGGGCAGAAACCAAAAGGAAGAAAGAATTCAACCTTCTTCAAGGAAAGAATTCAACTTTACTTTGAAGCCTGGGAAAAGGAGACCTCAAACACAATAAGTTAAAAAAAATAATGAAAAGGCAGAGAAATACTACACAAATGAAAGTACTAACTAGCAACAAAGAAGTCCAAATAAATGGAGAGGAAATAGGCAAACTACCTGAAAAAGAATTCAGAATAATGATAGTAAAGATGATCAGAAAACCTTGAAAACAAAATGGAGAAAATGCAAGAATCATTTAACAAAGATCGAGAATAATTAAAGAATAAACATACAGAGACAAATAACACAATTCCTGAAATTAAAAATGCTCTAGAAGGAACCAATAGCAGAATATCTGAAGCAGAAGAACGAATCAGTGAGCTGGAAGATAAAATTGTGGAAATAGATTCTGAAGAGCAGAATAGAGTAAAAAGAATGAAAAGAGCTGAGATTAGTCTCAGAGACCTCTGAAACAATATCAAACACACTAACATTCAAATTATAGGGGTCCCCAAAGAAGAAGAGAAAAAGAAGGGTATGAGAAAATTTTTGAAGAGATTATAGTTGAAAATTTCCCCCAATGGAAAAGGAAACAGTCAGTCAAGTCCAAGAGGCACAAAGATTCCATATAGGATAAACCCAAGGAGAAACACATCAAGACACATACTAATCAAACTAACAAAGACTAAACACACAAAAAAAGAATATTAAAAGCAGCAAGGGAGAAACAACAAGTAACATATAAGGGAAATCTCATATGCTTAACAGGTGATCTTTCAGCAGAAACTTTGCAGGCCAGAGGGAATGGCAGGATGCATTTAAAGTACTGAAAGGGGAAAAATTTACAGCCAAGATTACTGTACCTAGCAAGTATCTCATCCAAAATTGATGGAGAAATCAAAAGTTTTTAAGAACAGCAAGTTAAAAGAATTCAGTACCACCAAACCATCTTTACAGCAAGTGTTAAAGGGACTAATATAGTCAAGAAATACAAGAGAAGGAAAAAGATCTACAAAATCAACCCCAAACAATTAAAAAAATGGCAGTAGGAACATATATATCAATAATTACTTTAAATGGGAATGGATTAAATGCTCCAACCAAAAGATACAGACTGGCTGAATGGATACAAAAACAAGACCCATATGTATACTGTCTACAAGAAACCCACTTCAGACCTCAGAACACATATAGAGTGAAAGTGAGAGGGTGGAAAAATATATTCCATGCAAATGGGAAGTAAAACAAAGCTGGAGTAGCAATACTCATATCAGACAAAATAGACCTTAAAGAAGATTACAAGAGATAAGGAAGAACACTACATAATGATCAAAGGATCAATCCAGAGGAAGACAAAACAATTGTAAATATTTATGCACCAAACATATGAGCACTTCAATACATAAGAGAACACTAAGAGACATAAAAGGAGAAATTGACAGTAACACAATAATAATAGGAGTCTTTAACACCCCACTCACACCAATGGACAGATCATCAAAACAGAAAATTAATAAGAAAACACAAGTCTCAAATGATACATTAGATGAGATGGATCTTATTGATATCTTCAGGACATTCCATCCAAATGCAGAAGAATACACCTTCTTCTCAAGTGCACATGAAACATTCTCCAGGATAGACCACAGCTTGGGTCACAAATCAAACTTCAGTGAATTTAAGAAAATTGAAATCATGTCAAGAATCTTCTCAAACCACAATGCCTTGAGACTAGATATCAATTACAAGAAAAAACTGTAAGAAACACAAACACTTGGAGATAAAACAACACGTTTCTAAGTAAACAATGGATTACTGAAGAAATCAAAAGGGAAATAAAAAAATTTCTAGAAACAAATGACAATGAAAATATGACAACTCAAAACATATGAAATGAAGCAAAGTTAGTTCTAAGAGGGAAATTATAGCAATACAATCCTACCTACCTCAAGAAACAAGAAAAACATTGACTAGACAACCTAACTTTACACCTAAAACAATTGGAAAAAGAAGAACAAAAGAACCTCAAAATTAGTAAAAGGAAAAAAATCATAAAGATCTGAGCAAAAATAAATGAAAGAAACAATAGTAAAGATTAATAAAACTAAAAGCTGGTTTTTTGAGAAGATAAATAAAACTGACAAGCTTTTAGCCAGACTCATCAACAAAAAAAGAGAGAAGAATCAAATCAACAAAATTAGAAATGAAAAAGGAGAGGTTATAACAGATAATGCAGAAATACAAAGATTATGAACAGCTATATGGCAATAAAATGGACAACCTGGAAGAAATGGACAGATTCTTAGAAAAGTTCAATCTTCTAAGACTGAACCAGGAAGAAATAGAAATTATGAACAACCCAATTACAAGCACTGAAATTGAAGCTATGATCAAAAATCTCTCCCCCCCCCCCAAACAAAAGCCCAGGACCAGATGGCTTCACAGAAGAATTCTATCAAGCATTTAGAGAAGAGCTAATGCCCATGCTTCTAAAACTCTTTCAAAAAATTGCAGAGAAAGGAACACTTCCATACTCATTCTACAAGGCCACCATCACCCTGATATCAAAACCAGACAAAGACAACACAAAGAAAGAAAACTACAGGCCAATATCACTGATGAACACAGATGCAAAAATTCTCAACAAAATTTTAGCAAATAGAATTTAGCAACACATCAAAAAGCTCATACACCATGATCAAGTTGGGTTCATTCCAGGGATGCAAGGATTCTTCAGTGTACACAAATCAATCAATGTGATACACCATATTCAGAAATTCAAAACCATTTGATAATCTCAATAGGCCTTTAACAAAATTCAGCACCCATTTATGATTAAAACTCTTCAAAAAATGGGCATAGAAGGAACCTACCTCAACATAGTAAAGACCATATATGACGAACCTACAGCAAGCATTATTCTCAATGGTGAAAATCCGGAAGCATTCCCCCTAAGATCAGGAACAAGACAAGGGTGTCCACTTTCACCACTATTATTCAGCATAGTTCTGCAAGTCCTAGTTACAGCAATCAGAGAAGGAAAAGAAATAAAAGGAATTCAGATCAGAAAAGAAGAAGTAAAGCTCTCACAGTTTGCAGATGACATGATATTGTACGTTGAAAACCCTAAAGATAGTATCAGAAAATTACTAGAGCTAATCAATGAATTTAGCAAAGTTGCAGGATACAAAATCAATACACAGAAATCACTTGCATTTCTATATACTAACAATGAAAATTCAGAAAGAGAAATTAAGGAATCAATCCCATCCATCACTGGAACAAAAAGAATTAAATATCTAGGAATAAACTTACCTAAGGAGACAAAGAGCTGTAAACAGAAAATTACAAGACACTAATGGAGAAATCAAAAATGACATAACAGATGGAGAGAATGGGTAGGAAGAATCAATATCGTGAAAATGACTAAACTACCAAACACCATCTACAGATTCAATGTGATCCCTATCAAATTACCAATGACATTTTTCACAGAACTAGAAAAAATTTCACAGTTCTTATGGAAACACAAAAGACCCTGAATAACCAAAGCAGTCTTGAGAAAGAAGAATGGAGCTGGAGGAATCAACCTTTCTGGCTTCAGATTATACTATAAAGCTACAGTCATCAAGACAGTATGGTACTGGCACAAAAACATAAATATGAACCAACAGAACAAAATAGAAAATCCAGAGATAAATCCACACACCTATGGACACTTATCTTTGACAAAGGAGGCAAAAATGTCCAATTGGCAAAGACAGCCTCTTCAGTAAAAGGTACTGGGAAAGCTGGACAGCTACATGTAAAAGAATGAAATTAGAGCACTTCATAACACCATACACAAAAATAAACTCAAAATGGTTAAACTTCTAAATGTAAGACCAGCAATTACAAAATTCTTAGAAGAAAACATAGGTAGAACACTCAGTGGCATAAATCATAGCAAGATCCTCTATGACCTACCTCCATAGTTCAGTTCAGTTCAGTCAGTCATGTCCGACTCTTTGCGATCCCATGAATCGCAGCATGTCAGGCCTCCCTGTCCATCACCAACTCCCGGAGTCTACTCAAACCCATGTCCATCGAGTTGGTGATGCCATCCAGCCATCTCATCCTCTGTCATCCCCTTCTCTTCCTGCCCCCAATCCTTCCCAGCATTAGGGTCTTTTCCAATGAGTCAACTCTTTGTATGAGGTGGCCAAAGTATTGGAGTTTCAGCTTCAACATCAGTCCTTCCAATGAACACCCAGGACTGATCTCCTTTAGGATGGACTGGTTGGAACTTCTTGCAGTCCAAGGGACTCTCAAGAGTCTTCTCCAATACCACAGTTCAAAAGCATCAATCCTTCAGCACTCAGCTTTCTTCACCGAGAAATGCAAATCAAAACTACAATGAGATATCACCTCACACCAATCAGAACGGCCATCATCAAAATGTCTACATACAATAAATGCTGAGAGGGTGTGGAGAAAATGGAACACTCTTGCACTGTTGGTGGGAAAGTAAATTGATATAGCCAGTATGGAAGACACTATGGAGATTCCTTTAAAAACTTGGAATAAAACCACCATATGACCCAGGATCCCCAGTCCTAGGCATATACCCTGAGGAAACCAAAATGGGAAGAGACACATGTATCCCATTGTTCATTGCAGCACTATTTACAATAGCTGGAACATGAAAGTAACCTGGATGTCCATCAATAGATGAAAGGATAAAGAAGTTGTACATACACACAAGGGAATATTACTCAGCCATAAAAAGGAATGCATTTGAGTCAGTTGTGATGAAGTGCATGAACCTAGAACCTATTATACAGTGTGAAGTGAGTCATAAAGAGAAAGATAAATATCATATTCTATTACATATATACAGAATCTAGACAAATGGTACTAAAGAATTTATTTACAGGGCAGCAGTGGAGAAACAGACATAGAGAATAGACATATGGACATGGGGAGAAGGGAGGAGAGGGTGAGATGTATGGAAACAGTAACATGGAAACTTACATTAACGTGTGTAAAATAGATAGCCAACAGGAATTTGCTGTATGGCTGAGGAAACTCAAACAGGGGTTCTGTATCAACCTAGAGGGGTTGGATTGGGAGCAAGGTTCAAAAGGGAGAAGACATACCTATGTATACTTATGGCTGATTCATGTTGAAGTTTGACAGAAAGCAGCAAAATTCTGTAAAGTAATTATCCTTAGATTAAAAATAAATAAATTAAAAAATCTAAAAGTGAAAAGAAAAAATATATTAAAATAATGAATATATATGTATGGATAGAATAAAAATTTGGATACATAGATACTCATGTTTACTTTGAAAGTCTCTACCAGTTCTTAGAATTTTCAGTAAGCTTCCTTATGATGAAGGGGGAAAAAGAGATGGAAATAATATATGCCATTGTGCTATACACAGTATTCTGTTTTGAGAGGAAGACAATTAGACATGCAGGTTGGCCTTGTCATTAGGTGATGGTGAAATATTCCATGGGCTGGAGGGTCTTGCTTGTAAACCTTGTCTCTAGTTGACCTAGTGTCCGGGGTATGTTTCCTTTTCATTCTCATTGTGCAGAATACCAGCTCTGGTCAGCAGGTGGCACTTATTCCTGTGATTTCTCAGAACAGAGAGGTATTACTTTTACTTTTTGCAAAGGATGTTTAAGATACAACATGGAACAAATTCCAAACACATATAAATCCATACATGCATTGGAATAATATTGCTAATTTACAAAGCGCTATGCAGTGATGTGGAATAAGTTGCATGACAAATGAAAATTCTAGAATGTCGTCATTTACTGAAAAAATTTGAGGGGGCAAAATGCCTCTCAAATAGGGTGTACACACTCTCATGTCTCCTTAACTAAGGAGGACAGATCATATGAGCCTTTACATAGGCTAATCAGAGACATGAGGGATATTGTAGATCTGATCTTACCACTTTGCAATGCAGGTGACGTTTTGCATTCTGGTTGTTGTGTTGTACTTTTTGGAGACAAATGGTGAGAGGTTGATGTTTTGAAAGTCAACTCAGATACTGTATGAAGCAGATTTATGGCTGCCTTCCTGAATTCTACAAAACAGCTTTCTCAAACTTTTTGTTCTGAAGACCCCAAAAAGCTTTTTTTAGGTGGCTTTTATTTGCCAGTATTTGAAAACAAGAAAATAATACTGATCAATTTTAATGTATTTATTCACTTAAAGTAGCAACATTAAACTCATTTCATGCTTCAATAAAAAGCATTCACTTTTGGAAAAATAAATATATTTTCAAAAACAAAAGTATTCTATTTTTTTTAGTGACCTTTGATCAACATTTTAAAGATAAGAGACATTATTACTTTATTTCACCAAAATGGAGAATAAGGAACAGAGTGGTTAAGTGGCATTGGGAAAGTCACACTGGGGGATGAATGACAGATCTGAGACGCAAATCTTCTTCTATTTTTCTGAAATTAAAATGAGTGACCACAACGCCTCACTATTTGCTCTCCCTGAGAAACTAGATAGGCTAGCTAGTCTTAATAGTTTTGATAACCACCTCCATTTCCTATATGTTAAGAACCTTTTGAAATCCTTTATGTAGTTTGCACACTGGTGTATCTCTAACCCATCAGGGCCCTTCTCCTGTGTCTCCCACACAGTGAGGGATGATCTTGTTTTGCTCTGAAGTGGGTAGATCCAGTGGTGGGCTGGAGCTTGCTCAGACCAGCACAAGAAAGCTGGTTCTCTGCATCATTTGCTAACACAGTTCTCATTGACATCATCTCAGTGGCTAAAAATAAGAGGTCACAGTGTGTGTGTGGGTGGGGTGGGGTGGAGTAAAGGGGTTAAACCAAGGAACCTGTAACTGCTAGAAACCAGACTGCACTGCCCCCTCCCCTGGGGGCCTGTTACATACACATTATTGCTTAGGACCGACCACATAGGCATTGCCTCTAGGCTTATTATAGGAGAAAGTGCTGCATTGCTCACTGTGAGACAAAACTTGTGCGTGCTTGTGCACCCTGATGACTTTGTGCAGGCCTTATCAATCTTACTAGATTAAAAAAAAATCTCAAGGTAGCTGTAACAAACCTGCCTCTAAGATTATCCCCTGACAGTGTGGTTTCAGCATTACCTGGGCAAAGCAGATTGCAAATGTGAGATACTTTGATTTATCTCCCTGCTGCCCCAGGGCCCCGGCCACTTCATGGTTGTTTCTCCTGGAGCTGTGACTCTGCTCAGGAACCATTTTCTTCTCGAAGCCCTTATAATACACACTTGTAGAAATGTAGGCACAACTTCCTTTGACCCTGGCAAAAACCTGATTTTCTAGTTTGCCTTCATCTGACATCCAGATACTTTATGCTCTGTGGGTCATTTTGAAGTGACCAGCAACCCACAGGCTTCCACCTGCACAAGTGCACCCAGAGTCTTGTATTTTTGCAGACCAAAATGTGGTTTGTAACAGAAACTGGAATATGAGTCTGTGTCTCTAACTGGGGAACCATACTGCTTAACCTCTCTTTACTTCCTTGCTAATCCCTTGTGTAAAAAGCGTGCTTTCTCTAAATGCCTCTACCATGGCAAGTATTGTCTCCAATATTTCCTTCATTAGATTGGGATGGCATACGTGACTAAGGTCAAGTATAACGCTACGATTCTGAGAATGTGCGTTCATTTCCTGGTTTCCTTGAAAAGCTAACATGAACAAGAGCATTTTGATAACAATCTGGTTTCTATGACAACTGGGATATGCCATTTTATCCTGCAGGCAGAAACATTTAACAAGGATGGTACAGGCTGGATGAACTAGCAGCAAAAATCTGCAGCCTATACTAGCCTATACTATCACTGTGAGACAGTGTATGTGTGTGCATGCTTGTGTATGTGTGCTTTGGGAAGGTGAGGTGTTTAGTTGGGGATTAGGAACTTTAAACTCTCCTGTTTTATTGAAGAAATTGGAAATTTCCACTAAAGAGAATCTGAGGTGATGAGTCACCTTTCTGTGTTTTTCTGTGTCCTAAGATGACTCCTGTTGTGTTAGGGTGTTGCGATCTGACTTTTTTAAAGCCGAGACCTCCAAATATGTCTGATCTTAAATCTTTGTTTAAAAAAGATTTTTGCTTAAACTCTTAAAGATGTATTTTGTTCTTTTTATATCTCTACTAAGAAATTATTATGTGTGTCAGGGGAGTGTATTTTCCTCGGTTCTGTCCCATCTCAACAAAAATTTGAAGCAACGGACGTTAGAGCCCTTGGCATGTCATAGCTCTTGGACAAACCGTGTTATAGCTCTCGGGTCTCAAACAGACTGTGTTATAGCTCTTATACATATCAGTGTTACAGCTCCGTGTTACAGCTCTATTTTATATAGAAAATAGCAGGAAATCCATCCTCGAGGTGTGAGGGCATGCCAACCCAAAGATGCGAAGAGAAGAGAGTGGGGGAGCGTGCCAGCACTCGGGACAGAGAGAGACCCCCCGGACCTTTGACTCATTGTTTTATATGCTTTTTCCTCCCCCTGGGCCTGCCCTATGTAAATCAGGCTAACCAAGAGTGCTGTTTGCTCTACCTGAGGTCCTCACTTCAGTCCTCGGACCTTTCTACCTTTCTTTGTTCTGTTTTCGCAGGCTTTTCCCTTCCTTGTCTTTTAGCCACCACCATTCTGGACTCCTGTTTCCTATTCTAACTACCTAACATGTGTATGTTATGGGGGAGAAAATGTGAAGTCAAGATATAATGAGATAAATGAGCAGGATTAGAAAATCTAATGTAACTGTGTGTAACTTCGGAGTTGAAAGGTGTGCACCTTGAGCAATTGACACATAGATTAAGAAAGATCTTCTCTTTATAAAACAAACTTGCTGTCATCACACTGCTAATTAAAATCTGTAAATGGCTCTCCATTTATCACATAAACATAAGGTACAAACTCCTTAATAAAGTTTCTGATTTTTGTTTTTGTGGTTTAGGAAATTGCTATTGCTGGTGGTATAATTATTTCTGTATTTATTATGTTTTAAAAGAAAATCATGGCATCTAAAGGAACTGCTGTTGTTGTTCAGTCATGTCTGACTCTTTGTGACCCCAAGGACTGCAGCCCCCCAGGTTTCCCTGTCCTTCACTATCTCCTGGAATTTGCTCAAACTCATGTCCATTGAGTTGATGACGCCATCCAACTATCTTATCCTCTGTGTCTCCTTCTCCTTCTGTCCTTAATCTTTCCCAGAATTATGGTCTTTTCCAATGAATCGGCTCTTCACATCACATGGTCAAAGCATTGGTGCTTCAGCCAAAGGAATTATTGTTGCATTTGTTGTCAGGATATGAGCTTTAGAAAGACATAAGTACTAGGTAAAGGGTATCTATGTCTGTTCTCTGCACCAAATCTTACACAGTGGTCTGTGATGCTGAGACTCTCATACTATTGTTAAATGAATTCTTATTCAAGTTGTTATTTGTTTCAACAGTGAATAAGGGGACAAGTAAACTAATGAACACTTTTCAAATAAGAAATTGAGATACTGGTATCATTTTTCTATAGGAGAAATTGTGTATGAATTGCTAAGAATATTAATCATTTGCATTGCCACGAATGGAAACAATGGCATTACTATCAGTTTTCTACATGTCGATTTCTTTCTCTTACGGACTGATAAAGTAGTCTAATCAATCAAATATGATGAAAAGGTCATACCTCTACAGAATGAGCTAATCCCTGTAGGACCCATTAGGCAACATGTGACATTCCACTGTAGGATCCCAGGAATTTCTTGTGCCTATTTCTGAGTCTTTGACATGTTTTCCAGGCAGGGTGGTATTAAGAAAGGGGCTCATTTTTAAGAGAATTCCTCACTAGAATTGGTTTTTATTTTTTTATTCCCTGCACAAGCGGTCAAAGTCACCACTCTGATCAGCAGGTGGAACTTATTGTGCTCATTGTATGTGGCTGAAGAACAGATTAATGAATATTCTCAATAAACATTCTCTTTATTTATTCTCAGTAAAGGAAATAAGCAAATTTCCTGCCATCACACCACTAACTGAAATCTGTAAATGATTCTCACTTTATTATATAAGCATAAGATAAGAGTTCCTTAATAAATGTTCTGAATTAGAATTCTTAGTTAGATTTCTTAGAATTCAAAGTTAACTGATTTTTTTTTAAAGGAAAGAAATTTAAAAAGAGGGCCCTTGCTTGTTAATCATGACTGTTCTTGGTTTTGTCTCTTCTCTTTTATGTTTTTCTCATTGACTTTGTTTTCTAGAAGTTTTACTATAACTGGCCTAAGGATGTGTTTGCATGTGTGCACGTATGTGAAATATGTTTTTGTTTTAAAGCACATGTGGAATATTCTGCTTGATATTGTTCATTATTTTGGAAAATTCTCCGCTATTGTTCTTGCCTTCCCAGGTTCTCTTCTGGCACTCTTTACAGATCTCTTAGGTGTGTAGGTACATAAATTTTAATAAGAAGTATTTCCTTTGATCAATATAAAATTGCAGTCTAAGAACTTTTCAAAGATATTTTTCTTACTTTCTCTTTGTAAGGTATCATTTTGCTAAGGTTGCATACTTTTCTCACTTTTATCTGATATTTTATCTCCTATCTCCTTAAAATCTCTATAAAGTCAATTAAAGTGCATATGTACATATAAATGCATCCTCTGTGTAATATTTTATTGTATTAAAGGGAAAAAAATCAGGTCTACATTTGCTATCCATTTCCATCGTTGTTTCTCTCTTGTTTCATGTGTTATCAGATTTCAGCTTACCATTCAAGACTCAAATTCATCCCATTTTTATCCTAAAATAAACATACATATCATTGCTCTCCACCTGTAGTGTTTTACATTTGCACTTCATTGATCTCTAACCTGACTATATTAACCAAATTTTTCTTCTGTGTCAGTGCATTTAGATCTGTATCAGTCTTTGTAATGGATAAATAATATATCCTTCTTAACTTAAACTCAATGTTTTAGTCTGTCCCATGGGTAGTACTTTCCTTATACCTAATTTTGTCATTGTTATAATGAACTACAATGCGATGGCCTATTTTGTGTACATGAGCAACTCCTTAAACTTATGCACAACACAGGAAAATCAATAAGTTCTGAAAGACACATTTTATTCTCTCACTTGAATATTAGTAATTATAAAGGTCTCATCTTCAGGAAAATAAGCTACTCTTGACTTTTAAACTCAGAACACTATGCATGATATTATTGCAAATACAGGGTATACTAGATACCTTTCCTGTGGCAGAGTAATAGGTAACCTTTGAAAGAAAGTTGGCCTGCTGGACTGGAGAAACAAATTGAGTTTTATATGAACTTTGACAGGGAGACTATTCAGTTCAGTCAGTTCAGTTGCTCAGTCATGTCCGACTCTTTGCGACCCATGAACCACAGCATGCCAGGCCTCCCTGTCCATCACCGACTCCCGGAGTTCACCCAAACTCATGTCCATTGAATCAGTGATGCCATCCAACCATCTCATCCTCTGTCGTCCCCTTCTCCTCCTGCCCTCAATCTTTCCCAGCATCAGGGTTTTTTCAAAGGCGTCAGCTCTTCACATCAGGTGGCCAACGTATTGGAGTTTCAGCTTCAACATCAGTCCTTCCAATGAACACCCAAGACTGATCTCCTTTAGGATGGACTGCTTGGATCTCCTTGCAGTCCAAGGGACTCTCAAGAGTCTTTTCCAACACCACAGTTCAAAAGGGAGACTATTCACCCTTGTCTTAAAATAATGCCTTCAAGATAAACCATGAGTGTGGTATGGCTCTTTTTCTGAAGTGCTCATGCTTTTCCTTTTCTAAATAGGATATGATTTTCTAAGGTGTGTACCTGAACTCTAGGTTTTTCTGACTAGTTATTTGTTTAGAGAAAACTTGGGAGTTAGAGATTCAGTACTGAAAGTTCAGTAAATTGAGTACGTGTTTGCACATTTATGGCCATGCGAGATAATTTGCAAAATGAGAAATGTCTAACTTTTATTTCTAGTTAGCAAACTGAGGATAATTTTTGAGTCCTCTGTTTGTAATAGTTGTCATTTAAATGCTATGTACAAAAAACAACCCTCCTAAAATTATGCATGACCCATCTGAAGAAATACATGAACAGGCGAACAACATGACAACAATTTTTATGATTGAAATTTCTTACCCAATCGTTCTAAAAATTCACTCCTAGTCTAATACAATCTTATAAACTTTTTAAAAAGCACATGTGAAAATTTATGCTGAAATTGATCTGGAGATGGTAAAATGCAACAATAGGCAAGAATGCATTTTCTTTATAAAAGTAATTTTATACACTATGCTTTTATTATGATAAAGGGAACTTCTGACTCATTTTATGAAATTTCTGTTTTTCAAGCCTTTTAAATGATAAAGCATACAGCCTACAAGAAACTCTGCTGCTGCTGCTGCTGCTGCTAAGTCGCTTCAGTCATGTCTGACTCTGTGCGACCCCATAGATGGCAGCCCACCAGGCTCGCCCATCTCTGGGATTCTCCAGGCAAGGACACAAGAGTGGGTTGCCATTTCCTTCTCCAACAAGAAGCTCTACTAAATAGTAATTGTAGGCAAGTGGCATTGGGGTGAAGATGAAACAAAATGAATTACTGCCTCAGGGTAATGACATGGTATGGCTTTTATCAATAAAACTACCCCATTTTAAAATAATTCCTTGACAAGGATTGTTTATCTTTCTCCCTCAGAAGTTATTTAAGCTCTCACTTAAGAAAGGAGTTAACAAACTAGAGCTTATAAAAGAATTCTTCCAAAACCATGCCTGTTGATTGGAGAAGCAAAGTTAATTTTCATCTAATTATTCCATTTTTTAAAGAGAAAATATAGAACAGAAGTTAAACAGGAACTTTGAAAAATTAAGATATTCAATAGAAAATTTTAGTTTTTGATTTATCTAAAATTGACTGAAATCATAGATTTCAGAGCTGTCAGTTGTAACGTTTCCCTTTTGTTTTAATCTCATTGTGTTTTCACAATTTTCAAACAGCGTTTGGCTGAACTCTAAAGTCCGATATCAGATACACTTTTATACCTATGGATCTATGAGAAATTGAATTTATTTTAAAAGTTAGTGAGGTGTTTTTCAACATTCTATGGCATTGGTACTGGTGTGCAAGTGGAAATCACTATTTATATCTTTATATATTTTTCTGTCTCTTTACTTATATGTATCTATTTATCTGTTCCCTCTAGCGGAAGAGAAGAGAAAGGTATTTCTATTAGTACAAAATGTGAAAAGGAAATATCTTTAAGATTATATATATGGGACCAAACAAGTGGTTAGAGAGTAGTTTAATATTTTTATTTAGCATACTTCCATTTTGATTGTTTCTCTCAAGCATGCATTGCTTGGAAATCAGAAAATAATTATAATTGGTGTTTTGGTTACATGTCAAAAATACCGTGATAAAAGGTTTCACTCTTTAAAAAATAAAAGCAAATGTGAAAAAAAAAAAAAAACAAATGTGAATATCAGCAAATGTTAAAATAGGCTGTGCAAGTTTTAAAATGTTTTTTATATCATATATATATATATATATACACACACATAGAATAAAACTTCTGTGGTACATGGACTCAAATCTTTGTAGAAAAACATTTCTGTGTGATTGAAAAACTGAAAGCTGATGATACATAGATATAATTTATAACACCATTTATATATATATATTTTAAACACAATTTCAGATTTTTCTGATAAGCATTTAGATAAGAAAATAAGTGAAGCTGAAAATAACATTTATACATGAAACAAATATTTGTAGGAGTGTGTACAAGCAGTGAGCATGGAATATATGCACCAATACATCAAGCCTCTTGTGAATGGTGTGGGGGGGGGGGCGCGGGGGTGTTGGAGTGTGATGAGGCATTTGTTAGGAGGCTGACCAATTTGATTTAATGGAAAATGCTTACAAATTCTGCTTAGGGGAGACTGGAGTGGCTGAGCCACCGTTTTTCTCTCTCCCCTTTTTTTCCCTGTGTCCTTAAATGACACCTGTAATTTGAGAGCCGATTCGTCTGAGTTCTCTAAAACAGAGGCCTCCAAACCTGTATGATTATGTACCCCATTCAACTGTTTGTACAGGTTAACACCAAGCTATGTATATTTAAATACTGTTATAAATTATATGTCATATATAAAATTGTGTGTAAGCAGACATACATATATATGCATTTATTATGAAAATAATTTTTACATTATGAAACATATATTTTTGAAGTAAATAATACATGAGCTAAAATATACAAGTGAATTATAATAATACATATTTCTCAAATGAATACAGAAAGCTGCAAAAAATATATGCCAATCCATTAATACAGAAATTGGCCAACCCATTAACAGAATATCTGGGTGGGAAGGTGGCAAGAGAGATTGAGAGAATGATTTCACCTTTCACATTATTCATGACTGTTTTGATTGGATTTTTTAAACTTTGGAAACATTTAAACATGTTGAAAATTTTTTTAAAAGAGGTTTACTAAAGATGACATTGAAAATATTTATTTATGTAAAGAAGTACTCAAATATGCTGCTGAGTGAAGAAATATAATTTTAAGTAATATGTGCATGTTATATGTATACAGATGCATAGGAAATGTGTTGAAAGAACACACACTATCATATTAACAGTGAGCGTATTCTCTGTATACCTTTCTACATATGTTATAGTCTCTCTAAGCTCTTTTGTTGTTTTAGAATAAAAATATGTTAACATCAGACCCCAGTAGGGTTTCATACACACAATCACAGTGTTACACACACAGACACCCACATAGAGTACTATTAAATCTTTGTGTACAAAAAGGATGCTATCATGAAAGCAGTAGCTTGCATTGTTCTGAAATAGGAAAGAACTAGCATAATCTAAGAAACATAACATGGAAATACTTTGATATGTAGCAGAAGGAGGAAAATAAACATGACATCTACAATATGGCTGAGATTAAGTTATTACTTCTCTTTCAGAATAACATTTTCTAGAGTTGGAGTGAGGAAATTATTATCTTTGTAAATTTTTTTTGATGTGGATCATTTTAAACTCTTTATTGAATTTGTTACAATATTGTTTCTATTTTATGTTTTGTTTTTTTGACCAAGAAGCTTGTGGGATCTTAGCTCCCTGACCAGATATTGAACTCGCATTCCCTGCATTGGAAGGTGAAGTCTTACCACTGGACCACCAAGGCGGTCCCTGGGGTAGGGAAAATTATTAATCAAATCCATTTTATTTGATTTTGTTCCTACTTTGTATTTTATAATCAAAATTAGATGTGTACCATACCTGGATCACCACATTTGATACATTTGACCCTGGAAAAGCAGTGTGTACTTCAGAAGTTCTGAGCAGGGCAGAGGCTCTGGTGAATAGTAGTTGAAGTAAGAATCAAGAGATCTAGCTATTGATACTATTAATTGTATAAAACAGATAGCTAATGAAAACCTACTGTATAGCTCAAGGAACCTTACTCAGTGCTCTGTGTTGACCTAAATGGAAAGGAAATCCAAAAAAGAGAGGATATTGTATATGTATACCTGATTCACTTTGTTCTACAGCAGAAAATAACACAACATTGTAAAACAACTATACTCCTATAAAAATTAATTTAAAAATAAATAAAAAAAACTCCTAAAAAAGAGATCTAGCTAGCAGAACTAGACTTGATCCATGTAATATTGGGTAAGATTGTTTCCATTTTCCTAGACATGTTTTCACAATCATTTTATTTTGAGACTTTTGTGGTACTCCTTACTCTACAGCTACTTCATAATGTAATAGCAGAAATTTGGTGTTCAAACAACAAAATGATTTAAAACTATAATACAGGAATGAAGATATACAGGTCCCAGTTGAAGGCTTGTATCTCAAGCAATTTTATATTTTAATCATGATAAAATATGTACATCATGCACTTTATCATTGTAGCCATTTTAAGTGTACAGCTCAGTAGCATTAAGTACATTCATAGTGTTGTGCAATCATCACTACCATCCATTTCTAGAATTTTTTCATTCTTCCAAAACTGAAATGCTGTACCTATTAAATAGTAACTCCTCATTCCTTTTTCCATTTGGCCGTGCAAACCACTATTGTACTTTCTGATTCTATGAATTTGATTACTCTATGAATTTGAGACACTTTCATATTCACATAAGTGGAATCATACATTAGTGGTCCTTTTGTGTCTTGCACTTAGCATAACATTTACCACTTTCAGCATTTTTAAAGCATGTGTCAGAATCTGCTTCCTTTCTAAGGCTGGATAATTTTCCACTGTATGAATATATGACATTCTGTTTATTATAATCCTCTTTTATCAACATGGGTTAGACATTTTGGCTGTTATAAATAATGCTTCTTTGAACATGGGTGTAAAAAAATCTCTTTGGTTCTCTGACTTCAATTGTTTTGGGCATATAGCTAAAAAGTGGAATTGTTGGATCATAATGCTATTTTTTACTTGGAAAATTATATTTAATTCTTATAGAAATAAAAAATATTTTTAATTATATATATAATTCTATTTAAATTTAATTTATTACTTTTTGATATGCCATATTGTTTTCCATAATGGTTGCCCCAGTTTATGTTCCCAATAGCAGTGCACAAGGGTTCCAATTTCTCCACGTTTTCTCCAATGCTTGATACTTTCTCTTTTGTTTTTTTTTGTTTGCTCATTGTTATTTGGATAATAGCCATCCTAATAGTTGAAATATAGTATGGCACTGTAGCTTTAAATTGAGTTTTCCTAATGTTTAGTGACAACGAGCAAATTTTCTGAGGGATGCAATATCCAATGACCCAGGAATTAGAAGAAATATATAAACCTGTCCTTACTGCACCTACAGGAATCACATGGCCTTACTGGGTGAAGGACCTTTGTTGGGCTACCACAGCAAAAGGAATCACAAAGGAAAGGCAACCTCCTGCTCTCTCTCCTCAATTTCCTGTCTCCCTATGGCATTCTGAATGATCAGACCCAAACCGGTGGTAAAGGACAAACAGGGCTGCCAAAGTCCTGGCCACAGGACCTGCACATATTCTAAGAAATGTTGATTAAGAGATTCAGATATCACTTTCCTACCATCTTCTACCTCTTAAAACATATTTCATACATTAAAGGAAAGAAGGACTATGCTTCTATCTCAAAATATAATTAATAGAATGAATTACTAATTGCATCATCAACAACATCAAATATCAGGCACTCAAGCTGATGTAAGAGTCTTTGTTAAGGGACTTGTGCTATATGTTACAGGTAAAGGGAAGTTATATTGAGATTTGAATGACTGGTGGAAAAAGACATAAACATTCTTTTTGAGAATTGTTTCCCAAAATGATGCTCAGCTATGTGAGCAACTGTAAGCAAAATGATAATGAATTGGAGCTCAGAAAGATAGTATTAGATTTTCCCAAACATTTAAAATCTATTCTTTTACAACAGGGTCACAAGCTAGAGCTTAGTGGCTATATCTGGCCTGATGTCCTTTTTATAAAAAATCAATTTTGGAAAATAGCTATCCTCATTTTTTATCTTATTGTGTATGGCTGACCTTCTGTTACAATGGGAGAGTTAAGTAATTGGGACAGAGACTTGTATGGCCCTCAAAGTCTAGGTTATTGAATATCTGGCATTTTACTAAAACATTTGCCCATTTGCCAATTTGCCAACTCCTGTTTCATAATTTCGTTTACTTGCTTCCTGAAGTGTAAAAAGATTATTACTCTATGTAGATACTATCATGACATATGACACATCTTTAAAGTATTAGAAAAAAGCTTTCTTAAACAAGGATTCTTGCTTAGAAAAATATAGAGACTTTTGTTTCATTAAATTGGATGTCAAATTGCCACAGTTAGCCTGCCAGGCTCTTCCACCCATGGAATTTTCCAGGTAAGAATACTGCCATTTCCTTCTCTTCCAGACAGGAAGATCTTCAGGGGATCTTCCTGACCCAGGAATTGAACCCATGTTTCCCTTGGCTCCTGCATTGGCAGGTGGATTCTTTACCACTGAGCCACTAGGGAAACCTTCAAGGAGCATACTAGCAACTTTTAAATAGTAGGTGTTTCATGGACCAAACTTTTCAGCCAATGGTAATGGAGAAAATTTTCGATTGCTTACAGGCTCAGATTTCTCCTCAGACTCACTGTTAGGATTAACTTGGAACTGACAATCCCACATGCTTGCTCCTGAAGGGATGCCCAAATCAAGCCTCCAACAGACCTCCAATACTCAGTTGCCAAAATTGCCTCCTGGACTCGAGAACAGGGAGGAGACATTGGAAACACGCCAGAGATGCCCTTCACTGAGTGCCTCAGAACAGACTTCTGCCAAGAGGTCTCTGACTATTTGTTACCATTGGCCAAAAAAAAGCACACACTCAGTTCTAATCCAGTTGTCTCACAGGAATTCCTGATAGCAGACTGTGCTGCACAGAAGGTACAGTCCACTGAGTTCCTTGCAGTGCTCTATTACCTCAACCTCCAGTCGTAGGTCAATGGAACCTCCAATCAATAAGAAATTCCCTTGGCATTTGAGTCACACGATGACTATGTACTTTTGCTGACTCATTAAATTTAGCATTAGAATATCAGCATCATCCCAGACCACAAAGTCTTTGATGTGACTCGCATTGTTACAATAGAATAAAAGTAGAAGAGGAGATGTCAGAATCTGTCATTGTGATGACTCTGTGCACAACCAAGGGCTAAAGCAATATATAGGAAAGGGCTTTTTTTTTTTTTTTTTTGCTCCTTTGAACAATACTGGAGTTGTGATCAGAGATACTCTAGTTATAACAGGTTGTCATAAGGTTAAGTAAGTTGGTGTGGGTGGAATGCCCACGAACTCTTACGATACTTTGAATAAACTCATAATGGTGAAAGTAGAGCTGTCAAACTCGACAGGTACAAAGGCAAACAAGTTTCACATGTATTTAATGTTTGGGTCAAAACAGGCAGAACAATATATAGAAAAAATATATATGAAGAGAATAGCAAAAAGTAAAAGAATTCTGACAAGAGACTGAACTCCCACAGTTTGCCCTGTCTTTGGCAAACACAGAAATGAATTTCAACCAGTTACATTTAGGGTTCACCTCCTTCAGGACATGCGGATATTAACATGCTGCCAATGCATAAGGATGTTCAGTTGTATGACTCTTACAGATATGATAGTTTAAGAATTTTGAAAATAAACCAAATGATAGTTGACAAAAAATATACAGATTTATCACTGTACACAAATATATACAGTTTCTGTCACACACAGCTCTTCAATTTAGACACAACTGTTCTATGTTACTGTTAATCTCAGAATTAAAAAGCAAACAGAAAATTCCCTTTTTCTTTCTTAGTCCTGGGCTCTCTTAATCAAGAATTCACCACATTCTTCCTGGGATACCCAAGAATAAGGTCAGGTGGGACAGAGTCATACCTACATACTAGTGAAGGAGAGTTTTCAACAGTTTCTCTGTGAGGAGAAAACCAAGACAGATGTCACAGCCCACATTCTAGCTGTTACATTTCTTAATGGATGTAAAATACTAGGGCAATTCCATGGGTAGCTTTCCAACTAGATAATCATTCAGTACATTAACTGAGGTTTGAGTGTGTGGTTGTAAGCATTTTCCTTAGCCGATCTGTGTTCCAGTCTCCTTTTCTGACAAATAGACAAAATATCAATATCTCTTCAATGCAAGGCTTGATTAGAGGTCACAGATGTATGCTATGTTTCATCTGGAATATCAAGGATGACTAAAATGTTTAAAAGCAATCTAAGTTTATTTCTGGTAGTGCGGAGGGACGCACAGATCATGGGAGCATAAGATTTCAGTCTAGAAATGCTGGACTACAATTTTCAGTATTTAAATTACCAGTAGATAAATATTTATTTATTTATACAACAAATCATTTTATTAGTATAAGTATATTCCAACTATTGTGTGGGATATACACATAATTGAATTTCCCCCCATTTTTTTAATCTAAAATTCACATTTAACTCAGCATCTAGTATTTGTCTGTCAACGTTGCTGACTAATCCTTCAGCTATTCTATGGAAACACTTAACCTCAGGCTCTTACACACTAGACATATGTAGTCATATTTACTGCGTAGCAATCACCCATATTATTTGTTCACAGTGTGTATGTCCCTGTCTGTCTGGATGTACCCAAGCAGGTCTCAGGCAGTGGGCTCCAGGGGAAGGGGCTAATTGCACAGCTTGCCTTTGTATCGCACTGAAGCCACTGGAAGGAAAGATGTGGGGTGCCCACCAGTTCTGCCAGAGGCAGGTGGGTGAAACTTGAGGCTATTTACACTGAATTCTGAGATTGGGAACTGGCCCTGGGATTTGCTGTGAGCTGAGCTTTCTGGAGGATGAAGGCCCTCCTCAATGTCGCCATCAGTTGTTGCCATGGCTGTTCTTGAGCCCCTCCCTGATAAGGAGGCTCATTACCTCATAAGCAGCTCACCACCTGTGGAAATAACAGCCTCTGTTGGTCTACTATTCAGCCCAGCTCCTTCATTTCTAGCCAAGGAAAGCTTGCCTCTGGAGGGAAGGGAGTTTCCCTCAAAGCAGGGTATCCAATGAGGACTTCTAATCTCGAATCCTGCTCCTTTCCCGATGAACTCTACTTTCTATTTCCTTTCTTTCTTTTAAAATTTTAATTGGGGTATAGTTGCTTTCAAATGTTGTTAGTATCTGCTGTACAGCAAAGTGAATCAGTTGTACATATAAATAAATACCCTTTTCTTGAATTTCCTTCCCATTTAGATAGCCACAGAGTACTGAGTAGAGTTCCCTGTGCTATACAGAAGGTTCTCATAAGTTATGTATTTTATACATAGTATCAATACTATAAGAGGAGGGCATGGTAACCCACTCAAGTATTCTTGCCTGGAGAATCCCATGGACAGAGGAACTTGGCAGGGTAAAGTCCATGGAGTCACAAAGAGTCAGACAGGACTGAAGCGACTTAGCATGAACATCAATAGTGTATGTCAATCTAAATCTCCCAATACATTCCATCACCCTTGCCCCAAACTGGTTTTAGAAAAAGCAGAGGAACCAGAGATCAAAATGCCAACACCAGTTGGATTATCAAAAAAGCAAGAGAGTTCCAGAAAAACACCCATTTCTGCTTTATTGACTATACCAAAGCCTTTGACTGTGTGGATCACCAAAAAACTGTGCAAAATTCTGAAAAAGATGGGAATACCAGACCACCTCACCTGCCTCTTGAGAAATCTGTATGCAGGTCAAGAAGCAACAGGTAGAACTGGACATGGAACAACAGACTGGCTCCAAATAGGGAAAGGAGTACGTCAAGGCTGTATATTGTCACCCTGCTTATTTAACTTAAATGCAAAGTATATCATGAGAAATGCTGGGCTGGATGAAGCACAAGCTGGAATCAAGATTGCCTGGAGGAATATCAATAACCTCAGATATGCAGATGACACTGCCCTTATGGCAGAAAGTGAAGAAGAACTAAAGAGCCTCTTGATGAAAGTGAAAAAGGAGAGTGAAAAAGTTGGCAAATAGACGGGAAAACAGGGGAAATAGTGATAAACTTATTTTTTGGGGGCTCCAAAATCACTACAGATAGTGACTGCAGCCATGAAATTAAAAGATACTTGCTCCTTGGAAGAAAAGTTATGACCCACCTAGATAGCATATTTTTTTCCCATTTATTTTTATTAGTTGGAGGCTAATTACTTTACAATATTGTAGTGGTTTTTGCCATACATTGACATGAATCAGCCATGGATTTACATGTATTCCCCATCCCGATCCCCCCTCCCACCTCCCCCTCCACCCAATCCCTCTGGGTCTTCCCAGTGCACTAGCCCTGAACACTTGTTTCATGCATTCAACCTGGGCTGGTGATCTGTTTCACCCTTGATAATATACATGTTTCGATGCTGTTCTCTTGAAAGATCCCACCCTCGCCTTCTCCCGCAGAGTCCAAGAGTCTGTTCTGTACATCTGTGTCTCTTTTTCTGTTTTGCATATAGGGTTATCATTACCATCTTTCTAAATTTCATATATATGCGTTAGTATACTGTATTGTAGACAGCATATTTAAAGCAGAGACATTACTTTGCCAACAAAGTCAAAGCTATGATTTCTCCAGTAGTCATGTATGGATGTGAGATTTGGACTATAAAGAGGGCTGAGCACCGAAGAATTGATGCTTTTGAACTCTGGTGTTGAAGACTCTTGAGAGTCCCTTGAACTGCAAGGAGATCCAATCAGTCCATCCTAAAGGAAATCAGTCCTGAATATTCATTGGAAGGACTGATGTTGAAGCTGAAACTTCAATACTTTGGCTATCTGATGCGAAGAGCTGATGCCTTTGAAAAGATCCTGATGCTAGGAAAGATTGAGGGCAGGAGGAGAAGCGGACAACAGAGGATGAGATGGTTGGATGGCATCACTGACTCAATGGGCATGAGTTTGAGTAAGCCCCGGGAATTGTTGATGGACAGGGAGGCCTGGTGTGCTGCAGTTCATGGGGTTGCAGAGTTGGACACAACTGAGTGACTGAACTGAACTGAACTGAACTCTTTCCCCAGTGGTATCCATAAGTTTGTTCTCTACATCTGTGTCTCTATTTCTGCTTTGCAAATAAATTCATTTCTACCATTTTTCTAGATTACACATATAAGTGATATACAATATTTGTTTTTCTCTTTCTGATTTGCTTCGCTCTGTATGACAGTCTCTAGGTCTCTCCATGTATCTGCAAATGGCACAACTTTGTTCTTATTTATGGCTAAGTAATATTCCATTGGATATATGCATCACATATTAAAACAAAACAAAACAAAATATGACAACTTATTTTATTTTGGAGTACCACCCCAAAACTTTGGAGAAGAGCTAACACCTATCCTACTTAAACTGTTACAGAAAATTGCAAAGGTAGGTAAATTCCCAAGCTCATTCTATGAGGCCACCATCATCCTAATACCAAACCAGACAGACATGCCACAAAAAAGAAAACTGCATGCCAGTATCACTGATGAGCAGAGATGTAAAAATCCTCAGCAAAACTCTAGCAAACCAAATCCAGCCACATATTAATAAGACCATACATCATGACTAAGTGGGCTTTATCCCAGGGATGCAAGGATTCTTCAATATTCACAAATCAATCAATGTGATACACCATATGAACAAATTGAAAGATAAAAACAATATGGTTATCTCAACAATGCAGAGAAAGCCTATGACAAAATTTAGCACCCATTTATGAAAAAAACTCTCCAGAAAGCAAGCATAGAAGGAACATACCTCAACATAATAAAAAGCCATATATGACAAGCCCACAGCAAACATTATCCTCAATGGAGAAAAATTGAAAGCATTTCCTCCAAAATCAGGAACAAGACAAGAGTACCCACTCTCACCACTACTAGTCAGCATAGTTTTGGAAGTCTTAGCCATAGCAATCAGAGAAGAAAAAGAGGTAAAAGGAATCCAGATTGGAAAAGAAGAAGTAAAAATCTCACTGTTTGCAGATGACATGATCCTCTACATAGAAAACCCTAAAGACACCACCAGAAAATTACTAGAGCTAATCAATGAATTTAGTAAAGTTGCAGGATATAAAATTAACACACAGAAATCCCTTGCATTCCTATACACTAACAATGAGAAAACAAAAAACTAAGGAAACAATCCCATTCACCATTGCAATGATAAGAATAAAATACTTAGGAATAAATTTACCTAGAGAAACAAAAGACCTATATATGGAAAACTACAAAACATTGATGAAAGAAATCAAAGATGACACAAATATATGGAGAAATATACCATGTTGGGGATTGGAAGAATCAATATAGTGAAAATGAATACACTATCCAAAGCAATCCCTATCAAGCTACCAATGGTAGTTTTAACAGAACTAAAACAAATAATTTCACAGTTTGTATGGAAAAACAAAAAACATAGAATAGCCAAAGCAATCTTGAGAAAGTAGAAGGAACTGGAGCAATCAACCTGCCTGACTTCAGACTATGCTACAAAGCTGCAGTCATCAAGACAGTATGGTACTGGCAAAAAGACAGAAATATAGATTAATGGAACAAAATAGAAAATCCAGAGATAAATTCATGCACCTATGGACACTTTATTTTTGACAAAGGAGGCAAAAATATACAATGGAGAAAAGATAATCTCTTTAACAAATGGTGCTGAGAAAACTGGCCTGCCACTTGTTAAAGAATGAAGCTAGAACTCTTTCTAACACCAAACATTTTTTAATTTTTTAATTATTATCATTTATTTTTATTTTTACAAACACACAATGGATTAAAGATATAAATGTAATACCAGAAACTATAAAACTCTTAGAAGAAAACATAGGCAGAACACTCTGACATAAATCACAGCAAGATCCTCTATGATCTACTGCCCAAAGCAATGGAAATAAAAACAAAAACAAATAAGCATAAACAAACAAACAAACAAAATAAATGAACAAACATAAATAAATAAAAATAAATAAACTTAAAAGCTTTTGTATAACAAAGTAAACTATAAGCAAGGTGAAAAGGCAGGCTTCTGAATGGGAGAAAATAATAGCAAATGAAGCAACTGACAAAGAATTATTCTCCAAAATACACAAGCAGCTCATGCAGTTCAATACCAGAAAAACAAACAACCCAATCGAAAAGTGGGCCAAAGAACTAAACAGACATTTCTCCAAAGAAGACATATAGATGGCTAACAAACACATGGAAAAATGCTCAAATCACTCATTATTCAGTTCAGTTCAGTTCACTTCAGTCGCTCAGTCATGTCCAACTCTTTGCGACACCATGAATTGCAGCACGCCAGGCCTCCCTGTCCATCACAAACCCCCGGAGTCTACTCAAACTCATGCCCATCGAGTTGGTGATGCCATCCAGCCATCTCATCCTCTGTCGTCCCATTCTCCTCCTGTCCCCAATCCCTCCCAGCATCAGGGCCTTTTCCAATGAGTCAACTCTTCACATGAGGTGGCCAAAGTATTGGAGTTTCAGCTTCAGCATCAGTCCTTCCAATGAGCGCTGAAAAATTGATGCTTTTGAACTGTGGTGTTGGAGAAGACTCTTGAGAGTCCCTTGGACTGCAAGGAGATCCAACCAGTCCATCCTGAAGGAGATAAGTCCTGGGTGTTCATTGGAAGGACACTCAATATTAGAGAAATGCAAATCAAAACCACAATGAGTTGTCATTTCATGCCAGTCAGAATGGCTGCCATCAAAAAGTCTACAAAAATAAATGCTGGAGAGGGTGTTGGTTCAGTTCAGTCTCTCAGTCGTGTCTGACTCTTTGCAACCCCATGAACTGCAGTATGCCAGGCCTCCCTGTCCATCACCAACTCCCAGAGTCTACCCAAACCCATGTCCATTGTGTCAGTAATGCCATCCAACCATCTCATCCTCTGTCGTCCCCTTCTCCTCTTGCCCTCAATCTTTCCCAGCATCAGGGTCTTTTCAAATGAGTCAGCTCTCTGCATCAGGTGGCCAAAGTATTGGAGTTTCAGCTTCAACATCAGTCCTTCCAATGAACACCCAGGACTGATCTCTTTTAGGATGGACTGGTTGGATCTCCTTGCAGTCCAAGGGACTCTCAAGAGTCTTCTCCAAACTGTTAGTTACCGAAGACCCTTCCTTTCTGCTAGGCATAGAGTGAGTGAATGAAAAATTCTAGGTCTCAGCCTCTTGGTGTGAGGTTAGAAGTAGGTCTATGTATCCAATAACCCATCTATTCCAGGGATGCCCAAAGAAATGGCATCTGACTTTCCAGTCTTGGGGTTCTGATAGGTCTAGCACATCCTAACCATCTGGGGGAGAATAGCAGTTTGAACTTGTAGACGCCATAGATCCTCCCATGCTCAGGACCAAGCAAGCAGACAAAAATACAGCAGCTTGCTTCTCCTTGCAGAGGGAAAAAGTTGCTGGAAAGCCCCCAAATCTTCAGCCAGCATGATGAATAGAGATCTTCTCCTGTGAAAGGCCAGTTCATGAACTGGTTTGGAGGAGTGACTACTTTGTCTAATGTTCAGACATCAACACCAAGAGTCAAAAAATAATAATAATAAATCAGGCAAACATGTTCCAAACTAAAGGAACACGATGAATCTCCAGAATCTAACCTTAATGAAATCAAGATACATGATTCACAGAGATTGATAGAGAATTCAAATTAAGTGTCATAATGTTGTTCACACAATCAAGAGAACAATACATGAACAAAGCAAAAATTTCAATAAACTGAAAGATAATCTTAACAAGTACCACATAGAATTCATGGAGCTGAAGAACACAATCACTGAAGTGAAAAATCTACTAAAAGAGTCAACTGAGACTAAATCAAGCAAAAAAAAAAAAAAAAGATAATCAATTGGAAATAATTTAGTCAGAAGATTAAAAAAAAAGAGTGGGAAATCATATGGGATACTGTCACATAGATTATGCCTTGTGGGAGTCCCAGATGGAGAAGAGAGTGATAGAACAGGAAAGTTTATTTGAATAGCTTCTTTTCTTCTTTGAAGAAATAATGGATGAAAACTCCCCAAATTTAGAGAGAGAAATGACACACATATCCAAGAAATCTAGTAGATCCCAAATAAAGAAGCCCAATAGATTCTAAACATGTAACCAGAGAAATACACAGTGAGGCACATTTTAATTAAACTGTCAAAGGTCAGAGACAATTTTGAAAACACCAAGATGAGTAACTTTTCACATACAAAAGAACCTTTTAAGACTATGAGTGAATTTTTGAGGAGAAGACTTGCAAAGGGAGTGGGATTATATATTCAGACCACTTAAAGAAAAAAAATGCCAACCAATAATATTAAACCTGGCAATACTGTTCTTTAATAATTAAGGGGAGAAAGAGACTCTGCCTACACAAAAAGAAAAGCAGATCAAGGACGGAGTCTATAAGATTGCAACACAAGTTAACATAAAGCAAGGGTTGTATGTGGTGAGGCTGACAGAGGATCTACTTCATCTTCTGAGGGAAGAAAGATGCCTGCAATCTAGTTGCCATTTCTCAAAAACACCGTATCCTGCCTGCAGTTCAGGAATTGAAGAAACCGTTGTTCCTAAGTCACAGAATTCGTCTTTTCCTTGATCTAGCAAAAACATGCCCATTTGTGACAATGAACTTTTGGGCAATTAGAAAACAAGATTAAAGACAAGGAAATCCCAGTCACTGTCTTCTGAAAGCTCTCCTCAAGACTGAGACAATGGTCTTTGCTCTCCTTGACATTGTTTATTGATCTTTCTTTCTTTTCTGTTAAAAACTATAAAGTAACAGTGAGCATTGAAAAAAAAGAAAAGAAAAGCTAAGGGAGTTCATTCCTACTTGCCTGCTTCACAAGAAATGCTAGAGAGAGTTGCTCGAGTTGAAACAAAAGGATCCTAAACAGGAACACAGCATAGGAGAGTATGAAACTCTTAGGGAAAGGTAAATATATGGAAAAATAGAGAATACCTTATTATTGTAATGGTGTTGGGAAAGAAATGATTTTAATTATAGTATTAAAGGCAGAGGACAAAAGTATTAAGATAAATATTAAAACAACTATAATTTAAAAATACTTTAAAAAATCAACTCAAAATGGATTAAATACTTAAATATAAGACTTGAAACTGCAAAACTCCTAGAAGAAAACATAAGGAAGAGCTTCATGACATTGATCTTGAAAATTACGTCATGGATTTTACATCAAAATCACAGGCAACAAAACCAAGTGAAACTATATCAAATTAAATATCTTCTGCACCACAAAGGAAACCCTCAACAGAGAAGACAGGCAACTTATGGAATGGGACAAAATATTTGCAAATCATTTATCTGAGAAGAGGTTAAGCTCCAAATTATATGAGGAACTCCTATAATTTAATAGCAAAAGAAGTAATAACTCACTTTAAAAATTGGCAAAGGAATTGAGAAGAATTTCTTCAAAGAAGACATACATGACAGCAGAGATATGGAAAGATGCTTAACATTATTAATCATCTGTGAAAAGCAAATTGAAACCACAATAAGATATCACTTCATAGCTGCCAGATTGGCTATTATTTTAAGATAATAAAAGATAACAAATGTTGATAATGTGGAGAAACTGGAACACTTGCATATTGTTGTTGGGTATGCAGAATGGTGCAGCCACTATGCAGAGCAGTGTGAAATATCATATGATCCAGTGATCCCATCTGGGTATTTATCCAAAAAAATTTGAATCAGGATCTTGAAGAGACATTGACACTTCCATGTTCACTGAAGCACTATTAACAATAGATAAGATGTGGAAGCAACCTAAGTGTCCACCAACAGATGGATGAGTAGAGAAAATGTGGTGTATGCATACAGTGGAATATTATTCTGCCTTTAAAAAGAAAGGAATTGAGCCATATATGACAACATGAATGAACCTTGCTTGCACGCTAGTCACTCTGTCATGTCCAACTCTTTGTGACCCTTTGGACTTTAGCCTGCCAGGCTCCTCTGTCCATGAAATTTTCCAGGCAAGAATACTGAAATGGGTTGCCATTTCCTCGCATAGTGGATCTTCCTGACCCAGGGATTGAACCCATGTCTCCTGCATTGCAGGCAGATTCTTTACCCATTGAGCCATTGGGGAAGCACCCCCCCACCCCATCCCCTGTCAAATGAACCTTGAGGACATGTTAAGTGGGAAAATCCAGTCATAGAAAGATAAATACTGCATGCTTCTATTTACACGATATATATAAAACGGTCAAAGTCATAGAATCAAAGAGTGAAATGATGATTTCCAGTGTCCAGGAGAAGGGGTAAATGGCAAGTTACTAGTCAGCAGGCACAAAGTTTCAGTTAAGTGAGGTGAATAAGCTCTAGAGATCTGCTACATAACATTGTACCTATAGTCAGCAATAATGTATAATTTAAATTTCATTGAAAGTGTAGATATAATGTTAAATGTTCTTACCACAATAAACTTTAAAAATTTAAAGTATTAAGATGTAATAATTAAGAGTTTTTAATTCCTAAACTTTTAACAAAAATGAGTTGTTTTCTTCAACTGGTCATCGGTTGAAATAAAATCACTAATCAAAAAAGTTTTCATTTATCTAATTGATAGTCATGCTCTATAGAAATAGTATTTTGGAAGCTATATTCTGATTACCATATCCAGGTGACTGATTAACATATACCTCAGGGAAAAGAAATCCTAGTATGGAGTTCTCTTTCAATAAGTGCACATGTCTTAAAATGACTCCCGTGAATACCAACATCTGCGGACTAAAATTCATTTTTTTCACTTTCACCAAATCCACATCACCAAAATTCCAAGCTATTATCTTAGAGCTTCTTGTAGCAGGTAGCCTGTGGAAATTTATAGGCACCACAATGGAGTATTTCCTAAAAGTCATGTGTAAGGAAACTTCTTTATCACACTAAAAGATCAATTTGTAATGGTCTGACATAGTAAAAATATTTTAGCTAGTCTGGAACCTTACTGATACATTTTATAATTACTTACTAGATATGTTTTATAATTGCCTTGTGTAATTAGAAGGAACTTTTGATAATTATTTTGGTATTACATATATAGGACAATTTAAGGAGAATTCAGGTCATCACTGAATATTTTTTCTGCTAAGTTATACCCATGTTGTCAAGGGAGTTCTTTTTTGGTTTTATTATTTTTTTTAACTGAAGGATAATTGCTTTACAAAGTTGTGTTTGTTTTTGCCATACAATAATGAGAATCAGTCGTTGTATAAGTATATATTTATCTTCCCTCCCTCTTGAGCCTCCCTCCCACACCACCCCGCATCCCACCCCTCTAGATTGTCACAGAGAGCTAGGCTGAGCACTGTCAGGGGAGTTTTCAATACATAGTGTTAAAACTGAAAAATATTACATACATTTTTTAAATCATGAAATTAATTTAATCCTCTTTTGAATTGCCCACATTTTATTCTATGTCCACCAACAGAATCTATTTGAAAGAATCAAAGGCTTAATAGGCTCTCTGCTCACAGATGTCAGCCTCTTTTAGAGCACAGAGGCAAGGAAATTTAATAAACAACTGATGACTCAGTTATTTACCATTCTCCTCATTAGGACCTGACAGGTTCTCCCAAATTACAGGGGGGATCAGAAACTCAGGCTGTCCAATAGAATAACTCATTCCCTCAGACTCATACACATGAAAAGACACATAATAACAGTTATAGTGATGGTAGAAGCCTTAATAGGTCTGTTATAGATACATGGATACTATTCTTTCTCTATGAATATCTTTGCTAACTGTTTCTACCTCTGACCATTAGATAGCATATTCCAGTTGTCATGGAAACAAGAATATCAGCATAACAATCATTTTTACATTAGCTTTCTTAGGAAACTGAAGTACAAATTCTTCCTCAGAATCACTACATTAATTAAATAAATGAATACATGAATAAAATACTAAGAGAGATTATTTCAGCAATTCTCCCAAAATTTATTATTGGAATGAAATAAAAGAATTTTGAAACAATGAGTTAAATTGGAAGAAAAGGATAGTTAATTATTCTGGATTTCCTGTCAGACACATAAAAACCAGGTTCACTGTCTGTTAAGGACCACCTTAGAACCTGAAAAAACAGATGCTTGTGCTGAAAGGGATTTCAAAATACAAATAGCCCCAAACCCAGTGTCAACATTTAAGAACTCCAAATGACCTGATTCACAAGATTATCACATTCTTTCCTTACCTTAAATTTATCATCAAAATCAAAGCATTGTACCACAGCTTAGTGGTTTATTTATTACTCAGATGCTAAAACTAAATGACTGACTGACTGAATCAATGAATGAAGTAGAACAAAGAATGTTAAAATTTGGACATCTAGATGACCCTAAGCAGGAAGCAGAAGCTGAGTGAAATGTGAGCAGGAGACTTTTCCCTCCACCAAAATTCTTGTTGGTAATGGAGATAGTTGATTAAAGCAGTCCCCAGGAATGTACTGAGGTCATGTCCAAGAATTTTTGGTACTTTTGGAACAATATGGTGAGGAGAAAATTTAGTGACTGTTCAGATATAGTACTTTCAGTTATAGTACTAGGAAAACCAGGCATGGAAGAGCTGCCTGGGCTAAGGAAACTGGCATATTTTTGGATAAAATGCTTATGGAAATGGTAGGATGAAGAAAATGATTACAGAAAAGATAAACTGACTTCTAGTTCCAAAAAAATTGACACTGAATAACTTTCCATTTTTCTCTTCTCTAAATACCATGGGAGCAAAAGGCAAAGGGTTTGGAAAGATATATCCATCTGAATGCACAGTTCCATAGAAGAGCAAGGAAAGGTAAGAAAGCCTTCTTAAGTGAACAATGCAAATAACGAGGAAAACAATAGAATGGGAAAGACTAGAGATCTCTTCAAGAAAATTAGAGATACCAAAAGAACATATCATGCAAAGGTGGGCACAATAAAGGACAGAAATGATATGGGCCTAACAGAAGCAGAAGAGATTAAGAAAAGGTGACAAGAATACACAGAAGAACTATACAAAACAGATCTTAAAGACCCGGATAACCACAGTGGTGTGGGCACTCACCTAGAGCCAGATATCCTGAAGTATGAAGGCACATGGGCCTTAGGAAGCATTACTATGAACAGTGGAGGAAGCTAGCAGAGGTGATGAAATTCCAGGTGAGCTATTTCAAATCCTAAAAGATGATGCTGTTAAAGTGATGCACTCAACATACCAGCAAATTTGGAAAATTCAGCAATGGTCATAGAACTGGAAAAGGTCAGTTTTCATTCCAATCCCGAAGAAGGCCAATGCTAAAGAATGTTTTAACTACCTCACAATTGCACTCATTTCACATGCTAACAAGGTAATGCTCCAAATCCTTCAAGCTAGACTTCAACAGTACATGAACTGAGAACTTTCAGACATACAAGCTGGATTTAGAAAAGGCAGAGGAACCAGAGATCAAAATGCCAACATCCACTGGATCCTAGAAAAAGCAAGGATATATCAGAAAAACATCTACTGCTTTGTTGACTACCCTAAAGCCTTTGACTGTGTTGTTCAATTGCTAAGTCGTGTCCGATGCTTTGCAATCCCATAAACTGCAGCATGCCTGGCTTTCCTGTCTTTCAGTTTCTTCCCGAGTTTGCTCAAATTCATGTCCATTGAGTCAATGATGCCATCCAACCATCTCATCCTCTGTCACTCCCTTCTCCTCTAGCCCTCAATCTTTCCCAGCATCAGGGTCTTTTCCAATGAGTCAGCTCTTCACACCAGGTGGCCAAAGTATTGAAGTTTCAGCTTCAGCATCAGTCCTTCCAACAAACAGAATATTCAGTTTTGATTTCCTCTAGGATTGACTGGTTTGATCCCCTTGCTGTCCAAGTGACTCTCAAGACTCACAATTCAAAAGCATCAATTCTTTGGCACTCAGACTTCTTTATGGCACAACTCTTACATCCATACATGACTACTGGAAAAGCCATAGCTTTGACTAGACAGATCTTTGTTGGCAAAGTGATGTCTCTGCTTTTTAATACACTGACTTGGTTTGTTATAAATTTTCTTCCAAGGAGCAAGTGTCTTTTAATTTCGTGGCTGCAGTCACCATCTGAATTGATTTTGAAGTCTAAAAATATGAAATCTGACACTGCTTCCACATTTTCCCCATCAATTTGCCATGAAGTAATAGGACCAGAAGCCATGATCTTCATTTTCTGAATGTTGACTTATTTCATATAATGTACTCTGCATATAAGTTAAATAAGCAGGGTGACAATATACAGCCTTGACTCACTCCCTTCCCTATTTTGAACCAGTCCATTATTCCATGTTCAGTTTGACTGTGTGGATCATAGGTAACTGTGGAAAATTCTTAAAGAGACCACAAAAAAACAAACAAAAATTCTTAAAGAGATGGAAATACCAGACCACCTAACCTGCCTCCTGAAAAATATGCATGCAAGTCAAGAAGCAACAGTTAGAACTGAACACGGAGTAATGGACTGGTTTTAAAAGTGGGAAAGGAGTAGGTCAAGGCTACATATTGTCACCCTGCTTATTTAACTTATATGCAGAGTGCATCATGCAAAATGTCAGGCTGGATAAAGCTCAAGCTGGAATCAAGATTGCCAGGAGAAATATCAATAACCTCGGATATGCAGATAACACCACCCTATTGACAGGGAAAAAAAGAGGAACTAAAGAACTTCTTGATGAAGGTGAAAGAGGAGAGCAAAAAAGCTGGCTTAAAAGTCAACACTCAAAGAACTAAGATCATGACATCTGATCCCATCACTTCATGGTAAACAGGCATGTACACAATGGAAACAGGGAATGCCTTTATTTTCTTGGTCTTCAAAATCACTGTGGATGGTCACTGTAGCCATGAAATTAAAAGATGTTTGCTCCCTGGAAGAAAAGCTATGACAAACCTAGACAGTGTATTAAAAAACAGAGACATCACTTTGCCAACAAGGGTCTGTCTAGTCAAAGCTATGGTTTATCCAGTAGTCATGTATGGATGTGACAGTTGTACCATAAAGAAGGCTGAGCACAGAAGAAATGATATTTTTGAATTGTGGTGTTGGAGAAGACTCTTGAGAGTCCCTTGGACAGCAAGAAGATCAAACCAGTAAATCCTAAAGGAAATCAACCCTGAATATTCATTGGAAGGATTGATGCTGAAGTTGAAGTTTCAATACTTTGGCCACTTGATGCAAAGAACTGATTCATTGTAAAAGACCCTGATGCTGGGAAAAATTGAGGGCTAGAGGAGAAGGGGGTGACAGAGAATGAGATGGTTGGATGGCATCATCGAATCAATGGACATGAATTTAAGCAAACTCTGGGAGATAGTAAAGGACAGGGAAGCCAGGGGTGCTATAGTCCATGGGGTAACAAAGAACTGGACAAGACTGAATGACTGAATAAAACAAAACAAAACAAAAATTCAGCAAACATAAAAGGACTCTGAAGATAGAAGAAAGAGCTGGCAGGCCATAGAACTTAAGACTTGAGGAAAGACACCGCTGTGAATCTCTTGAACTTTCTCCATATCTCTTATATATTCCTAAGTTCCAAAGAAACCCACAACCTGGAAGTTCCCACAGGCTTAAAACAAACACATAAGAAAACAAACTCTTTCTGTCCAAAGGAGGTGAAAAAAGCCAAGCAGTTAAACATCTGTCCAGAAGAGCCACCGTATCCAACAACAGAAGCAGTGGTGACCCAATCAACAGCGGGGGTGTGGTCATGAAGGCCAAGCCAGGGACCTGTTCCAGAGGCCATGCATGGAGCAGTGGTGGGTTAGACCACCACAGTATCAGCAACCAAGACCCAGTATTTCATCTGCTCCCATACAGTGACTATGGGCACACAGGTGAAACCTGCAGAGATTGAGAGGGAGACTAGTAGAGCCAGAACGAAGCCAACCAGAGTAATACTGAATTGGGCTTGAAAATTAAATTACCATTTGAACTAAAGGTCACAAACATTGACTGGGATCTATAAGCTAGACCTAAAAAAGGATGAGTGCCTCTCTGTTGAAATAGAATATTTACATAAAATCAAGTATATTACAACACAGTAAAGTGTCCAGGATTTGTTGGAAAGTCACTCATCATACCAAGAACCATGAAGAACAACTTGAGATGGATACACTGCTCCATAGTGCTCAGGAACACAGGACGGAAGATAAATATGAGGCTGCTACATTAGGGATTATGCTCGTTCCTAGGCAACTATAAAACCTACAGACTATCACTGATAATATGTTCATAGGTGTTTTACATTTATGCTATTGCAAAACTAATTTTAAAAACAAAATTTAGGTACATTTGATGAATACCACACTAACTTATCAACAGAATACATAAGCACACACACACAGTTTCTGTAATATATGTTTATTCAGATTAGAGTGACTGAGATTACCACAGTTTTACTTCCTATTAGCAAGCATAGGGGCATCCCCTGAGTGGCCAGCCAAGGGACTCGAAAGCAAGAAGAACCTGTCTCAAACCTCCTAGGACCCATAGTGTATGTCTCAGGCAAGTCCAGAAATATAACTGTATATAAACCAAAAGAAGACTTTTAACTTTTTTTGTGTAAGGAAAAAAATGAAAAAGGAAACCAAGACACATAGCCTTTATATACAGAAGATAAATAAGATAAATATTGGTAGGATTGCCAGATTTAGCAAATAAAATAACAGAAAGTCCAGTTAAACCTGAATTTCAGTTACACGACAAATATTTCATTTATCATGCTTACACTAAAAAAATTCTTCATATGACGTTGAAATTAATTGAGTGTTCTGTATTTTATCTGGCAACTTCTGCACTGAAATCATTCACAACTCTACTTCCTAATCAGAGAGATCCACAGAGACATTTGTGGGCTTGAATTCTAGCTCTGCCACTCACTACCTCTGTTACTTTCAGTATAATGTTTCTGTTTCCTAGTTTTATCTTCCTAGTTTTATTTGCAGGGAGTATTTTTTAACACTACAGAGAATTCCTCTTAATTTAACACTCTCAATAGTTTTATATGTAAAACTCACAATTAGTCCAAGTTTCATTGGGCCAACTTTCTTTAAATAATACATTTCATTTCTTCCTTTCTCTATAACCTCAAAGACAGGAGATTTCCTAAAGCTCGTATAATTGTAAATTACCCAGGCATCAGTTTGGGGATTTAAAAACCAGTTATTTCCTTTTTTTTGGAAGTGAAAGGTATGTGAATTGGGTGTGTGAGTCTTTCAGCATTTATTGATATCTCTTTGCTGTGCTTCAGGAGAGAAGTGACTATTGCCATGACTATTCATTGCATTGTTTTTATAATAAAACAAAACAGCTGATAACAAAGTAGCACTAGAAGGGATAGAATAATCAATATAAGGTCTCTGTGTGTGTGTAAGTACTCAGACATGTCCGACTCTTTGTGACCCCATGGACTTTAACCAACCACGCTCCTCTGTCCATGGAATTTCCCAGGCAAAAATACTGGAGTGGATTGCTATTTCCTTCTCCAGGGAATCTTTTAACCCCAGGACTGAACTTGCATCTATTGCATCTCCTGCATTGGTAGGTGGACTCTTTATCACTGCACCACCCTATGCATCCAACAAAAGAATGAGATGGATTTAAATATATTAATATAGAAAGAGAATCATATTACATACCAAAAGATAACATGTCATTAATTTAAAATTCCATACAGATGGAAAGCAATATTCTCTGTATTATTTTATTTTAACATAGGCATCCATATTTATGAAAAAAGATCTTTAATAGCATATACAAAACTTATAAAATAGATTTGATCCACTCCTTTCAAGAAGTGAAAGAAGAATATACTCAAGTAATGAGTATCTAATTAGATACTAATATTACAGTCATATTGTAAGATTTAACTAGGAGAATGTACTTCTATTTAATTTATGCACCTAAATAATAGTTTCTGAAAAACAATAAAACAATGAAAAGATATAAAGTTTATGTCAAGAATATACTTAAAGAATTGAAGAATGGGACAATATTAATACAACATAAAAGAGAATTCAAGGGGAATCACTTTGAAAACACATAGAAGACATTTTATACTTAGTAAGAAGTTGTATACAACTAAGAAAAAAATCTAAACAAAAACATTAAAACTTAATAGAATTGGAGGTAGTGACAAATTCAACAATAAATAAAATTTACTCAAATATAGAAATCAAGAATTTTTAAACAGATTAGTCAGAGTGAAAAGAGAAAAAAATGAATAAAAAATAAAAAGAACTTTTAGTGATAAAGCAGAGGCAAAAAAATGAAAGTGTAGAAAATGACATAAATTTGTAAATCACAGTGCAAAGAAGAGTGAGAGAGACTGAAGAATAAGCAATATTTGAAGAGAAGATGGACAAAATTCTCCAAAAATTATTGAGAAAAATCAAGTAACAGATTCAAGAGGTGATCCTGAAAAGCACAGGCTAAGAGGAAACTTGAAAAACCACCACAGGAAAAAAGACCCTTAACATTTGTCAGGGTCCAATCAGAAAAAAAAGCATATCAGTTAGACTGTAGTCAGAAAACAGAAACCACACAAGTTGCCAAGAGTGAAGATTGAATAGAGGGAATTGGCTAAATAGGCTGGGAGCATCTAAATAAACACAAAAGTAAGACTAAATTTATATAGAGAAAAAAGGAATGCCACTCCTGAAGCTGGGCAAGCCAAAGGAAGATCTGGGTGTTCTGAAAACTGTAAGAGGGGAGGATGGTTCCCTCAGTGCTAGAACTCGGACCTCTGAGGAAAAGAGACTGCATAGCTAGTGTTGGTTCCTAAAATGGTTCAGCAAAGGAAAACCACACACCAGGGAATGCTATCTTTGAGAAGAGGGAGCTTCCAGGCTGGTGCTGAGCCTCAGAATCTCAGAGAAGGATCCCACTCCACACACTAGTTGGGACCCAGACCTGTCAGCAAAGGGGATCCCAGAAAACTTGCTGTTGGTCTTTCTGACTGGTGCAATCATGAGTGCCTTGGAGTTGGAGGATAAACAGAATGGACATTGCTGAAGGTCCTTTACTAATATGACACTATAAAGAATAGGAAGCAGAGAGGGAACCCTTTCTTTCGCTCCCCCTTTCTCCCTTCTGTTTCAACCATTTAACCTTGGTTGAATTATGATGAGGTTTGCATGTATTTCAATTTTTGGTGCACCTATAAAAATACTCTTTGTTCATTTCAATTTACATTTTTTGTTGATTACACATAGAAATATGATGGATTTTTATATACTAAAAATGTGCAACCTTGTTAAACTCAATTATTAGAATGGCTTTTTAAATTCTTTGGGATTCTTTATGTCAGGAATTATGACATCTGAAAATAAAGACAGTTTTATTTTTTCTGTTTCATAAAATCTCTTTTCCTTGTTTAATTTTAATACCAAAGGACACCAATATGTTAAAGACGAGTGTTGAGAGCACACTTCTTTGTCTAGTTCCCAAACTTAGGGGGAAAAGTATTGTCATTCACCATTAAATATGATGTTGAGTGTAAAAACTTTTTATTTGTACCATACTTGAGTTTGAGGAAGTTTCTACTTATTACACGTTCTTGCATGGTTTTTGTCAATTTGATTTGGACAAATTCATATTGAATGCTGTTAAATGTTTCTGTATTGATTGAGAATACTTTCTTTTCTTTTGTCTTCATATGGTGAATTGCATGAATCGATTTTTGAATTTTTTTTGTTGTTGTTGTTTAGTCACTAAGTTGTGTCTGACTCTTTGCAACCCCATAAACCGTAGCTCTCCTCTGTCCATGGGATTTCCCAGGCAAGAATACTGAAGTGTTTTGCCATTTTCTTCTCCAGGGGATCTTCCTGACCCAGGAATAGAACCCTGGTCTCCTGCATTGCAGGCAGATTCAGTTTAGGCCAACCTAAAATTCGTGAGTATTTCCCATTTGTTGATGATATTATCATTTTTCCATGTACTGTTACATTCAATTTGCTAGTATTTTGTTAAGGATGCTTGCCTCTATATTAATGAGTCATTAGTCAGTAGTTTCAATTGTTTAACATGTTTTTATCTTTTTATGCCTTCAGTAAAATTCTGTTCTAATGAAATGAGTATGAAGTAAATCCTTTATTTTCTATTTTATAGAAGAATTTGTGTAGAATTGGTAATATTAAGCATTTTGTAGAATTCTCCCCAAAGAAGTTTGGCTCTGAAGTTTTCATTGTTGGAATGATTTTCACTATTAATATAATTTCTGGAAAAGACATAGAACTATTAATTCAGAGGGACCAGAGATCAAATTGGCAACATCTGCTGGATCATCACAAAAGCAAGAGAGTTCCAGAAAAATATCTATTTCTGCTTTATTGACTATACCAAAGCCTTTGACTGTGTGGATCACAACAAACTTTGGAAAATTCTGAAAGAGATGGGAATACCAGACCACCTGACCTGTCTCTTGAGAAATGTGTATGCAGGTCAGGAAGCAACAGTTAGAACTGGACATGGAACAGCAGACTGTTTCCAAATAGGAAAAGGAGTACGTCAAGGCTGTACAGTGTCACCATGCTTATTTAACTTATATGCAGAGTACATCATGAGAAATGCTGGGCTGGATGAAGCACAAGCTGGCATCAAGATTGCTGGGAGTAATATAAATAACCTCAGATATGGAGATGACACCACCCTTATGGAAGAAAGTGAAGAGGAACTAAAGAGCCTCTTTTTAAAAAAAAATATATTTATTTATTTATCTTGGAGGCTAATTACTTTACAATATTGTATTGATTTTGCCATACATTGACATGAATCAGCCACGGGTGTACATGTAAACAGCCTCTTGATGAAAGTGAAAGAAGAGAGTGAAAAAGTTGATTTAAAGCTCAGCATTCAAAAAACTTAAGATCATGGCATCCAGTTCCATCAATTCATTGCAAATAGATAGAGAAACAGTGGAAACAGTGGCAGACTTAATTTTTCTGGGCTCCAAAATCACGGCAGATGGTGATTGTAGCCATGACATTAAAAGATACTTACTCCTTGGAAGGAAAGTTATGACCAACCTAGACAGCATATTAAAAAGCAGAGACATTACTTCATCAACAAAGGTCCGTCTAGTCAAAGCTATGATTTTTCCAGTAGTCATGTATGGATGTGAGAGTTGGACTATAAAGAGGGCTGAGCACTGAAGAATTGCACCAATTGGTGCTTTTGAACTGTGGTGTTGGAGAAGATTCTTGAGAGTCCCTTGGACAGCAAAGAGATCCAACCAGTCCATCCTAAAGGAGATTAGTCCTGGGTGTTCATTGGAAGGACTGATGTTGAAGCTGAAACTCCAATACTTTGGCCACCTGATGCGAAGAACTGACTCATTTGAAAAGACCCTGAAGCTGGGAAAGATTGAAGGTGGGAGGAGAAGGGGATAACAGAGGATGAGATGGTTGGATGGCAGCACCGACTCAATGGACATGAGTTTGAGTAAGCTGTTGGAGTTGGTGATGGACAAGGAGGACAGGTGATGGACAGCATGCTGCAGTCCTTGGGGTTGCAAAGAGTCAGACACGACTAAGCGACTGAACTGAACTGAACTGAATGATGTAGATTTCTTCTTGAATGACTGCTGATAGTTTATTTCAGACAGTAGTTGATATAAGGTATGTTGTTGAATTTATGCACAAAAACATTTATAATATTTCCTTATTATATTTTTTAATATTTATAGTGATTGTAGTGATATCCTACCTTTAACTTCTGGCAATTGGTAATTTTTTCTTCTTTTTTGATCAATTATTTTTTTCTGGTCAGTCAGGTTAGGGTGCTATCAATTTTCTTATAGTGAAAGAATTAGCTTGTATTTTCATTCATTTTCCTTATTGATTTTCTTCTTTCAAGTTCATTGATTTCTACTCTTATTTTCTGATTTCATTCTTCCTGCTTGCTATGGGTATAATTTGCTCTTCTTTTGCTAATTTCTTAATGTGGTAGTTTAGATAATTGATTAGGGATCTTTATTTCCTCTTCCAAACATCTCATGCTATAAATTTCTATCTAAATATTGCTTTAAAAAGCATCACAAAAATTTGGATATCTTGTGTTTTATTTTTATTCCTTTCAAAATAGTTCCTATCTTTTCTATAAGAAAGATAAGAAGATCTATAAACATCTTCCCATTTGACATATTATTTATGAATGATTAATTTTAGAACAATGGAATTTAAAAAATATTTTCCCATAATTTATTTCTAGTTTAATTCCATTATGCTCAGAGAAGATACATTGTATAATCTTAACAGTTTAATCTTATTGAAGATTTTTAGTGGTCCAAAATATGGTTTATTTTGGTAAATGATGCATATGCATTTGAAAAGAATATTTATTATGCCAGGTGCTATGTGGAGGGTTTCACAAATATCAATTAGATCAGTTATTTGAGAGTCTTGTCTAAATCTTTTTCAAACTTACTATTAATGAGTTTTTCAGAAAATAGTGTTAGAACATCTAACTACAAATGCCTAACTCTCTATTTCTTCTTTAATTTCCTTCTTTTTTGTTTCAGTTATTTTGAAGCTCAGTTAAGCACATATCTGAGCTTCCCAGGTGACGCTAGTGGTAAAATATCTGCCCGCCAAGGCGGAAGATGAAAAAGATGCATGTTCCATCCCTGGAGTAGGAAATGGCTACCCACTCCAGTATTCTTGCCCAGAAAATTCCAGGGACAGAGGAGCCTGGGGCTGCAGAGTCAGACTGAGCACACACTGAGCCTGGGGTTGCAGAGTCAGACTGAGCACACACGCAAGGCACATACTCATTTGGGATTTTCAATCCTTCAATTGAATCCTTTAACATTGTTATGCCCTTCTTCATCCCTTAAATGACCCTTGTTTTGAAATATAATTTTTACTATAGTAATATATCCACTCCAGCATTATGTTTAATGTTTGCATGTTTTGTCTTTTTCCATTATTTTACTTTATTAAATGGATGTATGAGGGTATGTTTGACATAAAACACGCTGTTACACTTTTAAACTATGCAGTACAGTTTTCAACATATATATGAGTGTGCGCTCAGTCACTTAGTTTTGTTTGGCTCTCTGTGACCCCATGGACTGTAGCCCGCTAGGTTCTTCTGTCCATGGAATTTTCAAGCAAGAATACTGGAGTGGGTTGCCATGACCTCTTCCAGGCGATCTTCCAGACCCAGGGGTCTAACCCATGTTTCCTGCTGCAGGTGCATTCTTTACTGCTGAGTCACCCAGGAAGCCTTTTGACATATATATGAGCTCATAAAGCTATCTCCACTCTCAAGATGATGACATTTCATTGATTCCTAGAAGCTTCTTCATTCCTCTGATAATCCTTTCTTGTTCTCACTCTTTGCACCCTCCTTCCTATTCCATGGTTACTCATAGGTCTTGAATTTTGTATGATTTCATACTAATGCAATAATGCAGTGTGTGCTTATATTTTGCTGGTCTTGTTTCACTATGATAATTGTTTTGAGATTCATGTATATTGTAGCATATATTACTAACTCATTTCCATTACTGATATATTTCTATAGATATCTGGATAGATAGGTATAGAGACGTAGCTGTAGGTATAGATGTAGGTAGAGGTATGTGTGTGCATGCTCAGTCGCTTCAGTTGGGTCCGACTCTTTGTGACCCTATGGACTACGGCCCACCAGACTCCTCTCTTCATGGGAGTCTCCAAGCAAGAATACTGGAGTGGGTTGCCATGTGCTCCCCCAAGGAATCTTCTTGACCCAGGGATCTAACCTGAGTCTAGGTGCATCTCCTGTGTTGCAGTTAGAATCTTTACTGCTGAGCCACTGGAGAAGCCCAGGTATAGGTATAGATATATTACAGTTTATAGTTTGTTAATTTATTTCCTTTTTAAAATTGAATCAGTTCTAATGAGATGGATGAAACTGGAACCCATTATACAGAGTGAAGTAAGCCAGAAAGATAAAGAACATTACAGCATACTAACACACATATATATGGAATTTAGAAAGATGGTAATGATAACCCTATATGCAAAACAGAAATAAAGACACAGATGTACAGAATAGACTTTTGGACTCTGTGGGAGAAGGTGAGGGTGGGATGTTTTGAGAGAACAGCATCAAAACATGTATATTATCTATAGTGAAACAGATCACCAGCCCAGGCTGGATGCATGAGACAAGTGCTCGGGCCTGGTGCACTGGGAAGACCCAGAGGAATCGGGTGGAGAGGGAGGTGGGAGGGGGGATCGGGATGGGGAATACATGTAAATCCATGGCTGATTCATGTCAATGTATGACAAAACCCACTACAATAAAAAAAATTGAAGTATAGTTGATTTACAGTGGTGTGTTAACTACTACTGTGCAGCAAAGTGATTCAGTTATATACCTATATACATTATTTTTTAAAAATATTCTTTTCCATTATGGTCTATCACAGGATATTGAATATAGTTCCCTGTGATATACAGTAGGAATTTGTTCTTTATCCATTCTAGATATAATAGTTTGGATCTGATAATCCCAACCTTTCATTCCATCCCTCTTCCACCACCCTCCTCCTTGGCAATACCAGTCTGTTCTCTATATCCCAATTCTGTTTCATAGATAAGTTCATTTGTTCATGTGTGTCATACTTTAGAATACACATATAAGTGATATCTATGGTATTTGTTTTTCTCTTTCTGACTTCACTTAGTGTGATAGTCTCTAGTTGCATCCATGTTTCTGTAAATGGCATTAATTTTATGGCTGAGTAGTATTCCATTGTTTATATGTACCACATCTTCTTTATCTATTCATTTGTTGATGAACAATTAGGTTGTTTCCTTGTCTTGGTTATTGTGAATAGTGGTGCTATATTTATTTACTTCTCAGTGGACATTTGGAGTTTTCCTATTTACAGTTTTTTTTTTTACTAATTCAAATTAAATTGCTATGAACATTCATGCACATATCTTTCTATGGATGTATTGTTTCTTTTCTCTTGGGAAATATCTGAGAGTGAAATATCTAGATAATATGATAGGCATATGTTTAATTTTTAAAGAAACAGCCAACCTGCTTTTTTTTTCCCAAGCAATCATGTTTATTTATAACCCTGTGATCAGAAAGAGGCCAATTAGAAGCCTTTGAGAGAGGTTGAAATCAAAGGAAAAGGAATGTATTAAAAAATATAAAAATTACATACTACAAAAACATAACATTTCTATTTATACATAACCATTCATTTCATATAGATGTTTTTGGTGACACTAGTGATAAAGGACCTGCCTGCTCATTAATGAAGGAGATGCAAGAGACGCGGGTTTGATCCCTGGGTCAGGAAGATCCCCTGGAGTAGGGCATGGCAACCCGCTCCAGCATTTTTGCCTGGAAAATTCCATGGACAGAGGAGCCTGGTGGGCTATAGTCCATGGGTTCACAATGAATTAGACATGACTGACCACAACAGCACAATATAGGAATAACAAAAAATGGGAGGTAGGAAGCAAATACCCCATCCACCACTCAGCTGGTGCAGAAGACCATAAAGCCAGGTGACAACATTTTCCATAGCATCAATTAGAATTCTTTCTTTCTCTTTATTTTTATCAAGATAGAGTCGATATACATTATGCAAATTACAGGTGTACAGCATAGTGATTCAATATTTTCATAGATTATACTGCATTTATATTTATTATTAAATATTTGCTATATTATCTGTGATGTATAATACATCCTTGTAGTTTATTTATTTTATATATAACAGTTTGTACCTCTTAATCCTCTGCCCCTATCTTGTCCCTTCCCCTTTCCTTCTCCACTGATAACCACTGATTTGTTCACTACATCTGTGAACAGATATCAATTTGCTTTTTGTTATATTCACTAACTTGTTTTATTTTTTAGATTCCACACATGATATTACATGGCATTTCTCTCTGTGTGTCTGAATTATTACACTCAGCATAAAACCCTCCAAGTCCATCCACGTTGTTGCAAATGGCAAAATTTCATTCTTTTATGGCTGAGTAGTATTCAGTTATATATATATACATATATATGTATATATATATATGTATATATATATATATAATTTTCTTTATCCATTCATCTTATGATGGACACTTAGATTGTTTCCATATCTTGGCAATAGTAAAGATGCTGCTATGAACATGGGGGATGCATGTATCTTTTTGAATTAACGTGTTTTTTTTTTCTTCAGATATATACAGAGGAGTAGAATTACTGGGTCATTTGGTGAGTCTATGTTTAGTTTTTTAAGGAACCTCCATATTGTTCTCCACAGTGGCTATACCAATTTACATTCTTATCAACGGTGAGTCAGCGCTCTCTTTTCTCTACATTCTCAGAGACATTTGTTACTTGTGGTCTACCAAACTGGTTTTTAATGTGTCTGTGACATTTTTTATTCCCACCAGTAGTGTATGACAGTTCCAGTCTCTCTACATCCCATCCAATACTTCTGTACATCCCATCCAATACTTAGTGTGGTTAATATTTTTAATTTTACTCATTCTAAAATGTGTGCGATGTTAACACATTGTGGTTTTAATTTGAACTTTCCTGATAATTAATAGTGTTAAACATCTTTTGATGTACTAATTTGTGATTCCTATATCTTCTTTAACAAAATGTCTGTTAAAATTCTTTTCCTGGCCGCTGGCGCCGCCCATCGCGCCGGGGGAGGTAGGTCCCGATGGCCCTCGGAGCTGCAGCCGCCTTTCACGCTCTCCTTGCCAACACTATGCTCCAGTTATTGCTTGGATTTACTCTTGGCAACGTGGTGGGAATGTATCTGGCTCAAAACTATGACATACCAAACCTGACTAAAAAACTTGAAGACATTAAAAAAAGACGCGGACGCTAAGAAGAAACCCCCTAGTTGCTGAAGCCAACTCCACCACTGCCTTCTGGATAAACCGTCTGCTGTTCTCCAGGGCCTCCTTTACCGTCTGAACCAAAAGCTTTTGTTTTAATCTCCAGCCTCAGCAGTTTTCGTTTTCGCTAGACCTTGCATTGGCTTACAGCACAAAAGGGACCAGAAGTTAAGAATGACCCTTATTTCTCCAACATCCTCACTTCTTCCCTTCCTCCTTTCAGCCTCTTGGAAGGTCCTGAGAATGGAATCATGGTGCTCGATTAGTTATCATACCTTTAGTTAGTAGTCTCTCCCTTATTCTTTGAGATCTCTACTACCTTTTTCAAAAGAAAAATGGATGAGTTTTGTGTAGTTGATGAGATCCAAATAATGCGTGTTTCAGAGTCTGGTAATTATAATGGATTTTTAAACATTTGGTACTAAATTATGTTGTTTCACAGTAGTAATTAAAATGAAAATCTGGAAGCTAATTTCTGTGAATTATCTACTGATTTTGTATCATCAGGAAGCTCCATAGTTGCTAATTTCACCAATAAATAGATTTACTATTCATTAACCAAGAAACTGTGTTCTGAGAACCCTATCAGGAATTGGGGCATGTAAAAGTATTTAAAATAATGGTCTTTGTCTTCAGTAGAATTAATAATCTAGTGTGCCTGTTTTTTCTAGATGTATTTGACCTGGCTCTTTTCAGTTATGAGAATCATAGTTAATGGGATTACAGGTACCTTTGACATTACATGGTAGATCTATGAGAAATTGTTTATAAAGGAAATTTTCTGCATTTTTGCATTAAAAAAGTATGTACATTATAACTTTAGAGTGATTCTCATAAGACTTTGTGTTTTTCTCCTGCAATCAGAAATTACTGTTGCAATTTTTCAAATGCATACTCAGTCCATAAAATTTTTTAGATGTAAAAAAAAAGTTTAAATACACAACTTTCTAACGGCTGAGTATTTCAGCATGTATATTATCAATGGTGAAACAGATCACTAGCCCAGGTGAGATGCATGAGACAAGTGCTCGGGCCTGGTGCACTGGGAGGACCCAGAGGAGTCGGGTGGAGAGGGAGGTGGGAGGGGGGACCGGGATGGGGAATACGTGTAACTCTATGGCTGATTCGTGTCAAAGTATGACAAAACCCACTGAAATGTCGTGAAGTAATTAGCCTCCAACTAACAAAATAAAATTAAAAAAAAAATACACAACTTTCCTCTGGGTCAGTACAAAAGTGATTTGTATTATCCTCCAGCTCCTAGTTCCTCTCACTGGAGTCAGACATTGTTGCTAGTTTCCTGTATCCATTTGAGAAAGATTTTGTGCCTAAATATACACACATACATGGGTGTTTTTATACAAATAATAACAAACTGTATACAGAGTCTTCCCCGGTGGGGATCATCACATAGCAGTATGGAAGGAACAAAGAACTGTTTTCATTTTTTGGCTGCATAAGGTTGTACTGAATGAATACACTATAAAATGCATTTAATCTGCTCCTGAGGAACGCTTAGGTTTTTTTCCTGTCTTGCTACTACAGTGGTAACGTAAAACTTGATGTTATTATGCTTGTCAATGCAGAGGGATAGCTCCATCCTGAAGTCCTAGAAGGGTAATTTGCACTAAATATAAATAAAGTCCCATCTCATTGGGCATTTTGTTTTAGAGAGCTTGTTAGGCAGCTTTGCTGATAATGCCATTTCTGAAGACATTTTAGCAGAATCAGTAACCTGAAAGAATGGCTTAGAGACCTTTTTTTCAGACAGTGATGCCACTGCCTGTGATGATAAAATGAAGTGATTCTACTTCTCTTGAAAAACATGGATCTTTCATACATGGAGATGAGTTTTGTCCCTGTCGAGTTGTACTGGTGTGTGAGACAGATTAGTCATATTATGGACTGGCTTCTCCCTTGAAGTGTGATCAGGGGCAAGCAGCTTATTTTTCTGAAACTGTTGTATTCTTTGTACCTACCTCAGAGGGCTTCCATGAGAAACAGCTGAAATAATGTGTGTGTTGTGTAGCACAGTGCTTTGCAAATTAGCCAATAAATAGTAGATACTAGTCCAAAAAAATTCTTTTCCTATTTGATGTTTAATGTTTATTATTGCATTATTGAGTTTTGTGATTTTATTTTATGTTGGTTTGTTTATTTGCTTCCTGAGGTTTTTTTTTTTTTTTTTTTTTTTTTTTTTTTTTGTGTGTGTGTGTGTGTGTGCATGTGTGTATTCTGGATACATGTCCTTTATCAGGTGTGATATGAAAATATTTTCTCTCTGTAGCTTATTTTTTTTATTCTGTTAACAGTGTTTTTCAAGGAGAATAGCTTTAATTTTGATAATGTCCAGTTGTTATGAACCATGTTTTTGGTGTCATATATAAGAAGTCTTTGCCTCCCTGAAGGTCATAAAATTTTTCCCTATATTTCATTTCAGATATTTTATAGTTTTAAATTTTATATTTAATTTAATGATGTATTTTGAAAAAAAATTTATGTAATGTGAGATGTGGGCTTACCAGGTGGCTTGGATGGTAAAGGATCTGACTGCAATGTAGGAGACACAGGTTGGGAAGATCCTCTGGAGGAAGGCATGGCATCCCACTCCAGTATTCTTGCCTGGGAAATCCCACGGACAGAGGAGCCCACAGTCCATGTGGTTGCAAGAAAGTCTGACACAACTTAGCAATGAGAGGTGCTAACAATGAGAGATGTATTTCAAAGATAGGAAGAAAAGGGCTATATTGGTGATCTCTATGAATGTTAGGCATTTCTCATCCAACTGTTTTAAGCTCTCTAAACTCTCACTTTCTACACCGCAGTACTCACTTTCAGAGTGTATTAAACCCAAGACAGAGAGTACAAGAAGTAAAAAATATGTTAAACCCACTGTCAGTTCCCTGGTATTTTCAATTTGGTTGTCCTTTCTCAATTTGCCCACTGCTATTTATATTTCAAAGTCCTCAGCTTCTCCACTCATTCTTTCCCAGCTGTAGTTGTATACAGTGGCAGAGATTGGTGGCATGTTTTCATTTTGTATTACCTGAAATCAGAATCAACATTCCCATTTCCGTATGTTTCTATCACTGTGTTCACCTCACAAGCACACACATAGCTTACAAAACAACTCCCTATTCTTCGGTGGGCTACATATAAATATTGATCAGTCCAGAAACCAATAGCCAAGTCTGTCTTTGGATGCCAGAAGCACCAAAAAGTAAAGATGCATAAAATATACTCTATTGTTCAATGAATAAGCCCTGCATATATGAAAGAAAAGTGAAAGTGTTAGTTGCTCAGTCGTGTCTAACTCTTTATGATTCCATGAACTATAGCCCACCAGGCTCCTCTGTCCATGGGATTTTTCGGGCAAGAATACTGGAGTGGGTTGCCATTTCCATTTACTCCTGACCCAGGGACTGAATCTGGGTCTCTTGTGTTTCCTGCATTGCAGTCAGATTCTTTACTTTCTGAGCCACCAGGGAAGCCCCAATAATGCAATGAAAGAATTCTGTTTCTCACAAGTGTGCACACAAAACTGCTGCTTGTTTTTTTTTTTTAATGTACATTTTACTCTGTTAAGTAGTTCAATTGCATACGTATCTGCTGGACTCTCAATCTGGATAAACAGAATGTTTTCTCATTGCATACCATCTGTGCCAATAACTTACCCCAAACTTCTCAATTTTAAGGAAAGATTTTTTTAAACTTCTCATTTAGTATAATATTTCCTTTTATCCTAAAATTCCAAATATAATTGAATTTTCTCTTTTAACACAAAGACAGGTTTATATAAAGATGATATATAAATACATCTGAAGAAAATTACTTTTGAAAAATACTCTGGGATTAGAAGTATCTCAGACTGTAGCCCAAATTCTATATTGCTCACCAAAGAACAGAAGTGACAAAGGCCTTTTAAGAGAAATCTCACAGAGAAATAAATATATTCTTAGTGTATAGTACAATGATTTTTAAATTTGAAACTTGAAATATCTTCCAAAGTTCCTGAAATGGAAGAGTCCACAAAAAATATTTCTACTTTTCTCTTCCTGATAATTATTTATATTAAGTCATCCTGATTATTTATATTTATATTGAGTCATCCTGGAAAACTCATGAGATTTGAACTGCTTTATTTTTCTTTTTGAGGTTAATACAGCAGATGTGTTAAGCACTTTTTAAATGTTTTTTAGGTTAGAATCAATAAAAAAATAAGACTTGGGTGACAGAAAATGGTGAAAAAGAAAGTCGCTCATTTGTGTCTGACTCTTTGTAACCCCTTGGAATTCTCTAGGCCAGAATACTGGAGTGGGTAGCCTTTCCCTTCTCCAGGGGATCTCCCCAAGCCAGGGATAGAACCCAGGTCTCCCACATTGCAGAGAAATTCTTTACCAGTTGAGCCACAAGGGAAGTCCACACAGTGAGAACATCAAAATGTTAGCTTTATTCCTGATACTTAACCAAAGTGCTTGCAAATAATTCCCCCTTGAGCTAGACAAATTTAGTTATCCAATCTCTGTTACTGCTAGAAAATTGCTGCCTTCCTCATCTCCTAGCACCATAGAACAAGTCCATTTTAATTTACAGCATAAAGAAAGCCAGAACGAATCCTCATTGTAGACAGTAAGATCCGAAGGCAGAAGACAAGACTGATCTAGGAATACTCAATTTCTTCTCCCAAGCTCACCAATCATCCTCTCCAAGGGAGGGAAGCTTAGGGAGAGAGATCAGGAGTGTAACTGTGAAATCCTTCAATGTGGAAAAAAGTAGTCAGGGAAATGGAGGACCTTTAATCCACCTTCATTCCAATGTTTCATAAGGTCTTTGCTCTTTTAACTCACATATCTTAATCATTAATTAAACTTATGGTAAGTCAAGTGTGTAGCCACATACCCCATCACCATATTTTATTAGAGTTGTCTTTTCACTCAACATATGAAAACTTTTATTAATAATTGCCAATTGAGCCCTGTGCTCCTGGTGCTATAGTTAGTAGTACCATGGATTCATTCTGGATTTTGTCTAGCCACCTGGCCACCATGCTCTCATTAGCAAGACTTCCCACACCTATAGCAGTAAATTATTCATTTACAAAGATAGTCTTTGTAGTTCTAGTCTCTCTCTCCTATTTCTCACCCTCCCTTACATCCACCTATGTTGTAATAAAGTTCATCAGAAGTTCTAATATTAGATCACATTTAGATAGACCAACAATAAAATGACCAGAATATAGAGATGCTCTGAATTTGAAAACAAACAAACAAAAAAGTCTCCTTTCTCTTTATGAATTTCCCATAAATAAATAAACTCCAAAGAAGTTAATAAAAATTAATTTGCTCCTGTGTCAAATTAAATTAAAATCCAAGGATCTTAGGGGCTTCCCAGATGGTGCTAGTGGTAAAGAACACACCTGCCAACACAGGAGATGGAAGAGACACAGGTTCGAGCCCTGAATCAGGAAGATCTCCTGGTGGAGGGCATGGCAACCCACTCCAGGATTCTTGCCTGGAGAATCCCATGGACAGAGGAGCCTGGTGGGCTATAGTCCATAGGGTCACAAAGAGTTGTACACAGCTGAAGTTACTTAGTATGCATGCACTAAGATCTTAAGCTCTTCCATCATATTTTACTTTCTATTTAATTTTCGCCAAAGGTGTTGCTGATGCTTGGATAATGCTGAGCTTATGTCAAAAGCTCCATCCTTCAATATATCTCATTGGAATGAGTATAGTGCTTTAAAAAAAAATCACTCTATTGAGATATGATTGACATAAAAAACTGTACATTTTCCACCCATACAACTTTGAGTTTGGAGGTAAGTATACAGCCATGAAAACATGGCCACTATCTGTTATAAATATGTCTGTCACCTCCAACAGTTTTTTCCTGTCTTCTTTATTACTATCATTTTTGTGATAAAAATACTTAACATATGATCTAGCCTCTTAGCAAATTTTTCAGTATTAAATGCATTATTAGCTTTAGGAACTATGCTCTATGGTAGACCTCTAGGACTTATTCATCTTGCATAACTGTTTGTACCCTTTGATTCATGCCTTTCTGTTGATAAAGCATTTTTAAGCCTCAGAAATCACAGGAGTTGAATAACAGGTTTCTCAGGAGCTTCACTTTTTTAAAAAGTACAAATAAAGAGCAGATCTCAAGAGATTTGATTTCCATTTCCTTCATTTAACAAATATATTGAGGGTACCTCTTATGTGCCAGGCACTGCTCAGAGCATTAGGTATTAAGCAGAAATAAAAGAGCAAAAATTTCATTGAAGCTGGTCCTGAAGCTGACATTCCAGCTCATAGTAAGTACAAGTAGAAAACAAGCAAATTCCAGATTTTTAAGGGAATTATGCCATGGAAAATTATGTTTCTATAGCACAGTACATGATGTTGCCAAAGACCATAGCAACAACTGAATGGTACTTGATGAAAAGAGGGGACATGGACACAATCTTAGCTTCAGTACTTTCAGTCATTTATGTAGCCTGTTTAGATGATAAAGCTGAATTGTAAATTCAATGAAAGAAATCTCCTTTAAAGAAGGCAATATGAAAAAAAAAAGTCAATATGGAACCATAATATGTAAACATCTGTGGTTGGTTAGGAAAGATATACTCATGAATACTGAATTCTGACTCCTCTATCAGAGGTGTCATTTGAGACACTGTTATCTTCTAAGATTAGAAATTTGGAATTACTGGCAGCCTCAATGACAAGTTCTTACATGAAGGGCACTTGGTTATTAAGTATGTTTACATCTTCTTAATTTCAATTTCTACTCCATGTTTCTCATATGATGATACATAGTACATGTGGGTTTTGTTTAGTGAAGTACTTTCTAGGCTCTTTCATGAGTGTACATTTTTATTCTATGCCAAAATAGAGTATGAACTCCTTATTGCCTAATTCAGACATAAATTGAAGAAAGTAGGGAAAAACCACTAGACCATCCAGGTATGACCTAAATCAAATCCCTTATGATTATACAGTGGCAGTGACAAATAGATTCAAGGGATTAGATCTGATAGAAAGAGTGCCTGAATAACTACGGAGCTTCATGACATTGTACATGAGACAGGGATCAAGATCATCCCCAAGAAAAAGAAAGGCAAAAAAGCAAAATGGTTGTCAGAGGAGGTCTTACAAATAGCTGTGAAAAGAAGAGAAATGAAAAACAAAGGAGAAAAGGAAAGATACACCCATTTGAATGCTGAGTTCCAAAGAAGAGTAAGGAGAGATAAGAAAGCCTTCCTCAGTGAGCAGTGCAAAGAAATAGAAAACAATAGAATGGGAAAGACTAGGGATCTCTGCAAGAAAATTAGAGATACCAAGGGAACATTTCATGGAAAGTTGGGCACAATAAAAGACAGAAATGGTGTGGACCTAACAGAGGCAGAAGATATTAAGAAGAGGTGGCAAGAATACACAGAAGAAGTATACAAAAAAGATCTTCATGACCCAGATAACCACGATGGTGTGATCACTCACCTAGAGTCAGACATCCTGGAATGTGAAGTCAAGTGGGCCTTAAGAAGCATCACTTCGAACAAAGCTAGTGGAGGTGATGGAATTCCACTTGAGTTATTTCAAATATGAAAAGACGATGTTGTTAAAGTGCTACACTCAATATGCCAGCAAATTTAGAAAACCCAGCAGTGGCCACAGGACTCGAAAAGATCAGTTTTCATTCCAATCCCAAAGAAAGGCAATGCCAAAGAATGCTCAAACTACTGCACAATTGCATTCATCTCACATGCTAGCAAAGTAATCCTCAAAATTCTCCAAGAGAGGCTTCAACATTACGTGAACCATGAACTTCCAGATGGTCAAGCTGGATTTAGAAAAGGTAGGGGAAACAGAGATCAAATTGCCAATATCCGCTGGATCATCGAAAAAGCAAGAAAGCTCCAGAAAAACATCTACTTCTGCTTTACTGACTATGCCAAAGCCTTTGACTGTGTGGATCACATTAAACTGTGGAAAATTCTGAAAGAGATGGGAATACCAGATCACCTGACCTGCCTCTTGAGAAATCTGTATGCAGATTGGGAAACAATTAGAACTGGACATGGAACAACAGACTGGTTCCAAATCAGGAAAGGAGTACACAAATGTTGTATATTGTCACCCTGCTTATTTAACTTACATGCAGAGTACATCATGAGAAACGCTGGGATAGATGAAGCACAAGCTGGAATCAAGATTGCCTGGAGGAATATCAATAACCTCAGATATGCAGATGACACCACCCTTACGGCAGAAATTGAAGAACTAAAGAGCCTCTCGATGAAAACTAAAGAGAGTGAAAAAGTTGGCTTAAAGCTCAACATTCAGAAAACTAAGATCATGGCATCTGGTCCCATCACTTCATGGCAAATAGATGGGGAAACAGTGGAAACAGTGACAAACTATTTTTTGGGCTCCAAAATCACTGCCGATGGTGATTGCAGCCATGAAATTAAAAGACGCTTTCTCCTTAGAGGAAAAGTTATGACCAAACTAGACAGCATATTAAAAAGCAGAGACAATACTTTGCCAACAAAGGTCGGTCTAGTTAAAGCAATGGTTTTTCCTGTAGTCATGTATGGATGTGAGAGTTGGACTATAAAGAAAGTTGAGTGCCAAAGAATTGATGCTTTTGAACTGTGGTGTTGGAGAAGTCCCTTAGACTGCAAGGAGATCCAACCAGTCCATCTTAAAGGAAATCAGTCCTGAATATTCACTGGAAGGACTGATGCTGAAGCTGAAACTCCCATACTTTGGCCACCTGATGTGAAGAACTGACTCATTTGAAAAGACCCTGATGCTGGGAAAGATTGAAGGCAGGAGGAGAAAGGGATGACAGAGAATGAGATGGTTGCATGGCATCACCAACTCAATGAACATGAGTTTGAGTAAACTCTGGGAATTCGTGATGGACAAGGAGGCCTGGCATGCTGCAGTCCATGGGGTTGCAAAGAGTCAGACGCAAGTGAGTTACTGAACTGAACTGAACTGATAATAGTTGTTACCACATATTTATACAAAGGAATTGTAGAGCCATATGAAATCTGCTCAGAACAAATATTAGTTCAATGAGGTCACAGGATAAAGGACTAACATACAAAAATCAATTGTATTTTTAGATGATGACCATGGACATGCAGAAACCAAAATTGAAAATTTATATATAATTTACTATAATTGCAAGTAAAGTGAAATACTTAGATATACACTTTTCAAAACATGTACAAGATCTGTATGCTGATAATTACAAAATGCTCGTAAAAGAAATATAAGCTACATAAATGGAGAGAAATATGGTATCCATGGATTGCATGAGTCAACGTAGTAAAGATGTGAATTTATTTATAGACTTTTTGCAATTCCTATAAAAATCTCACTAGTCTTTTGTAGACGAAGACAACCTTATTCAAAATTGTATACATAAAGGCACAGGATTTAGTAGAGCCAAAACAATTTTGTAAAGAAGAATAACACCACTCTATCCAATGTGTTTGTGTCTATATCTATACCATAGTGAAGATACTGTTGTACTGGTGGGGACATAGATACAAAGTTCAAGGGAATAGAATTGACAAGCCAGAAATAGACTCATACAACTATGCCCAACTGAATTTTTTACAAAGTTGCAAAACAAACCACTTTTCAACAAGTAGCATGGAGCAAAATAAGTAAACTATCACCTAAACATCATACCTTATTAAAAAGCTTTACTCAAAATGGAGCACAGCTTTAAATGTAAAACCTAAAACTATAAAGTCTCTGGAAAAAGATAATGCATAAGGAAAAATCTTTGGGAAATAAGGCTAGGCAGTGTTCTTAGTTCTTAGACTAACATCACAGTGAAAAAAAGGAAAAAAATGGATCAATTAGATATCATTTAAATTGAAAGCTTTTGCTCTTGAAAGTCCATGTGAAGAGGATGAAAAGAAAAGCTACAAACTTGACAAATATTTGCACAGTACACATCCAACGAAGAACAAATGTTTAGATTATATTAGAGAACTCTGAAAACTCAACAGTAAATAGAAGCTAGAAAGTAGGCCAAAGATATGAATAGACATTTTACCAAACAGAGTATACAGGTACAAAACAAGCACATGAAAAGGTATTCAATATAAACATTGGAAAAATGCAAGTGAAATCTACAATATTGCTACGTACTTAATAAGAAAGGCTGTAACTTCCAATATATTATTTCAAAGAACTGGTGAAAGCAGGCATTACCATCTGGAGTCTGATATCAGGGGAAAAGAGTTCAGTCTTTCATCAGATGTATATTAGGTGTGTATTTTTCTTAGAAAACTTTCATCAGGTTGAGGAAGTTCTTTACTATTTTGAGATTGTTGAGTGTTTTTATCATGATAGGGTGTTGAAAATTGTTGATATTTTTTTCTACATTAGTAGAAATGATCATTTGGGGTTTTTTCCCTTTATTCTATTAAGATGATGTATTACAGTGCTTGATTTTTTGTATGATGAACTGCCCTTGAATTCCTGAGACAAATTCCATTTGGTCATAGTGTGTAATCTCCTTAATTTGCTGTTGTATTTAGTTTGCCTGAATATTCATTGTAAGGACTGAAGCTGAAGCTGAAGCTCCAATATTTTTGCCACCTGAAATGAAGTGGGGACTCACTGGAAAAATCTCTGATGCTGGGAAAGATTGAGGGCAGGAGGAGAAGGGGGCGACAGAGGGTAAGATGGTTGGATGGCATCACTGACTCGATGGACATGAGTTTGAGCAAACTCTGGGAGATAGTGACGGGCAGGGAAGGCTGGTATGCTGCAGTTTATGGGGTTGCAAAGAGTCAGACATGACTCAGTGACTGAACAAAAATTCAGTTTGCTAGTCTTTTTTGGAAGATGTTTGCATTTATATTCATAGGGATATTAGTCTGTAGTTTTCATGTGATGTTTTTGTCTGGCTTTAGGTACAGGGTCATGCTGGTTTCACAAAATGAAGAAGGAAGAATTTCCTCTTTTTTCAAAGATTCTGAGAAGGATAAATATCTATTATTCTTTAAAAATTTGGTCGATTTCACCAGTGAAGACTGGTTAAGGGCTTTTCTTACTTGAGAAAAATTGTATTACTTATTTTAATAACCTTATTTAATACAGAGCTATGCATATTTTCTACTTCTTCCTGAATCACTCAAAAATGTCTATTTTATTTGGAGGATAATTACTTTACAACATTGTGATGTTTCTTGTCATATATCAATACGAATCAGCCATAGGTATATGTGTGTCCCCTCCATTCTAGGACATGAAAGCAACCTAGATTTCCATTGGCAGATGAATGGATAAGGAATTTGTGATAAATATACTACACAATAGAATATTACTCAGCTATCAAAAGTAATGCATTTGAGTAAGCTCTAGTGAGGTGGATGAACTTAGCACCTATTATACAGATTGAATCACTTTTGATAGTTTATTTCTAAGAATTTGTCCATTGCAGGTAACATACAATTTGTTGACATCCAGTTATTCATAGTATTCTTATTACCCTTCTGATTTCTATAAGTTCAGTAGTAATGCACTCCCTTTTATTTCTGGTTTTAGCAATTTTCATCTTCTTTTTTGACTAGTCAGTCTACATAAAAGTTTCTCAATTCTGTTGATCTTTTCAAAGAACCAATTTTGGCTTTGTTGATTCTTTCCATTGTTTTTCTATTCTTTATTTTTATATCTCTGTTGTAAGTTATATTATTTTCTTTCTTTTGTTAGTCTTGCATTTAGTTTGCTCTTCTATTTATAGTTCTTTAATATATGAAGTTAAATTATTGATTTGATACCTTTCTTTTTATTATAGACAATTATGGTAATAATCTTCTCGTTGAGCCTTGCACGTTTTGCACCTCATAATTTTTATATATTGTGCTTTTTCACTTTTTCATTCATCTCAACTTAACTTTTAAATTTCTCTTGTGTTTTCTTTTTGAGCCAGTGGTTGTTTAAGTGTCTGTTTCATAATTTTCACACCTTTGTGAGTTTTCAAGTTTTATTTCTGTTACTGATTTCTAGTTATATTCTTTCATGTTCAGAAAATATACTTTGTATGATTTTGATCTTTTTACACTTATTGAGGCTTGTTTTGCTGTCTAATATATGATTTATCCTGGATTCATGTGCACTTGAGATGAATGTGTGCTCCACTGTTGTATGGTAAAGTGTTATATATATATATATATATATATATATATATTTTATATTTTGTTGGTTTATAGTGAGTGAAGTTGCTCAGTTGTGTCCGACTCTTTGCAACCCCATGGACTGTAGCCTACCAGGCTCCTCTGTCCATGGAATTTTCCATGCAAGAGTACTGGAGTGGGTTGCCATTTCCTTCTCCAGGGGATATTCCCAACCCAAGGATTGAACCCTGGTCTCCCGCACTGCAGGCAGGCACTTTACCATCTTAGCCACCTGGGTTTATAGTGTTGTTCAAATCTTCTATTTCTTTATTTGATAAATTTCTGTAATTCTATCCATTATTGTAAGTAGGACATAGAAGACTATATTATTGTAGAATCTATTTTCTCCTTAAATTCTATCAATTTTTTGTTTCATATATTTTGGGGTTTTATTTTTACCTGTGTATATGTTTTTAACTGTCAAATATTCTTTCTTACCTGACTCCTTTATAAATATAATATCCTTCTGAATATTGTGAAGTAATTAGCCTCCAACTAATAAAAAAATTAAAAAAATAAATATAATATCCTTCTTTGTATCTTAATTTTTAAAATCTAATATTAATATGAACAACTAACTCTCTTTTGGTTATTCTACTCAGATTTATTTTATTTTTTTCTGCTGTTGTATATTGTAGTTTTCTGCTTAGTGACTTTTCTAATCTTTCTGTCTTTGCAAAGAGTGTATTGTTTGCTGTGTGTGGTCAATGAAGTCTCTGTTCAATTAGCCTAGTGCCCAGCTAGTATTTTGACAGAGATTTTCTTAAAAGCCTGGAATCAATAGAAAAAGAGAAAGTACAAGTAGAAGAAAGAGGAGGAGGAGAGGGGGAGGAGGAAGGAAGAAGAGGAAGAAGGAGATGAGGAGAAGGAGGAGGAAGAGAAGGAAGAGGTAGAGGAGGGGGAAAGGAACAAAAGCACAAACAAATAAGCAAGAAAGCCTCTCCTGTTCTTTGTGCACTGACTCTGAGTTGGGGCATGCTTTCAGTGCTTAGCCAGACCATTAAGAAGTCAGCCTTAGGTTTTACTTCCTGCTTATACTGAGGCTTAAGACTGAGCAGAGGTTAAAGCTCGGGCCTTCTTAGGTCTTTTGTAACTATGCATCTATTCTAGGGTATGCATGTGTCCTTCAAGAGTTCTCAATATAAACAAAAACATTTCAAAACCCTTATTCCTCGATATATCTCCTTCCCCAGCTTCTTCCTTGCAAGACTTTTCAGTTTGTCTGCTTCTTGCCATGTCTGTTGCTCCTTGCTCCAGATGGTGACTTGTATACCTTTACATGTGTGCTTGGTTGCTCAGTCATGTCCAACTGTTTGTGACCCCATGGACTGTAGCCCACCAGGCTCCCATGTCCATGGAATTTTCTAGGCAAGAGTACTGGAGCAGGTTGCCATTCACTTCTCCAGGGGATCTCCCCAAACCAGGGATTGAACCCGGGTTTCCCACATTGTAGGCGGATTCTTTACTGTCTGAGCTACCAGAGAAGCTTTTGTCCCTTCTTTTTTTCTACATATACCACCAGAGAGGCTACTCAAAACCTTGAGGAGATTCTGAGGGATGCAAAACAAGGTTTTGGGAAGCCTCAGAACAGCTCTCAGGGAGCTGCCAGACAGGTTCACAATACACAGCCACATTTCTCTGAACACAAGATTCATGTTGCTCCTCTGGCACTAGCAAGCCATATCAGGCATGTGGACTATCATCCTTATGGACATCTCCAAGCTGACAAATGGCAGATGATAATCAGGTAAATAAAAATGTTTCAACACGCTCTTATCAGCAATTAACAACTTCTTTCTTCTTTAAGGACTCTTCAGGTGTCATGTTTTTAAACCTGTGGTTAAAAAAGCCACATAACATAAAGTTTACCATCAGAATTATCAGTAATTATGCAGTTCAGCAGGGCTACATATATTCATATTCTTGAGAAACAGATTTCCAGAACTTTATTATCCTGCCAAACTGAAACTTTGTATCTCTTACATAACGATTCCACTTTGCCTTGTCCTGTAAGTACTGGTAACTCCCATTCGACTTATATTTCTATGAATTTGATTATTTTAAATACATAGTGGAAGTGGAGAAGATGCTTGAGAGTACCTTGGACTGCAAGGAGATCCAAATTTAGTCATTACTGTGGGAAAAATGTGTAAATGACATCATATGTGAGGGCATATGTACCATAAAGTTTAAAAATTCAGTTAGGCCTAGGTTAAGATCTTAGTATTTATTTTCTCATTGTTTTTTTTTTAAATAGTTCTTCTAACTTTTTAAAATATTGTTTCAAGCTAAGATAAACAGTTAATTGGCTTCAGATTTAAACTTTTAACTGTGTATGCAGGCATATGTCATTTTATTGTAATTCACTTTATTGTGCTTCACAGATATTGTGTTTTTAATTGAAGCATAGTTGATTTAAAATATTTTTAGTTTCAGGTGCACACATAGTGATTTGGATATTTCTACAAGTTATATACCATTATAAGTTATTACAAGATATGGAATATAATTCCATATCTGTGCTACACAGTAAATCCTTTTTGCTTATTTATTTTATGTGTAGTAGTTTGCATTTTCTAATCCCAAATTCCTCATTTGCCCTTCCCTCTCCCCTTTGGTAACCACTAGTTTGTGTTCCGTGACAGAAACAGATTCACAGGTTTCTTACATACACATTCATTTGCATTATTTTTTAGCTTCCACATGTAAGTGATACCGTATAATATTTGTCTTTGACTGGCTTATTTTATTAAGCATAATATTCTCTAGGTCCATTCATGTTGCTGTAAATGAAATATTGTGCTAAGTCGCTTCAGTCATCCAAATCTTTGTGACCCAAAGGACTGTAACGCACCAGGCTCCTCTGTCCACCAGATTCTCCAGGTAAGAATACTGGAGTGGGTTGCCATGCCCCTTTCCAGAGAATCTTCCCAACTCAGGGATCGAACCCATGTCTCTTAGGTCTCCTACATTGGCAGACAGGTTCTTTACCACTAGTGCCACCTGGGAAGCCCCATTTTCCTTATAAACATACTTGGATATGTATTTTCTTACATACTTGATTTTGAATATGTAAGAAAACGAAATATTATATTGTATCTTTTATAAATTGAAGGTTTGTGCAACCCTGAGTCAAGCAAATCTATCAGTACTATTTTTCCAGCAGCATTTGCTCACTTTGTGTCTCTGTCACATTCTGGTTAATTCTCACAGTATTTCAAACACTTTAATTATTATTATATTTGCTACAGTGATCTGTGATCAGTGATCTCTGATATTACTAATGTAATTGTTTTGGGATTCCATGAACTCATTAAGATGGCAATCTTAATAAATGTGTGTATTCTCATTGCTTGACCAACTGGTCATTCCTCTGTCTCTATTCCTTTTCTTAGGTCTCCCTTTTCCCCGAAACACAACATTTAAAATTAGGTTAATCAATAATTCTACAATGGTGTCTAACTGTTCAAGTGAAAAGAAAAGTCACTTGTCCCTCACTTTAAATCAAAAGGTAGAAGTAATTAAGCTTATTGAGAAAGGTGTGATTTTTCTCTCACTTTAAATCAAAAGCTAGAAATGATTAAACTTAGTAAGGAAGGTGTGTTTTGAAAGTTGAGATAGGCTGAAAGCTAGGCCTCTTGTGCCAAACATCAGCCAAGTTGTGAGTGCAAAGGAAATATTTTTGAAGGAAATTAACAGTACTGCTCCAGTGAACACATGAATGATAAGCAAGTAAAACAGCCTTATTACTGATATGGAAAAAGTTTCAGTGGTCTGGATGGAAGATCAAACCAGTCACATTTCCTTAAGCTAAAGCCTAATTCAGAATAAGGTCTTATCTTGAATTTTGCGAAGGCTGAGAGAGGTGAGGAAACTGTAGAAGAAGAGTTTGAAACTAGAAGTTGGTTCATGAAGTTTAAGGAAAGAAGCCATCTTAGTAACATCAAAGTGCAAGGTGAAGCAGCAAATCCTGATGTAGAAGTTGCAGCAAGTTATCCAGACCATCTAGTTAAGAAAATTAATGAAGGCAGGTACATGAAACAACAGATTTTCAATGTAGAGGAAACAGTCTTATGTTGAAAGAAGATGCCATCTAGGATTTTCATAGCTAGAGAAAAGTCAATACCTGGCTTCAAAGTTTCAAAGGACAGGCTAACTCTCTTATTATGGGCTTACACAACTGGTGACTTTAAGTCGAAACTAGTGCTCACTTACTATTATGAAAATCCTAGGGCCCTTAAGAATTATGCTAAGTCTAACCTGCCTGTGCTCTATAAATTGAACAACAAAGTCTGGAAGACAGCACAATTGTTTGCATGGTTTAGTGAATATTTTAAGCCCTCTGTTGAAACCTACTGCTCAGAAAAAAAAAAAAAAGATTCCCTTCAAAATATTATGGCTATTGACAATGCACCTGGTCATCCAAGATCTCTGATGAAGATGTGCAATGAGAAACTGTTCTTGAAAGAAAGTCAATCAATGTGGCAAATTTCATTGTTCTTAGTCTAAGGAATTGCAACAATCACCACAACCTTCAGCAACCACCACCCTGATCAATCAGCAGTCATCAACATCGAGGCAAGACCCTCCATTAGCAAGAAGATTATGGCTTATTGAAGGCTCAGATGATGGTTTGCATTTTTTAGCAGTAAAATATTTTAAAATTAAGGCATGTACATTTTTTAGACAGAAGACTATTGCACACTTAATACTACATTATAGTGGAAATATGTCTTTAATATGCCCTGGGGAACAGAAAAATTTGTGTGACTAGCTTTAGTGTAATATTTATTTTATTGAGGTGGTCTGGCACTGAGCGGACAATACCTCTGAGATATGCCTGTATTTAACCATATTCGGGTAACTGTCATTATTTATTACCTAACTGGAGTCTTTTTTATGTAACACATTTCTAAATTCTTAAATCCTGGTTCATTTACTCCTTCTAGGAACTTGGAATGACTTACCAGTCAGCATTTATATTACTGAAACTTATTGGAGCTACTCTATGAATAGACCAGATGACAAAGCTTGCCTGGCTTATAACTATGTTTTTGGAGATACGGAAGTCAGAACAAAGTGCTTAAATTTCTTACAGATTATATCAAACTAGATGGGCTCTTAAGCAGTCAGCCTGGCCTCCTACACATAGAGTAGCCTAATCATGAATATAATGATTCTAGCTGCTTTTTACATGTTGTCAGAATTAAGAAACCCAGTCACTTTCATTTAGGAAGACAGACAAAAAAAAAATCTGTCTGTTTTAAGAAGTCATCCAATCACTGAAGAAGTGATAATCCTATAAATGAGATTTCAGAGAAGTATATAGTGAACAATCTTTCTCAAGGCTGCCAAAATGATTTATTGCATGCTGAGATTTCATACACTCACATAGACTGCATTAACATTTTTTAAACACAAGTTGTTTTCTTGCAAAACCAACTGAAGTTAGTGATAATATACATTATCTCTGTCATTGGTTTGATATCTAAAAGGTAGTTTTTCAAAAATAAATAGTCATAATGGGAAATTTAGGAATTATGTTAAAAAGAAATTCAATAGTTTATATCAATTATGCCTACTACTGTGGGCAAGAATCCCTTAGAAGAAATGGAGTATCCCTCTTAGTCAACAAGAGTCCAAATGCAGTACTTGGATGCATTCTCAAAAACTACAGAATGATCTCTGTTTGTTTCCAAGGCAAACCATTCAGTATCACAGTAATTCAAGTCTATACTCCAACCACTAATGCTGAAGAAACTGAAGGCAAACAGGTCTATGAAGACCTACAAGACTTTCTAGAACTAGAAACAACAAAAAAGATATACTTTTCATCATAGGTGACTGGAATGAAAAAGTAGGAAGTCAAGACATATATGGAGTAACAGGCAAGTTTGGCTTTGGAGTACAAAATGAAGCAGGGTAAAGGCTAACAGAGTTTTGCCAAGAGACAGCACTGATCATAACAAACACCCTCTTCCAACAACACAAGAGAAGACGCTACACATGACTATCACCAGATGATCAATACCGAAATCAGATTGATTGTATTCTTTGCAACCAAAGACGGAGAAGATCTTTACAGTCAGCAAAAACAAGACAAGGAACTGACTGTGGCACAATAAAGATCATGAACTCTTTATTGCCAAATTCATACTGAAATTGAAGAAAGTAGGGAAAACCACTAGACCATTCAGGTATGACCTAAATCAAATCCCTTACAATTATACAGTGGAAATGACAAATGGATTCAAGGGATTAGATCTGATAGACTGAGTGCCTGAAGATCTATGGACGGAGTTTCATAAGATTGCACAGGAGGATGTGATCGACACCATCCCAGAGAAAAAGAATTGCAAAAATGCAAATGAGTTGTCTGAGGAGTCCTTACAAATAGCTGAGGAAAGAAGAGAAGTGAAAGGCAAAGGAGAAAAGGAAAGATGTACCCATCTGAATGTGGAGTTCCAAAGAAGAGTAAGGAGAGATAAGAAAGCCTTCCTAAGTGATCAGTGCAAAGGAATAGAGGAAAACAATAGAATGGGGAAAACTAGAGATCTCTTCAAGAAAATTAGAGATACCAAGGGAACATTTCATGCAAAGATGGGCAAATTAAAGGACAGAAATGGTATGGACCTAACAGAAGCAGAAGATATTAAGAAGAGGTGGCAAGAATAAACAGAAGAACTGTACAAAAAAGATCTTCATGGCCCAGATAACCATGATGGTGTGATCACTCACCTAAAGCCAGACATCCTGGAGTGTGAGGTCAAGTGGGCCTTAGGAAGCATTGCTATGAACAAAACTAGTGGAGGTGATGGAATTCCAGCTGAGCTATTTCAAATCCTAAAAGATGATGCTGTGAAAATGCTGCACTCCATATGTCAGCAAATTTGGAAAACTCAGCAGTGGCTACAGGACTGGAAAAGGTCAGTTTTCACCCAAAGAAAGGTAATGACAAAGAATGCTCAAACTACTGCACAATTGCACTCATCTCACACACTAGTAAAGTAATGCTCAAAATTCTCCAATCTAGGCTTCAGCAGTATGTGAACTGAGAACTTTCAGATGTTCAAGCTGGATTTAGAAAAGGCAGTGGAACCAGAGATCAAATTGCCAATATCCATTGGATCATAGAAACAGTAACAGAGTTCCAGAAACACATCTACTTCTGCTTTATTGACTATGCAAAGCCTTTGGCTATATGGATCACAACAAACTGTGGAAAATTCTTAAACAGATGGGAATACCAGGCTACCCTACCTGCCTCCTGAGAAACCTGTATGCAGGTCAAGAAGCAACTGTTAGAACAGGACATGGAACAATGGACTAGTCCCACATTGGGAAAGGAGTACGTGAAGGCTGTATATTGTCACCCGCTTATTTAACTTACATGCAGACTACATCATGTGAAATGCCAGGCTGGATGAAGCACAAGCTGGAATCAAGATTGTTGAGAGATATTTCAATAACTAGCCTCAGATATGCAGATGACGGTATCCTTACTGCAGAAAGCAAAGAGCAACTAAAGAGCCTCCTGATGAAAGTGAAAGAGCTCAGGCCTGGTGCACTGGGAGGACCCAGAGGAGTCAGGTGGAGAGGGAGGTGGGAGGGGGGATCGGGATGGGGAATACATGTAACTCTATGACTGATTCGTGTCAATGTATGACAAAACCCACTGAAATGTTGTGAAGTAATTGGCCTCCAACTAATAAAATAAAATTAAAAAAAAAAAGTAATTAATTGGTGCTGTAATCTAATAATCTAATAGTTTAAATGAAATTATCTGATTATCAAAATATAGAAGAACTACTGTAAGTCATGCTTCCTGATTACTGTCAACACTAAGAAAAGCATTTGTGCAAAAAAAAAAAGTAGAAAACACTAAAAGAGAGTTTGCTTCCAATCCTGCTGTATATTATTTGTGGAAGGGATAAACATTAGAGTGGTTGATGAAAGAAAAAAAAAAAAAAAAAAGAGAGTGAAAAACCTAGCTCAGAACTCAACATTCAAAAAACGAAAATCATGGCACGTGGTCCCGTCAGTTCATGGCAAATAGATGGGGAAACAATAGAAACAGAGACAGACAATTTTCTTGGGCTCCAAAATCACTGCAGATGGTGACTTCAGCCATGAAAGTAAAAGACGCTTGCTCCTTGAAAGAAAAGCTATGACAAACCTAGACAATGTATTAAAAAGCCGAGACATTACTTTGTCAGCAAAGGTCTGTCTAGTCAAAGCTATGGTTTTTCCAGTGGTCATGTATGGATGTGACAGTTGGACCATAAAGAAAATTGAGCCCCAAAGAATTGATGTTTTTGAACTGTGGTGTTGGAGAAGATTCTTGAGAATTCTTTGGACTGCAAGGAGATCAACCAGTTAATCCTAAAATAAATGTCTTGAATATTCATCGGCAGGACTGATGCTGAAGCTGAAGCTCCAATAATTTGGCCACCTGATGCAAAGAACTGACTCATTGGAAAAGACCTGGAAGCTGGAAAAGACTGAAGGCAGGAGGAGAAGGGGACAGCAGTTGACTAGATGGTTAGATGGCATCACCATTTTGATGGATATGAGTTTGAGCAAGCTCCAGGAGTTGGTGATGGACAGGGAAGCCTGGCATGCTGCACTTTATGCAGTTGCAAATAGTCGGACACGACTGAGTGACTGAACCGAACTGATATCAGTTAAGCAAAAAAAAAAAAAAAAAAAAAAGAATAGTTATGGGAAAATATACATTAAATTTAAACAATTACTGTTACTTAGCATCTGACACCAATGAGTCTTTATGTTAAAAAAGAGAATGTGAATTTTATTTTAAAACATTAAGTATACATAAATGAAATACATATTTTTCTTTAAATTTGAGGAATTGAATCATTTCATCTAGGTTTTAAATTTTGTGCTTATAGTGTTATTGATAGAATTTTATCATTCTTTTAACATCCAAGGAATCAATAGTGATGTCCCCTCTTTCATTCCTGATACTGGTCATTTGTGTCTTCTCTGTTTTTCTTGGTTATCCAAGCTAAAATCTTATCAAAACCTTTTCAAAGAAGCAGATTTAGGTTTCATCGATTTACTCTGTTGTTTCCTTGTTTTCAATTTTGTTGATTTCTGCTCTAATATTTATTTGATTTCTTCTACTTGTTTTGGATCTAATGTGCTCTTCTTTTTCTGGTTTTCTAATGTGAAAATTTGAGTTACTGATTCTGGTAAGGGGAGTGGGGGAAATGTTGGACTCCATCGTTGCCAGAACTGGAAAATTACTAATTTTTAATAGTTTTCATATATGAATAAGTTTTAAATCTTTAATAAACATTTTGATCCAAAGTTGCCTACTTATATTTTATAAAATATTTAATTATTGCAGGTTATTTTAGCCTGAGTGTCCACAAAAGAGAGTGTGACACAAAAGTTTCCATTTGAGTAGCTCATTTGGAAAGTGGTTCTAGTAAGTCGGAGCAAGGAAAACATATGTGAGAGCTGGAAAATAAAAAAGACTGAGTGCCAAAGAATTGATGTCTTTTAACTGTGGTGTTGGAAAAGACTCTTGAAAGTCCCTTGGACAACAAGGAAATCAAACCAGTCAATCCTAAAGGAAATCAACCCTGAATATTCATTGGAAGTACTGATGCTGAAGTTGAATCTCCAATACTTTGGCCACCTGATGTGAAGAGCTGACTCATTGGAAAAGACCCTCATGATAGAAGATAGAAGGCAGGAGGAGGAGGGGACAATAGAGGATGAGGAGGTTCAATGGCGTTACCGACTCAATGGACATGAGTTTGAGCAAACTCCAAGAGATGGTGAAGGACAGCGAAGCCTGGTGTGCTGCAGCCCATGGGGTCACAAAGAGTCAGACATGACTGAGTGACTGAACAACAACAACATAGTTAAGCAAGGAAGGAGGAAAAGTCAAACAATGGTATGTTATGAAATTGCACATCACCACAGGCAAGTGGGTCTAAAGTAGGCATCCATTTTTTGTGATGATGAATAACTACCACCTCTAAGATAGAGTGGGTGCAGTGTATTCGATGTAGAACGAGGTAGCTGGATGATATCCTTGAAGGAAGAGATGGAATTGAGTGCCTGGCATCAGATATTGCTCTTGGGGAGTTATACATTTAGAAGTGGGAGTAGCTTAATCACCCATGGAGAGAGCTAGTGTTGTTGAACTCAAGCTTAGGTTCCAACCCTACCACCTGGATAGTTTATGGGCTCATTGTGCCAGAACCACGATGACTGAGGAGAGAAGCTGTTTGATATCCACATGAGTCATCAGATACACTTGGTTTTTAAATGCCTTCTCCACAGTCAGTTCCTCGGATGACCATTAATTACAGAGTGAAGAATCTGATGTAATGCTCACAGTTCTGCCAACTGGAAGTTTCCTGCTTCAACATTATTCTACCCTAACTGAAACTGAAGTGTGGTGGCAGTCCATTTACAGCTATCATTGATATTTAATGCTCACATATCTGTGTACTAAGTTTGAGATTAATAATTTCCTCTTCCAGTAGCTGTTCATAGACCACCCCCTGCCTCATGAAGGGCATCATTGTAACAGCAGTCAAAGGCATGAGGGCTTGTGCAGTCAGCCAATTTATTTGTGCTTTCTCAGGCTGGATCCTGGAGCATGTCAGTGGTACTATGGACTGTTATTGAGCTTGCCAGAGCTTATTAATTGGTGAATATCATAACGTACAGCTTGTGGTGGGCAGCTCCTGTCATATAGCACCTTACTTGCTATCTCTTGGTAAGGCACTCCATATATAATTCTACTGAACTCAATAGCATGTAAGGAGCTATGTTTTAATTGGCAAGTAGTTTACTGACATAGGAGATGTGAATTTTGCTCAGAACCTCAGAATTCTGTGTTGCAACTCCCATATTATGGCTTAGAATGACTTAGATAATGCTTCCTTATCCATCATAGATACTGCAAGCATTATAAGATATACTGAGGCATATGACCTAAGTAACAGAAGAAATTGCACTGCAGATCTGAAAACGTGGTAGGGGACCAAGTCTGTTAACATCAGGCTTTTTGACTTGTCAAGTCTCATGTTTTTCTTTCCATACAAAAAAACTGTTCATATATCTAGCTGTGGAATATTATCAATAGAGCATTACCACAGACTTCTGTCAGTCAAACTAGTTTGATTCCACTCTGACTGTGCTTCCCATTATGGTAATTATACTTGTCCCTGAGTGTGTGTAGCAACCTGGGCTCCGAAATCTTATTATCTCCATTAGAACATAGTTTACTTCTAATGATGACTTGCAGAGGAGAGCATACATTGACTTTTATGAAAACGTCAAATGTTCCCCTTCACCAATGTCAAGTGTTCCCCCTCACCAATGTCAAGTGTTCCTCCTCACTAGTTTATCATAGTAGTGTCTTCTCTGCCCTCTGAGGGAAATATACTTTAGAGATAGGTCCTCTTGTCTCATATCATTCATGTTATGAAGGTAATTATTTCTAATACCTTCATCCCTTTTGACCTTCTCACCAATTCCTCAGTACTCTGGCAAGCAAGTTCTAATATCTTCTATCTCATTTACCATACACAGCCTGTTGTCCAAGCTTCAGGATGTCACCCAAACAGCATATGGGAAGGCAGCTCTAGGTCATTGACCTCTGAGTCATAAGAATGTACTCCCATGTCAGTGAGTCCTCAAAATCCATTGTAACATGTATTATCCCAGTTCACACAAGTACCTATTAGCCAGTTCCTAGAGCGTGTTCTGGATATTCCACCTGAACAGAGACTGTATTTTGGTCTTGTGCTGTGATAACACCTTATCCTTACCATGAGTTGGAAGCAATTAAAAACATCAGTGTTGGCTGTTGAGTAAGACAAGCAGTCTTTTCAAGGCAGCTGCCTTAGATGAGGCTATTGCCCTGTTTTCCAGGGACAGGGAGGTTGCTCTCCAATAGTAAGGGTTAGGGGGCTACATTTGCTAGACTGAGTGTACAGGGGATGATAGGGATTCAAGATTTTTGCACTCATTACCATTCCAGGTCTCAGAGGTCTACTCTTTCCTCATTAGGATACATATATTGATATAGAGATCTAAGTGTTATGTGGAAAATTCTGAAAGAGATGGAAACACCAGACCACCTGACCTGCCTCTTGAGAAATCTGTATGCAGGTCAAGAAGCAACAGTTAGAACTGGACATGGAACAACAGACTGGCTCCAAATCGGGAAAGGAGTACATCAAGGGTCTATATTGTCACCCTGCTTATATAACTTATATGCAGAGTACATCATGAGAAACGCTGGGCTGGAGGAAGCACAAGCTGGAATCAAGATTGTTGGGAGAAATATCAATAACCTCAGACATGCAGATGTCACCACCCTTATGGCAGAAAGTGAAGAAGAACTAAAGAGCCTCTTGATGAAAGTGAAAGAGAGTGACAAAGTTGGCTTAAAACTCAACATTCAGAAAACTAAGATCATGGTATCTGGCCCCATCATTTCATGGCAAATAGATGGGGAAACAGTGGAAACAGTGGCTGAATTTATTTTTTGGGGCCCCCAAATCACTGCAGGTGGTGACTGCAGCCATAAAATTAAAAGGTGCTTGCTCCTTGGAAGGAAAGTTATGGCCAACCTAGACAGCATATTAAAAAGCATTACTTTGCCAATAAAGGTCTGTCTGGTCAAGGCTATGGTTTTTCCAGTAGTCATGTATAGACGTGAGAGTTGGACTATAAAGAAATCTGAGCGCCAAAGAATTGATGCTTTTGAACTGTGGTGTTGGAGAAGACTCTTGAGAGTCCCTTGGCCTGCAAGGAGATCCAACCAGTCCATCCTAAAGGAGATCAGTCCTGAGTGTTCATTGGAAAGGCTGATGCTGAAGCTGAAACTCCAATACTTTGGCCACCTGATGCGAAGAGCTGACTCATTTGAAAAGACCATGATGCTAGGAAAAATTGAAGGCAGGAGAAGAAGGGGATGACAGAGGATGAGATGGTTGGATGGCATCACCTAATCAATGGACATGAGTTTGGGTAAACTCCGGGAGTTGGTGATGGACAGGGAGGCTTGGTGTGCTGCAGCCCATGGGGTCGCAAAGAGTCAGACACGACTGAGCAACTGAATTAAAGTGAAGTGTTATGAATGCAATTTCCATGCAGGTCTGCAACCTTGCAATTAGAATCAGGGTCTGCTGTTCAGCATTCTGTTTTATGACTGGCGATGAGGGTCTTCTTAATCCAATGCATTAGGGTGAATGACAGGCTGTATATTCCCATTAGACACACAAACCTAGATTACAGATCCAGTTTAGGGCACTCTTAGAGCCTGCCCTAAAAACCACTTGAGGCTGAAATGGATTTCTGAATTCATGCTGAGTTGGAAGCCAAACTCATCATTTCTACATCCCAAATGCCAACTCACTCAAAAGTGAAAGTGAAACTCGCTCAGTCATGTCCGACTCTTTGCGACCCCAGGGTCTATACAGTCCATGAAATTTTCCAGGGCAGAATACTGGAGTGGGTAGCCTTTAAGAGGAAAATAAATGTACATTTGAGGCACATCTCCCTTATTTCAATGTATGCCACAATATGTAAAACATCCTAGGAGCAATTTAGGTGCCCTTCCTTTACCCCAAATTAGACACCCAGGAACTCACAAATATAGGGAATCCTGGGGCTCTGTTTTCCAAATACAGACATTCTATGATGTTAAGAAATATTTCCCACTATTATGATGAAGTGTATCACTATTATGATGAAGAAGTCATCTAAGATGACTAAAGTCATCTGGTTCACTTTAAATCTGGCCTCATAAATCCTGAGAGCAGAACTTTAAACCACACATCACTTTTTTTCTTGACTCACAATCGTATGACTAATTGAATGAATAAATGAACTAGGTAGTAAAGAAAATATGAGAACCAAGGAGATAGAGTTAGCTCCACTGAGAAAATAGAAGGTGGGTACTGTAGGGCTTCCCTGGTGGCTCATAGGTTAAAGCGTCTGCCTGCAATGTGGGAGACCTGGGTTCGATCCCTGGGTTGGGAAGATCCCCTGGAGAAGGAAATGGCAACCCACTCCAATATTCTTGCCTGGAGAATCCCATGGACGGAGGAGCCTGGTGGGCTATAGTCCACGGGGTCACAAAGAGTTGGACACAACTGAGCGACTTCACTCAATCACTCACTCAATATATTATACTCAAAGGAACACAGTATTATAGAGTAAATACAATGTGTTTTCCCTGGGTATAAGGCCCACATATACTGTGGTGTTGGTCTGTTGTCAAATGATCTTCAGGATCATGAGGAAAGTATGTGGATTGGTTCAGGTTGTATGCCCGAGGAGTCTTGGTCATTGTCAGGCAGGAAACAGGGTCTAGAGAACGTTCTGTGGAATCTGAAGCTTATATACTTTTGAAGGTTTTCTTTTAAAATAACACAAAATCTATCACAACAGTGAGTATTTATTTAGAATGATAAGATAATATATAACAAGCATTAAAATTATGACAACTGCAATAAGCAAAAATTCCAAACAAATCATGTATGTGTGTGTGTGTGTGTGTATGCAGAAACACCACTTATGTAGCTGCACAATCTGAAGTATGGTGAAGTGAACATCCAAGGTGAAAGGTATAATAGTTTTATTGAAAAGCAAAACATCAAATTTCTGCAATTTTTACATAAACACAAGGCCATGTGAACACATAACAAAACCCCAGGAATGACATTTGTCTCACTTTGAAAAATGCGGTTCACATTAAGCCTTTAGGATGTAATTTTACATCAAGTTTTTAAAATAAAATAGCTCTCAATATTTATTCACACTAAAAGTCTTGTTTCAAGTTAGAATAAACAGTTTAGTGACTTCAGACTTTAACTTTCAATAGTGTATTTTTAAACATGTTGGGATAATTGTCATATTTGTCCAAACAGAGACTTTTTCTGTGACCCATTTCCAAATTCACAGATTCTGGTCCATCTATTCTTTTTAGTAATGTGGAATGATTTGCCAGTTGGAATTTATATTATTGAAAGCAACTGGAACTACTGTACAAATAAGCCAGATGATAAAATAATGCTTGATTTGAAGCAAGCAACCCTGTGTTTGGAGATACAAGATTCAGAACAAAGTGCTTGCATTTTCTACCAATATTTATATCAACTAGGTGGGCTCTTAAGCAGTCAGTCTGGACTCATACATCTAGAGTAGCCAGACCATGAATACAATGATTCTAGCTGCCTTCTATAAGTGGTCAGAAGGCTATATTAAGATACAGTCAAGGTTAGTTATGAAGGCAGCAGAAAGCCTGTTTGTTTTAAGAAACTGTTCTGGCTATTGAACAATAGACACTCCCACACATGGAATTTCATGGAACTGTATAATGAATAATCCTGTTCAAGGCTGCCAAAATTATCTTCTGCATGCTGAGATGTTATTCACACACACATTGACTGCATGCAGATAATCCATTTACTTTATTTTTGAAGTCCAGATTGTTTTCTTGCAAAAGCAATTGCATTCAGTTGTAATATATAGCAAAGCATCTCTATCTTTGGTTCTGTATCTCAGAGATATTTTTCCAAAAATAAATAAGTATAGCAGGAAAAATAATTCAGCTATCTTAAGAGAAAGTCTAATATTTTATAAAAATTAAGCAAAAATATATAATTGAAGCTTTTTTCTAATTATCTTGCTTAATATCTCATACCAGTGCAACTTTAATATTAAAACGATTGTGCACACTATATTTAACTATACAGCATAGACACAAAAATGTCAAAAAAACAAAATAGTACTTTCCTTTATTAATCATATTGGAATTATGCTTTCTAAAAATGCACAGGAAAGTAGAACTGCTGAAATATGTAAATAATTTGATGTTGAAGAAGTGAAAGAAAAGGAAGTGAAGATGCAGCAACAGGTCATAGATCCTAGATATTGCAAAAAGAAGTGAACATATCACCCAAAGTCTCCCATTTCTGGAAAAAAAAATGTTAAAATCATTCAGAGATTTTTCTTTTAAACTAGAATCTATGGACGCTCCCTGTCACTGGACCCTCAGAAGATTTAATGATCTTCCTTTGTTAATGGTTTCCGCCTCTTTTCAAACAAGATTTTTGAATCAAATAATTCTCTTTCCCTGTATCCTAGAGATGGCCCCTTCAGATACTTTGCTTCTGCTGCCTTGTAATCTAATCCATCAACAGCAGAAATTGAACAGATGATTGCTTCTGGCAGAAGAACTTCCAGGATAAATTTAATTTTATCATCTCTTATCCGAGTCAGCATTTTTTCATCTATTTGTTTGTAGACTTCTTGTAAATATTTCACCACCTCATCCAACTGATCTTCATCTTCAAAGTATGTTTCAATACAGGGTGTGAATCTATTTGCATTCAAGAATGATTTCAGCCACCTGGACCCTTTCGTGCCATTTAAAATGGCTAAGAGATGGCTCTCTGTTCCCTTTGCATTCACGATGAAGTCCACTAGGTTCTTGTTGGCTCGGTCCCGAGCAGACTTCATTCGGTCTGGAAGAATTTTCTGGAAGGACATTTTCTTGGTCTGGGAAGTCACAGACATTGATCCTCCAGTATTTTCATTTTGCAGCTTTGGAAATAAATTCCTAAAGGTATCCTGTTTGATTATTTTCCTAACTGGATAACTAATGTCAGCAGCGTAATACTCAAAAAATGAGCCTGCAAAAGAACCACAACCCAATCTAACTCTGTAGTCACAAATAAGCGAGATGCACCAGTCAATACTTTCACTGTATTCCTCCCTGGCTTTCTCCACTAGTGCCTGCTTCTCTTTACAGTCAAATTTCTTTAATCTTCTAAAAGACACTCTAACGCCTCTCTTTTCAGGATTCATATTTGCCTCAACAAAAAGCACACTTGCTTTTCTCTCTTTTCGCCTGATACTTTTTATCACTGATGGCCAAAAAGGATATTTTTGATACTTAAACCAGACAATCATTCCTGTTTCAAATGAACGTTGCTCATAATGAAAAAGGAAACGTGGAAGTTCTTCATCTTCTTCATCATCATCTAATATGGATGCAGCAATCGAACTTACACGTGCTGACTTGTCAGAAGCTTGAAATTCTTCCTCAAATTCCTCAAAATCCAGTCTCTGAAGATTTCTTTCATTACTCCTGAGGAGTGAATAATCCCCGGAATGGCTAGAGGCACTAAATGAAATCTGATGTTCCCATGAAGAAGGCTGAGGGAACGCCTCAGCACCCGTCTCTGATTCCACAGTAGGTTGATTCTGGCTGGTAACTGAGCATGGATCAGAGGGACCCTCCCCAGGATCTTCAATATTCTCTGAGAAGGCAGAGCATTCAGAGGATGCAGCCAGGGCCTCTGGGTAGATGTCTTCTGGCTCCTCTTTTAAAGTTTTGGGCACAATGAAGCCATCTGATGGTAAAGTTGGACTGAATTTTTCCTCTTTAACATATACATCTTCCTCTTTAATTGTGGAAAGTAAAGGCAAAATTGAGAGGTCAATCTTTTTCTTGCTCTCTTTTTCATCCTCATCTTCTGAAAGTGAAGGGAAAGTCTGGCACCAGCTGAGGTTTTGTGATGATTTTGTTTCCATTTCATTTGGAATACTAGCAATCATTGCACACACCTGTGATTTATCATCATACAGAGAATCATCACTCTCTGATGATACTAACAGGGTTGTTGAATTTTTATTTTCCTCCAGACACTTTGGTAAGTCTCCTTCTCCTTCGTGCTTCCGATACTTTTTACGAGGGGGTGAATCACATGGCTTTTGTGGTATGTTTTGAGACAGTATAGTGGTCTCTTCGTCATCTGAACTGCTTGCTTGAATCAAATTTGTTCTCTCATTCAGAATATCCAGTGCCATTTTTAATGACCTGGCATAGGCTGTTTCCTCTCCAGGTGGGTCACCGACCTCTGACTGTGCGGCTAGTGAGGAGGCAATAGCTTCAACTTGAGATTTAGTTAGGGTTTTTGTTTCTGTGCTTTCCATTTGAATTTTTTCATCCAGTGAGAGTATTTGAACTTCCAGGCAAAATACCTTTTTTCTCTTACTATTTGATGAAGTCTCAGATCTGGACAAAACTTTTGCTGGCCACAACTGGTCTTGCCAATTGCATAAGACATACTCAGCATCCATTATGACTTAGATTTATGTGCCAAGAGGTTAATATCAGAGACTTATGTGTCTGGCTATTCTTGTCACTGTGAAGGAAGTCCCTACCACAAACAATACTTTGACCAATGCACCTTTTAAGACTACAAAGAGTTACAAAGTGTTTATAGCTTGTGTGGCCTGTTCTCCTCCAGCTGAACTTCCCAAGGATGCGTGAACACGTTGTTTGAATGGACAATATGGAAGATACTGAAATAGCAAAAAGGAAAAGAAGAGTATCAGCAAATAAAATTATTTTGCCAAAGTAGGTGAGCAATTGCAAATAGAGAAGAGACAGACGAAAGGACACTGCTCAGTGGGGCATCAGATGGAGGAGGAAAATGCAGAATAATATAAGGTGGAGGATAAGAACTGGAAAAGTATTTTTATAACATCTCAAATAACTTACTTTCGTTATTGCACATGATTATTAAAGTGTGACTCTATGTGCATGATGACAGAAGTGGTGTGTCAGGAACTCTATGTATTAGACATTTTGGGACTGGTGCCCCTAATATTATACCTAGAGAAGCAGGACTCTGAACTTGGTGTGCATCAAACTCATATGAAGAATTCTTAAAACTAGATTTCTAGGCCTTATCCTGAGAATTGTATTCAGATGCTCTGGATAGGATCCAAAGTTCTGTACTTCTAATAAGTTATCAAGTGATGCTGACACTACTTGTATAAGAACTCTTTGGAAGCACTGTTCTAGCTAAACACACAGCTTTATAATTTTTAAGCTGTAAATGTTTCCCTATCTACCCAAAGCAGGCAGACAAACATAATAAGGTCTGTATCTCTTGAACCTAGACCACAACACAATGACCTTGTTAATAGCATGAGCTTAGAAGGCAGAGATTCAGAATGGCTGCCAGGTTCACATATTGGATGGGGTAATTATCAAGGATTTTTTGAGAGTCAGACGGCTGGCTAGGACTTCAGGTAGAAATCTGATTATTCTCCAGCATGAATTCTTCATAGCAGTTTGACACATGAGATTCCTCCCCCAAAGTAGAAGATATTACTTTTAATTACAAAACATTATGGCTACAGAACAGGGAGCAAAATGAATTACACCTTAAATTCTCAACCTAACATGATTTTAATATAAAATGTAGTTTTTAATATTGCTAAAGCTTTAGAGAAAGAAGCAAAATAAATTATACCCTGAGTTCTCAACATGTTTTTAATGTGAAGTATTTTGCAAAATGAAAAGAGCCTTACCCAAAGTCACGTGGATCAGGAAGGGTCTGGCTCTGTGATCTGGTTGTCTTGATTCTTACTGCAAAAAGAGACAGGCTGTCTAAAAGGAGACAGGGAATTAAACTAAGTGACCAAGGCATAAAGAAACTTTTCTACCAAAACTTTAGTACACATGTCATTCAGAAACACAGGAATGAAATGAAATCTTATCTATGATGTAGATGTTTACTGTCCTCCTTGTTTATATTATTTTAACTTCTATCTGAGTGATACAGTTATGATATCTGGTTCATGTTTAAATCATATTTCTCAGGAAAATTGTGAGGCAAAGACAAGAAAGGGAAGTAACAATTGCCTTGTGTCTACTGTGCCCTTCCCTGATGGCTCAGAGGATAAAGAATCTGCCTGCAATGGTGACATGGGAGACAAGGATTCGATCCCAGGAGAAAATACCCTGGAGAAGGAAATGGCAACCCATTCTACTAGTCTTTCCTGAAAAATCCTATGGACAGAGGAACATGGTCGCAAAGACTCAGACATGACTGAGCGACTAAACACATACACACTACTATGAACAAGACTACAGGTTTTGTTTGAATCCTCAAATCAACCACTATGAGAATTTTTCCTCTTTTACACATATAATTTTTTTCAACAGAATTTTATTCACACTCTACATGCTGTCTCACAGTTCACTCACAAAATATGTTTCATTGCTTTATTGTCCACTTCATAAAAATGGTTGCCTGGAGAAAATTTAGGAAGTTTGGCCACCGCCATCTTGTGACCAGAAGCAGAACTGCAGATTTTGCAAGCGCTATATGCAGAGCTTCAGTTGCTCAGATTTTTCTCATGAGAGAAGGATCGGAACTACATTTAGCCAGCCAGGAGCCTTTCCAAGCTTATAGAACTTTCTAAGTTCAAGGGGTTTGCTGTGTAGGATAAGAGGATCATAATGTTTTCAACTATAATGTTTCTGGTTATAAAACATGCTGCTGCTGCTGCTAAGTCGCTTCAGTCGTGTCTGACTCTGTGCGACCCCATAGACGGCAGCCCACCAGGCTCCCCCGTCCCTGGGATTCTCCAGGCAAGAACACTATAGTGGGTTGCCATTTCCTTCTCCAATGCATGAAAGTGAAAAATGAAAGTGAAGTCGCTCAGTCGTGTCCAACTCTTCACGACCCCGTGGACTGCAGCCTACTAGGCTCCTACGTCCATGGGATTTTCCAGGCAAGAGTATTGGAGTGGGGTGCCATTACCTTCTCCGTATAAAACATGCATAAGCTTATTAAAAATAGAAAAGATGCAAAAAGATGTAGGTAAAACTAAGTACAAGCCTCTATATAAATAGTCTGAATATTTTCAATTTTCCAGACTTTTTTACATTTATAGATAAATGCATATCATTTCAAAACAACATCAGGTCTCAATAAGAGCAGTCTGAACATTATTCTACCTAAGTGTTTTTCACATGATTTATTAATTACTTTAAATGAATTTTTTCTTACATTTGTAACATTTTATCTCATTATTTTTCCTGATGATGTAAACAAATAAATGAGTAAGAATATATTAATACTCTAAAATTAGGCAGCAGTAAAGCTAGTCCTGTCTCTCCAACTACACAAAGAAACAGTCATGTTAATAGTATGGCAGGTATGTTTTCCCAGAATTGGCTACATGAATTATATAGTAGCATATATATGTTCTGTTAACACACATATTTAATTTTGTGAGATAATGTGACAATTGTATGCTACAATTTACTTTTTTCACTTTATTTCTCAGACATTTCAAATCTGTACATGTAGAGATTTACATTTTTATTTTCCAGACACATAGTATTTCACTGTACAGATGCACCATACCCTATAATATTTCTAAAAACTGCCAATAGAAATAAACCAAACCCTCTGTCTCACTCTTAAAAAACTTTAAAGATACAGAAAATGGTTATTGCTGACCACAGTTATACCTGTGATCTAAGAATGAGTCGCAAAGAAGATACACACAGGGCTGTAGCCAGCACAGCAACTAGGCTTGATTAGGTCCAGGAAAATTTCCACTATTGGCAAAAGATGGGGGGTGCATATCTGCATGTCTGTGTGTGTCTATGAATGCTTACATGTTTGGAGCAAACTGGATATGCTGTCAACTTCATTTTTCTTTCATGATTATAAAAGTAATCATGGGCAGATGCTGATATTGGCTAAGAATTAATATTAAAATAGTAACTTGACTATCCAGAACTGCTGAATAACATGGGAGCTTATTTTCTCCCGGATTTTTAAAATCATGCAAATACACATGCATATATATGTATAAGTGTCTTCACTCAAATACATACTTCTTCCCGTTTCCATGCTCATGTACAGTCTATGTGCTCAAATTATAGAAGTATTTCCCCTCATGCTGCCATACATTTTTATCCATTATTTTCTGTGTAAATTAATAAATGCTTAAACATTCAAACAGTAACAGAATGTCTAGCAATATAAACATGGAATGTCAAGTCAATAAATTAGCATGAATGCCCATGCTGCACTGCAGTCTTAATATAGAGGCTGTAATCTGATCACTTCTTCTTCCACTTGTAGACTTTTAAAGGATTGGGAGATACACAAATTCCAAAGGATTAATTCTTTCAAAATGCCAACAATTATCTCAAACCCACACACCTTTCCCACCACTTTAAGACCACTGTTCCTGTTTCTCTCATCTTCATCCTAGGGTCCTGAGAAATCCCTATAAAATAACTAGATTTAAGACAGCCATTACCTTGAAGCTTCTTGTCAGCTGCAGCCCGCTGAAATGCTGCTCCTCCCCCAAGACTGGCCAGGCACAGCTCACTCCGAAGCTTCTCAGAGAACGCTGTGCCCCCTCCCTGTGATGAAGACAGCCGGTCCTTCTCTGAATTAGGGGAGGGAGAATTGCCAGATTAAATTGCTGAAGTATAAAAGGGTAGAAATGTTCCTTTTTAAATAACTTGAAAGTGAATTAGCAACAAGTGTCTGTTAATTTCCCTTAGGGTGGCGATTTCTTGAAAAAAAAAAAAAAGGTTGTAAATCACTTTACTTTAAAAAAAAAAAGTCTGATTTAAACTATTTCACCATGTTTTTTTTTTTTTTTTTTTTCTTGCCTTCTCTGCATCTTACCTTGGTAGATAAATTTAAAACCCAGCTGGTCATGCTTCATTAAAATAGTTCACTAAGGATGTTGATTGGGATCACACTAAAACTGTACACTGTTTTAGGGAACATGACTTATAATCTTTAAATCTGTTTTCAGGACATGGTATGTCTCTCCTTTTATTGAGTTCTTTTCTTAAATGCTTCAGAAATTTCCAGATATATCTTCAAGGAACATGGATATTTCTGACCAGAGGCTGGAAATCACTGGTTTGCAGGCAAATGCCCATTTCATATACCCTCATCAATAACTGGCAAATCCTCCTTCTTATATTTTATTAGTAATTTTCACTCACACAAATCAATGTGGGGAAAATTAATTTTAAAAAATTTACATGTATTTGTTTTTCTGTATGTCTGAAACATATCTTGCACACTTTGTTCATTAAAATTCTCCTGTGTTAGATTAAAATTCAGCTGATTTAACTTAGAAAGCTAATTTAAAGTATTGCTAGGGATAATTTTAGAAGTGAAAATATTTGGGAATGAAGTGTTTTATTTGACCTCTATATTATCTAATACATATTTATAAACTTATTGTTATATATTTTATTTTATATAAAATTTATATATACTAAATAAACACATATATGTAATCTTTTATTACATTAGAAAAGGTAAACTAATACATTGGCCAAAGAGAATGACTACATGCTCCTGATTAATTTAGAACCCAATTAAACATCTAGAAATACACATACTTAACAAATGTCTGACAGCATTCAATGTATAAGCCACTTTCAAATCCAGAATGTGAGATGTAAAGGGACACAAGATATGATGGGTTGTGAAGATCTCAGTTCTAGGGTTCTCCCAAACTGGATGATGTTAGGTATCCCTCTGACAAAGCATCCAAGGCCTTAGTTTTCTGTGGTTGGTGAGTATCTACAGTAAGTTCTACTTTATTCATTTTTTAGAGAGGTCTAGCAAACACTTTTATTAGTCTTGACTAGGTATCTATGGAAACAACTCTATCTTAGCACTCAAAATATATAATCATTTTTTGTTGTTAAGTGTACAATATTAAGTGGTTCACGGGCTTCCCTGGTGGCTCAGCTGGTAAAGAATCGGCCTGCAATGCGGAAGACATGGGTTCAATCCCTGGGTTGGGAAGATCCCCTGGAGAAGGGAAAGGCTACCCACTCTAGTATTCTGGCCTGGAGAATTCCATGGACTGTATAGTCCACGGGGTCTCAAAGAGTTGGACATGACCGAGCAACTTTCACACATAGTGGTTCACAATTTTAAAGATTATATTCCATCTACAATTATTATAAAATACTGGCTATATTCCTTTTGTTGTACAATAGTCCTTGTAGCTTATTTTATACATAATAGTTTATACCTCATAATCCCCTACTCCTATATTGTCCCTTCCCACTTCTCTATTTCCACTAGTAATGATTAATTTGTTCTCTGTATCTTGTGAGTCTGCTTCATTTTTGTTATATTTACTAGTTTGTGGTATTTTTTAGATTCTGCATGTAAGTGATATCATGCAGTATTTGTCTTTTTTTTTTTTTAATTTTATTTTATTAGTTGGAGGCCAATTACTTCACAACATTTCAGTGGGTTTTGTCATACATTGACACGAATCAGCCATAGAGTTACAGATAAAGAACATTACAGCATACTAACACATATATATGGAATTTAGAAAGATGGTGATGATAACCCTATATGCAAAACAGAAAAAGAGACACAGAAGTACAGAACAGACTTTTGAACTCTGTGGGAGAAGGTGAGGGTGGGATGTTTCAAAAGAACAGCATGTATATTATCTATGGTGAAACAGATCACCAGCCTGGGTGGGATGCATGTCAAGTGCTCGGGCATGGTGGGCTGGGAGGACCCACAGTATTTGTCTTTCATTTAGCATAATACCGTCCAAGTCCATCCATGTTACTGCAAATGGGAAAATTTTACTCTTTCTTATGGCTGAGTGGTATTTCATTGTATATATACCACATCTTCTTTATCCATTTATCTGTTATATACAGTTAGGTTGCACTCATATCTTGGCAATAGTAAATAATTCTGCTGCTACAAACATTGAAGTGAATGTATCTTTTCAAATTAGTGGTTTTGTTTTGGTTTTTGGATATATACACAGGAGTGGAACTGCTGGGTCATATGGTACTTCTATTTTTAGTTATTTTGAGAAACTGCCATACTGTTTTCCACAGTGACTGCACCAGTTTACATTCCCACCAACAGTATACAAGGGTTTTCTTTTCTCCACATCCTCACCAAAATTTGTTGTGTTCTTCTTTGATAATAGCGATTCTGATAGGTGTGAGGCGGTATCTCATTGTGATAATTTGGGGGATGCAGTGTTTTATTTGGCCTCTGTATTATATAATATGTAATGTATATAAATATATATATTTATATATAAATTTTATTTTATATACTTTATTTGATATATAAATGTGTTTGTATGTAAAACCACCTCTATGTAAACATTAATATTAGAAAATATATAATAATAATGAGGATAATCCCCAGGCTAGTATTTTATTGATGGCTCTAATAATTACAGTATGTAATCTTTTGTACTATAAACCACCCCTAAATCTCAGAGGCTCAGCCCCCAAAGAGTTTCTAATGCTGATGTCAAAGTTCAACGGAGGTCATCAAGTGGCCAGAGAGGGAGAGGAGTCTCCGTTCTAAGCAGTCATTAAAAGACTCAAACTTCCTCCATTCTATGACTCTACCATCTTCTTTGGCCTTGAAGTCCTCCATAGTCTTTGCACCTGACTAACGAGGATCACAAAAGATTCAGACATGACTTAAGTGACTAAACAACAACTACAAAGGATCTTATGAAGATGGTCACTGGAGAATCCCAGGAAAGGTTTCAGAGGCCAGGACTGGCAAACGTCACTATTGGTCACAGTCAACTAGATAAAACTGTTAAACAGGCTGGGGAAAGTAGTCTCCTTATGACCCAGGAGGAAAATGAAACACAATTTGATGAACACGTAGCATTCTCTCTGCCAAAGGAGGTTTTCCCTTTCCATCTTTTATGGACTTTTGTTGTTTATGTTTTTTTTTTCTTTTCTTTTTCGGCTGTGTATCATATCTATAAAGACCAGGGCAGACATTTCTATTTGCCCACCATACATTCACTTTTTGCGTTCTTCGTCATTAACAGAACTCCAGTTGCATTCAAGGTGGCAGTGTAAACTCTTAAAATATTTTTTTCCCACAATCCTCCAAATAAACCCTGGCCACAAGATGGAATTTCTTGCCAAATAATGTAAACAGAAATAGTTGTAAAGATTCTAGAGAGGGTACCTCCAAATAGGAAAACTGTATTCTTGGGCTTTTTCTTTTTCCCTCCCTTTCCCTCCTTCTCTTATTCCCCCTTAGAATTTGACCACAACAGGATTCAGACAGCCATTCTGGACCAAGAAGTGATTTAGAAAAAGGGTGCAACTCATTAGGGATGAAAGATCCTAACCCCTGAATAACGGATCCACACCATTCCAATCACTTTAACCCAGTGGAACAATAAGCTTCTATCTTACCTAGGTCACCGTCTTTTCTAGTCTCTCTAGTAATAGGAAAAAAAGTTGATCTTACATACGATTACCAACAAAAATAATATTATTATTATAGAATCAATCTTTTCAAAGCTTTCAAATTATTATTACATAATTTAAAGAGGATTATCAGGTTAGTATAAATATGAATTTATTTAAATGAAGAGATATATTCAATTATATATTTTACAAGTAATATTTCTCATTCCATCTTCTCATTTCACATGTTTTAGAAAAGTCAAGTGCACACAAAATATGGTCATTACATTAAACTTTTCTGTGTTCATTTTGTCTATTTTTTATATTGCATGCTTAGTCACTAAGTTATGTCTGACTCTTGGCAACCCCATGGACTGTATCCCACCAGGCTCCTCTGTCCATGGAATTTTCCAGGCAAGAATACTATACTGGGTTGCCATATCTTCTCCAGTGGATCTTTTTAACCCAGAGATCGAACCCACATTTCCTGTGTCACCTGCAATGGCAGGGGCAGATTCTTTACCACTGAGACACTTGGGTTAAATCAGAAAATACTACAACACCTCACCATTTTCCAAACAAAATACAAAGGAAAAGGTTAATTCCTTGGACAATATTTTTTACTTCATTGTTCTATAGAAGGAGTGGGAGAAGAAGGATAACCAATAATAATGCTAATACTACTACTATTAATGAAGATATAGAATAATTACAGATATAATAATATCTTAACATCTATAGAGTTTTCCATGTGCCAGGTATTGTTTCCAGCACTTGACATATTATTTTATTTAATTATTAGATGGCTATTTCAGGTAGGAGAGTCCCATGCCCGAGTCATTCTGCATAACAAGAGTAGTAATATTACTAATGATAATGACAAAGAATGACAGAAACCAAAAGTGTTTTCTTACCATGTGCCAGGCACTCTGCCAAGTGCTCTGTTTACAACATCTCCTCTATTCTCACAAAATCTTGTTAGATGGGTATGCTGAGTATTACCACTTTATAGAAGAGGCATTAGAGAGGTTAATTAACTTTACAAGGATACCTAGAGACTATTGGGCACATGGGATTTGAATCCAGGTACTCTGACTCTCAGAGTCCATGCTTTTAATCATTAAAACACACTGAACCTACCTCATCCAAATGAAAAATGCTCTATAAATGTGGACTGGATGAATGGTGAATTAATTAGTGAATTTGAAATAGCTATGTCCTAGAAATCATGGAAACTTAAAAGAGAATCCTGTATCTAATTTAACATAAATTAGTCTTTTATGACATAATTATAAGAATGAGTGACATCCCATCACTTTTGCCAAATTCTACTGATTGGAAGCAAGTCATAGGTTCTGGCCATACTTAAAGGGAAGGAATTACATAAGGGGGTGGGTCCTTAGGGTGTGCCCACCACAATACTGTATGATTCCACTCATGTGGCATTTTCAGAAAGCGGAAAATACAGTGACATGATCAGTGGCTGTCAGGGATTACAGGTAGATGGAGGGTATGACTACACACGGTTGGCACAGAAAGTTGTCAGGGTGATAGAATCTTCCACATCCTGGCTGTGACAGTGAGTTTATGAATTTACACATGTGTAAAATCCAAAGAAGTGTATACAAAAAATCATGTGTATGATGCTTTAAGTATGATTTTAACCTATATAATAAAAAATAAAAATTTAAATGGAAAAATTTAATAATTACTGTATAAAAATCAACTATTTATAAAAATGCTTTAGAGGTATGCTGCTTCCTGAAGCAGATTTAATAACAAAACAAAAATAACACCCATACACATATTATTAGAAAGCATCAGTTCCATTTTGACTTAAGATACAATAAACCATAAGAGAATGTCACCCATAATTTAATGATAAAAAATGTAAGTAATCCACAAAACCATAATATCCCTTGAGCTCATCACAGAACTGAGGTAAAATGAATTCCAAAGGGTAACCAGCCTCTTCGGCAAAGCATGGAGACAGAAGTAGCTGTCATGCAAGCAAGTTAAAAAAGAATCAGCTGAACGCTTAATGAATTTTTAAAATCTTAAACTCTTAATGGGCTAGTGTCCCAGTAGTTTGGAATATACACTCACTGCCAAGTTATTTTTCAGTCCTTAACCAGAAGCACACAAACATGACTGTGGACAATGCAGAAGACCAAAAGAGCCCATGTCAGTGGTTCAGGTATGCAGGAGGCAACCAACTGTTGCTGGCAGACAGACATGAAGCCCCACACACTTATACAAACCCTTCTATGATGGGACGCAAAAGTCTTAAGCCACCAGGGGAAAAGCAAAAGCCACCTTCCCATGGAAGGGAAGGTAGGAAACCCTCCTATCCCCAAGACAAAGGCAGAAATCCATAGCTGCTGGGGAGCAGTCAAAGCAAAAAACTCTGCCCTTGAGGAGGAGCAGGAAACCTTTGAGTTCAAGTTTCTCTATGAATAAAAAGCAGTGGTCAACTACTGCTGAGGAAGGGGCAAGAATATATCAACCTTAGATCCCTGGTTGCGCAGATGGTAAAGAATCTGCCTGCAATGCAGGAGACCCAGGTTCAATCTCTGTGTCAGGAAGATCCCTTGGAGAAGGGAATGGCAACCCAACTCCAGTCTTCTTGTCTGGAGAATTCCATGGACAGAGAAGCCTGGTGGATTATAGCCCATGGGGTCACAAAGAGCGACTAACACGACTGAGCGACTAACACTAGATATAAATCAGAGGTTAGCTGCCATTTGGAGAGGAAAGAATGCTGAGAAAGTGCAACCATAAGATCTAGCTACATAGGGCCTCCCTAAAGCTGAGGCTGGATGAAAAAAACAAAGAACACTCCCTGCCTCACCAGGAACCTAGCATCTAACAATAACAGCAGCTCCATGCTGGGAAACAGGCAAGGGCATGAAGAGAGACACCACCCTCCCCAACATGTGGCGCAGATGTAAAGGAACTATTGAAAATTTAGAATTGAAAAAGACCACTGAGAAAATACCTCTGGCACTCAGGCTGCACTCTAAGCAAAAAGTTTGTTATGCAAGTCAGATGATAATGAAATGAGAAAAGAAGGACACAATCTCCAGTTTATTTTATGATACCAGTATTAACCTCATACTAGAAGAAAAAGCATAAAAGGAAAGAAAATTATAGATCAACTGTGCCTCAGAAACAAAGACACAAATCCAGTGATACAGATACAGAAATGATATAGAATTACATAGAAAATGATTATAGAAAAAGGATAAAATATTATGACTAAATGGTGTTTATCTTGGAAGCATAAGGATGGTTATACATTTGCCAATAAATCAATGTAATTCACCATATCAACAGACTAAATAAAGAAGAAAAATAGAGGTCTTCTCAACTGACGCAGAAAAGCATTTAACATAATTCCACAGACATTCATGATAAAAAATATGTTTGGCATACCAGTAATTAAAGGGATCTCACTCAACTTGAGCAAGGGCATCTATAAAAAAGCCTAAAGTTAAAATCCTACTTAATAGTGAAATATGGAATGTTGTTCCCCTAAAATTAGGAACAAGAATGTCTGCTTTCAACACTTCTATTCTACATTGTATTAGAGATCTTAACCAATAAATAGCAATTGAAAAATAAAGGCATGCAGAACAAAAAGGAAGACATAAAGCTGTTTTTAATTGCAGACAACATGATGATCTATGCAGAAAATTCCAATGAATTTAACAAAAGAAAACAAAAGCTACTAAACCTAATACCTGTTTATCAATATCATCAGCTATAAGGCCAACATAATTTATTTCTATAGAATAAAAATTAGAAGTTGAAGTTTGACAAAGTACCATTTGTAATATCAAACCCAAGGAAATACTAAGTTAGAATAAATCTAACAAATATGTGCATGATTTGCACACTGAAGACTTTAAAAATGGTGAGAGAAATTAAGGAAGAGCTGAATAAATGGAGAACTATATCAAGTTCATAGACTAAAAGATGAACTATTTCTAGGCTGTAACTTCTCCCCAAACATATCTATAGAATCATTGCAATCTCAATCAAAATCCCAGCAGGCTTTATGTAAAACTTGAGAAGGTATCGCTAAAATGTATATGGAAAAGCAAAGGAACTAGGAGAAAAACCAGAGTAATTTTCAGAAGAAAACACAAAGTTGGAAGACTCATACTACCTGATTTAAAGACTACAGTAAGCAAAACAGTGTATTGAATATTATTGGCACAGGATAGACATATAGATAAAGAAAACAGAAACAGACCAGCAAATATGGTTTATGACAATGGTAATTAAATGGAGAAGTGATGGTCTTTTCAACAAATGATGCTGGAAAAATTGGACATTATATGCAAGTATGTTCACCCTGAACCCTTAGATAGGACCATACACAAAAATTAGCTCAAAATGACAGATTGACTTTAATGTAAAAGCAAAAACTAAGAAACTCATGGAAGAAAACAAAGCATGAAATCTTTGAGACCTTCATTCAGACAAAAGATTTATCAGACCACAAAAAACATGGACCATAAAATTTTGATAAATTTGACTTGAAAAGTTCTCTGCTCTTCAAAAAATAAAATGAAAATCCAGAGTGGGAGAATATACTTGCAGATCAAGTATCAGATTTAAAAAAAAACACTTGTATATAGAATACATAAAAAAACTCTTATCATTCAATAAGATTAATGGCCCAATTTAAATAGATCCTCATCAAAGAAGATATATAAATACCAAATGAACACATTAAAAAATGCTCAACACTATTAGTAGTTAAGGATATGCACATAAATCTACAATGAGATACCACCAACACCTTTATAAAAATAGCTAATATTAAAAAAAATATATCTGACAGTATCAATTGCTGGCAATGATGCAGAGCTACTGGAACTTATATGATGCTGGTGGAAATACAAAATATCACAGCTACTTCAGAAAACAGTTTGGCAGTTTCTAATATATTTAGACATACATTTACCAAAACCAACTAAGAGAAATGAAACTTATGTACAAAGATCTGTTCTGGAATGGATGTTGCTGTTGTTTAGTAGCTAAGTTGTGTTTGATTCTTTTGGGACCTCATGGACTGTAGCCCACCAGGCTTCTCGGTCAGTGGAATTTTCCAGGCAAGAATACTGGAGTGGGTTGCCATGCCCTCCTCCAGAGGATCTTCCTGACCCAAGGATCAAACCCATGTCTCCTGCATCGCAGACGGATTCCTTACTGCTGAGCCACTGGGGAAGGCCTCTGGAATGTATACAACTTTAATCATAATCAGCAAAAACTATAAAGCTACTGGTGAGTGAATATATAAGTTGTAAAATAACAGAATACCTGTAAGCTAATTTAAGAAATAAACCTCTGATACATGTACCAACATGAGTAAATTATCAGAAACATTATGGTAAGTGAAAGAAATAATGCAAAAGGGTAGATATTGTATAATTCCATTTATATGATATTCTGAAAAATGAAAACTATAGGGACAGAAATCAGACAAGTAGTTGCTAGGAACTGTGGTAGAGAGAGAGTATTCACTACAGTGAGGCAGTAAGGAGCATTTTGAAGTTATGGAACTATTCTATAGCCTGACTGTACTGGCTATTACATGACTGTATATGTTTGTCAAAACTCATCGAATTACATACCAAAAAGACTGAATTTAACTCTATGTAAACTATACCTTAACAAATCTGAGTCTTAAAAAGGCATCCAATCAGAATATAACCTATATAACAAATTGATGTTTTACAGTGAGCATAATGGGAATATATATAGGAATTTTGTTTGTACTTTGGTCAATGATTACCTAAAGAGGTTGTGAGTACCACAGGTATGTGTAGAAATATCCTCTGTAGTGTATAAAGAACATATTAAATGTTCTATTTGTTTAACCTCTTTAAGTAATTTTTTTGTTATGCTTAGCCTAGCATCTTTATCTTTTTAACTTTTATACTGAAGTATAGCTGATTTACCCCCTGGAGGAGGAAATGGTGACCTACTCCAGTATTCTTGCTTGGAAAATCCCACAAAAAAAGGAGCCTGGAGGGTTACAGTTCATGGGGTCACAAAGACTCGGACACGAGTGAGCACACATAGTTGATTTACAATGTTGTGTTAGTTTCAGGGGTACAGCAAAGTGATTCAGCTATACATATACATATATGCATTCTTTTTCAGATTCCCTTCCCATATAGGTTATTGCAGAATAATGAGTAGAGATCCCTGTTCTATACAGCAGGTCCTTTGTTGATTATCTATTTTATTAATATATACAGCAGTGTGTATATGTAAATTCCAAACTCCTAAGGTACCCCTCCCCCACCCTTGCCCTTTGTTTACCATATGTTTGTATTCAAAGTCTGTGAGTCTGTTTCTGATTTGTAGATATGTTCACTTGTATCATTTTAAAAGATCCTACATATAAGTGATATTATATGATATTTGTCTGAATTACTTCAGTTAGTACAATAATCTTTAGGTTCATCCATGTTGCTGCAAATGGCATTATTGCATTCTTTTCAATGGCTGAAACATACAATAATCCATTGCATATAGGAACTGCATCTTCTTTATTCATCCCTCTGTCAATGGACATCCTAATTTTTTATTAACTTCTATTTTTGAATTTGCTTTGAAAATGTTGGCAGGTACCTGACTTTTGATGCAGTTCTGTAACTCTTTGCACAAATTCAAATTTCCAGTAAGTATCTCTTTCATTGAAGTTAGTTAACACAAGACAAATGTCAAGAATCTGGAGGACATCAGCACTCTACAGCTTGTGAAATTTATCCTTATTGGCAGAGTCTTTAACTCCACTGACATTCTGGCATGCCATTCAACCATATGAGTAGAAGGAAAAGAAGGAGCAGAAGCCAAAGTGCTAAAATCTGGAGACAGAGGTCTGGTTAAGAATACATCCCCAGTGAGAAAGTGGAAGCCAAATAACATATGAGAGACAGAATGGTTATAGAATAAACAAATGTCAATATTTTTTAGCTTATAAGGTCCATGTAAAAGAGTAGAAATGGTACATTTGGAATACTACCAAATACCATGGGGGGGGGGGCATGAGCATAGGTAAAGCAAGAAACTTTAGATTCTAAATAGATATTCAAAATATTGAATGACTGCTAAGGCGCAGGCACAAAGAATTGAAACTGTTTGTAAACAAAGTTAAGTTATTATTATTAATGCTCACTGGTCAAATGCCAGTCCACCTAAAGGGGAAGGATATCAGAAGAAAATTCACTAAGGGTGAGCATTCCAGGTAAGAAAAAGGCAAGCCAGACAGAAAATCACTGCCAGGGCCAAAGGGACATGATAATTTCTGGTCAAATATATGTAAACATGTCCAGGAAAAAAGAAAACAAAGACCAACCAGTGACCTAGAGATCACAAGAATATAAACTTGTCATGTTTGGAGAATTTTGCATTTCCTGAGTAATGCAAAAACTTAACACAGTGCCCATGGATGATGCTGGTAGGAATTCAAAAATTAGGATGATGGGATGGAAAACATTAAAACAAATAAAATGAAAGAAAGGTAGATGAGGACCCCACAATGTAATAATCACAGAACAAAGCAGATAAACTTTATTACTCTCTCAGTATTTAAGCAGATAAACTAGGCTGCAGTGCTCTTCACAGGATTATCAAGCAAATAGAAAGACCTTCATTGGATCTGCCTTGGTGGATTTAAAGATAAAGGGAATTCCCTTCTTATTGTGATCCCCACCCCCATCATCCTCTGAGCACCCATAGTAAAACAAAGATCCAGGCTGGACCAAATTTATTCCTGTCAGCACTCTGAATAAGGTTACTTATCAGTTCTCTAGTGAGGAGATATGAGAGACTGTTAAAGATATACTCTCTAAACTTTGGAGTTTCTCAGACAAGTGTTATGGCAAGGTTGTTATGTGTTAGAAGTTCTCAAACAGATACTCAGGCATGGGTTTGGGACTGAGTTCTAACTTTAATAGCTCACTAAAGAAACCACTGGTACTAACATATATCAAAAAAGATTACAAGGTTAAAATAATTTGTAAAAGATCAGTTAACAGTCTAAGTGCATAGCGAGAAGTAGATATGAACAAAAGGAGGAAGGGGACAAGCTGTTCAAAATGAGCCACTAATGATCTGAATGTGCATGTGATTGATACATCTAGATATAAACTGGAAATCAACCAGTGAACTCTGAATCATCTAGAAAAATCTTTAGGTCATTGGTCTGTGTGCCTGGTTAACCACAAAAACAGTAATTTTAGAGGTATCTATTGCTTAGGTCTGGGGCTTCCCAGGTGGCTCAGTGCTAAAGAACTCACCAGCCAATGCAGGAGATGCAGAAGATAGGGGTTAGATCCCTGGGTGGGGAAGATCCCCTGGAGAAGGAAAAGGCAACCTGCTCCACTATTCTTGCCTGGAAAATTCCATGGACAGAGGAGCCTGGTGGGGTACAGTCCATATGTCACAAAGAGTCGGACACGACTGAGTGCCTGAGCACACACAGGTACACACATTGCCTTAGGGCTACTAACTAGTTTCCTCCTTCTGTGCTTATACATATTCTCCTGAAAACTTGCAAGGAAGCTTAAACAAACACTTCTGAATGAGCGATATTCACTTAAAGAAAAAGGGAAGAGAATAAGCAAAGGGGTTTCCCCTGTCAAAGGAGAAGGAAGGTGGAAAATAAAAATAGAGCAGACAAAAAGGTGAATAAATATCGGGCACCAAAGAAACATACTGTAGTTTGGAAAATATTTAACAATATAAGAAAAGAGAAATAGCTCTATAATGACCCCTGTATTTAGGCATATTATAGCTATTAAGTATAAAGAATGAATGAGTGTGTGATGACAGGAGCTTCAGGAAGGGGAGTGTTGAACAATGAAATGCATCAGAGATACCATTGCTTTTATGGGGGTGTTTTGAAATTTTGGGACCTCTTGAGGTTTATTCTAAGGTAAAATAAAATAAAACTATTCAGTGAAAAGTTACAACAAAACAAAAATCCTCATGCAAAAATGTATTTTACAATCTTTTAATTTTTTAAAGATATCATACTGCCCTATCTACCCAAGGCAGTCAGACACAGATCCTGAGGTTTGTGTCTCTGGCATTCAGACAACAGCACAATGATCTCATTAAGAGGATGAGCTTAGGAATCAGATATTTGGAATGACTGTCATGGCTATTTACTGGATAAGGTGGTTTTCAAGGATTTATTGAGAGTCAGACAGCTGGATGAAACCTGCAAGTCTTCCGTAAGTAGACATCATCATACTCATTTGCATAACTTTTTTTTTTTAAAGAAGATATCTACTTTAACTTCAAAGCACAGAAATATCCTACCTGGTATCAATCTCGGCCAGCAACTCTCCTCAGATGGCCATCACAGGCCTTGGGGGATACAAGGGTGGTATGACCTGGACTGGGGCTGTGTCATTTGTATAATTTCTTTACAGGAGTTTAATATATCTAATTCTTTACTGAATATAATTTGTGGTTTTTCATTTAAAACATGGTCACTGAAGAGAATCAAAACAAATTGCACTCCATATTCTCAATTTAACCATGTTTTAACAAGAGATGGGCAGAGCCTTACCCAATGTCACATGGATCGTGCAGAGTTGCCCCTATGATCCCGTTGCTTTTATTCTCACTCCAGCTGCTTGTCCGCAGCAGGGCCTTCTCCCTGTTCAGCACTTCTGTGGTTGTGCTGCCCTTCTGGGGCTCAATTGGTGTCACAGATTCCTGAAGATTCCCCAGGTCATGTGCATCTCAGACATTAACCTAAGCTGTCCAAAAGGAGACAGGGAAGCAAACCAATTAAATGGAAAAGGTGTAAAGAAGCTTCCTTACCAAAACTTTAGCAGGCATGCTCTTCTGAAACACAAGGATGATATAAAATCTCAACTGTGATGTAGAGGCCTTGTTTATTTTCCTTCTTGTCCTTGGTATTTCAAATGTTCTCTGTGACACAGTTATGTTATTAGGTTGATACTAAAATCATCTCCCTCATGAAAAGTATGCTTTGGGGGCAGGAAAGAAGGAAAGTAATAATTACGTTATTCCTTTCTATAAGCCAAATCTGTGTAGCTATCTCTTTCTCTCGATTTTTTTTTTTTTTTTTGCTTTGTTTGAGTTCTCACATCAGTCCTCATGTGGGGCTTTGTCTTCTAGACACGTACAATTTTTTCAGTGGAACTAAAACCACATTCTACAAGCTGTCTTGTAGTCTGCTAATATAAAATACGTTTCACAGCTTTGTTTGCTCACTTCAAAAAAATAGTTGCCTGGAGAAAATCGGGAAAATCCTAGAAGCGCCATCTTGTGAGCAGTACCAGAGTTGCATCCTGTTACTACTAGATCCTTAGAGCAAAAGGGTGGGAACTTACATCCTGGCAAGCCAGCAGTTTTCTCAGGCTTCTAGGATATACCATACTAAAATTTAGAGTTTCGTTATGCATCACAAAAAATGGAATGCTAATGCCTTTAGTTGCAATGGTCTGACAAAAAAATGCATGCTTACTGAAAACTGAAAAGATATGATTTTTAAAAGAAAGCATAATTCTGTAAAACCAATCAATATTATTGTTTTCTTAATTATCTTTTAATATCTTTATATATATATAAATACATATTACTTTAAAACTAGCTTTTTGCTGTGCTCAAGCACACAGTTTGAAAAATTTTCCTTATAAATATTTTCAATGTGATTTTGTTTGAATCACTTCAAATGTAATTTCTCCCTGATTTATAACATTTTACCTGAAACTCTTTCTCTGATATTGTTAAAAAAATGTTTTTTAATAGAGACAGTAAGGACTGTACTGTCTCTCAAACTATACAAATAATCCCATGTAGTGAAGGTACCCTTCTATTTTTCCTGATGTTACACATATTGTATTAACACAGTCCTCTATCTTTAAATGACATAATATGGTGTTTGCCATTCTGCAATTTTCATTTTCACCTAATACTACTTCTTAGACATCTTTTCAAATCACTACATGCTCATACTTCTGTTTGTCAGCTATATAATGTTCAATTGTAATTGTATGGATGTACCATGTCACATATTTTTAAAATGGCTAGTAGAAACAATCCAAATCCTCTTCCTGTTTCACTATTAAACTTTAGAGATACAGAAAAACGGGTATTGCTGACCATGGTCATACCTGTTGTCTGAAAGAACGAGTTGCAAGGAGGACACAGACAGGTCTGTAGTCAACACAGCAACCAGGCTACGCACTTGATCAGGTCCAGGAAAATTTCAACTATCGGCAAAAGATGGGGGGGAGGTGGTTAGTTATGGCTGCATGTCTGTGTGTTTATGAATGATCATGTGTCTAAAATCAAAAGGTACAAATTTGTTTCAGTATCATTTTGCTCTACTTTTTAAAAATCATTTATCAATGATAAAAATGATCATGGAATAAAGCAGTTGTAAAAATGCTGAAACTGGTTAAAAATATATTTTGAAATCCCCAGTAAGCTGAATACTCCAGATATGCTATTAACACGGAAATCTAGTTACCAATACACTTTTTTAAAAACAAATTGTTGATCAATCAACAGCATATCTGAATCCGTTCCATGTTCCTTGTACATTTATATTTTACATGTCAAGCACTTTTCATGGTTACATTTTTCCTATCAGTTATTTTTTGTAGAATAATAAATGCTTCAATAAAATCTGTACCAAAGATAGAAACATGGAATGCCATGTAAAAAATTAACATGAACAGCATGCCTCACTGAAGTCTTAATTTAGATGCGGTAATCTGATCACCCATTCCCACACTGTGGACTTTAAAAAATATCGGAGAAACTGAATTTTCAGGGGATTGATTCTGTCACAGTAACAGGAATTTCCCCCAAAATATATTCTATTCTCACCTCTCCCAGGCAACAGCCTCTATTTTTTTTCCACCGTAACACTGAAGCCCAAAGAAATCCCCAGAAAAAAACTAGCTTTAAGACAGCCATTACCTTGAAGCTTCTTGTCAGCTGCAGCCTCGTGAAATGCAGCCCCTCCCCCAAGAGTGGCCAGGCACAGCTCACATCCAAGCTTCTAAGAGGATGCTCCGCCCCCTCCCTGTGATGGGGAAAGGAGGGGGCCTTTCCCTCAATTAGAGGGAGGAGAATTGCCAAGTTAACTGAAATTCACTTAAAGGAGAAAAACGTTCATTTCTAAAGGACTTGAAAGAGAAATGGCAACTTGTGTCTCTTTCATTTCCATTCAAATCACAAGGGTAGGTGACTTCCTGAAGAGAAACAGCAAATCCCTTTATCATATAGTAAAGACCCAGTTGAAAATATCTCTTACATATTTTCTTGCCCTTTCTGTTAACATTTTTACAAAAGATTTTAAGACTCAACTGGTCATGGTCCACTAAAAAGACCTGCTAAGTCCTTGCTTGTGATTACAGTGAATGGATACACTGTTTTGTGGAGAATTAAAACTGTACAGTGTTAATTCTTCTGGCCCTGGGACATGATATGTTTCTGTTACTCAGTTTCTCTCATTTATCCTTCAGAAAGTTTCAGCTTTTTTCAAGTCAAGTAATTTTTTAAACACAAACATCTACCAAAATCCTTAATGAAGAGAGATATGAGAAATATATCTCTGATATATTAAAACTGAAAAAAAACTATTTATGGTTTAAAAACACTATAAAGCAAGTTGAAAACACAAGAATAAATTTGACAAACTGGTTCTTATTCAAAAAATAGCCCTAAAGTAGCTCTTACATATTAATAAGGAAGAGAGTGAGGTTAAAAAAATGAGCAAGAGACATAAATAGACAATTCACAATGTTCTGAGGGAAAAATTCTTACCCACTCCCAATATTAACTTCCTTGTCAGCAAGCTCACACAGTTCAACTACAGGGACCTCTGTCCTTCCCATATAGTTGCAAACCTCCAGGCTGTTTGGTAAAATTGTTTAAATTTGCTGTTTTAAAGTCCACTTGACTCAATAATCAATGCCCTTTAGTTTACTTTCACCTTGTACAAAACCTGATGTTTAGGCTTCCATCTGCATCTTCATTTGTTTTATATCAGTTTGTTCAATTTGTTCAGTGGAGAAAGGGATATGCTGTTCAATGGGGCTCCTCAAAACTCAAATATCCAAAATAAAAATTAAAATTAAACAATCCATAAAGATATTCACCTTCCCTAATAAAGAAATGCAAAACAGCAATGAGATTTCAATTTTACTTATAATGAAGTGGGGAAAAATGATTCAATGGAGAGTTGGCAAGAGTGAGAAAATGGGTACTCTTGCTCATGTGCAAGGTCACAAGGCTGGGAAGAGGGCAAAACAAAATTAAGGCAAGAGTCTTAGAGACTTCCCTGGTGGTCAGTGATTAAGACGTCACCTTTCAATTCAGGGGACACAGGTTTGAGGGCTTCCCTAGTGGCTCAGACGGTAAAGAATCCACAGCGCAGGAGACCTGGGTTGATCCCTGGGTTGGGAAGATCCCCTGGAGAAGGAAATGGCAACCCACTCCAGTATTCTCGCCTGGGAAAATCCATGGACAGAGGAATCTGGCAGGCTACAGTCCATGGGGTCACAAAGAGTTGGACACGAATGAGTGACTAAGCACAGGCACAGGTTTGAGCCCCGGTTGGGTAGCTAAAATACCACATCTCTCGTGGCCAAGAAACAAAAACATAAAACAGAAGGAGTACTGTCACAAATTCAATAGAGACTTTTAAAAAGATGGTTAAGATGGTAAGTTTAAAAAACAAAACAAGACACCCAAAACCCAGTTTTACCTTTTTTCCACACAGAAAGATATGTTCTCTTGATCAGTACTCACTGCTTTCTGCACTTAGAAACCTGTCTCTGAGGATTCTAGAATAGAACAAAGGATTATGTCATTCACTTTCTGATTGGAGGGAAATTAATGACTGGAACCCCCAGTAAGTGCTACTTAACATATGTCCTTCTTGGTGAACATGCTGGTGAACCACAGCAATTTTCAATAATTATCACACTTGTCTATGAACTCCCCATCTTTCACATACATTCACATTCTCACACAAATTAAAAAATATATTTCTGCACTATGCTCTTACACTGACCATATCTGCATTATAATTTCACTCAACCATAGACTAGTTACAACATATCATCTCTTCTGTGTCACAGGGACCTGGCCGTACAGCAACTGATAATCATTGGTTATGGAGAGAAATGCTCATTTCATCCAATCCTCATTTACAATTGGCAACTCCTTGTTCTTGTGCTTTAGTTGTTTGCAGTTTGATATCTTCTTTATCGAGCATTTTTGTTCACAAAATATTCAAGAAATTAAGAGTTAAATTTATATTTTAATTGCCTTTAACCTAGGGGTGTCATTTCCCAGGAAGTGACAAAACCTACATGCTGCTAAATGGATCATTCTGAGGGTTAGTTCTCTTAAGATAATGTTTTGCTAATTCAAAAACAATATATGTGTGTGTGTGTGTGTGTGTGTGTGTATAAAGTGTAGGTAAAGTTGGTGAAGCCCTCACAACCCCATCCATCATCACAATGAACAAGTAAACACGACCCCTGTTTCTTAGTACCTCTGACTAATTCAGGTTAGAGAAACAGAGCTGCAGTATGACACAGCTCTTCCTGTGATTAACAAACAGAGAGAAAGAAAACTATGCATCAGGGGCTCTAAAGAGAGAAGCCATCTTTCTTTCACAGACATATAACAAGAGGGTCAGGCTAGATCAAAATTATTCCACTAAGCAATCTGAGTAAAGGACATCAAGGGTTCTTTAGTGAGGAGATACAGATTTCTCTCAGCAAAACCCAATGTTTAGCCTTTAAGTTTGTCACAGAGGCATTGTGACAGGGAAGCAGGCAGACAGTTGTGGGTTTGAGACCTTTACTAGCTGAGTGGAGAGAAAATTTTCAAATCCTTGATAACCATGCTGACTTGTCATGTCTCCATACTAGATCCCACAGTTAAGAAACATGCATAACTCAAAAGCGTGTCTGACAATAACCTAGGCTGTCTAAATATGAAACCACATTTAATGGTACAATAATTAAAAAAGAAGAATTTAGTAGCTAAGTGTGCAGTGAGAGCTAGATGAGACAGGAAGGATATGGAAACGGGTAAAAGAAATCCTAATTTAACCACAGAGAAACTGAATTTGCAATATATTCAGTTAGTGCACCAGGATATAGATAGGAACTCAACCAATAGATATGCAGTGTCCTGGAAAATTCCTCAGGACACCGATCCAGTTCTAGCTGCCTAGTTTTCTAGAAAAGCAGTTTTTGAAGGACCCTTAACACTACTGCAGTAGGGCTAATAAATGGCTCTCACCTGCTGTAGCCTCTTTTTATCCTCTGAAACCCACAAAGTAGCCGGAATAAAGTGTTTTCAATGGGCACCAACTGGATTAGATTAAAATATGGCAAAAAAAAAAAAAGGATCAGATAAGAAGTTTACCCTGCTAAGCAGAAAGAACATGGACAATGATGATGGAGACAAGATAAAAATCAGAAGGATAATATCAGAGAAAGGAGATCAGAGACATGGACATCTTTTGGACATCAAGGGAAGAAAAACAAGAAGAATTATGATAACACAAACCCAATATCACTTCTTTATTATTTCTGTTGTACTGTGAGAAAAGAATGCATGTGGGAGGGACTTTGGAAGTGGCAGGACATTATTTGTGTTCTTGGGTAATTCAGGCCATTTAAATCCCACAGGGTTATCACAACAGAATTCTGGGCTTTAATGTTTTCAAAGCTGCTAGTGCTGCCTTGCCTATCCAAAGCAAAGATCTCATGGACACAGATAATGAGGTTTGGCATCAATAGCCTTATTCAAGATAGTGTACAGAAGTCTATTTGAGGAAGGCTGTGAGACCTTAAGCAGGTCTTAAGAAATACTTGTAACTACGCTATCTAGTACTTCCCTGGTGGCTCAGTGGAAAAGAATCTGTCTGCCAGTGGAGGAGACGTGGGTTCAATCCCTGGGTCAGGAAAAGCCCTTGGAGAAAAAAATGGCAACCCACTCCAGTATTCTTACCTGGAAAATCCCATGGACAGAGGAGCCTGGTGGGTTACAGTCTACAGGGTCATAAAGAGTCAGACACAACGTAGTAACTAAACAACAACAACATGCTGTCTAGTATGTGGTGACAACAACTGAGCAAAGCTGTCAAGGATTGTAGTCAGGTCCCTGGCTGCAACCTCTGGTAGACACCTGAATAGCCTCTTCAATTATTTCTTCATAGTGGTTAAACACATGAGGTATTTTCCCCAAAACTAGAAGTGATGGCTTTTAATTACAAAACATTAGGGCTGCAGAACAGGGGCAAAAGAATTGTATCTCAAATTACCAACCTAACATAATTTTAGTATGAAATGTGTCTTTTAATTTAAAATGTTATGGCTACAGAGCAGGAAACAAAATAAACTATACCTCTTATACCCCAAGTTCTCAACATGTTTTTAATGTGAGATATTTCATGAGATGGGAAGAACCTTACCCAATGTCACATGGATCATTCAGGGTGTGCTCCTGTGATGCGGTTGTTTTTACTCTCACTCCAGCTGCTTGTCCAGCAGAGCCTTCTCCCTGTTTGGCCGTTTTGTGGTCGTGCTGCCCTTCTGAGGCTCAACTGGTGTCACACACAGATTCCCCAGGTGATGTGCATCTCAGACATTAACCTAAGCTGTCCAAAAGGAGACAGGGAAGCAAACCAATTAAATGGAAAAGGTGTAAAGTTTCCCTACCAAAACTTTAGCAGGTATGCTCTTCTGAAACACAGGAATGAGATAAAAATCTCAACTGTGATGTAGAGGCCTTATTTATTTTCCTTCTTGTTTTTGATATTTGAAATGTTCTCTGTGACACAGTTATATTATTAGGTTGATACTAAAATCATCTCCCTCTTGAAAAGTATGCTTTGGGGACAGGAAAAAAGGGAAATAACAATTGCCTTGTGCATCTCTATAGGCCCAATCTGTGTAACTATTTTTTTTAATGCTTTCTGTTTGAATTGTCATATCAGTCTTGGTGTGTTTTTATTTTATACATGTGCAATTTTTCAACAAACTGCAATCACATTCTACATATTGTCTCATAACAGAAAATATATCTCATTGCTTTATCTGTCCAGTTCATAAATATGGTTGCCTGAAAGAAAATTTAGGACATCTGGCAAGTGTCATCTTGTGACTAGAACCAGAACTACTGCAGATACTCAGGTCTTTGGTCAGCAAGGGTGGGAACTATACTAACCAGACTGTAGCCTTCTCAAGCTTCTAGATGGGTTTTTTTGTTTTGTTTTTTTGCTTCTAGACTTGTTCATTCTCAACTTCAGAGTTGTGTAGGTGCCATATAAAAGTGGGGTTATATTTCCTCATTTTAATGTTTGTTATTATATATTTCATGCATATTGCATATCTTCCTTCATCTTTTGATTTTTCAAGAAAGAAAGCAAATTCTCACAATAATGGTCAAAATATAATGGCTTGCTCTATATATTTTTCTTAAACATATTAATGTGCATATTTTTGTAAACCAGACTTTATCCTTCCTAATAACATATTTTAACACCTTCTCACATCAATAAATATTTTCTACATCATCTTTTGGGCTTCCCTTATAGCTCAGTTGGGAAAGAATATGTCTGCAATGCAGGAGACCTGGGTTCGATTCCTGGATCAGGAAGATCCCCTGGAGAAGGAAATGGCAACCCACTCCAGTATTCTCGCCTGGAGAATCTCATGGACAGAGGAGCCTGGTGGCCTACAGTCCATGGGGTTGCAAGAGTCGGACATGACTTAGTGACTAAACCACCACCACCACCACTTCATCATTTTGTGAATAACCTTTACATGATAATCCTACATTTCTCAAATTTTATCTCATTTTCTCATAATGAACCTGATTCAAGCTTGCTAGTTTCAGAATAAGATTTTTTAAATGGAGAAATGTAATATATAAAGAGTCGAAATGTTCTGTTTCCAATTATACTCACATATCTCCAATTAATAAAGTAAATGCATATTTCCAAAATTTTCTTGCATATAATGTACCAATATTATTACAGGTCATTCTGCAACATGCTTATTTTTAGAATATATCTTCTATATCTTTTCTTATTTTTGCACTTAGCTCGCTACATTAGCTTATTTTTTTTTACAGTTGCATAGTATTCAAAATTATGGTGAACTATCCTACATGACTATTCCATAATATGCTTTGAACATTTTTTGAAATCTTTCTCAAAAGTACATAAAAATACAAATACATATCTTCTGCTTGAACCAAAGTCTGGACAATAGTCTAAATATTTGAACTGCAAGCAAAGCACAAGCAACCAGATAATGAGCCTTCTCAGACCCAGAGAAAAATCCACCTTTAGCTAAAAACAATGGAGTGTGTTTGAGTATTTAAATGTCTATAACAAAATGGATTTTTCTCTTTCAGCTCCATTATGTGCTTCCAAAAACAAAACAAAACAAAACTAAAGGTACATAAAAGTCTAAAGAAGAAAATACACATCATTCTTACTCTAACCCCTGAATTGGTTTACTGCTTATATTTGAGCAAAATCCCATTGACTTTTCCCTCATCATATGTGTTTGTCTGTGTACATATGTAATTTAAATAATGTATTCATATGTGTGTGTATATATATATACATATATATATGTCCTTTTCTCATTCTACATATTAGAATACACTACTTTAAATTATATTTCTCCACTAACACATTTGAACACTTTTCCATGTTTCCTTATTTACTCATTTTTTTTTTGGTAGGTAGCTTTTCCCCCCATGTTTTTAAATTCTCATCTCAATATTTTTATGCTGACATAGCTACTCATGCTCTCTCATAGCATACTCTGGGCAAAGTAGTGGAAATTTCCTTTTTTTTCCTTAGACATCATTTATTACTATATATACTGTTGTGCTTTATTATATCAGTATAAGCCTATTATTCTTCAGCTCATGAACTTACAGATATTTTTCACATTACAGTATAAATTGGAATATATCATTCTTTTGATAGCTAGATAGAGACATAGACAATGATCGTCCTTTACACATCCATAAAAAAAAAAGTGATCCTTTTAAGACACTGAGTATTCCCTGACAATAAACTAAACTTATTAATGTCTTCAGTACTTAAATTCGCAGTTATACACTATTTCAGATTATTACTATACAAACTCCACCAAAACAGCAAGATTTGTTGGAAATACAATCAACAACCAAAGTAATATAAAAACCCAACACTTCCAACTAATAACTTCGTTTCTCATTGGGCGTTATCACAACATAATCTCTCTTTTTTTTTAAACTAAGGAAGACTAATTTTTCAAGTTTTGTTTCATCATTTATCTCTGTTACTACTGCTTTTTGACTGAAACATAAAATGCCCTACTCGAAAGTCAGCTTTTGCAACCTCCTGAAGTACTTTTTCCGCAGGTGTAATCTGATCACCTCCCCCACTCTTAAAGTGTGGAGTTTTAAAATATCTGGAAGGAATACAAAATTTAGACAGAATTCCCTCAAAGGAACTACGACTCTCACAAAACAACGCTCCTTTCCCACGACTCCAAAGCAGCAGCCCCTTCTTCTCACTTTTACTGCCAAGTCTCCAGAAATCTCCGAAAATAACTATCTTTTCACGACAGCCATTACCTCCAAGCTTCTCTTCTCTCTTCTGCGAGGCCTCCGAAGTCTGTATGTAATGCCGCTCCTCCCCCAAGACTGGCCACGGCCGGCTTACTCCTCCAAGCGTCTAGAGGATGCTCCGCCCCCTCCTTGTGCTGGGGAAAGCAGGAGGTCCTTCCCTCATTTAGAGGGAGGAGAATCTCCAAGTTGAACCGAAATACAATTAAAGGAAAGAAGAGTTCATTTTAAAGAACTTTAAAGTGTATTGGAAATATATGCCTGTTCAATTTTCTTTCAGACCCCTAGGGTCTGTGTTTTCCTGAAAAAAGAAGAAAGAAAAAGAGATAGCAAATATCTTTTTCATATAATAAAGATACAGTTAATATATTCCTTACATATTTTTTCAGGCTTTCTCTTGTACTTTATCTCTGGTAAATTTAAGACCTGCTAATCAAGCTTCACTAAAATCATGCTAAGTGTCTTGACTGGGATTGTAGTGGATTAATTAGATAGAATTAATTCTTTACAATTTTGAATCTGAACCTGGACCACATTACAGTATGTCTCTTCTTTCATTCACGTCTACTAATACTTCCTTACTTCGGCCGTTTCTGAAGAAAAATCCCCAAACAAAATCTGACTATACTGAAATTGGAAAAAAAAAAAAAAGAAATCAATGGTAAAATCACAATAAGCCACAGTCAAATATCAACCACAAACAGAGATGCTTTCAATGTATGTGACTGGATAAACAAAAATATCCTTAAACTAGCTGTTATATTTCAATAAGAAAGAAATGATCAACATAGTAGAATCAGGCAAAGGACTCTAGCAGACAATGCACGATGTTCTTTCCTACTTCTGATATTTGTGTGCCCAGTCTTGTCTGACTCTTTTCGACCCCATGGACTGTAGCCTGCCAGACACCTCTGTCCATGGACTTTTCCAGGCAAGAGTACTGGAATGGGTTACCATTTCCTACTCCAGGGGATCTTCCTGACCCAGGGATCGAACCCACGTCTCCAGCTTTGACAGGTGGTTTCTTTACCACTGTGCTGCCTGGGAATGTCATATTACTTCCCTATTAAGAAGTTCAAGTAGTGAAACTCCTAGGTTCTCTCTGCTTCTTCTAGACTAGAAAGGCCTCTAGGTGATGAATAAGTTGCTTAAATTTGTGTTTCTATTATTCATTTATTCTCATAATGAGAGTGCATGCATGCTAAGTAGCTTCAGTTATGTCTGATTCTTTGTGACCCCATGGGACTGTAGCTTGCTAGGCTCCTTTGTCCATGGGATTCTCCAGGCAAGAATACTGGAATGGTTGCCATGCTCTCTTTCAGGGGATCTTCCCAACCCAGGGATCAAATCTGTGTCTTTTACGTCTCCTACATTGGCAGATGGATTCTTTACCACTAACAGCTTCTTTACCACTAGCAGCCACTTGGGAAAACCCCATAATAAGCAATATCGTGCAATTTATTTTCCCCTCTTAATAAAGCTGACATTTTGTTTTCATTTGCTATTCCATTTGTTTTATTTTTATCTGTTCATCATTTTCAAGATATGACAATTGTGTACCCACTAAAGAACCTCAGAATGTGTAACACTGCAGAAATGTATAGAAATACATGACTGTGCAAGCCAGAAAATTTTGTTTAGGTTTAACAGAAGTGAGATTAAGCGTGGCCAGCTCTTCTTGAGGCTCTTATGGCATACAAAGCATTTTAATCTCTCCCAGATTAAAGTCTATGTATTTGGGCTCTCGGTGTCAAATATGATTTCTAACAGCACATTCTCCCAAGCGTTCTGATACAGTTTCAAAAGCCAAGGCTTCTCGATACTGCCACTCTATCAAAGCAGCTTTCTTTTCATGAGAATTTCTGCAAAATTGTGGAATCAGTTCTGCTCTTTATCAAGGACATAATACTAAGAAACATTGTTCATTGTAACGTAACAGTATTGAGAACAGAGAATGGACAAACGTTGTTCTTTAAAATTGTAAGACCTTGAGAAACTTTGATATTTAGAATGAAAAGATTTTATTCTGAGGGTTGCTCTTTTATTGCTGTTATTTTAATTTTCTTTGGTATTAAAATGGTTTTAAAAGAAATTAGTGGGATATAGAAAAAAGATATATCAAAATATAAAATATCAAATATGTCAGTTGTTGGTAAGGGATGAAGAACAACTTGAAGCTGCATACACTACTGGAATGTAAATCGGAACCAATATTTTGGGAAGTGTTTGATAACTATCTCCTACAGTTGTATGTTGTAGAGGTTAACAGAGAACATTTCAGGCTTTCAAACAGCAGAGTTACATGTCTAAACTGGTAGTAGAGAAATGATCCCCACAGAAAGCTATGCATATTCCAGAGCACATAGAAGACTATCCAGTGGTTATATGAAGTATATAATCAAAATTAATTTTTTTTATTTTTGTTTCAAAAACTTTATAAGTATTTTTAAATATTCTTAAAATTATTTGTATTGAAGAATCACATACTTTATAAAATATTGAACTATGAGAGGTATCAGCAAATCTTTTACAGTTGTGATGACAAAAAAAATTATGTGGGCACCTCTGCTTTATAGTCTCATAGCCCAAGTAGTGTTCCCCTTTGTCTTCTCTCTGATTTGCATATTTTTGGATTATAATCTCATAAAAAGACTACCCTGAACTTCCTAGATGGCCTATATACTGCTTTCACTTCTCAGAAAAGCGACTGTTCATTCAGTTCAGTTCATTTCAGTCACTCAGTCGTGTCTGACTCTTTGCGACCCTTTTAATCGCAGCACGCCAGGCCTCCCTGTCCATCAACAACTCCCGGAGTATACTCAAATTAATCTTCATCGAGTCGGTGATGCCATCCAGCCATCTCATCCTCTGTCATTCCCTTCTCTTCCTGCCCCCAATCTTTCCCAGCATCAGGGTCTTTTCCAATGAGTCAACTCTTCGCATGAGGTAGCCAAAGTACTGGAGTTTCAGCTTCAGCATCAGTCCTTCCAATGAACCCTAGGACTGATCTCCTTTAGGATGGACTGATTGGATCTCCTTGCAGTCCAAGGGACTCTCAAGAGTCTTCTCTAACACCACAGTTCAAAAGCATCAATTTTCGGTTCTCAGCTTTCTAAACAGTCCAACTTTCACACCCATACATGACCACTGGAAAAACCATAGCCTTGACTAGACAGACCTTTGTTGGCAAAGTAATGTCTCTGCTTTTTTAAGATAATAATGAGAAAACTGCTGACTGCAAGCATGTAGATCTCAGACAGGTTGAAAGCAGAAGGTTGGTGACACTTTAAACTTAACCTTGCCACCAAATCTGAGAATTGTGCACAAGCTGATCAAGCACCCTATAGCCCCTTCCTTAACACTGCCTTTAAAACTCCTTTCCTGAAAGCCATTGAGGAGTTCAGGTCTTTTGAACATGAGATGCCCATATTCCTTTCATTTGTTGTTGTTGTTCAGTCACTAAGTTGTGTCCTACTCTTTGCCACTCCATGGACTGCAGCACACCAGTCTTTCCTGTCCTTCACTATCTCCCAGAGTTTGCTCAAATTCATGTCCATTGAGTTGGCAGTGCCATCAGCCATCTCATGCTCTGTTGTTCCCTTCTCCTTCTGCCCTCAATCTTTCCCAGCATCAGGGTCTTTTCCAGTGAGTCAGCTCTTCACATCAGGTGGCCAAAGAGTTGGAGTTTCAGCTTCAGCATCAGTCCTTCCAATGAATATTCAGGGTTGATTTCCTTTAGGATTGACTGGTTTGACCTCCTCACTGTCCAAGGGACTCTCAAGAAAGAATTGAGAATATCAAGCATTTTCATCTGGTGGGGGTCTGCTTCCTGTAAAAACAACTTAGGAATGTGTGTCAGACCTTTATCTGTATCTTTCAGGGAACAGGGAGTTTTGGTGATTCTGCTTTGTGGTGGATTTACAATCTAAATTGTTACCAGTTTCTGTGATCAACAGCTACTCTTTGTTTCTACATCTTCACATTTTCTAATCATCAACTTTTGAGCTGGCCTTTCAAGACTCAGGGGAGGCCTGGGAGACTAAAGCCAATCTTTTGTTTCAGAAGACAGGAACTCTGGGTTTTGTACATGGTTTCAATACCTGCTTTACTTTGATACTCCTCAATCTTTTTTAAAAAATAACTTCTATTTATTGATTGCTGTGTCTTCATTGCTGCTCAGGCTTTTCTCTAGTTGTGGCAAGCAGGAGCTACTCTCTTGTTGCAGTGCATGGGCTTCTCATTGTGGTGACTTTTCCCATTGCAGAACATGGACTCTAGGGCATATGGACTCAGTAGTTGCACTCCCAGGCTCTAGAGCACAGGTTTAATAGTTGTGGCACCTGGGCTTAGTTGATCCTCATCATGTGAGATCCTCCCAGATCAGGAATCGAATCCATGTCCCCTGCATTGGTAGGCAGATTGAAGAAGACCACTGAGCCACCAGAGAAGCCCCCATACTCTTCAGTCTTGAAGGGAACAGGCACAGGAGAAGAAAGAGAATAAAGTTGTGAATAGAGAGGTTAATCACAAACTTAGCTTTAGGGGGAATTCAGTTTTGGTAACACTCTTGATGCATTTATGTAAATATATCACGGTATATAGAAAAAGAACACAGTTTAAAAGCCCAGATTCATAGATAAAATTAGTTTGTTACCATTAAGATTGATTTACTTTGGAATTTTATTTGGAAATTCTTCCTAGATGTTGGAGGTTGAATTAAAGGAATAATATCAATATAAGTACAAACTTTACTGATTATCATGATTGTAATAACAGTGTATAAAATACACCTATGTTCAATTTTTGCTAAATTCAAGATTGTAAAAAGCTAATTAATCAAACAGTAAGTCAAAATGGGAATGAATTGTTTTTTGGAGGGGGAAACCAAGAGGAGTAATATCTAAAGAAAAAAAAAATCCCCAAACTAAGAAATGGACAAACTTTATATTTTCCATCTTCATTTCAGTTTGAAAAAGAATTGCTGATGCTAAATTATTATTTGGTATTCTGTTTCCAATCTCTATTGACTGTTTCATGCTTTCCTGATAGATGGTCCTCTTATTTACTATTGCTGGAGGATGTAAAGTTAATCCCAATCTCAGGTAGATATATTCAGAACATTTGCTGCATAAATGCACTGCTTTTTTTAAATCTTATGACTGATAGTCAGTGTGTACCCAATTGCTACAAGCTTACTTAGTAACAACTGGCAAGGACATTATGTGTTTAAGACTTCATAAAAGGAAACTTGAATTAGTATAAAACAGCGACTCATATTTATGTAAGTATTCATAGTCTCCAACTTTGTAACATTCCATTTCAATGTCTTTTTGGAAGAAGCACATTCTCTTCTAAACGCTTTTGTTATCTTGCTCTTTCCCCCACTAGCAATTTAATAAATTTTGACACATATTAGAGATAACTTTATCCAAAACATTTTTATTAGACTATATACAAAGTATATAGCAGTCCCTAAGTCATTGACCTTGACCAATATCCAAGACTGGCTATGAATAAACAGCATGACCATAGGCAAGTATACTGCCTAAATGTTGGCACATCTTAAGTGCAAGAGCAGGATAAAAGAATTTACTGGAGTTGAGTCTTCACTTACAGAGAAATGCAAGCTAGTCAGTGTCACTGCCAGGGTCAAAGTGGGCTGAGAAATCCCTGGTCAAATGTGGGGGAACATGGTAGTGAAGGGAAAAGTGCTTCTAGTGCAGAGAAATGAACTCCTACAGAAAACCCTCTGACCTATGACCTCCAAGAATACAACTTTGAGTTGCCCTATTTAGAGATTTTGTTTTGCTTAGTCAATACTAAAACTTACATACTGCCAATGGCTAATGATCCTATGAGTTAGACCACTTAGGGTGATGCTACAGCAAATTTTTTTTTAAAAATTTAAGTAAAGGTGATGAAGACTTGACAATTACATTATCACAGTGTGTGTGCGTGCGTGCATGTGTGTGTGTGTGTGTGTGTTAGTCACTCAGTCGTGACCAACTGTTTATGACCTGATGGACTGTCGCCCACCTGGCTCCTCTATTCATGGCATTCTTCAAGCTAGAATACTGGAGTGGGTTGCCATTCCCTTCTCCAGGGAATCTTCCCAACCCAGGGATTGAAACTGAGTCTTCCACATTGCAGGCAGATTATGTACTGTCTGAGCCACCAGGGAAGCCCCAATCACAGTACATAGGTAATTTGTAAAATGACAACCAATTCTTACCACACTCTGAGATCACAGGTGAGAACTGCAGTGTGATACAACTCTTCTTAGGATTAACATCCCAAAGCTGGTCCCTTTCTGGTCTTTCTTGAGAACTCTAAAGTAAGAAGGAATTATCTTACTCTCTAGGGGACCCATAAAAGAAAGACCAAGCTGGACCAGAATTATTCCTGTATGTACTTTGAATAGAGGTTATCTTCATTTTCTAGATGAGAAAATCTAGAAAATGAGATGATAGATATCATCTAGAGATGATAGATAGGTAGATAGATGGATAGTTGTTCACAAGGCTTGCTATTTAGTCAGTAGAAGTTGTCAGGGAAGTGCATGCAGGATTGTTATGTATTTGATATTCTCAATAAGACACACAATCTGATAAATATGAATTTATTCCCCAGATTGCCATTTATTAGTCAAGTGATCTCATGTAAGTTTTTTAACTTCTGTATGCCTCAGTTTTTTTAGTATATAAATATAAAATTAGAGTAATCTTAATATATATCTCTGGAGTCAATAGAAGTAATCAAAACAATACTGTAGCTCAATTGGAAAGAAAATATCTGGGAATTTTCAGGAAACTTATGGAGAAGAACTGCAAGTATGGAACTAACACTACTATATAAAGAGGGCATAGCAAGGAGAGGAGAAAGGAAAAAAGAAGCCCAAAATGAACCATAGAGTATTTGAAGATACACATGGCCCATTAATGCATGTGAATATGGACAAGAAATTTAGCGTAGATTTTCTATGCTCCAGAAAAGTCCTTGGGGTATTGGTGTGCATTTAATTCCTGGTTCTCTTTTAATCAGACTCTTTTGTTTTAGGATTACTAGTTATTCTCACCTTTGAGGCCCTTGTCTTTTCCTCCTCAAACTCCAAGGGGGCTTGAAAACTTGTTTTGAATGGGCAATATTTGAACATACTGGATTAAGGACAAGACAGAGAAGAATAATCAGCAAAGGAATGTCTTATGTCAAAAAATGAATCTTGTCAATGAGAATGCAATAGAGATATAAGAATGAAAAGGGTGGGGATCAGACAGGGGGCCTCATGCATGAAAAGTAGAGGGGGCCTCTACTTGAAAGAAAAGAACTATACGAGTAGTATCATAATACCTCAAGACCAACATATTGTTAATTTATTTTGCAATGTAAGTATGTCTGCCTGTATTCATGTGTGTGAGAGAAAGCAACACTGATGTTGTAGAAATCCGCATGCTTGAAGTCACCTGCTATTTTTGTCATTGGAGCCAAAGGACATGAGTGCCCTGAAACTATGGGGATCAGAGCAGACAAGTGCTGTGTCAGCTGGAATTCTCATGGCTACAGTTAGAGCTAGAGTCTGGAGCACACTGCTGCCTAGGCTGCCAGAGCATCCATGACTTAACTGCACAACTAGGCCCTTTCTGCCTAACCAGGAATCAAGAAAAGAAAAGGGAAGGGAAGGAATGGGAAAGGAGGGAAAGAAAAGAGAGAGAAGAAAAGAAAGAGAAAAAGAAAAGAAAAAACAAAACAGAAAAATGATTTCTTTCTTTCTCTCACTTTCTAGTTTCCTGATAGTACCTCCCATTGATATAACCTAATAGACACAAAGCTGGAAATGGCATCTGGGAAAAGTAGTCTATGGGTTTTTATCACCTATAATACAGAAGGATGAGAAAGGTTCAATAGGTACAGTAAGAGTATAGTGTCTTTATTGCCAATATTTTTCTGTAGAATAATTACACATGTTATAGAAAATGTAGAAATACAAGAAGATATATATATGCATATATGTATATATTGCCTACTACAACACACCAGAGATACTCACTGTTACTGGCCGTAGTTTTATCACACACATGAATGCTAATTGAAATGGAATTATTTTATCTAACAATTTACTTGAATATTCATATCAAAATATTTGGGCTTCCCAGGTGGCTCAGTGGTAAAGAATCTGCCTGCAATGCAGGAGATGAGTGTTCAATCCCTGGGTTAGGAAGATCCCCTGGAGGAGGAAATGGCAACCCTCTCCAGTATTCTTGCCTGGGAAATTCTATGGACAGAAAAGCCTTGTGGGCTACAGTCCATGGAGTCACAAAGAGCTCGACACGATTGAGCACGCACACATTAAAATATTCTTTCATCATTTAAAAGATAGTCTTAACAAGATAGTCCCTATGTTTCTAAAATGCTATCTCATTTTTTTCTGAGAGCAAATATAATGCATGTTTTTAAAGAAAATGTGGACAGTACAGAATCGTATAATATAGAAGTTGATATGATCCTGTATCTCATGGATTCCCACCTCCTGACTGTCTACCCTGAGGTACTCTGTTAATTATTGTTAGATATTTTCCAGGTTTTTCTCATATTATCTACACACATATATTTTACTTTAAAAACAAGTCCATTTTTCCTTTCTCCTTTTACAGAAATGAACACTGAGGTCCTGGGAGATTAAGAGATTATGTTTTACAGAAACAGCACAGTCTTTTAAAGTGGAAAGATGTGTTTATATCCTTGAATGGTGTCCTCCTCCCCTCCCCTGATCCACCAAAAAAAAAAAAAAAATTACAAGCATTTTTGGTGTTTGGCGAGTGAAAGATGAGATTGGTGAGATCAGATGATTAAAGGCATCAAATGATGGACAAACAGCCTGATACCCAAGGGTCTGGTTTACAAGAAGAAAGTTGTTTTTTCTCTTGTTGAGACAACAAATATATTAGGGTTGACTATTACTAGGTTTAGAAAGTCACTGGCGTATTTGAATTGTGTTCAATTGTTCTTTTATTTCTTCCTAAAGTTCGAAGGCGTAGAAAGATTTGGATGAAGGAGAAACAATGGATTTATTCCTCATGGATTTGAGATTTTCTGATTTTTAGTAGTCTGTGGGAAATTTTATCAAGGCTGGTTTGCTCCAAAATTCTTCACCTAAAAAATAACACCCACTGATATCTGGTTCTTCTCTTTTTTTTTCTGATATGTCTGACAACATATGGAGTTTGCTTTGGTGTCATATCTAAGTGATTTTCATCTAACTGAAGGTAAGAAAAGTTTTCTTCTATGTTTTCTTTTAAATTTTGTGTAGTTTTAGGTTTTAAATGTAGTTGTATGATCTATCTTAAGTCAATTTTTGTACATAGTGTGTCCTAGATTCCAGTTTAATTTTTTAACATGGATATTCAATTGCTCCAGCAACATTTGTTCATAAGGGTAACCTTTCTCTAAAGAATCGTCTTTGTAAAGTATCAATTGTCCAAGTAAGTGTAATCTGCTCCTGGATTCTCTCTTCTATTCCATTGTTCTGTTTATCTTTACGGTAACACACCACTATCTTATTTAACACATCTTTATAACAAGTTTAGAAGTATGTCTTCCAACTTTGTATTTATCAAAATTGTTTTGGCTATTCAGATTTCTCCCCATACCCCTGTAAATTTTAGAATATACTCCTTAATTTCTACAAAAAAGACTGTTAAGATGCTTACTTGGATTGTAGTTAATCAATTTGGGGGAAATTGAGACCTTAAGGATATTGAGTGTCCTAATTGACTGACACCAGTTATCTACTTAAAATCTGTACTGTCTGATATCAATACAGCCATTCCATCTTTCTCTTGATTAATGTTAGCATGGCATATTGTTTCTTTCCTTTCACTTTTTTGGTGTACCTTTATTTTTACAGTGGGTTTCTTATATGGTTGAGTCTTGCTTTTTTATTCAATCTTTCAGTCTCTAGCTAAGGAGTGTTTAGACCATTTATATTTGATGTGGTTATTAAACTGATTTGGTTTAAATCTACCATCTTGCTATTAATATTTAACCCTCCTGCTCTGTATTCGGAGAGGGCAATGGCAACCCACTCCAGTACTCTTGCCTGGAAAATCCTATGGACAGAGGAGCCTGGTAGGCTGCAGTCCATGGGGTCGCGAAAAGTTGAACACGACTGAGAGACTTCACTTTCACTTTTCACTTTCATGTCTTGGAGAAGGCAATGGCAACCCACTCCAGTATTCTTGCCTGGAGAATCCCAGGGACAGCGGAGCCTGGTGGGCTGCAGTCTATGGGGTCGCACAGAGTCAGACACGACTGAAGCGACTTAGCAGCAGCAGCAGCAGCAGCTCTTTATTACTCTTTTATTCTTCTGCCTTCTTTTGAATTAATCAGATACGCTTTGTGATTCCATTTTATGTTATTTTTTAAAATTTACTATTTTTTAATTGAAGGATAATTGCTTTACAGAATTTTGTTTTCTGTCAAACCTCAACAGGAATCAGCCATAGGTATACATATATCCCTTCCCTTTTGAAACTCCCTCCCACCTCCCCACCCCATCCCAGCCCTCTAGGTTGATACAGAGCTCCTGTATGAGTTTCCTGAGCCATATAGAAAATTCCTGTTGGCTATCTATTTTACATATGGTAATGTAAGTTTCCATGTTACTCTCTCCATATATCTCACCATCTCCTCCACTCTCCCCATGTCCATAAGTCTATTCTCTATGTCTTTCTCCATTGCTGCCCTGCAGATAAATTCCTCAATACCATTTTTCTAGATTCTTTATATTTGCGTTAGTATACAATATTTATCTTTCTCTTTCTGACTTACTTCACTCTGTGTAATAGGCTCTAGGTTCATCCACCTCATTAGAACTGACTCAAATGTGTTCCTTTTAATGACTGAGTAATGTTTCATTGTGTATATGTACCACAACTTCTTTATCCACTCATCTGCCAATGGACATCTAGGTTGCTTCCGTGTTCTAGCTATTGTAAATAGTGCTGCAATGAACAATGGGATACATGTGTCTTTTTCAATTTTGGTTTCCTAAGGGTATATGCCTAGGAGTGGAGTTGCTGGGTCATATGGTGCTTTTATTCCTAGTTTTCTAAGGAATCTCCATACTGTCTTCCATAGTGGCTGTATCAATTTACATTTCCACCAACGGTGCAAGAACATTCCCTTTTCTCCATACCCTCTCTATCATTTATTGTTTGTAGACTTTTTGATGATGGCCATTCTGACTGGTGTGAGGTGATACCACATTGTACTTTTGATTTGCATTACTCTAATAATGAGCAATGTTGGGAATCTTTTCATGTGTTTGTTAGCCATCTGTATGTCTTCTTTGGAGAAATGTATGTCTAGGGTCTCTTTGATTGGGTTGTTTATTTTTCTGGCATAGAGTTGTACGAGCTGCTTGTATATTTTGGAAATTAATCCTTTGTCAGTTGTTTCATTTGTTATTATTTTCTCCCATTCTGGGAGTTGTCTTTTCACCCTGCTTGTAGTTTCCCTTGCTGTGTAAAAGCTTTTAAGTTATTCAGATCCCATTTATTTACTTTTGTTTTCATTTCCATTACTCTAGGAGGTGGGTCATAGAGGATCTTGCTTTGATTTATGTCATCGAGTGTTATGTCTATGTTTTTCCCTAAGAGTTTCATAGCTTCTGATCTTACATTTAGGTCTTTAATCCATTTTGAGTTTATCTTTGTGTTTGGTGTAACTAAGTGTTCTAATTTCATTCTTTTACATGGAGCTGTCCAGTTTTCCCAGAACCATTTATTGAAGAGGCTGTCTTTGCCCCATTGTATATTCTTGCCTCCTTTGTAAAAAATAAGGTAGCTATAAGGACATGGGTTTATTTGTGGGGTTTCTATCTTGGTCCATTGGTCTATATTTCTGTTTTTTTGTGCCAGTACCATACTGTCTTGATGATTGTAGCTTTGTAGTATAATCTGAAGTCAGGAAGATTGATAGTGTCCTACCTTATCTCTTGTAATCTTTTTTATATTAAGGTCTATTTTGTCTGATATGAGGATTGCTACTCCATTTTCTTTTGCTTCCCATTTGCATGGAATACATTTTCCTATCCTCTCACTTTCAGTCTATATGTGTCTTTAGGCCTGTGGTGTGTTTCTTGTAGACAGTATAAATATGGGTCTTGTTTTTGTATTGATTCAACCAGTATGTTTCTTTTGATTGGTGCATTTAATCAATTTCCACTTAAAGTAATTGTTGATATATATGTTCCTATTGCCATTTTCTTAATTGTTTGGGGTTCATATGTAGATCTTTTTCTTCTCTTGACTATGTAGTGTCTTGACTATTTCTTAACTCTATAAGTGCCTTTAACTTTTGTTGTAAAGCTGGTTTGGTGGTACTGAATTCTCTTAACTTTTGCTTGTCTGAAAAGCTTTTGATTTCTCCATCAATTTTGAATGAGAATCTTGCCAGGTACAGTAATCTTGGTTGTAGATTTTTCTGTTTCAGTACTTTAAATATATCCTGCCATTCCCTTCTGGCCTGCAGAGTTTCTGCTGAAAGATCAGCTCTTAAACATATGGGGTTTCCCTTGTAAGTTATTTGTTGCTTTTCCCTTGCTGCTTTTAATATTCTTTCTTTGTATTTAATCTTCGTTAGTTTGATTAGTATGTGTCTTGGTGTGTTTCTCCTTGGGTTTATCCTGTGTGGACTTTTTGTGCCTCTTGAAGTTGATTGACTGTTTCCTTTTCCATGTTGGGGAAATTTTCAACTATAATCTCTTCAAAAATGTTCTCATACCCTTTCTTTTTCTCTTCTTCTTCTGGGACCCCTATAATTCAAATGCTGGTGCATTTGATATGGTCCCAGAGGTCTCTGAGACTATCCTCAGTTCTTTTCATTCTTTTTAATTTATTCTGCTCTTCAGAAGTTATTTCCACCATTTTATCTTCCAGCTCACTGATTCGTTCTTCTGCTTCAGATATTCTGCTATTGATTCCTTCTTGAGTATTTTTAATTTCAATAATTGTGTTGTTTGTATTGTTATTCTTTAATTCTTCTAGGCCTTTGTTAATTGATTCTTGCATTTTCTCCATTCTCTTTTCAAGGTTTGTTAAAATCATCTTTACTATCATTATTTTGAATTCTTTTTCAGGTAGTTTGCCTATTTCCTCTTCATTTCTTTGGACTTCTGTGTTGCTAGTTTGTTCCTTCATTTGTGCAATATTTCTTTGCCTTTTCATTATTTTTTTTAAAACTTACTGTGTTTGAGGTCTCTTTTTCTCAGGCTTTAAGGTTGATTTCTTTCTTTCTTTTGGTCTCTGCCCTCCTAAGGTTGGAGCAGTAGTTTGTGTAAGCTTCATATAGGGTGATATTTGTGCTGAGCTTTTTTTGTTTATCTTCGTATGGGCAAGGCTAAATGAGGAGGCAATCCTGCCTGCTGATGATTGGGTTTGTGTTTTTGTTTTGTTTGTTGTTTGGGTGAGGCATCCTGCACAGGGTGCTACTGGTGATTAGTTGATTCTGGATCTTGTATTCAAGTGGTTTCCTTGGTGGGAGTTCTCACTATATGATACTCCCTAGGGTTAGTTCTCTCGTAGTCTAGGGTCTTGGAGTCATTGTTACCACTCCTAAGGCTCACGACTTGATCTCTGGTGAGGAAAGAAGATTCCACAGTGGTTTGTTATGGTACTAAGTGAGATTAAAACAAATACCCAAAAATGAGAAACCAAAGATAAACCCCAGACAAATGGCAGTTACTAAATCAGACAAATAATAATTAAAATAATTGAGTATACACATATACATATATACCCATAAGCAAAATCAAAGCAGTCCAACAAAAATTAAGTGCAATAGACTGACCTAGTGAACAAAGTAAACCAAAAATTATATCTACCAGTTAAGAACAAAACTAACTGAAGCACAAACTGGAAAACAGAACTAAAGCAAAGTGCCAAATGGGGAATAAAGCAATGAAGACAAAACTAACAAATATGTTGAGAGGAAAGGAATGAAAGAAAAGAAAGGAAGAATAGATATGCAAAGTTAAATAGAGGTAGATAAAGAAGATTTACACACATGAAAGATTAACTGGAAGGGGAAAAGAACAGTAGGAAAAGAAAACAAAGCAATAAATGTAGAAACGATAATAATGGGTTTTCTGCTTAGTCGCTCAGTTGTGTCCAACTCTTTGCAACCCCATGAACTGCAGCATGTCAGGCCTCCCTGGTTTAAAAAATTAAAATTAAAAAACTGGAAAACAAAAAGAAGATGAAAGAAAAACAAACAGAAAGGTCCACAGAACTTCAAAAACCCAACATAGGGAGAGGTTTATAACAACAATAAAAAGTGCAAATGAAAAAAAGAATTCAAAAGCTTTCTTAGATTTCATAGTGACAATAATGTTGACATCTACAATAATGGGGTGGGGGGAAGAAAAAGAAAAAAAAATCCAAAAGAAACTATAGAACAAGTCAAAACATAAGAATAATAAATGTTTTTGTTTGTTTGTTTGTTTCTTGAGTTACTGCTGTCAGAGTTCTTTCCCTTGCTGGGAGTCACAGTCCACCTCACCTCCCTAGGATGTCTTCCAACACTGGGCTGGTCTCTGGATCTTTTGTGGGGGCAGCTCTAATATTGTCCTACTCCTGTGTTTTCTTGCCCCGAATGTTCACAGCTATCAGAACTAGTGCATTTTCTTTTGTGGGAGCACTCAATGTCCTTTTATATATTCCATAGGCACAGAGTCTGCCTCATTGATCATGGGCATTTAACCTGCAGCTTGTACAGCTGGTGGGAAGGTTTTGGGTCTTCTTCCTTAGCCACACTGCCCCAGGGTTTCAACTGTGGTTTTATTTCCACCTCTGCATGTGGGTCATCCACTGGGGTTTGCTCCTGAGGCTTCCCTGGAGGACTTGGGTCTGCCCCAGTGAGGGGCAGGTGCAGAGGTGGTGCAGCTGCCAGGGTCACAGAGGTTCTGGCAGCACCAGGTACTCAGGGGAGTTGGCAGCTAGAGCAGCAGGAAATACAGTGCTCTAGGCTCTCTGATAGCTCAGTCGGTAAAGAATCCGCCTGCAATGCAGGAAACCCCGGTTCGATTCCTGGGTCAGAAAGATCCTCTGGAGACAGGATGGGCTACCCATTCCAGTGTTCTTGGGCTTCCCTTGTGGCTCAGCTGGTAAAGAATCTGCTTGAAATGCGGGAGACCTGAGTTCGGTCCCTGGGTTGGGAAGATCCCCCAGAGAAGGGAACAGCTACCCACTCCAGTATTCTGGCCTGGAGAATTCCATGGGGTCGCAAAGAGTTGGACGACTGAGTGACTTTAACTTTTTGGTTTCCCAAGTAGCGCAGATGGTAAAGAATCTGCCTGCAATGCAAGGGACCCGGGTTCGATCCCTGGGTCATGAAGATCCCCTGGAGAAAGAAATGGCTACCCAATCCAGTATGTATTAGAGACTTCCCTGCTGGCTCAGATGGTAAAGCGTCTGCCTACAATTCGGGAGACCCGGGTTGGATCCCTTGGTCAGGAAGATCTCCTGGAGAAGGAAATGGCAACACACTCCAGTATTCTTGCCTGGAAAATCCCATGGGCAGAGGAGCCTTGTAGGCTACAGTCCATGGGGTTGCAAAGAGTCGAACATGACTGAGCGACTTCACTTCACTTCTTCAGAAGGGTATAGCAACCACTATTGACCAATACACTCCAGTATTCTTGCCTAGAGAACCCCCTGAAAGAGAAGACTGACAGGCCACAGGGTCACCAAGAGTCAGACATAATCAAAGCAACCCAGTGGGCATAGGCACAAGACTTCTTTTTTGCCTGTGGCAGCTCTGCCTCAGTGAGGGCTGACTGTAAAGGTGGCACAGCTGCTTGGGTTGCAGTGGCCCTGGTAGTGCCAACTGGGCAGGGATGCAGACAGCCACACCTCAGGAGCTATGGTCCTATCAGAGCATTTTTTTTTCTATTTTATTTTATTTTATTTTTATTAGTTGGAGGCTAATCACTTCACAACATTTCAGTGGGTTTTGTCATACATTGATATGAATCAGCAATAGAGTTACACGTATTCCCCATCTTGATCCCCCCCTCCACCTCCCTCTCCACCCGATTCCTCTGGGTCTTCCCAGTGCACCAGGCCCGAGCGCTTGACTCATGCATCCCACCTGGGCTGGTGATCTGTTTCACCATAGATAATATACATGCTGTTCTTTCGAATCATCCCATTCTCACCTTCTCCCGCAGAGTTCAAAAGTCTGTTCTGTACTTCTGTGTCTCTTTTTCTGTTTTGCATATAGGGTTATCGTTACCATCTTTAGCCTCTGGTAGCTGGGGATCAGAAGGCCTCTTAGGCTAGTCTTTGTATCTCTACCTGTTCATGCATTTAGAGGGCTCCCTTGCCTGGGGTCCTTCTCTTTTGTTTGGCAGGTCAGGCACATAGAGGGCCTACCCTCGCTGTGGCCCTACTCAGTAGATCAGTGCATCAGGCACTTAAAGGGGCACGCTGTGTGGGTCCTACACTGTAGTTCGGCCATCAGTCCCTTAAAGGCTTTGGTGCATCAGGCACTTGATGGGCCAGCCTCTCTATTGTTCAGCTGCTGGCATGTGTGGAGAGAGAGGCTATGGTGATGGCCCCACCCCCTACATGTGACCCAGCAGTAATGCCTTGCTTTCATGGCTGCCTGGCTCTCCTCCATAGGCATTTCCCACCACAGTCTCCTCCCTCACATCCCCTTGGTCTGTCTCTCCACAGTCATCAGTAGCCCTTGCCCTGGGATTGCTCCACAATCCCTAAGCTCCAGCTCCCTGCCACTTCTAGGGGACCTGCATCCTTGTCCAGGGTACATATGGCTGTGGAAAGGACTATCTGATTCTCATTCCATTTAGGCTGCCACAGATCAGTTGTTTCACTCTCAGGCTTAAATGTTTCTCCTCTGACTCATACAATTGCCCTGATGTGGGGATCAAGCCCCTGCTTCAGTTCTCCAACCTGCCGAAGGCAGGTCCAGTCCTAGTAACACTTCTGTTTTCCCCCCTAGTTCCTTTGTCTTACCAAGTTTTGTGTGGTTCTACATATTTTTTTCTGCTGGTCAGGTACTCCTGTCCACTATCAGCTGGTGTTCTGCATGTACTTCTGTGTCTCAAGGTGTATTCCTGATGTATCCGTGGAGAAGGATGTACTCCACGTCCACCTACTCCTCCACCATCTTGTTCTCTCCCTCCATTTTATATTCTTTGCAACTCTATTATCTGTTACCCTTTGTTATAGTATTTATTGATTGCTTAGGGTTTTAAATAGACATGTTTAACTTGCCCAGGTGGCACTAGTGGAAAGAATCTGCCTGCCAATGCAAGAGATGTGGGTTCCATCCCTGGGTTGGGAAGATCCCCTGGAGTAGAAAATGGTAACATACTCCAGTATTCTTGCCTGGAGAATCCCATGGACAGAGGAGCCTGGTGGGCTACATTCCATAGGGTAGCAAACAGTTGGTCACAGCTAAGCACACAGCACCCACATAGTGTATTTCCAAGTTATATTATTCAACTTCATATATGGATTAAGAATCTTACCATGGTATGATTTTATTTCTCCAATCTCAGTCCTTGTGCTATTTTTATCACATATTTTGATTCTATATTTTATGTAAAACTCAAAATATCTTATTTTTAAAACAATTCAAGGATACTTAAATAATAGGAAAATTATTTACTAATGTAGTTACTATTGCTGGTACACTTCATTACTTAGTTTACATCCAGATTTCTATTCAGAATCATCTGAAGGACTTCCTGTAATGTATCTTGTAGCAGAATTCTGCTTGTAGTGACCACTTTCAGCTTTGTATATCTGAAAGCATATTTATTTCACATTTGCTTTTAAAAGATATCTTCACTGAATTATATGTCTAGCTAAATTTTTCCCTTTATTAATTTAAACATGTAGCCCTATTGTCATCTAATTTATATTGTCTCCAATGAGAAATTTGGCATCATTACTTTCTTACTAGTCTGCATATAAAATTCCTTTTTCCTTTCAAACTTTAAAATGTTCTCTATCATTCATTTTAAGCAATTTGGTTATGATATGACTTGATGTATTTTTTTTGTGGTTCATATCCTTGGGATTTATTATACTTGTGGATTTACTATTTTCATCAGATTCGGAAAATTTTGAGCCAACTATTTCAACTACAACTTCAAATATTTTCATCCCTGCCCTATCTTTAAAGGACTACAATTAAACCTGTATTAATTAAGCCACTGAAAATTATTTCATGTCTCATGAACCCTCCTTTTCCCTAGATTTCTTTCATTGTTCTACTGCTCTGTCTTCAATGTCACCAGTCTTTCTCCTATAGTATCTAACCTGGTGTTAATCTCATCCAGTGTATTTCCCATCTCAGAAGCTGTAGTTTTTAATCTATGGAGTATGGATTTTGGCCTTTTTTCATATCATTCACAGCTCTACATAATGCATTCAATTATTCTTCCAGTTTTTGGCATATATAGAGTGCAGTTACAAAAGTTATTTTAATATGCTTGTCTATCATTCCTATTATCACTAATATTTCAGGGTTAATTTTGTTTCTCTCCTCATTCTGTTTATATTTCTCTCCTTCTTCACAAGACTGAAAATTTTCCCTGGACACTGAACACTGATAAGTTTATCTTGTTAAGTGCTCCATATTTTTGTATTCCTATGACTATTCTTGTGCCTTATCCTAGAATATGATATGATTCTTGAAAGTAGTTAGATCCTTTCGGGTTCTGTTTTTAAGTTTTTCTAGTTGGAATCAAGGGTTTGCCTGGTGGCTCAGATGGTAAAGAATCCACCTGCCAATGCAGGAAACCCAGGTTTGATCCCTGGTCAGGAAGATCCCCTGGAGAAGAGAATGGCAACTTACTCCAGTATTCTTGCCTGCAGAACTCCATGGGCAGAGGAGCCTGGGGGGCTACAGTTCATCAGGTCACATAGAGTTGGACAAGACTGAGTGACTAACACACACACAGTTGGAATCAAAGTAGCCTGTAATCTAAAGCTAATTTTACTCCTCTAGAGAGGCAAAATATTCTGAGTATTTCTATTTTTCATGTGCTTAATTGCCATCTCTAATCCTATTCAGTGAAATATCTGCCCATTTCTAATCAGATTGTTTCCTTGTTACTCTTGACTTTTCAGTATTTATATATTCTAGATATTACTCCTTTATCAGATATGTGGTGTTCAAATATTTTCTCCCAGTGTATAACTTACAATTTCATCCTCTTAATTTTGTCCATCAGAACAAAAATTTTAAATATTGATGCTACAATTTTTTCACTTTTATCTTTTATGGATTGTGCAGTTGGTTTCAAGTTTAACACCTTTGCTTAGTCCTAGATTCTGAAGACTTTTTTCTTTATCTTTCCTGAAAGTTTTATAGTTTTAAATTTTATATTTAAGTAGATGTCTTTGAAATGTCATGTTGGAGAAAACTCTTGAGAGTCCCAAGGAGATAAAATCAGTCAGTCCTAAAGGAAATCATTTCTGAATATTCGTTGGAAAGACTGATGCTGAAGTTAAAACTCCAACACTTTGGTTACCTGATACAAAGAACTGACTCATTGGAAAAGACCCTGATGCTGGGAAAGATTGAAAGCATGAGGAAAAGGGGACGACAGAGGATGAGATAGTTGGATGGCATCACCGACTCGATGTATATGAATCTGAACAAGCTCCCTGGCGTGCTGCCGTCCATGGGGTCACAGAGAGTCAGACACGACTGAGTGACTGAACTGAACTGAACTGGATGTCCATTTTGAGTTAATTTTTGTATGAAGTGTAAGGTTTAGGGTGATTTTCATTTCTTTGCCTATGACTGTTCAAGTGATCCAGCACTGTTTGTTGAAAAAGATTATCCTTCAACCTTTGGATTGCCTTTGCTTGTCATCACTCAGTTGAGTATATGTTTGTGGGTGTATTCCTGGGTTCCTCATTCTATTCTATTGATCTACATGTCTGTCTCATTGCCATTATCACACTGTCTCGATTACTCTAATTATGTATTAGGTATTACTCTCAGTAGAGTGACTTAGGTATTTTAATTCCTTTGCCTTTTCATTTTAATTTTAGAGTAAGCTTGCCTATGTCTGTAAAATATGTTGGGATTTTGATAGAAAATCAACTAAACTTATAGATTAGTCTGGGGAGAATTGGCATTTTTATTGTGTTGAGACTTCTAGTCCATTTACACACAATGACTGTCCAAGTATTTAGGTCTTCTTTAATTTCTTTGATCAGCATTTTGTAACTTTCAACACAGAACCTGTTTTGTTAAATATATACCCAAATATTTAATTTACTTTGGAGGGAATGCAAATTCTCTCTCTCTCTCTTTATATATATGTGGAATATATATATATATATATGAAATATTTATTAAATATATATGAAAGTGTTAGTCACTCAGTCATATCTGACTCTTTGTGACCCCATGGGCTATAGCTCGCCAGGCTCCTCAGTCTATGGAAGTCTCTAGGCAAGAATATTGGAGTGGGTAGCCATTCCCTTCTCCAGGGGATCTTCCTGACCCAAGGATCAGATCCAGGTCTTCTGTATTGCAGCGAGATTCTTTACTGTCTGAGCCAACAGGGAAGCCTATATGTGTGTGTGTGTGTGTGTGTGTGTGTGTGTGTGTGTGTGTGTGTGTATACATATATATAATATTTATAGATATATTTAAAATATATATGTTAAAAATTTTGGTCTCCACATGTTTATTGTTAGTATGTAGAAATATGATTGACTTTGCATATTGATCTTTTATCCTGAAATATTGCTAAACTCACTGATTAGTTATAGAAGTTTTTTGGTAAATTCATTGGGAGTTTCCCCATAAATAATTATGTCACCTGTAAACAAGTCTAGTTTTCTTTTTTCTTTGCCAATCTGTAAGCTTTTTATATATTTTCCTTGCTTCATGTGGAATAAGAGTGGGGAGAGCGAACAATCTTGTCTTGTTTCCAGTTTGGTGTCTCAGTATATTCAAGCTGCTGTAACAGAATATCATAGATTGGGTGGTTTATATACAACAGAAATTTATTTCTCATAGTTCTGTGGGCTTGAAAGTCGAGACAATTCAGAGTCTGGTGAGGCTTGCTTCTTGGTTTATAGTTGGCTATCTTCTCACTGGGACCTTGCATGACAAAAACTGCAAAGGGGTCTCTGGCGTGTCTTTTTTTTTTTTTTTTTCATTTATTTTTATTAGTTGGAGGCTAATTACTTTACAATATTGAAGTGGGTTTTGTCATACATTGACATGAATCAGTCATGGATTTACACGTATTCCCCAACCCGATCCCCCCTCCCACCTCCCTCTCCACCCGATTCCTCTGGGTCTTCCCAGTGAACAAGGCCCAAGCTCTTGTCTCATGCATCCAACCTGGGCTGGTGATCTGTTTCACTATAGATAATATACATGTTTCGATGCTGTTCTCTCAAAACATCCCACCCTCGCCTTCTCCCACAGAGTCCAAAAGTCTGTTCTGTACATCTGTGTCTCTTTTTCTGTTTTGCATATAGGGTTATCATTACCATCTTTCTAAATTCCATGTATATGTGTTAGTCTGCTGTAATGTTCTTTATCTTTCTGGCTTACTTCACGCTGCATAATGGGCTCCAGTTTCATCCATCTCATTAGAACTGATTCAAATGAATTCTTTTTAACAGCTGAGTAATATTCCATGGTGTATATGTACCACAGCTTCCTTATCCATTCATCTGCTGATGGGCATCTAGGTTGCTTCCATGTCCTGGCTATTATAAACAGTGCTGCGATGAACATTGGGGTGCACGTGTCTCTTTCAGATCTGGTTTCCTCGGTGTCTTTTATAGCCACACTAATCCCTTTATGATGGTTCCATTCTCTTGACTTAATCATTTCCCACAGGCTCCACTTTTATTGGGAATTGGATTTCAGCATATGAAATTTGTGGGGACACAAGCATTCAGTCTATTGCAGAGGGAGAGTATTGTATTTCTCCATGAAATATGACGTAGATGCTCTTTATCAAATTGAAATAATTCCTTTGGATACCTAGTTTTCTGAAAGTTTTTCTCATGACTGAGTATTGGGTTTTATCAATTATGTTTTCTGCATCAATTGATATGATTATATAAATTTTCCTCTTTAGCTTTTTTATATGGTATAATACATCAATCACATTTTCAAACGTTGAACCAGTTTTGCATAATTTAAATAAATTCCACTTGGTCTTGTTGCATAAACACTTTCTTTTTTTTGCATAAACACTTTTATATATGGTTGCATTAGTTTGCTAGTACAGTGTGGAGGATCTTTTGTGTCTTAGATCATAAGAGATATTGCTTTTTGTTTATTGTTTTTACTGCCATTTTCTTGTTTCAATAGCAGGATAATACTAGCCTTATAAATGAGTTAGGAAGTATTCTCTCCTTTTCTATTGTCTGGGAAAGATTATAAATACACTGGTTTTAATTCTTCTGTAAATATTTGATAGAATTCTTCAACAAAACCATATGGAGATTTATTTTTCCTGTGTTTTTAAAAGTTTTAAATAGTTTATTTAGCATTTATGGAAGTATTATGAGTATATATTTCATATTGATTGAGTTTTGTTATTTTGTGGTTTTTGAGAAGTTGGCCTTTTCTTTTAAGAAGTGGAACTCATGAACATAAAATTTTTCATAGTATCCCCTTAATATCCTTGAAATGACTAAAAGGTCTATAATCATGTTCCATATTTTCTTTCTAATATTGGTGACTTTTTCTTTCTTTTTATCTTTGTGCTTTTTACTAGGTTTATCGATTTTGTTGATTTTTTATAAATAATTTGCTTTTGTTTCATTGCTTTTCTTTATCATTTTTCTGTTTTCAAGGATTCCTGCTGTCATCTTTATTATTTATTTTCTTTCTTCTACTTGTTTTGGGTTTGCATTCTCTTTTTGAAATTTCCCTAGGTAGGAAATATGGTTATTAATTTGATACACTTTTTTCTTTTTTTAGTGATTTTTTTATTGGAGGCTAATTGCTTTATAATATTGTGTCAGTTTCTGCAATACATCAGCATTTTATAGCTATAAATTTGCATTTCATCTCTGCTTTAGCTGTGGCTGACATATTTTATATGCTGCATTTTAATTTTTATTTAGTTACGCTTTTATTTCCTTTTGAACTTCTTACTTGATCCATAGACTATATAGATGTATTTTTGCTTACACTTAAAGGTTCAGGAGTTTTCCCAATGTCTTTCTGTTGTTGATTTCTGCTTTGATTCTATTATGGTCAGAGAACATACTGTGTATAGCTAAAATTCTTTTAAACTTTTTAGGATTTGTTTTATAGTCAAGGATATGATCTGTCATGGCAAATGTTCCATTGACACTTGAAAAATAATGTCTTCTGTTGTTAGGTGGAGTGTTGTTTAAATGTCAATTATATCCTATCAATGTTGTACTCTTTTGTTCTTGTATATCTTTGCTCATTTTCTGTGCAATATTTCTTCTAGTTTCTGAGAGCAGAGTATTGAAATATCAAAGTGTAATTGTGTATTCATTTATTTGTACTTTCAGTTTTATCAGTTTTTCCTTCATGTATTGTAATAGTCTGCTGTTTGGTGTATATCCATTAAAGATTGGCATATATTCCAAGTGGATTCATCCTTTTATCATAATGTAGTATCCCTCTTTGGCTCTACTAATTTTCTTTGCTCCAAAGTCTACTACAGCTAATATTAATATAATCATTCTTGGTTTTGTCAGTTGGCGATTGTATGGTATATTATTTCCATCTCATTACATTCAACATATCTATTTAATTGTAGTTGAAGTGAGCTTCTTGTTGACAGCATATTATTGGTTCATGAGGTTTTGCTTGTTTGTTTTTGTTTGTTTAAATATTAAAACCCCCTTTATTTTGATACTTCCATTTACAAAACAAGCATATATTGGAATGCATATATTGGAAGTCTTTCTATGTCAAGTTATAGAAAATTCAACTCAGTCAATTTTTTCCCAGTTTTATTAAGATATAATTGACATACAACACTGTATAAGTTTAAGGTACAGACCATCATGAGTTATATACATCATGAAATGATTACCACAATAAGTTTAGTTAACATCCATCATCTCACATAAATAAAAAGTGTTTTTCTTGTGATAAGAACTCTATGATGTTTATTATTTTCTTATATAACATACAGCGCTGCTAATTATGGGCTTCCCTAGTAGCTCAGAGGTTAAAGCGTCTGCCTGCAATGCGGGAGACCTGGGTTTGATCCCTGGGTCGGGAAGGTCCCCTGGAGAAGGAAATGGCAACCCACTCCAGTATACTTGCCTGGAGAAGCCCATGGACGGAGAATCCTGGTGGGCTACAGTCCACGGTGTCGCAAAGAGTCGGACACGACTGAGCAACTTCACTTCACTGACTGTTAATGATAGTCATCATCTTGTATATTACATTCCCAGGACTTGTTTTATAACTGCAAGTTATTTTATAACTTTTGACCATTTTCAACCAAATCCCCTATACCCACCTACTCCCTTGTCTGTTAACCACAATTATGGTCTCTTTTTTCTGTGAGCTTGATTTTGGTTTTATTTTTGTTTTTGACTTCATATATCAGGGAAATATGAATGTGAATGTCTTTCTGTATCTGACATGACATAATGTCCTTAAGATCTAATCATATTGTTGGAAATGGTAGGATTTCCTTCTTTTTAATATGGCTAAGTAATACACCATTATATAAATATCACAACTTCTTTATTCATTCATCCATTGATGGATTTTTATGCTATTTCCATGTCTTGGCTGTTGTAAATACTGCTGCTATGAACTTGGGGTGCAGAAATGTTTCCTTCAGATATATCCCAGAAGTGGAATTGCTTGATCATATGGTGGTTCTATTTTTAATTTTTTAGAAGCCTCCATATTCTGCTCTTTTTCATAGTGTTTATACCATTTACAATCCCACCAACAGTGCACGAGGGCTCCCTTTTCTCTACATCAGCTGCCTGCTAGCCCCTCCATCACTTGGCTGAAGAATCACAGTGCTGCCTGCTTCTTCCAAGTGGGGCATGGATTAGCCTCCTGGCCAGCCCCACTGAAACTACCAGGTAGGGAAATTAGAGTGCAGATGATTCCATGGAGTGGGTGTATAGGATGGATAATCTACTTTCTGCTCACCCGCATTGAAACTGGGAAAGAAGGGTGGTTTTATTGTTGATGTTTCACTGGAGTAGGGTTGAGTATTATCAAAAAGTTTTTCTGTTTTTAAGCCACTCATCCAGAATCTGGTCAAGGGGAATAGACTTTCATTGGAACTTTTATTTATTTACTTTATCTATGCTTGTTGGTGTTTACAAGTTGGAGGATTCTGCAATGCACTGTCTGGGTCATATGGAAAGCAATAAGGAAACCAAAGTACTTTACTTGCTGTGTTCTTAAATCCCAACTCCCTAGCCAATCTATCTTCTTGTTTCCAGTTTTCAGAGTTTTCTTTGCTTGTTTGCTATGTTATTTCTTAGGTTTTTTTAGTTGTAGGTATAGAGGGGAATGATCATCCTCACTAAATCTCTAAAAATGCATGTGCAAAAATGATATAAAATCAATATGTGCTTATCACTTTTGCTAAACTTAAAAGTAATCTTAATATCCCGATTTAAAGTATGCAAGAAAAAGGTACACTGTTTGCAGTATTATACACTGCTACAATGATTTTGGAGTAAGAATCTTTAAAAATTTAAAAGCACCTCTCACAGCTATCGCTATTATAATAGTTTTAATTTCATTACAATTGATGTATTTATATATTCTCTTTGATTCTACTCTTTAAACTTGTTTAAAGAGAAAAAATTAAGATATGTATATATAATGGTTGATTCATTTTCATACATGAAATGTACTGAATTCTATGTACAGAACAGACTTTTGGACTCTGTGGGAGAAGTCGAGGGTGGGATGTTTTGAGAGAACAGCATCGAAACATGTATATTATTTAGGTGAAACAGATCACCAGCCCAGGTTGGATGCATGAGACAAGTGCTGGGGCCTGGGGCACTGGGAAGACTCAGAGGGATTGGGTAGAGAGGGAGGTGGGAGGGGGGATCAGGATGGGGAATACATGTAAATCCATGACTGATTCATGTCAATGTATAACAAAAACCACTACAATATTGTAAAGTAATTAGCCTCCAGCTAATAAAAATAAATGAAAAAAAAAGAAATGTACTGAATTTAAAATCAGCAGTTTTATTTTTCTGACTTTTTTCCCCATTGTTTTTCATTTTTTGCAGTTGAAGCATACTTTTCACAAATTAAAATAACAAATATTAATTTTGCAACTCAATGTCATTTTATAAATATAAACCCTCCTATAATCACGACGCAGTTCAAAATACAGAATACTCTTCTCATTGTAGAAAGGTCTCTTGTGCCTTTTCTTTTCTTCCCCAAATGTTAAACTTTTTATTTTATATTGGGGTATAGCCTATTAACAATGTTTTTTAGTTTCGGATGAACAGGGAAGGGACTCAGCCATACACATACATGTATCCATTCTTTCCTAAACCTCTCTCCCATCCAGGCTGCCATGTAACATTGATCTTGTGCCCTTTTCTAAGCAGTAACCAGACTTCTTAAGCCAATAGTTTTTCTGACCTGTATCAATGTGGATTAGTTTTATTCTGATCTTGAGTTTCATATAAATGAATCATATAGCATGTGTCATTTTGTGTATGATCTTTTTCAATAAATACATATGTTAGATTCATCTATATTGAATTTATTGATAATTCCTTCTTTTTTATTATTGCATGGCATCTCATTGTAAATGTAAATTTCACATTTACCTTATTTTGTAAATTATATGTAAATTTCACATATACTTTAAGAGAATTCAGGGAGTGACTTCATTAAGACAGCAACATAGGTCATTCCCAACTCAGTCCCCCTTACAAGAGGATCATTTAGAAACTATCCATAGATAAAACTGCTTTAGTGACTAGGCCAAAGCCTTTGACTGTGTGGATCACAACAAATTGGAAAATTCTTAAAGAGATGAGAATACCAGACCATCTTACCTGCCTCCTGAGAAATCTGTATGCAGGTCAAGAAGCAACAGTTAGAACTGGGTATAGAACAACAGACTGGTTCCAAATTGGGAAAGGAATACATCGAGGCTCTATATTGCCACCCTGCTTATTTAACTTATATGTGGAGTACATAGTGTGAATTGCCCAGCTGGATGAATCACAAGCAGGAGTCAAGATTGCTGGGAGAAATATCAATAACCTCAGATATGCAGATGGCACTATCCATATGGCAGAAAGCAAAGAGGAACTAAAGAGCCCCTTGATGAAAGTGGAAGAGGAGAGTGAAAAAGCTGACCTAAAACTCAACATTCATAAAACGAAGATCATGGCATTCGGTCCCACCACTTCACGGCAAATAGACAGAAAACAATGGAAACAGTGAAAGACTATTTTCTTGGGCTCCAAAGACACTGTGGACCAGTGATTGCAGCCATGAAATTAAAAGATGCTTGGAAGAAAAGCTATGACCAACCTAAACAGCATATTAAAAATTAGAGACATTACTTTGCTAACAAAGGTCTTTATAGTCAAATCTATGATTTTTCAGTAGTCATGTTCAGATGTGAGAGCTGGACAATAAAAAAGGTTGAGCCCCGAAGAATTAACACCTTTGAAATGTGGTGCTGGAGAAGACTCCTGAGAGTCCTTTGGACTGCAAGGAAATCAAACCAGTCAATCCTAAAGCGAATCAACCCTGAATACTCATTGGAAGGACTGATGCTGAAGTTGAAGCTTCAATACTTTGGCCACCTGATGAGAAGAGCTGACTCATTGGAAAGGACCCTGGTGCTGGGAAAGATTGAAGGCAGAAGGAGAAGGGAACAACAGAAGATGAGATGATTGGATGGCATCACCGACTCAATGGACCTGAGTTTGAGCAAATTCTGGGAGATAGTGAGGGACAGGGTAGCCTGTCCTGTAGCCTGGTGTGCTACAGTCCATGGGGTTGCAAACAGTCATACATGACTGAGCAACTGAACAACAGCAAAAATGGAAGTAAAATAAGAAGTAAACAGCAGCACAGTTGATACGTTGGGATCTTTGGTATCCCACTCTCAAAAACAGATAGAGAATCAGTGAGGAAACAGTGAATTTGAACATGATAAATCAAATGAATCTAACAGATATACAGAACATTCCATTCAATAGTTACAGAATATACGTTCTTTTCAATCACACATGGAACATTGTTCTAGGATAGGCATACACTAGGTGAAAAACAAGCCTGGCCATGTTTAAGAAGTTAGAAACTATGTCAAGTGCCTTTCCTGACTAAAACTGGAAAATAACAATAAGAAGCAAGTTGAAAATTTACAAATAACTGACAAAATTCAACATCTATTCAGGAGAAATCTTTTAATCAAAATTGATATAGAGGTTACATACTTTCAACATAATAAAGGTCATTTATGACAAACCCACAGCTAGCATCACGCTCAATGGTGAAAATCTGAAAGCTTTTCCTCTAAAATTAAAAACAAGGATGCCCACTCTCACCACTGCTATTTAACACAGTATAGGAAATCCTAACTACAGAAATCAGACAGGGAAAAAAAAGACATCCAAATTTGAAGGGAAGGGAATTCCCAAAGAAAGAAAACAAAAGGGTAAGATCAAAATTGGACTATATGTTTTCCCATAAGGCATTTTTTGATTTTGTAAGTAGCAGCTGATGTTTTAGAACTGAGCAGGTCTTTCAACAGCATCTTGGGGTTTGAGGAACAAAAACTGGATTTTTCTCTGATACTGAGAAAAAGTCCTTTGCATGCTGGAGGATTTCAGTTAGGAATTAAAAAGAGCTAAGAATAAAAGTAAACTGGAAATTGATCAGCTCTCCCAAACACTGAATCTCAGCATTGAGCCCCCTGTCTGAATTAAGGTCCTCTGCCTTAACAGACATAAGTGCCTTGATGCAAAGGACTAAGGGATGTGTGTTGCAATCTCAGAATGAGAGTGGATATGGAATTAATGAAAGAAACATTGTAAATAATATAGCTAGGAATTTTTAAAATATTGAAAGTCATCAAAATATACATTCAAGAAATGCCACAAACATCAGAGGGAATGCAAATAGCATCACAATTAGTCATATTATGGTGAAAGTACTGAAAATCAAATGCAAAGGAAAAATAACACACATCAATCATTTAAATAGGTTGTGCTTAATATTTTTAAAAAACTGGAATATTGAAAGGATAAAAATGGGAAGGAAACATTGAGATAGCATAGAGGAAGTAACAGTGAGAAGAAATTACCATCATTTGATACAGGTTGAAAATTGGGGAAGAGGTTGGGACTATTCAGATATGTTTGAGAACCTCTGTTTCTAGAACTCAAAAGCCACAGGACCCTCCAGTCACAGGTGTCTGTCATCTTAAATGACAGAACAAGAGGTCTATAGGGCACAGTTGGAATGTCAGTCTCTTTTGGCAGAAGCAACCAGCTTCTCCCACACAAGAGGATATATCAGATGGCACTTATCTCGAATTACATTCTCTCCCTCATAAAATACAAAAGTTCATATTAATGGCAAACAATCAATAGGCCTGTTGCTGATGGAAGTATTCTTCCATCTAGAGTAAATATGCTTCTAAATATTTTTTCTTACAGGATATATGCATAACCCTGGTGTCATAGAAAGCAGTATGCCATTATAAAGTTCTGATTATTGCTAGGTTTCTATGGAAACTGGAAAATACAAATTTCTGACCAGAGGTACCCCCTTAGACTAGACATCAGCCATTTATCCTCATCTTAATCCAACTAATGAATTAGTACATAAAATATTAAAGGTAATGTAAACAACCCTCAAAAAAGGCATTGAGGGAAAACATCTTTTCAGATAGTGAGTTATAGAAGACAAAAAGGAAGAGGTTTATCTTTTCCAGCAAACATAGACATAGATTACAGTTACTTTTAAGGGCTGCCATAACTGATACATAAAGTGGAACAGATCTCAAAGACCACAAAGCCCCAAATTCAATCCCAACATTCAGTTGCTGTGATTGATCCTGAGACTCAAACGGAGAGCTGGAGAGAATGGAGGCATGCCTGAGATATATCTGATGACCTTCCCTAAAGACCTTGGGTTTGAGTCACTTGCCAAGGGGCCATAGGCCCTTAGTCTCAATCCCTAGGCAAACATACACATTAAAATCTGCAAAGATTTGATCATTAAGAATTCCAGATATATCCTGGTAAGGCTTCCCTACTGGCTCAGATGGTAAAGAATCTGCTGCAATGCAGGAGACCTAGGTTTGATCCCTGGGTCGAGAAGATCCCCTGGAGAAAGGAATGGTTACCAACTTCAGTATTCATGCCTGGAGAATTTCATGGACAGAGGAGCCTGGTGGGCTACAGTCCATGGGGTTGCAGAGTCAGACACAACTGAGCGACTACACTTTCACTTTCATACAGCATATAATTTCAGTGCATAACTGTACTTAATAACTGGACTTTCAGGCATAAATTACTTCATCCAAGGCAACATAAAAACTAAAATAGGATGGGTCACAACATTAACATATACATGGGTCACAGTTCAGTTCAGTTGCTCAGTCGTGTCCAACTCTTTGCGACCCCGTGAACCGCAGCACGCCAGGCCTCTCTGTCCATCACCAACTCCCTGAGTCCACCCAAACCCATGTCCATTGAGTCGGTGATGTCATCCAACCATCTCATCCTCTGCCGTTCCCTTCTCCCCTTGCCCTCAACCTTTCATCAGGGTCTTTTCAAATGAGTCAGCTCTTTGCATCAGGTGGCCAAAGTATTGGAGTTTCAGCTTGACATGGGTCACAAGATTAACATATAATTTCTGAGGTGCATTCACAAACAGTGGCTTAAAATACTTTTCAATGATCACACATTCCCCCCAAAGCTAGAAATGAATGGATGGATGAAGCAAAAGTGAAAAAGTTAGAACCTCAGATGGAGAAGACTCAGGTTAAAAAGGAGACCCTAAATAATATATCTAAGTTTCTTAATAGAGATCCATATAAAGAGTGAAAATTGGGACTTCCCTGCTGGTCCAGTGGTTAAGACTTTGCCTTCCAATACAGGGGGATGCAGGTTCAATCCCTGGTTGGCAAGCTAAGATCCCACATGCCTCTCAGCCAAAAACACCAAAACATAAAACAGAAACAATATTACAACAAATTCAATAAAGACATCAAAAAGTCTTTTTAAAAAAGAGTGCAAATTGACCAATTGTAACAGTTAACAGGATTCTAATAAGGGGGAGAGAATTTAATGAAGATAACCTCCACAGGTTCAGAGAAAAAAACCCACATTGAGGCAATTTCAGGGCCAACCATGTAAATAATCATTGAACAAACATGTACAATGATATTGAAGAAAAATCAAACTTCCAGAGTGGAGAAGCAAACACTGAAAAGAATCCTATGTTCTTGTGACCCCAGGGGGAGAAACCGAGCCTGTCATATTTGGGAAATTGCATTCCCCAGGAAATGCTAAAAATGACACCTTGTAAATGTGTAAGGGGGCTTCTCTGGTGGCTCAATCAGTTAAAAATCCACCTGCAATGCAGGAGACCTGTGTTCGATCCCTAGGTCAGGAATATCCCCTAGAGAAGAGAATAGCAACAAGTATTCTTGCCTGGGGAATCCCATGAACAGAAGAGCCTGGTGGGCTACAGCCCATGGGGTCATAAAAGAGTTGGACATGACTTAGGCACTAAATAACAACAACAAAATGTATAAGGATGGTTGGAGTTAAGGAACTTTTTATCATCCTATGATGAAACAAGCAGACAAAAAAGTAAGTAGCTTGGCAGAGACTTCACAACATCATCATCAAAGTATACAAGGAAAGACACTCACACAAATTCATGTTATTCCAGTTAGAGAGACAGAATTGTAATATGGTCTTGATTGATCTGGGAGATTAATAATAAAATTGCTTTTAGTTTTTATTAATATATTAATAATAAAAAGCCCTGTCTATTTAGGCCTCAATAGTCTAAACAAGATGAAGCTATCTCATACCTCTGGGACTCAAAAAAGAGGAACCATCTAGGGCAAGATTATACATGTAGCCAAACCAGATTGTTTTCATTTCTCTCAGAGAGAAAAGGTAAATAAAAAGAGAGCCATCTTCAGAAATAAAATACTGAGAGAATAAATAGAAATGTGATTCCACATTTTAAACCTGTTTTGTGTGGCCTACTAGACCATTAGCAATATGTGAGGAAATGGTCACTCTCAGGCAAGTGCCAAGAGTCACACAGATGGGAAGCAGAGGAGCCTTTATTGCACTCAGGTCTGTATCCTCCATGGCAGAGAATTTTACTCTCACCACCACTCTTGCTCACATCCTATTGAGGAATCAGGCTTTGTTTTAGCAACCAGGGTGATGCTCATACACAGAATGATAAAACTGGTGTTTATAATACCAGCTTGTTTTATTTAATTCTATGCCCCTAGTGGAAGGTTTTGGAAAATTCTGGCTGTTTTCAGTAGACTTTATCGTTATTTTTTCACCCTCCTTCACACTCTCATACTTTCATACTGTCATTGTCATACTCACATATTCAGTCCTCGACTTTTATTTCCAAACTTTCACATTTCACTCACAGACATTTACATACTATTTATCTACCTAGCCACTATTTATTTATTTATTTTATCTTAATGTCACTCACCTATTCCTGTCATCCTCTCATTCCCCTCCACTCCGGTGATCACTTGTTTGTCCTCGGTATCTATTACTCTCTTTCTGTTTTGTTAGTTTTATTCATTTATTTGGTGTTTTTGATTCCACATATAGGTGGTCATACAGTATTTGCCTTTCTCTGTTGGATTTATTTCACTTAGCATAGTAACCTCTGTGTCCATCATGTTTCAAACGGCAGATTTCATTTCCTATGGCTGTATAATACTCCATTTAATATGCATGCCACAACTTCTTTATCCATTCATCCTGATGCTGGGAAAGATTGAGGGCAGGAGAAGAAGGGGACAACAGAGGATGAGATGGTTGGATGGCATCACCGACTCAATGGACATGGGTTTGGGTGGACTCTGGGAGTCGGTGATGGACAGGGAGGCCTGGCGTGCTGTGGTTCATGGGGTCGCAAAGAGTCAGACAAGACTGAGTGACTGAACTGAACTAAACTGAACTGAATGGTGGGCATCTAGGTTTCTTTCATATCGTGATTATTGTAAATAATGCTGTGATGAACATAGGGGTACATATCTTTTCTAATTAGCGACTGAACTGAACTAAACTGAACTGAATGGTGGGCATCTAGGTTTCTTTCATATCGTGATTATTGTAAATAATGCTGTGATGAACATAGGGGTACATATCTTTTCTAATTAGTGTTTTTGTTCTCTTTGGATAAATACCCTGCAGTAGTATGTAATGGCTTCCCCACTGGGGAAGTGGTATACAATGGCTTCCGCTCAGCGGGTAAATAATTTGCTTGCAATGCAGGAGATACAGGTTCAATCCCTGAGTCAAGAAGATCCCCTGGAGAAGGGAATGGCTATCCACCCCAGTATTCTTGCCTGGAGAATTCCATGGACAGAGAAGCCAGGTGGGCTGCAGTCCATGGGGTCACAGAGCTGGACACAACTAAGCGACTAAACACACACATACACACAGTGTTATGTAATATCCTTTTTTGTCTCTTTTGTGATAGTCTTTGCTTTAAATTCTACTTTGTTTAATATGTGTTATTACTCTGGCTTTCTTTTTTATTCCATTTATATGGAGCACCTTTTTCTATTTCTTCACTTTAAGTTTGTGTGTGTGTCTAAATCTGCCATGATGCTTGATGTTGTCTCAGAGGTCTCTTAAATGACCCTCGTTTTTTAAAAATTCTTTTTTTTTTCTGTTCAGCTTGAATGATTTCCACTACTCTTTCAGTTCACCAATTTATTCCTCTGTATCACCTAATATATTGTTAACTCCTTCTATTGACAGCATATTTTAAATTTCAGTTACTGGATTTTTAAGCTCTATTTGGTTCTTTTTTATATTTTCTAACTCTTTGTTAAACTTCTCACTGTGTTCATTCAGTCTTCTCCAAAGTTTATTGAGCATTTTAATGATCATTACCTTAAACTCTTTTGGGTAAATTGCTTATCTCCACTTTGCATAGCTCTTCTTCTGGGGTTTTATTTTGTTTTGTTGCTTCAAAAATGTTCCTTCGTCACTTCATTTTGCCTGATTCTTTGTTTTCATTTCTATGTACGTATGTATGAGGTAGGTCAGGCATGCTTCCTGATATTGGAGAAAGGAACTACAGTAGATGTTCTATGGGTTTCAAAAGCACACTTCCCTCTGTTCACCAGAGCTATATGCTCTAGAGGTACTCCCTATCTCCCTATGTGCACCACATGGACCCTTCTGTAGTGAGACCAACTACTGTGGGTGTTCTGCTAAGTGTGGCTAGTCCCCAGCCTCATTGGTTGTCAAGTCCTGCCTGATGTGGGAGCTGCTAGCCACTGGTGGGCAGGGCTGGGTCTTGAGGTAGCTAGCCTCAGAGCCCTGGGGAATCCCAGGGCAGTGCCAGCCCACGGATGGGTGGATTAAGGTTCTGGGGTGGATGGATGTGAAGCCCAGGGGTCCCTAAGATGATATCAGCCTGTGGGTAGGTGAGGCTGGGTCTGAACCCAGCTGGCAGCAGGGACCCTGGGATCTTGAGGTGGCTGGAGTGTTAGGGAGAAACTGCAGCTGCTGCTGCCTTCTGATGGGTGGAACTATGTCCTTGCATGGCTAACTTCTTGGCCTGATGAGTTCCAGAATTGGGATTGACTGACTGGCAGGCATGGCTGGAACCAGGTGCCATTAAGCTAGAGGAAGGATTACATAATGTCTTCATAGTAGAATAGTTGAAGTGAAAGTTTTAGTCGCTCAGTCGTGTCCAACTCTTTGCAAGCCCATGGACTGTTGCCAGCCAGGCTCCTCTGATTCTTTACCGTCTGAGCCACTAGGAAGCCCTCATAGTAGAATAAGCTTCCCCAAATGGCTGCTACCAGTGTCTGTGTCTCCAGGTGAGTCCCAGTTGCCTTCTGACTCTCTAGAAGGCTCTCCAAGATCAGCAAGTTGGCTCGATCTAGGCTCCTTTCACATCACTACATCTTCCCTTGGTCTTAGAGTGTGTTAGGTAGGTTTTGTGTGCACCCTTTAAGAGCTGAGTCTGTTTCCTACAGTCCTCTGTGCTTAGATGCTCAGTCATGTCTGACTCTTTGCAACCACATGGACTGTAGCCAGCCAGGCTTCTCTGTTCATGGGAATTCTCCATACTGGAGTGGGTTGCCATGCCCTCCTCCAGGGTATGTTCCCAACTCAGGGATCGACCCCAGGTCTTCTGCATTGCAGGTGGATTCTTTACTGTCTGAGCCACCAGGGAAGCCCTCTGGATCCTATTAAAGCAAGCCACACTGACTTTCGAAGCCAAACATTCTGGGAGATCATCTTCCTGGTATAGGACACTGAGCTGGGGAGCCCGGTTTGGCACTCAGACCTCTCCTTGGGGAGAACCTCTGCAGTTGTGATTATCTTGCTGTTTGCCAGACCTTTACCCAGGGGTCTGGGTATTAGCTACACTGTGACTCTAACGCTCTTACTTATCTCACGGTTCCCACTTTGTATCTTCAGTTGTAAAAGATTTTTTTTTTTCCAAAGAAATCTGTGACTTCATCTTCCATCTCACATACTGTTTGAGAATATTGCTATATCCCATTGAGAACTGGGGTCTATGTCCCTAGACTTTTTTTTTTTTTTTTTTAATATTATTTTATTAGTTGGAGGCCAATCACTTTACAACATTTCAGTGGGTTTTGTCATACATTGACATGAATCAGCCATATAGTTACATGACCCAGCAATACCACTTCTGGGCATACACACTGAGGAATCCAGATCTGAAAGAGACACGTGCACCCCAATGTTCATCGCAGCACTGTTTATAATAGCCAGGACATGGAAGCAACCTAGATGCCCATCAGCAGATGAATGGATAAGGAAGCTGTGGTACATATACACCATGGAATATTACTCAGCCGTTAAAAAGAATTCATTTGAATCAGTTCTAATGAGATGGATGAAACTGGAGCCCATTATACAGAGTGAAGTAAGTCAGAAAGATAAAGAACATTACAGTATACTAACACATATATACGGAATTTAGATAGATGGTGGCGATAACCCTATATGCAAAACAGAAAAAGAGACACAGAAATACAGAACAGACTTTTGAACTCTGGGGGAGAACGTGAGGGTGGGATGTTTTGAAAGAACAGCATGTATATTATCTATGGTGAAACGGACCACCAGCCCAGGTGGGATACATGAGTCAGGTGCTCGGGCCTGGTGCACTGGGAGGACCCTGAGGAGTCGGGTGGGGAGGGAGGTGGGAGGGGGGATCGGGATGGGGAATACATGTCCCTAGACTTTTTAACTGGGCAGGTTTGGAGGGAATGTTTCATTTAATAGATTTGTTGAAGGTGATACTATTTGACTTCCAAGGACAGATCATGAAATTCAATGCAACTTTCATGTGGTATTCTGTTAACACTTGTCTTTGAATTTTTGAGCTGCCATATGTCTAACTATCCTAAGGCCACTATGCTCTAAGGAAGCCAATACATCTAGAGAGTTCATATGCATGCATATGTTCTAACTGGCAATCCTAGTTTTTGTGTCCTTTCAAACCAGGCATCTTATGTATGAGTGAATGTACCTTCATATTACTGCATTCCCCAGCTAATGAAAGACTCCTTGATTTCAGGTTTATCCAGCTGAGGCCCACAGTATAATGGAGCAGAGAAAAATCTTTTCTGATATGCCATTTAAGAATTCTTGATCTACAAAACATGATGACTAAACAAAATTTTTGTACTACACCACTATTTTAGAGATAATTTGTTATGCATAATAGCCAGAACAGATATCAGACATAGTTTCAGAGAGACTGCTTTAAGGATGGGTCCCCTGAATTAGTTCTCTGATCTGATTATATTTCAAGACATTAATAACTTTTTCCATTGGCAAAGGGCACAGTGACAGTTTACGGTATACAGCAGCAGTGCAGTTTCTTATGTCATCACCTGTAGACACCTTTGGCCACCTTATGTGAAGAACTGACTCATTTGAAAAGACCATGATGCTGGGAAAGATTGAAGGCAGGAGAAGGGGACGACAGAGGATGACACATTTGGATGGCATCACCGACTCAATGGACATGAGTTTGAGTAAACTTCGGGAGTTGGTGATGGAGAGGGAGGCCTGGCATGCTGCAGTCCATGGGGTCGCAAAGAGTCAGACACAACTGAGCAACTGAACTGAGACACCTTGAAGCAAATGCATATACAAGGCAAGAGTTTGAGTGACTGAAAAACACTTGCAGCCATAAAACACTTTATTGAAAATAAGGATTATAATGATGCTGACTGTTTCCTTTTACATGTTTCAGAGAACTTAAGAAAGAAAATGATGAGTTCAGGGTTTTAAATTCCCAGATCAAGTTCCCGGTAGGGAAGCAAATCACATCTCTGACTGCTCTAAACAATAATCGTTATCTCATGTAGTCATAAGACTGAGATTTCTGAAAAGCAAAACTAAAGTATAATCTTGTGAGGGACTGAAGTACAGTGAAAATTTATTTTCCAGCCTCATGAATTCTTTTATGTTAAAGTAAGAACGTTGATGCAAAAGTAAATGAACAATGAAAATTTAGATAGGGACATTCAGGAAGAACATGATGAAACTGAAATCCTTGAAACCATAAATTCTGCCAATCTACCTTTACTATTAGTAGCAGCCTTTACACGTGTGTGAAAAGATCAATCTTTCCTAGTATTAAAAACCTATAATGGCCTAACCTGAGGAAACTGACCTGCAAGAGACTATAGATTCTCATCAAGATCTACCCACACCATGCATCATTGTTTTTATTTTTATTTTCCTATCTTTATGAAGATACAATTGCCATATAATATTATGTAAGTTTAAGGTATACAATGTGTCATGAAAAAATGATCCCTACCACAGTGTTAGCTAGCACCTCCATCATATTACATAATTACCATTGCTTTTGGATCTATAACCAGACTTGTATTTTTTTGTTTGTTTTATTGTTTTTTGGCTGTACCAGGTCTTAGTTGCAGCATGTGGGATCTTTAGTTGTGGCATGTGGCATGAGGACTCTAGGCTTCCCTTGTGGCTCAGCTGGTAAAGAATCTGCCTGCAATGTGGGAGACCTGGGTTCAACCCCTGGATTGGGAAGATCCCCTGGAGAAGGGAAAGGCTACCCACTCCAGTATTCTTGCCTAGAGAATTCCAAGAACTGTATAGTCCATGGAGTCGCAAAGAGTCGGACACGACTGAGTGACTTGACTAATACTAATAATGACTAAAAAAATTATATGAGGACTCTAGTTTCCTGACCAGAAACTGAACCTGGCCCCCCTGCATTGGGAGTGCATAGTCTTAAGCACTGGACCACCAAGTATTCTTGTGTGGAGAATCCCAGGGATGGAGGAACTTGGTGAGCTGCCGTCTATGGGGTCACACAGAATCAGACACGACTGAAGCAACTTAGCAGCAGCAACAGCAGCACCAAGGAAGTCCCCTAGACCCATATACTAATGTATATGTATGCAATCTAGCAGAGAAGGGAATGGCAATCCACTCCAGTACTCTTGCCTGGAAAATCCCATGGATGGAGGAGCCTGGTGGGCTGCAGTCCACGGCGTTGTGAAGAGTCAGACACAACTGAGTGACTCCACTTTCACTTTTCACTTTCATGCATTGGAGGAGGAAATGGCAACCCACTCCAATGTTCTTGCCTGGAGAATACCAGGGATGGTGGAGCCTGGTCGGTTGCCGTCTATGGGGTCACACAGAGTTGGACACGACCAAAGCAAATTAGCAGCAGCAGCAGCAGCATGGAATCTAGAAAAATGGTACCGATGAACCTATTTGCAGGGCAGGAATGGAGATGAGAACATGGAGAGCAGACTCATGGATGTGGTGGGGGAAGGAGAGGGTGGGATGAATTGGGGAAATGGTATTGACATGTATGCACTGCCACATTTTGAATAAATAGCTGGTTAGAAGCTGCTGTGTAGTCCAAGGAGCCCAGCCTGGCACTCCTTGGAGGGGTGGCAACTTGGAGGGGTGGGGTGGGGGGTGAGGAGGGGATCAAGAGGGGGGATATACACATGCTATGACTGATTTGCATTGTTGTATGGCATGAAGCCAATGCAACGTTGAAGGGTAATTGTCCTCCAATTAAAATAAAATTAAAAAATCTTAAGGCTGCCAACTTGAAAATATTTCCTCTCCTATGTTAGCCAAAAGCACATTTGGTTTTAACTGAAGTAAAGATTGTGGAGACAGGAGAAATAATAATCTGTGCTATAAAAATAAAGTTTATTCTCTATTAAAAGAGAAAAAAAAAAAAAAAAAAACTATAACCAGACTCAAGCCCTAGAAGGCTTCCCTGGTGGCTCAGACAGTAAAGAATCTGCCTGAAGTGCAGGGGACCTGGGTTTGATCCCTGGGTCAGGAAGATCCCCTAGAGAATGAAATAGCTACCCGCTCCAATATTCTTGCCTGTGGAAGTCCATGGACAGAGGAGCCTGGTGGGCTACTGTCCATGGGGTCACAAAGAGTCAGACAGGACTGAGTGACTAACACTTTCATTTTCAAATCCTAGCAGCTTTCAGAGCATGAGAAAAAAGTATAACCTCCAAGGAGGTGTTATACACATCAAAAGAGTTGTATGGTTTTGTCCACTTACATTAATGAAATTTGGGGTAAAAGAGTGAAAATAGATTCTGAAGTTTTTGGATCAGGATGTTAAAAGATATGTTAGATTGGCCCAAATTTATTGATATAGTCTCACTAGGTAGAGATTCCATATTTAACACAACAGTTTGAATGGAGAGAGTGATTATGACAATTTGCTGTTGGTTGGAACGAATATGGACTCAAAGGTACTCTACAGGAAGTGAAGTCAAAATGCCAGCACTTCCTTAGAACACTGGAGATGAAGGTATCTAAAGGTTTAGAGAGTTTGAAAGGATAGAGCGGATTTATCACTTAAAACCTACTCTCAACACCGTATTGTGACATCCAGAAAAGTCCAGGAGACTCTGTCTTTAACGAAGCTGTCAGAAACATTCATGAGGGGAGCCCCAGCATCACTGAAGACTCTGTGATATATAACCTTTGTAGGCCATAAATGATTGGGAACTGCTGCCTTCAAATTAAACTTCCTGCATTGAAGGGGGACATTGTATTCCTGGTTTGGGAGGAGCCAAGTGGTGACATGTATTTGCCAGAGACAAGATGGGTATGGTTACTGTAATAGGTTAAGTAGAAATAAGAATTTTCTCACTCAAAACGAGCTTTAGTGTTGACAAGTTGATTGATTGTGGTGTCTCTAGAACTAAATTAGATTAGCAGCTTACTAAGTTGTACTTCATCTGTATAAATTAGACAGCTCTATATCTAATGAATAGAATTCTGACTCCAATGACTATGGTAAAAATTCACAGGTCCTCTTGAACTCAACTCCCTTACTTGAGCCACTTCAAAAATTCAATGCCCTGTGAACAAAGAGGAGGCCAGATCTTCTTTAAAAAGGACTCTGCTACCCAGTCAAATGAAATATTGTAAATCTACATTTGAAAAAAGTGAAAGTGATAGTTGCTCAGTTGTGTCAGACTCTGCGAGTCCCTGGACTGTAGCCCACCAAGCTCCTCTGTCCATGGAATTCTCCAGGCAAGAATATTAGAGTGGGTGGCCACTTCCTTCTCCAGGGTATCTTCCCAACCCAGGGATAGAACCCGGGTCTCACATTGTAGGCAGATTCCTCAACATCTGAACCACCAGGCAAGCCCAGAATCACTGGACCATCAGGGAAGTCTTCCCTAAAGGGACTTGTCTCCATTTATCAGGGTAACTGCATTGAAGAAAGAGGTAAATAATCATATTTTTTTCAAAGATTACTAGACACTGACTTTAAAGTAATCCTAATTCCCAGAGACTCAAAAATGCCACTGTGGAGTTTTGACTCAAGTGAGTGACACATCTCCTGCTATGCTGTTGTTAAGTGAAATTGACATACTCAGAAACTGAAAGAATCCCCATGCTGGTTTCCTGATCCATAGAATATGGACTATTACTGCAGGGAAGGCCAGGTGAAAGGCACTAAAACTGTCTCTACCTACCAATATAGAAAACCAAAAGCAATGTTGTATTCCTGAAGGAAACTTGAGATTAGCACCACCATCCAGGAATTTAAATATTCACGGAGTGAAGATTCTCATCACATGCCCATTCAACATTCTTATTTGGCCTGTACAGGAGAAAGATAGATTTTCAAGAATAACTGGATTATTATAAAAGCAGTCAAATGATGAACTCAATTGTAGATACTATTTAAGATGTCATTTCTTTGCTGCAGAAAAGCAACATATCCCCTGGCATCTGGTGTGAAGTATTTTCTCCCCTGTATTTGGAAATAAAGACCGTATGCAGCAGTTTGATTATAGCTGTCAGGGCCAGCAAGTTACCTTCACCAGGCTGTATCAATTCTCTAGACTTGTGTCAGAAATTAATCCTTGGGGATCTTGATCATCTCTCCATACTATGGGAAATTACACCATCCCATTACATGGATGTGTGTGCTCAGTCGTGTCCGACTCTTTGCGGCCCCAAGACCTGTAGGCCACCAATCTCCTCTGTCCATGGAATTTTCCAGGCAAGAATATTGGAGTAGGGTGCCATTTCTGACTTCAGAGGAATCTTTCTGACTCAGGAATGGAACCTGGATCTTCTGCATTGCAGGCAGAGTCTCTACCACTGAGCCACCTGGGAAGCCCATGCTAATTGATGAGCAGGTTATAACAGCAATCCTAGACACCTGGTTGAGATGAATGTATTCCAGAGAATGGGAAATGAACCCCATAAAAATTCAGGGACTGGCTTCCTTGGTGAATTTTCTAGGGGGTTAGTGGTCTACAGAACATTGAAATATTCTATCAAGAGGATGGACACGTTGATGCATCTCGCCTCTACTAATGAGCTTCTTTTGGTTTTGAAGGTATAGTATATCTTACTTGGGAGCACTATTAATAATTCTATCCATTTACTGAGTACACTAAAAGGCTATCATGTTTGAGTAGGGTCCAGAATGAGGAAAAGATTTGCAGTATACCCAGGCTGCCATGCAAGGTGTTCTTCCACTTGGTCAGTACAGTCAAGCAGATCTAGTGGAATTTGCTGTGACTGTGGCATGTCAGGATGCTGTGTGGAGCACTTTTCATTCTTTTATAAGTGATGAAAGTGAAAGTGAAAGTTTCCCAGTCATGTCTGACTTTGCAACTGTATAGTTCATGGAATTCTCCAGGCCAGAATATTAGAGTGGGTAGACTTTCTCTTCTCCAGGGGATCTTCCCAACTCAGGGATTGAACCCAGGTCTTCCACATTGCAGGCAGACTCTTTACCAACTGAGCCACAAGGGAAGCCCAAAAATACTGGAGTGGGTAGCCTATCCCTTCTCCAGGGGATCTTCCTGACCCAGGAATTGAACCCGGGTCTCCTGCATTGCAGGCAGATTCTTTACCAACTGCACTATCAGGGAAGCCCAAACTGGCAGTTTGCTTATATTTCCTTCAAATGTCCATAACAAATAGTTTATTTGGGTTGATACCCTTCCCAAGATAATTGTAACATGCTAGCTGCTATTCCTCTTACCCCTTTGTTTTTTTTCTCAGAGGGGACCAAGATAAAGTTATTCTCACTCTGACAATTCCTGCATTAATATTTTATTTTCCAAAATGAACAGCATGGCTTTTGCAGAAAGAAGAGGTTAAGAATTTCTAAATTCACAGAGGCACATTTTGACAAGTTTCCAGGCTCTTTGTAGCTTTCTTGGTATTTTGCTCTGTGAAAAACTACACTACAAAAATAGAAAATATTCAGGGAGTGAAGACTCTCAACTATTTTGTAGCTCATTGCAATCTATCAGTAACAGAGAGAAATCAAATAGGATATTGACAGGTCAGAATGGAAGGTTGTCAGAGAAGCAAAATATTCTTAAGAAGGATTGTTCTGTATGATCCTAAATGGGCTCCATATAGGTATGTATGAACAAGCTGATGACTGTAGCCTCAAGGTGACTATTTGGTTCTGACTAAGAGGATTTGTGCATGGAATATGTTTGAAGAAAGTGAGATATGAATGGGAGAGATGGTGTATGTGGTTGGGTGTGGGAATGGGGGTGGGCAAGATGGTTGGTGGTTATACTTTAGCCTTGCCCAGGGACCAGATCCATAGGTCCGTCCAGCACAGTGAATGATGGACTATCCAGCTGCAGAGACTATTTCCAAAGCAAGGTCAACACTGTTACTGTGCCTAGGTAACAAAGCATGACAGGGAGTGAGGATGGCGAAAGGGTAACAGATCAAATATTTAAACTGGACCACCTGCAACATATGAAATATGTTGGCTTAGGTCAAGAGTTTAGTTGGGGGTCTATATTCTATGGGGGCTTCCAAGGTGGCATAGTGGTAAAGAATCTGCCTACATTGCAGGAGATGTGGGTTCAATCTCTGGGTCAGAAAGATCCCCTGGAGAAGGAAGTGGCAACCCACTCCAGTATTCTTGTCTGGGATATCCCAAGAACAGAGGAGCCTGGCGGGCTACAGTTCATGGGGCCACAAAGAGCCAGACATGACTAAGCAACTGAGTACACATACACACATGCACACAAACACACACACATACATATGCCACATGTGAAAGGCATGTAAAATATGTAAAAGATTTAAATCAACTAATAGAGTGTTAAATAAAATATCTTCACATTAACCTTAATGGTTACATTTGCATTTGAATAGTTTGTCTATTTTGATGTTTTTCCTGTATAATTGATTGAATAAATTTAAAAACAAACTTGTCAGAAATATAGACATAGAAAACAATCAAGAGGGTTACCAGGAAGTGGGGGAGGGATAAATGGGAGATTGAGATTGACATATACACACAACTCCACTAGTTATAAAATATAATTAATAAGAACCTACTGTACAGCATAGGGTACTCTACTCAATATTCTGTAATGACCTATACAAGAAAAGAATCTAAAAAAATGTGGATACATGTATATGCATATCTGATTCACTTTGCTGTACAGCAGAGACAAACACTACATTGTGAATCAACTATACTCCAACTAAAAATTAAAAAAAAAAAAACACACAAATCTGTCAGTAACAGGCATATATCAGGAATGGTTTGGTGATACTCAAGATCACACATCTAGATACCTGTCTCCAGGGTTGCCCTGTGCGAAATCCAGTGTATTAACTTTCTATTGCTACATAACAAATTGCCACACAAAAGATCTCTCATCTATAGTCATGTATATCTTCACTTTTCTATATTCCATTGGTTAGAAGGAAGTCATTAGTCCTGTCAAAGTCCAGGACAAGGGATTACACAAGAGTGTGAACACCAGAAGGTGGGGATTATTGGGGGCCAGCTTTTAGTCTGTCCACCATACTTGGACTCCTCTAAGTTCTTTTCCAGTGATGTGGGAAGAATGAATCCACCACCCTAGACCCATGATCCTCTTCCCAGGCCCCAGTCTCTCCTCTAACCCTTCTCTACACTCACTGAGTGCCCTTCCTCACCTCAAGAGGCTTCACTTGCATATTTGTAGATAATGTAACTAACTTGTCCTCTGTTCCCTGCCTACAGCCGTTATTTCTAAGCTACCTCTCAGTCCTGGGGGTATATATTTTGGCCATGATCTGAAGTCTCAGAAGCACAGGCCCTCTGAAGAGGACTATGTAGGCCTCTTGGGGCTTAGGACTTAGGTCTACATGAGGAGCAAATTCAGGACCCCTGATACACGGAGCATGGTTTGAGGTTGAGAGGCAAATGTCCTGAGTACGCACATACACTTAACCACACACATGGGATTCTTGGCTGTTTGCAGAGTTGAAGCCCACCATGTTGCCCTCCCCAATTAAACTTTATTCATTCTCTCTCCACTAGATGTAGCCACTATCCTAAATAAGTTGCTTATAATTCTCATGACTTATTGTCTGCTACATATGTGTGCATAATTCTTATGCATTCTTTGATTACATGTATGTTTGTGTGTGTGTGTGAGTCGCTCAGTTATGTCTGACTCTCTGAGACCTCATGGACTGTAGCCCACCAGGCTCCTCTGTCCATGGGATTCTCCAGGCAAGAATACTGGAGTTGGTGGCCATTCCCTTTTCCAGGTGATCTTGCCCACCCAGGGATTGAACTTGGATCTCTCCTGCATTGCAGGCAGATTCTTTACCACCTCAGTCACAAGGGAAGCCCATATGTATATTCACCCGTGATCAATTTATGGTGATTGTTTTGAATGTCTCTAGATATTGTATACAAGGCATCTTAACATTTGTATACTTCTGAGACTGGAATTTTCCCTTATCCATTTTATTCACTGCTACTACCCAGTCTTTGAACCTGATCTTTCCTTGTGTCTGCATCCCTGAGAATTCTAGTCTCTTTTCCAGTTCATCCTTTATCGTCCTATTCAATTTACTTGGAACAGTCTCAAGTCAGTGAAGTAAGACTGGTCATAACATAGATAAAGCCTAAACCAGTGTTTTTCAAACTTTAGTGTGCTTCAGAATCACCTAAAGGGCTTGTAAAACTCTGGTTGCTAGACTACCTTCGAATTTCCAATTCAATATGTCTGGAATGGGGCCAGAGAATTTATATTTCTAACAAGTTCCCAAATGATGCTGATGCTACTATACTACATCAGCCCACTAACAGCCCAGTACTATCTGGTCTTAAGATAAGCTAAGTCATTCATCAGGTTCTTTCAATAAAATACAGTAGGGCCTGGACCTGTATCCCTCTTTACGTAAGTTATTTTTAACTTGATGTTTCAATTGGCCATGTGTGTGTGTGTGTGAGCTCAGTCATGCTCAACTCTTTGCTTCTCCATGGACTGTATCCCGCCAGGCTCCTCTGTGGAATTTCCCAGGCAAGAATACTGGAGTGGGTTGCCATTTCCTTCTCCATGAATGTTCCTGACTCAGAAATTGAACCCGTGTCTCTTCTGTCTCCTGCATTGGTAGGCGGGTTCTTTACCACTAGTGCCATCTAGAAAGCCCATTTCTTAGAGGACACAATAAAAGAACTTAAAACACTGTTGCCAGAATAGAAAGATACAAAGATAGATTTGAATCAGGGTTATTTATATAAAAAATCTTGAAGCTTATTCATTTTTAAAAAGCCTTTTATTTTCAACTTGAACAAATTCTGTCAGACATATCAGAGAAAACAGAAAAATTAGATATCAGCGATGTTACTTTTTGGGTGAAGAATTTTGGAACAAATCAGCTTTGATAAATTTCCCATGGACTACTAAAAATCAGAAAATCTCAAATCTGTGATGAATAAATTCACTGTTTCTCTTTCATCCAAGTCTTTCTATGCCTTCAAACTGTAGGAAGAAATAAAAAAACAATTGAACACAATTAAAATGCACCAGTGACTTTCTAAATCTAATAATAGTCAATCCTGTATATATTTGTTGTCTCAACAAGAGAAAACACAACTTTCCTCTTGTAAACCAGACCCTTGGGTATCAGGGTGTTTGTCCGTCAACTGAACATGTGTTCAATCAACTGATCACACCAATCTCATCTTTGCCTTGTCAAATGCTAATTTTTTTTTTTTTTTTTTTTGACTGGTGAGGTGGGGGAAAGGAGGACATCAGTCACGGATATAAATATGTCATTCCACCTTAAAATAGTGTGCTCTTTCCATAAACCATAATCTCTTAATCTCCCAGACCCTCATAGTCCATGTCTATAAAAGGAGAAAGAAAAAAAAGAAGGAAGAAAAATGATAGAAGAGATGTAAGTTAAATTAATAGTTCAATGATAAGCAAAATCTTAATATAACTAATTTTCTTTTGCCTGACACATGAAATATAAAAGGTTAAATAAACACTTAGGTATAAGTCATTAAACGAGATCTTACTTGAAATTCTTATCTTTTTGCAATTTTTAGGTACTCACATTATCAAAGGCATTGTGTCCTTGTTAGTATAAGAGAAAGTACTTAGTGGCCACCAAATGACAAAGTCCCAATTCTAATGCATATTCCGGTCACTTTTGCTACTTAGTTCTGGCAACTGTGTTCTAAAAAATACGGTCTCAGTTACCAAGTCTGATAAATTTCTCAGCTATGTTAAGTCTCATCATTACAGCTCAAAGAATGTGTACCTATGAAAGATGTATAATTCAGAATATGCTGCATTCTATACTACCTAGTGAATATTCAAATTATTAACCTTAAAACTGATTTATAAAAATAATTTTTGAACAATTTATTATTGTTTCTTGATAATAAAATTTAAGAATATAACATGTGTATGGCAGAAATGGTTGGATTACACTCAACCTGGACTCTCCCAGGCTGCACTCTATTGGATTTGGATCCTTTCCAGGTTCTTTTTCTGGTTCTTCATTTTCATCTTTTTCCCCCCCCTGCCTTCAAGTTCTTGGACCTCTTCATTAGAGTTTTCATATTGATAATTACTAGCTTCTTTCATGAAGAATAATATAGACTTTGGGACCAGACTTCATGGAAATAATAACCCAATTTACAATCAGTAGTGATACAATCACATCAAGCATTCTACTCTCAGGAGGAGAGAAGTAGGTGAAGAAAAACTAACTAGGCACCTTCCTAGTGGTTGGTGTGACACCTCCAGGGCCCTCACATTTCTGCAGCTTCAGGGTTTTCATGGTGAGGTCTTTACCATCTTTCCAGTAGATCTCACACCCTGTGCTGCTGATTATTTCTGGCCCTTTGGAGAAGAAGGGATCAGAATCATCTGGGTCTGACCGCATTTGGTATGTGTTCATCAGAACTTTGTTGAAAAAGTATTCGTTTGACTTAAAGAGGAATTCTTAGGGTGAAGCCCATTGGTTTCCAGACCCCTGAGAACTTTACTTTTACATCTTTCAGGTGCTCTGTACAAGTTCATCATTTCCCTGGGTCATGCTGTGGAAAATCTTTAAAGGCCATCAACCAAAAGCAAGGGATGGCCTTTGTTTGCCCCTTCCTTTCAGGCTATCTTTCCATCTCCTCCCAAGCTCCTTCTGGAACAGGTACTTGTCACTGACATTTACCTTCTGTGGGCTCATGAATTGCATTGATGATGTCAGCTCTCTTATCAAACAGAGGTTGGTAGAAGACAGCATACTTTTGGTCAAAACCATAAAGGTCTTCATATAATTGGGATTCCACTTGTGCAAATTGTGCCTGGAGGTTTTTGAGAGCTTAGACCCTCTGCTTAACCACTAGAGGCCAGTGCTGACTGTGGCCTGCCTTTGAGCCCGATGCCCCAACAGGGGCCACAAGGGCCTCAGGAATCGACTGCCTCCTGCGGGTTTCAGTCTCCTCGGTTCATAGGCCCCTCCAGTGCACACAATACATCTGCATCAGTCAGGGAATTGCCCTCCTGGGCCTTGGGCTTCTCGGGTTCCTCTACCTTCTAGCATGCTGTCCCATCTGCAAGTTCCTCGGGCATTTAGGGGACAGTTCCCTCTATCAGGTACTTACTTACCCCTCCCACCCTAGTTCTCTGCTCCCTCTGCCGGACCCTTGCGCTACTGAGGTATGGGTCCCTCTCCCGGATCCTCAAGCTCTTGAGAGCCACACTTGACCATTATGCGGCCTAAATGAGAGTGAACCAAGACGTGGTTATTATAATGATACTGCATAGAAGGGAATGGACCAGGTCCTGGAACAGGGATCAAAACCCTGCCATGGGTAACTCATGGGCCCCTACAATGCTTTCTGTGCCCTCCTCCTGTACCTGATCATCATGGTCTTTCTCCTTGTATTCATCTTTCTCCATGGCGTCATAGTCCAGCTCCTCTTCCTCCTCCTCCTCTTCACCCTCCTCCAGGTCCTCCTCTTGCTCTGCTGAGGGGATGTGCCTGTTCTCCTCGATTGTGGGCTGAGCGGCCTGCTGCCTAGCACCCTCCTCCCGAAGAGCTCTGGCGACTGCCTGTGAAACCAGAAAGACAGCAGTCCCTGTGACCCCATCTGACCCTTCGGCAAGGGGAATCACAGGGATGTCAGTGAGTCCAGGATCACGGTCCTCTCCACCATCAACTACATTCTGGCTACTATGAGCTGGGTCTTGCTCCTGCGTGGTTGACATGGCGGGAAGAACCCACTTGTCCCTGCTTGGACCCAAATTGTGGTCAAGGGCAGAAAGGACTGTGGTGAAGATGGCGGCCACTAACGTTACTGCCACTGACTGGACGCCGTTGGCAGCAGGGGCTACAGGGTGGTGGTGAGGTGACAGAGAAGTCGGTTGAGCAGGTAACAGAAGTATAAAAAGGTGCCTGAGGGGGCTCCGCGACAGGTAGAGCTCACAGAGACTGGGGCCAAGGTGGCGGTGGACAAGTTATGAAAGAATCAGAGGGGCGGGTGATGGGAGCTGAACCTTGAAGGGTCAACAAAGGAGTGCTTTCGTCATCAGCGAGCCCTAAGCTCATTGGCTGAGAAGTGAGGATTGACATACCTGGTGTCCAGTGAGTGATCAAGGTCCCTAGGTTCTGGGTTACTCGGAATCTCCTTTGTCTTTGAGACGTTAAAGCCCTTGTTTGGCCTTTAGGCTCACACAAGTCCACAAGTCCTGTTAATTTCATAATTGTCAGCAAAACTGTAGTATTCCAATATGACTGCGCTCTGTAGCACAAGAACTATAATCCCCTCTTCCCATTTCATCAAAGGCCAGCTCATGTCAGTAGGGACAGAGTCATTAAAAACTGTATAGCTCCAGATCTCAGCAGTGGCAATAACTTCCAAGAAGAGAGAGAGAAAAGATTTTAGACTTCCTAACATTATTAACATTCCTTAATAATAAAGAACATATAAAGTTAAAATGGCATCAATCAGGACAAAGGATTGCAGAAATGTTAGAAACAGGAGCTGGAAGTTTAATAAATGCTGCCAAAAACACACCAAGCCTCTAAAGAATGAATACAGAAAAGAAAATGCTTATCTAAGGCAACCATAAAAGACTTTAAAAGGGCAACCTTCCTAGGATGATCTGAGTAAACTAAGGCTTTCTGCTGCATTCAGACCCACTAAACCAAGAAACCATGTGTAAAAAGCAAATTTTTAAAAAGATAGGTCACTTTTTTGTATTTATTTTGAAAATTAAAATATTTTGTGACTGAAAAATAGAGAACCATAGGAAATGAATATGAAATATCACATACCAGAAAAATAATACTGATAAATCCCTTTCATCATTTCAACCAAATTTCAATGAATTAAAAAAAAAACTAATGCATTTTTTTTGTTGAAGTAACATTAGTTCATAACATTATATAAGTTTAAAGTGTATGACATGGAATTTCCACTTCTGAATACACAGTAACATGCTCAGCACCAAAAATTTACCTTCCATTTATCACCATATTGAAACAGAGCAGGAGCCTATCAGGCCTTCCTAGGCCAGAACTCCCCACAGTCCCCCCCCCCCCACACCGTACACACATGCACACACACACACACACACACCCATGTCCTCTGCCTGCTTTCTGTCTATAGAAATCCTTTAGTCAAAGAATAAATTTAATCAGAGAAGTGAGAAAAAGTAGAAGTAAAGGAAAGCAGTCAAGCCAGACTGAGTAATAATAGTCAATAAACAAAGTCAAGGACCTTTATTCCTTTCAAAATCTGTAAATAATATCCTAAGACATCTCCTTTGAACTGTTTTGTAGATACTGAATCCCCCACCAGGTGACAGGAGTTAACTGCATGATGTCCAGACTGTAGCCATGACATAAGCTGCCACAATTCTAAGAACTGGCCTCAAGAAAATGGGACAAACCAACTCTGGAACTGAAGATTAACTGTACTTAGAACAACCAAGATGATATTGATAGACCACTGCATGATCAATTTCAAGATGACTGTCAGAACTGACTGGGCTATTTCTACGTGTCCCCCTCCCTCTCACTATGCACCTTGAAACTCCCTCTTAAAAGCTACTGCCTACAGATTGTCAGGGGGAGTTGGCCTTTGGACATAAGTCTGCCTTCTCCCCCAGCTGCAGACTGGAATAAAGCAAACTTCCTTTCCACCAACCTTACCTCTTGAGTATTGGCTTTTGAGAAGTGAGCAGCAAACCTGAGTTTTGGTAACAGTGTAGTTGATCCTCTTTACCCATTTTCTCCTCCCCCTCAGTGGTTACCCTCTGGTGACCACTACTCTGCTCTCTGTATCTAGGTGTTTGCTGTTGGTTTGTTTCTTTATTTATTATGTTTGTTTGTTTGGTTTTTAAAATCCAGTAATGAGTGAAACTGTATGATATATGTCTTTCTCTTTTTAATGGCTAGTGTATATATATATATATATATATATATATATATATGTACACACACACACACACACAATATATATATACACGCACACACAGCATCTTCTTCTTTATCCATTCATCTATCAATTGTCACCACTAAGGTTGTTTCCTTATCTTTGCTATTGTAAATAATATTGCCATGAACAAAGGGCTACATATATCTTTTCAAATTAGTGTTTTCATATTTTTTTGTGTGAATATTCAGAAGAGGGATAGCTGGATCATATGGTAGTTAATTTTGTCTCTGGTCTCACCTCAAGAAGGGAGCATGGCATTGTCAAAAAAAAGTTGATTTAAATTTGAAGGGAATGTAGCAAGATAACTAACCAGACACAGAGAAAATCAATGTCCCAGAGCACCTAATTGACTTGCCAAAGGTCATGAAAATTAGTGGCAGAGTCAAGTCTCCACCCAAGGTTTCCTGATGTCTAATTGGCTTTTAAATGAGATTACTTCTTTTCTATCCAGCTTGGGGGGCAACATGACATCTGAAAGTTAATTAGCCACAGAGAAGGTCAATGGCCCCAAGTAAGGGAATCGGAAGACCAGACTAAGCTGTCTCCACCACTATTCTTCCACCTTTGACCAGAAGCATTGACAGGGACTGAGAAATAAGTGCCACAATCCCCCAAAATGAGAAGCTCAAAGTCTTTTCTGGGAGTAAAGACCAAATGTGAAGTGGATCTATAACTAAACTATCATTACATGTAACACATTTACTGCCATCTATGTAGTAACTTGCCCCCAAAAGATGGCCTTTTCATCATAGGGGATTGGAATGAAAAAGAAGAAAGTCAAGAGACACCTGGAGTAACAGGTAAATTTGCCCTTGGAGTACAAAATGAAGCAGGGCAAAGGCTAACAGAGTTTTGCCAAGAGAACACACTGGTCATAGCAAACACCCTCTTCAAACAACACAAGAGAAGACTCTACACATGGATATCACCAGATGGTCCATACTGAAATTAGATTGATTATATTCTTTGCAACCAAAGACAGAGAAGTTCTTTACAGTCAGGGAAGGAAAAAAAAAACCCAGGAGCTGATTGTGGCTCAGATCATGAACTCCTTATTGTAAAATTCAGACTTAAATTGAAGAAAGTAGAGGAAACCACTAGGCCATTCAGGTATGACCTAAATCAAATCCCTAATGATTATACCATGGAAGTGACAAATAGATCCAAGGGATTAGATCTGATAGAGTGCCTGAAGAACTATGGATGGAGGTTTATGACATTGTACACAGGCAGTGATCAACACTATCCCCAAGAAAAGGAAAGGCAAAAAGGCAAAATGGTTGTCTGAGGAGGCCTTAGAAAGAGTTGAGAAAAGAAGAGAAGCTAAACAAAAGGAAAGATATACCCATTTGAATGTTGAACTCCAAAAAATAGCAAGGGGAGATAAGAAAGACTTCCTCAGTGATCAATGCAAAGAAATAGAGGAAAGCAATAGAGTGGGAAAGACTAGAGATCTCATCAAGAAAATTAGAGATACCAAGGGAACATTTCATTCAAAGATGGGCACAATAAAGGACAGAAATGGTATGGACCTAACAGAAACAGACAATATTAAGAATAGGTGGCAAGAATACACAGAAGAACTATACAAAAACGATCTTCATGACCCAGATAACCACGATGGTGTGATCACTCACTTACAGCCAGACATCCTGGAATGCGAAGTCAAGTGGGCCTTAGGAAGCATCACTATGAACAAAGCTAGTGGAGGTGATGGAATTCCAGTTGACCTATTTCAAATCCTGAAAGATGATGCTGTGAAAGTGCTATACTCAACATGCCAGCAAATTGGGAAAACTCAGCAGTGGCCACAGGACTGGAAAAGGCCAGTTTTCAGTCCAATCCCAAAGAAAGGCAATACCAAAGAATGTTCAAACTACCGCACGATTGTACTCATCTCACATGCTAGCAACGTAATGCTCAAAATTCTCCAAGCCAGGTTTCAACAGTACATGAACTGTGAACTTCCAGATGTTCAAGTTGGTTTTAGAAAAGTCAGAGGAACCAGAGATCAAATTGCCAACAGCTGTTGTATCATCAAAAAAGCAAGAGAGTTCCAGAAAAACACCTACTTCTGCTTTATTGACTATGCCAAAGCCTTTGACTGTGTGGATCACAACAAACTGGAAAAATTCTTCAAGAGATGGGAATACCATTTGCCCCCTGACAAATATGTATGCAGGTCAGGAAGGAACAGTTAGAACCAGACATGGAACAGAGGACTGGTTCCAAATTGGGAAAGGAGTATGACAAGGCTGTATATTGTCACCCTGCTTATTTAACTTCTATGCAGAATACATCATGCAAAATGCCAGGCTGGATGAAGCACAAGCTTCAAGATTGCAGGGAGAGATATCAATAACATCAGATACACAGATGGCATCACCCTTACGGCAGAAAGTGAAGAAGAACTAAAGAGCCCCATGATGAAAATGAAAGAGGAGAGTGAAAAAGCTGGCTTAAAACTCAACATTCAAAAAACGAAGATCATGGCATCTGGTCTCATCACTTCATGGCAAATAGATGGAGAAACAATGGAAACAGTGAGAAACTATTTTGGGGGTCTCCAAAATCACTGCAGATGGTGACTCAAGCCATGAAATTAAGATGTTTGATCCTTGGAAGAAAAGCTATGACCAACCTAGACAACATATTAAAAAGCAGAGACATTACTTTGCTGACAAAGGTCCATCTAGTCAAAGCTATGGTTTTTCCAGTAGTCATGTATGGGTGTGAGAGTTGGACTATAAAGAAAGTTGAGCGCTGAGGAAACGATGCTTTTGAACTCTGCTGTTGGAGAAGACTCTTGCCAGTCCCTTGGACTGAAAGGAGATCCAACCAGTACATCCTAAAGGAAATCAGTCCTGAACATTCATTGGAAGGACTGATGCTGAAGCTGAAACTCCAATACTTTGGCCACCTGATGTGAAGAACTAACTCATTCAAAAAGACCCTGATGCTGGGAAAGATTGAAGGCGAGAGGAGAAAGGGATGACAGAGGATGCGATGGTTGGATGGCATCACTGACTCGATGGACATGAGTTAGAGTAAGCTCAGGGAGTCAGTGATGGACAGTGAAGCCTGGGGTGCTGCAGTCCATGGGGTTGCAAAGAGTCAGACATGACTGAGCGACTGAACTGAACGGAACTGAACAAACTATGTAGCTGAAAGCGTCCGAAGAGGACACATTGGGTGGGCTTTTCTCAAGAAAGGAAGAGGAAGGACGCAAGGTATACACCAAAAGAAAGGCATCAGACACCTGACTTGAAAGGACAGTTTTCACTTTGCCCCTTCAAAATGCTCTTGTCCTCTCAGAGTGTCCTTGACTTTTTCTCTCAGGAAGAAGAGAAATACAATGGAATTTGACTCACACTATTGTAAAAACTGGTAAAACAATTTTGATTCAGCCATTATTGTTACATCTGGTGCTGATTCTCAACTCATAAGACACAAGGCCAGGAAGGAAGAATGAATATGAACTCAAGAAATGTAGGGAAAAACTGAAACACACACAAAAAATGGAACCTGCATCTTCCTTTCTTTCATTGGACCCTATGTCAGAATTTGTCTATCATCAACCCTAAAAATTTGCTGGAGAAATGTAACTCTTGTTATAAAGTCCCTCTTGAACTTGGTCCAGAAATTAGAGAAGCTAGAGGAATATGACCCTGAATGCTTGAGCTGTGAGCCTGGCCACTGCCATTGTCAACAAGGGGAAGCAGCAGTGTGTGATCTACAACATGGTGCCTGACTACGTCATTCTTCTAAGAGTAAAACATGGTTATTGTTTCATCTCAGATTTTCATTTTATGGTGATCAACCCTAACTTGCAACATGCAAAGTAAATAATTATGGGAAATGCAGTTTGGCTTGGCCAAGTTGACACATTTTAGTACTTTCACAGTCCAGCCCTTGTCAACTTGGCATCCATACACACTTCAACTAAAGAAAAGAGCAAAGCCATGCTTCAGCCTATCATGATGCAACTCTCCCATGTAAAAAATCAGAACATGCTAACTCCCTTCATAAAAGAAGCTACAATTCCCTTCATCCATCTTGGGTGAGATGCTCATTTTTCTTCTCAGACCACTTTGAAGTCTGGTAACTTGTACACTGAAATAAAAATTAACCATTATTAGCATATGATATATATTAATAAATAGGAAAGAATAAGGAAAAAGGAAAGTGGAAGAAAATAGCTAATAAAAGACAGATATATTGATATCAAAATAAACAAAAATACTCATGACTATTACAGCCCTGGAGTTTTCAACTGGAAAACTCTGGTGGTCATAACTGGTGTTTTCACCAATCTTCTTCTACTACCCATTTCATATTCTCATTGCTGTAAGCAAGTCCCTTAGCTGGGTTGATTTCCTTGCCTGGTGGAATGACCTAATTTTTCCTTTCTAGAGGGTCTGGACTATTAGCAGTTCTGTTTGTATAGATTGTTATAGTTTTCCATTGATTTTGTTCACAAGACATAGGAATGTTACTGAACCAAACTTGGATCTGCTTGCCTGTATGCAATAAAAACAATTTACTGACACCAGGTTGTGGTGAAGGACAATGCAGCATTTATTGCTGAGCACCAAATAAGGAGTCCAGGTAGCTAGTGCTCAAAAGGTACAAACTCCCCAATGGCTTTCAAGGAAAGGTTTTTAAAGACAGGGTGAAGGACTGGGGTGGTGGGTTGTTGGGTATGTGATCAGCTTGTGGGCATTCTTCTGATTGATCTCTGGTGAGATAATTGGGAGTGCACATCATCAATCTTCTGATTCCAACCATTCTGAGGTCTATGTGCTTGTGGGCAGTGGCAGTTAACTTCTTCCACCTGGTTGTGATGGGGTTTCAGTATCTGTAAAACAGCTCAAAGGACTTGGCTCAGAATATTATCTATAGCCTTTGAAGAGGAACTAAATGTCCTTCACTTCGTTTAATGGTTGAAGTACTATTATTTTGTCTTGCTTGACTGGAACTCAGGGAAGGCATAGGAGGCCTCTACAGATAAGAGATTAGCAAAGGACCTGGGGATGTCTTCCTAGGAAGGCCCCATAGGGTCCTGCTCAGGTATAGCAGTACTGAGAGGCATCCCCGGAAAACTCTTGCATTACAAATCCCCATTTTGTGTAGCAATGCCATTTCCTCTTGATGGTCAGGATCTACCACCTCAACCAGTGCTCAAACCCTTCTTTTCTCCTATTCATTCAGTGGCACCAAGGTAGCCAGATGGCAATCTCAACTACAAGTTCAGTGGAACCATTGTTATATCCCCTCAGTGAAAGTGTTCATTCATTTGAACCAGGAGAGCCTAGTTCATAGGGGCAGGATGCAAGAATTATGCCAGTGAATTAGTAGGGGAGTAATGAGAGGATTCACACTCATTTTCACTCCTTGATTCCCCAACCTGTGAATCCAGACTATGGGAGAAACTGCATCACATTTTGGATGCTGATTTAGAGCATATACCATATCACAAAGGACATTGTCCTACTCTACAAAGTGTTGTCATCTAGCTGGTTCTGAAACTGAGTCATCAAAAGTCCTTTTCACTTGCTATTAGACCAGCTATTTCAAAGTGATGAGAAATATGGTCAAGACCACTGAGTTTCATGAGTATCAGCCTATCACCATATTTAGTTTGGTTTGAAATTAGTTTTTTGGTCAGAAACAAAAAATCAGACATGACTGAACTGAACTGAACTGAACCGATGTTATGTAGGATATCATGATGGTAGCTATGGCAGCCTAAGTCCACAGATGATAATTTTGGCAAAAGCACTGTGGACAAGGAAGGCAAAGCCACATAAAGTCAATGTCTATTCCTGTGAGGACAAAACAATACCCTTTCTATAATGTATGTGGTCCAATGTAAACAAGGTAAAACCAAATAACTTGCTAGTTAACCTGAGGTGCAGTGCCTTATTTGAATCTCAGTGTTGGTATCTGCTGTACTTGTGGTCACATTGAACTTGAATAGAGGTCCATGTTTCTGAGCCCATGCATAAACTTTATATTATTTGATATAGCCACTTTCTTCATGATCTCATCTGGCAAGGACAGGAATATCTGGGAAAAGTGACTGATTGACATCCACAGTTTGCATCATCTTATCCTCCTAATTATTAAATTTACATTCTGCTAATATTGCTCTTTGGTAAGGATTCATATGGGACAGAAATATCATCATGCTCCATGATACTTTGCAGACAGTTACATACATACCCCTTCCTCAGACCTCCTTATTACCTGTTTTGCATTCATGTCCTTACCATGTTCCCAGGCAAAACATTAACCATTGTCCATTAATTAGGGTAGATGTATATTTCTTTTCATGTTTCATTTCAGGGAAAGTAAGCAATTGGGTACAGTGCTTGAAGTCTTGGTTCCTAAGATTTCCCTTCATCACTATCCTTTTAACAGCAACTTCTTTTCTGATCTTGAACTCTAGAACAAACTGATGCTTGAGGATGGGTCACCAAACACTCATGTAATCAGAAATAACCCTGATGACTTGAGTGTTGCTTAACCCATTAAACCATAAAGTTGGAGGTGAACAATAGCATTTTATCAACAAATGATAGTGGTATAGCTGGGAAGTGGAAGATTTCCCTTGAGCAAGTCCTGAAGGGGCAAGCAATTTACACAAATGTGGTAAAAATGGGAAGCATACTCGCAGTTTCTGACACAGAACTCCTAAAACCCTAGGAATTTTCTGAGTCATAGTGGTGATAGAAACTTCTTTTGTTATTCATAGCAAGCCACTTTAAACCACACCTGAGTTTATGCTAATGAGATGACTCTTGGCTAGACCCAGAAACACCAAACCATTATTAGAGGTTTGGAACTTTCAGGCTCATGTACTAATCTCTAGGGAGGGGAGAGGGGTTGGAGATTGATTTTAATCACCAATGGCCAATGACTTTATCAATGGTGTCCACATAATTAATTCTCCATGTGTGCATGCGTGCAAAGTCACCTCAGTCATGTCCTACTCTTTGTGATCCTATGGACTGTAACCTGCCAGTTTCCTCTGTCCATGGGATTCTCCAGACAAGAATACTGGAGTAGGTTGCCATGCCCTCTTCCAGGTGATCTTCTCGACTCAGGGATCAAATCCACTTCTCTTATGTCTCCATGAAAAATCCCTAAATGACAGGATATGGGAAGCCTCTAGGTTTCCCAGCATCAAAATACTGGGAAGGGCATGGAAGCTCCATTAAACTACTACATATCTTAGCTTACGCATTTCTTCTACTTCACTATTCCTGAGTTGCATCATTTATAGTAAACCAGTAAATGTTTAAATGCTATCTTGATTTCCCACCTATTTGGGTCTTCAGAAAAATGTAAGACGATATGGAAGGCCCTTGCAATGTCTACTACATAGATCAAAGTGTCAATGCTATAAAAGAAGGATACATAACTGAAGGAAGACGGTAGATAGCATGATCAGACATATGGCATAAGGGCCTTTGAGGAAGGAGCAGAATTGGTGTGTTGATGGCCTAGACTACTCACTTGAGATATGTAGTCCAAGCTGGCATTATTTGTTCCATCTTGTCAGCTGCTTGAGCCTATCCTTTAAATTTTCTAATTACGTCGGTGGTTTGTGGGTGATATGAAGCATGAGATTGCTTTACATACCCCATGATTGGGTCCACTGATGTGTACTTGGGTCACAAATCTGAAGCCATTATTAGATGGATAGTGTTCAGGAAACCTGAACAGGAAACTAATGTGGTTTTGTAGGTCTAGGATAATGTGGCCAAGTCAGTGACATATCTATAAATGGCTAGGCCAAACCTCAGAGAAAGTCTCTGCAGCAGTCAGGAGGATCCAGTGAACCTCTCCAGATGTGACCAGAGGCTCAATGTGATTAACCTGCTAAGAATGTCCTGACCCATGGCTTGGATAATCTGTCCTTAGGCAATGTTTTTAGTGTTGGCTAGGCTTTGGCAGGTGCAACAGCTTTTCTGTGCTGTTTCAGCATTTTCAAATGGCAGTGGCATCCAGGAGGCAAACTATCGTAAATCTACCTGCTTTAGGGTAGAAGACACTTCATTCTCAGGATTTAGCTAACAAGTATAGTCTGCTAGTTGATTATGCTTTCCTTCACCATTATTAGAGACCTTTCTAGTGAGCATCTGTATGGGTAACACAACGTTTATTAGAAGCAGAACTAATTTTTATTTAAATGTTTCTACCCCACAAGAAGCCTTATTTATATACCAATCTGAGGCTTGATAGTGGCCTGATCAAATTTCCACACCATTAGCTATAACCTGAGTCACATAAATTTATGGTTTTCCATATGTCCCACTAAAATGACGCTAACTGTAGCAATTCCTATGAGGGCTTGAGTTCAAAAGCTAGCAGAGATGCACATAGACAAGAGGTCAATACCAATAACACATTCATTTATGGGGATCATAAAAACAGATTTGTAGAAGCTTTAAGGGATCTTGCCATTGTCAAACTTAAGCAAGGGTCTTAATGATGGTGGCTTTAGGCTCCAAATCAGAGGGTATTATCTACTTTTCCCTCACCTTGGTGCCTGTAATTGTGTGGAGAACAGTCATCTCTGAAATGATACTTAGAAAGCCAAAGAGTTTAATTTTTCACCTCTCTACTAAATTTTAACTTTTGCATAGGAATTCTGATCCCCCTGGTAACAGAGGGCCATTGGCTTGACCCGAGTGTTATTTGTATTTGAAAGCTGAGAGGTCAGATTCTGGTTCAAGATAGCTATACAGGAAGATTCTGAACTTATCCTCTCACATGGACACAATGAGTCTGTAGCTACATATGGAACAATTTCCTCTGGGGAAAAAACCTAAAGGCTGGCTAAGTAATGACTATACATCAAGCAAGCAAGAAAGAAACCACATAAAAGTGGGTAGAAGAGACTGGGATACAATCTTGCCATAAAAGTCCCCCCTTACATATGTGCAAACATGGTGACTCATAGCTGGCATGGAACTCAAAACCTGGAGCTTCTCCCTGAGTGGCAAATGATTTGAATTCCACAATGGGCACCCAAACTTTTAAGATTTGCATCTAAGTGGTGAACCCCAAAACATCCAGCTTTAAAAACCAACAGAGATATGATGGAGCTAGAGACTCATATCCATGAGACCTACAAGACTGTAGCAATGTGATAAATGGATCTAAAAGGGCTTAAGTGCTTGTACTCACTACCCTAGGGCTTAGCTCAGAGGTAGGCAGTGGCATTCAGAGGCTAAGTGAAAGAGGTTTGTGTGTACTGAAGTATTGGCCTGAGGGTCAGGTATCTTATTTAACTCACATGTCTAAGAGTCTGCTGGAATACTCTTTGGAAACAAGGACTGTAGGGAGCCATCTTTGTACTCTCCCTCTGCCTTACAGAGGAGCCTGATGGGCTACAGTTCACAGGGTCACAAAGAGCTGGACATGACTGAGTGACTAATACTTTTACTTTCTGTCTTACCCTAGACAGCAGGTACCATTTTAAAAATTTTTTTTCCTATTTCTGGTGGAAACCATCGTTATGCTTCCTCTCTGCCTCATTACAACTGGTGGACAACAGTTTCACACTCTCCCTCTGCCATGTTCTAAAGCACCAGTAACTCAGGGATGGAGTTTTACACAAATTTGCTGTCCTGATTTTTGCAGCTAGAGTGTGCCCCTTTATTTCCTGGTTCTTGAGACCAAGAGAAATTGTGTTCATGGGTACCATGGGACTGTATCAATCAGAGACAGTTTTTAGTTTTTAGCAGTCTACCTCCCATAAGGCTTTGCACAGACAGTAGCTGAAACATACCCTGGTATTTGAAACAGGCTTATTTGCTTATCCAGGAACTTTGGTCTCAGGGGAAAACTTCTGGTTTAACACACATTTAGTGCCCTAAGAAGTAATTTCAGGGAACAGAGGCCAGTGGAAACAATCTTTTCACTCTCCCTCTGCCTCGTTACAGCTCACTGATATCTCCCAGGAAGGATCTTATATTGTTGCCTGGTGCCCAGATTCTTGCAACTGCCAAGAGGGAACACCTGAAGACAGCTGGGCTCTGGGTCCCACAGGATTTTAACCAACAGAAAAATAGTCCTTAGATAGTTAGCATCTCCAGGGCACAACAAGAAGCAGCAGAGCCAGGAGCTCAGTCTCTGTGAAAGAAGCCTGTTAGCTAATTATCACAGATGCAGACTGAGGGGCAAGCTTCTAACTAAGTACATATCTGAGGCATGACTGTAATCCTTTGCACAGATCTCAAAGAATGGGTGCTATCTTTACACTCTCCCTCTGCCATGCTCAGGAGCAACACTATCTCCCAGAGGGGCACTCTTATGCATGTCTGGGGCCCTGGTTTTTGTGGCCAGGGAAAATTGTGTTCCTGGGTCCCATGGGAGAGTGGCAATCAGAGAGACATTTCTTACAAGCTAGTCCCCCAGAAGACTGCAGAAACAAGGGACTGAAATGCACCTCCAGTCTTTCTGTGAAAGAAGCTTCCTTGCTTGTTCCGGAGCATTGGCCTGAGATGTAAGCTTCAGTTTTGACTCATACCTAGGAGTTTATGGAGCTTCTCTCAGGGAATGTAGGACAGTGAAAGCCATCTTTGTGTTCTCCCTCTGCCTTGCTAAAGCTTGCCAGTATCTCCCAGAAAAGAGCTTATACTTATCTGGAGACTCAATTTCTGAGACTGCTGCCCAGGGGACCCTCAAAATTGCCTGGCTTTGGTGGCCAGAAGACTGTATTTATTTGCATACTTTAAATTTTGCTGCCCGAGAGTCTAGATTCCAATCAGCCTGAATCTAGGTCCCAAAAGAGATCCTACCTATAGGGACACTGACAGGTCTCAGCACAGCCTCAACTATTTGGAGCTATTAAAATTATAATAGTTTGCTTGGACAATCACAAATGTTTGAGAGAGAACCAAGATCTAGGGAAGGGTTGAATGACAAGTTTCATCCCCTACCTAAGGCCACTACTCAAGGCTGAGAGAGGTACCTGGTTCATCTAATGAATAGAAGTCAACACAGAGCATCAAGCAAAATGAAGAAACAGAGGAATATGTTCCTAATTTTTAAAAAAAGATAAAGCCTCAGAAAAAATCTTAATGAAATAAAGATAAGTAATTTAAACCTGATAAAGAGTTGAAAGTAATGGTAAAGAAAATGTAAAGATGTTCATCAAAGTCAGGAGGATGGATGAACAGAGTGTGAACTTCAACAAAGAAATGGAAATATAAGAACTACCAAATAGAAGAAGAAATCAAAGAAAAAAAATTACTAATACCTTGACACAAACAAAATTGGAAATGCAATGAATTGAAATGAAATTCAGGGGATGCAGCAAAACCAGTTCTAAGAGAGAAACAATAAATGTCTACTTCAAGAAACAATAAAATGTCAAATAAACAGCCTAACTTAATTTTTAATTGGAGGATAGTTGCTTTACAATGTTGTGTTAGTTTCTGCTGTATAGCAAAGTGGATAAGTTATACTTTTGATGGACATTTAGGTTGTTTCCATGTTCTGGCTAACAACCTAACATTAAACTTAAAGGAACTACAAATAAAGAATAAATATGCCCAAAGTTAGTAGAAGGAGAAGAATTACAAAAATCAAGAAAAAAATAAATGAAATAGAGACTAAAAAGAAAATAGAGAAGATCAATGAAAATAAGAGTTGGTTCTTTGGAAAAATAAACAAAATTGACAAACCCCTAGCTAGATTCACCAAGAAAAGAAGAGAAAAAAGCTCAGGTAAATAAAATCAGAAAGGAAAGAGGGGATATTACAATTGCTACTACAGAACTACAAAAGATCATATGGTCTTACTATACATCAACAAATCTGACAGCCTAGAAGATATGGATAAATTCCTAGAAACATGCAACCTACCAAAGATTGAAATAGAAAATCTGGACATATTGCTAGTAAAGGGATTGAATTAGTAATAATAATAATAATGATGATGATAATAATAATAATAATAACACTTCTCAACAAATAAAACTCCAGGTTGCACTAATAAATTCTTCCAAACATTAAAAAAACAGAATTAATAATAATAATTAATAATTCTTAATTAATAATTAATAATTCTTCTCAAACTCCTAAAATATAGAAGAGGAGGGAATTCTTCCAAACTCATTTCAGAAGGTCAGTATTACTCTGATATAACTACACAAGGACATTAAAAGTAAAGAAAATTATAGGCTGAAATCTCTGATGAACTTAGAGGTAAAAGTCCTCAATAAAATATTAGCAAACCAAATTCAACAATAAAGACATTAAAAAGATAACATACCATTATCAAGTGGGGTTTATTCCAGGGATACAAGGGTGGTTCAACATCTGAAAATCAATCAATGCAATATATCACATTAACAAAATGAATGATAAAAATTACCTCAATAGATGATCATCTCAATAGATGCAGAAATCATTTGACAAAATTAATACCATTTATGACAAAAAAAAAAAAAAAACTCAACAAATAGAGTATAGAGGGAATGTACCTCAACATAATAAAGGGCATATGATAATACCACAGCTAATATCATACTCAATGATAAAGAGCTGAAAACTTTTCCTCCAAGAGCAAGTATAAGACAAGGATACTCACTTTCACCACTCTTATTCAACATAGTATTATAAGTCCTAGCTAGAGCAATTAAGCAAGAAAAAGAAATAAAAGACATCCAAATTGGAAAGGAGGAAGGAAAACCCTCACTATTTGCACATGACAAGATGTTATATATATATATATATATATATATATATATATAACAAAAGACTCCATTAAGAAACTGTTAGAACTAATACAAGAATTTAGTAAATTTGCAGGATACAGAATCAATATACAAAAATATGTTGTGCTTCTATTTACTAATAGCAAGTTATCAGAAAGAGAAATTAAGCAAAAATCCATTTACACTTGCACCAAAAAGAATAAAATACCTAGGAATAAATTTAACTAAAAAGATGAAAGACCTGTATAATGAAAACTACAAGATATTGATTGAATAAACTGTAGAAGACACAAAAAAATGAAAAACTATACCATGCACATGGATTAGAAAAATTAATATTGTTAATATGTCCATACTACCCAAAATAATCTACCAAAATTCCAGTGGCATTTTTCATAGAAATAGAACAAACAATCCTAAAATGTGTAAAGAAGTGTAAATGACTTCAAACAGCCAAAGTAATCTTGAGAAAGAAGAAGCAAGGTGAAGGCATCATGCTCCCAGATTTCAAAGTATATTATAAGGCTGTATAAATCAAAACTGCATGGTACTACACAAAAACAGACACATAGATCACTAGGATAGTATACAGCACTCAGAAATAAACCCACACATAAATGGTCAATTAATCTACAACAAAGGAGCCAAGACTACACAATAGGGAAAAGGCAATCACTTAAATAAATAGTATTGGGAAAACTGTATGGTTACATGCCAAAAGAATGAAACCAGACGATTATCTTACACCATACAAAAATATTAACTCAAATCATATTAAAGTCTTAAACTTAAGATGGGCGACCATAAACTTGAAGAAACATAGATGGCAAACTATTTCATATAGATCTTGGTAATAATGTTTTGAATGCAACATAAAAAGAAAACGCAAAAAAAAGCAAACAAAGAAAGCCAAGTGAGACTATGTAAAATTAAAAAGCTTCTGCCCAGCAAAGGAAGCCATTCACAAAATGAAAAGACAACTTAATGAATGAGAGAAAATATTTACAAATCATATATTCAAGGGTTAATATCTAAAATATTGATATAAAAATAACTCTTGCAACTCAAGAACAAAACATTGCGATTAAAAATTGGGCAGAAGGTCTGAATAGATATTTTTCCAAAGAAGACATACAGGTGGTCAACATGTACATGAAAAGTTGCTCAGCATCACTAATCATCAGAGAAATACAAATCAAAATAATAACGAGATGTCACCTCACACACTGGTAGAACGACTATTATCAAAAAGAAAACAGCGTGTTGGTGAGTACATAGAGAAAAGGGAATGCTTGTGACTTGTTACTGGGAGTAAAATTGTTATAGCCACTATGTAAAATAGTATAAAGTTTCCTCAAAATTAAAAATGAAACTACCATATTATCTAGCAATTCCATTTCTGAGTATTTATTTGAAGAAAACAAAAACACTAATTCAAAAAGATACATGTGGCCATGTTCACAGCAGCTCTATTCACAATATACATTAGCTCCAGTATGGAAAAATCTACATGTTCATTAATGAATGAATGGACAAAAAATATGGCATATGTAGTATAATTCAGCCATAGGAAAGAATGAAATCTTGCATTTTATGAAAACAGATGATCCTTGAGGGTATTAAGCTAAGTGAAAAAAGTCAGATAAAAAAATACAAACAGAATGACCATCATTAAAAAGTCTATAAACAATAAATCCTGGAGAGGGTATGGAGAAAAGGGTATCCTCCTACACTGTTGGTGGGAATGTAAATTGGTATAGTCACTATGTATAGCAGTATGGAGCCTCCTTAAAAAACTAAAAATACCACATGACCCAGCAATCCCACTTGTGGGCATATATCTGAAGAAGACCATAATTCAAAAAGATAAATGCACCCTAATGTGAATTGCACCACTGCTTATAGTAAGGAAGTCATAGAAGCAACCTAAATGTCCATCGACAGAGGGGTGGATAAAGAACATGTGGTACATGTATACAATGGAATATTATGCAGTTATAAAAAGAATGAAATAATGCCATTTGCAGCAACACGGTGGACCTAGAGATTATCATGCTAAGTGAAGTCAGTTAGAGAAAAAAAAGTATCATATGATATCACCTGTATGTGGAATAAGAAAAAATTCATGCAAATGAACTTATTTACAAAGCAGAAACAGAATCACAGACTTAGAAAACAAATTTATGGTTACCAAAGAGGAAAGGTGGGGAGGAAAGATAAGTTAGGAGTTTGAGATTAACATATACACACTACTATATATGAAATAGATAACCAACAATGGGTAAAAGAGATCAAAAAATATAAATTTCAGTTTTAAAATAAATAAGTCGTGGGGACATACAGCATGGTGACTATAGTTAATATTCTATTTCATATTTTAAAGTTGATAAGAAAGTAAATGCTATCACAAGGAAAAAAAATTGTAACTACCTAAGGTGACAGATGTTAACTAGACATTGTGGTGATCATTTTACAAGGTATATAAACACCAAATCATTATATTTTACATGGGAAACTAATACAATGTTATATACCACTTAGATCTCAATTAAAAGAAAACCTATTTCTTTTGATGATATTAAGCTGCATGAGCTGTTTGTAAACTTTGGAGACTAATCCCTTGTTGGCCACATCATTTGCAATTATTTTCCTTCCTTCTATGGGTTGCCTTTTGTTTTGTTTATGGTTTCCTTTGCTATGCAAAAGCTTTTGAGTTTAATCGGGTCTTATTGTTTAGTTTTGCTTTTAATTTCCATTATCCTGGGAGACAGATTGAAAAAGATATTGCTGTGATTTATGTCAGAGAGTGTTCTACCTGTGTTTTCCTCTATGAGTTTTATAGTATCCGGTCTCATATTTAGGTCTTTAATCCATTTGAGGTTATTTTTGTGTATAATGTTAAAGTTCTAATTTCACTTTTTTTTTGCATGTAGCTGTCCAGTTTTCCCAGCACCATTTATTGAAGAGACTGCCTTTCCTCCATTATATAGCCTTGCCTCTTTTGTCCTAGATTAATTGATCATAGGCATTTGGGTTTATTTCTGGGCTTTCTATCCTGTTCCATTGATCTATATTTTTATTTTTGTGCTAGTACCATACTGTTATAGTCATAAGACTGTAGCTTTGTATTATAGCTTGAAGTCAGGGAGCCTGATTCCTCCAACTCTGTTTTTCTTTCTCAAGGTTGTTTTGGCTATTTGGGGTCTTCTGTGTTTCTATATGAATTCTAAATGAATTTTTTTTGTTTGTTTAAGTTCTGTGGAAAATGCCATTGGTAACTTGATGGCGATTGCATTAAATCTGCAGATTGCCTGGCATAGTAGAGTGATTTTCACAATATTGATTCTTTGAATCCAAGACCATGGTATATCTTTCCATCTGTTTGTTTTGTTTTGATTTCTTTCATCAGCATCTTATAGTTTTTTGAGTACAGGTCTTTTATTTCCTTAGGTGGGCTTATTCCTAGGTGTGTTATTATTTTCAATGAAAGGGTAAATGGAATTGATTCCTGAATTTCTCTTTCTGATCTTTCATCATTAGTGTATAGATATACAATAGATTTCTGTGTATTAATTTGTAACCTACAACTAAACCAAATTCATTGACAAGCTGTAGTGGTTTTCTTAGGATTTTTGTAGTGATATTCTCCTTAGGATTTTCTTAGTATGATATCATCTGCAAACAGTGACAGTTTTCCTGTTTGGATTCCTTTTATTTTTCTTCTCTGATTGCCACTGTTCAGTTCAGTTCAGTTCAGTTCATTCGCTCAGTCGTGTCTGACTCTTTGTGACCCCATGAACCGCAGCATGCCAGGCCTCCCTGTCCATCACCAACTCCTGGAGTCCACCCAAACCCATTGAGTTGGTGATGCCATCCAACCATCTCATCTTCTGTCATCCCCTTCTCCTCCTGCACTCAATCTTTCCCAGCATCAGGGTCTTTTCAAATGAGTCAGCTCTTCACATCAGGTAGCCAAAGTATTGGAGTTTCATCGTCAACATCAGTCCTTCCAATGAACACCCAGGACTGACCTCCTTTAGGATGGGCTGGTTGGATCTCCTTGCAGTCCAAGGGATTCTCAAGAGTCTTCTCCAACACCACAGTTCAAAAGCATCAATTCTTCAGTGCTCAGCTTTCTTCACCGTCCAACTGTCACATCCACACATGACCACTGGAAAAACCATAGCCTTGACCAGACGGACCTTTGTTGGCAAAGTAATGTCTCTGCTTTTTAATATGCTGTCTAGGTTGGTCATAACTTTCCTTCCAAGGAGTAAGCATCTTTTAATTTCATGGCTGCAGTCACCATCTGCAGTGATTTTGGAGCCCCCAAAAATAAAGTCTGACACTGTTTCCCCACTTATTTGCCATGAAGTGATGGGACCAGATGCCATGATCTTAGTTTTCTGAACGTTGAGCTTTAGGCCAACTTTTTCACTCTCCTCTTTCATTTTCATCGAGAGGCTCTTTAGTTCTTCACTTTCTGCCATAAGGGTGGTGTCATCTGCATATCTGAGGTTATTGATATTTCTCCCGGCAATCTTGATTCCAGCTTGTGCTTCCTCCAGCCCAGTGTTTCTCATGATGTACTCTGCATATAAGTTAAATAAGCAGGATGACAATATACAGCCTTGACGTACTCCTTTTCCTATTTGGAACCAGTTTGTTGTTCCATGTCCAGTTAGAATTTCCAAAACTATGTTGAATAAACCACCCAATGGAAAAAAGTGCAGAAGACCTAAATAGACATTTTTCCAAAGAAGATATACAGATGGCCAAGAGGCACATAAAAAGATGTTCAACATTGCTAACTATTAGAGAAATACAAATCAAAACTTGCAATGAGATATCACCTCACACCAGTCAGAATGGCTATCAAAAAATTCACAAACATTAAATGCTGGAAAGGGTGTGGAGAGAATGGAACCCTCCTACACTATTGGTAGGGATGTAAACTGGTGCACCACTCTGGACAACAGTGTGCAGGTTCCTTAAGAAACTAAAATTAGAGCTATCACATGATCCTGCAATTCTACTCCTAGGCATATATCCAGAGAAAAAACACAATCTGAAAAGACACATGCCTTATGATGTTCATAGCAGCACTATTTACAAGAGTCAAGACATGGAAGCAATCTAAATGTCCATCAACAGAAGAATGAATAAAGAACAAGTGGTATATATATATATATATATACAAGGAAATATTACTCAGCCACTGAAAAGAATTAAATGATCATGGACGGACCTAGCCACTGACATAATGAGTGAAGTAAGTCTGACAGAGAAAATATGATAACACTTATTAGAAAAATCTAAAAAATGACATAAACAAACTTATTTACAAAAGGAAACAGACCCACAGACTTTGATAACAAATTTATGATTATCGGAGTAGGAGGCAGGGAGGAGGGATAGTTAGGGTGTTTGGGATTGACATGTTGTTGCCGCTGTTTAGTTGCTAAGTCATGTCCAACTCTTTTGTGACCCCTTGACCTGCAGCTTGCCCGGCTGCTCTGTCCATGGGATTTCCCAGGCAAGAATACTGTAGTGAGTTGTCATTTCCTTCCCCAGGAGATCTTCCTGACCCAGGGATCGAATCCATGTCTCCTGCATTGGCAGGTGGATTCTTTATGACTGAACCACCTGGGAAACCTGGGATGGACATGTACACACTACTGTATTTAAAATGGATAACCAACAAGGACCTACTATGTAGTACAGGGAACACATCTCAATTTTATGTAACAGCCTAATTGGGAACATAATTTAAAAAAGAATAGATACATATATATGGATAGTTGAGTCACTTTTTACGCACCTGAAACTGACACATTGTTAATCAGTGATACTCCAATATAAAAGAATAAGTCTAAAAAAATAGATAAATGCATTCAAAAAGTATTTGTTTTAAAGAAGAAAAAGAAAAAATAACTGATAGGTTAGACAAAAAGCTTCTGGACCTTTCCCTCTATTCCCAGACTCACAGAGAGTGGTGGACCTGCATCAATCACAGCGGCTGACAATATAGAGACCCCAGCAAGGCTACTTCCCTGGATTTGGCCACAAGTTCTCTGAAGCAGGAGAGGGAGAAGGAGTAGAGAGCGGGTGAGGCTATGACTGGGGTGGACAGCTGCTTCCTGGCTGGGACTCTTAGGGGCGTGCAGGGTGGGCCTGTTCAAGCAGAGCCCAGTCTTTCTGGGAGCGGCGGGTGGCGGGGGTGCAACCAGAAGGTCACAGCTGCTATTGCTGCTGCTGTTTGCATTCTGTTACCCTGGCGACGGCTGCCATAAAGGCACTATGAAGGACAGGGTTTGTAGTAAAACACCCTACACTGTGCCACTCTCTCTTTATTAACTTTAGTCAGATTACCTCTGGTGAGATCTAATTAAGTTTCTAAGGTGTCTTTGGGGCTGTTGAACAAAGCAATCTTGAAGGGTACTACACTTTTTTTTTTCTCTCTTGAAGTTTCAACAACTTGCTGACACCAGGGTGTTTATTGGCACCAGGGACATATTGTTCAAGTTACTCAGCTTGTGTGATGACTCCCACTCCCGTATCATTGCTGGAGAGCCCTAAACAGCGGTTAGGATATTGCTTCCCTACCTTTCTTTGACCCTCTCTATTGAGTCACTTATCTGACCAGCCGTGAGATCTGCTGGGGGATGATCTGGTGGTGGTCAGGCACTAAAGAGGACCAGAAATTGCCCTCAGAATGGAAAAGTTTATATAAAAATATGCTAACATCCTCATAAGAATGCCTCATGTCTTCCTCTGGCATTCCCAAAGATCCATATGCATGACTAGCAAAGTGCCCCATGGGACATTTAGACTCTTGCAAATAATCCACTAGAAACCTTCTAATATGCCCTGCAGACTCTGTTAATAACTCCCAAAGGTACTGTGTGGGATCTTCAGGCTTTTTGAGTTCCAGGAGAGCATTGTGGTTAATTGACTTCTTGGCTCTCTAAGTTTGTCAGAAGCTCAGCTGAGCTGGAGAGAAAGCTGATCTGCCAGATGTCAGAGTAGCTGCTTAAGACAACATGTCAAAGTAAAAGTAACACTCAAGCCTTACTTAAATCACTTACTGCAATAAGAAAAGCAAAAGGCTAAATGGGGGAAAGTGCTGACCCCACTCTTTTCTGTTTTACCCATAGACCAGTACCAGCATGAGATCAGATGGATGAACATAGATAAGGAGGTTGTCTCACTGTAGAGAGTGCTGAACAAAATGCTCCTGAGGTTTTAAGGTCTGAGGCAACTAGGCTAGGAATGCAGCTATGTGTGAGAGCATGGCCAGGTAGGGGGAGGTTGACTGCTTGACAGCACCACCCTCCTGAGACTTCAATCTCTTAGGGAGTTAGAATAGGAAAAAGGAGTTCAGAATGGCGGTAGCTAAAAGACAAGGAAGGGAAAAACCCTTAAAAATAGAACAAAGGAAGGTCTGAGGGCCGGAGTGAGTATCTCAGGTAAAACAAACAGCACTCCTGGCTAGTCCAGTTTACATAGGGCAGGCCCAGGGGGAGGAGAAAAAACATACAAAAAGAGGAACCAAAATTGGGCTGCGGGCCTCTCTCTTCTCTTCACATCTTTTGGATTGGCATGCCCACATGTCTCGAGGATGTATTTTCCTTTCAGTTCAGTTCAGTCGCTCAGTCGTGTCCGACTCTTTGTGACCCCATGAACTGCAGCACACCAGGCCTCCCTGTCCATCACCAACTCCCGGAGCTTCCTCAAACTCATGTCCATTGAGTCAGTGATGCCATCCAACCATCTCATCCTCTGTCATCCCCTTCTCCTCCTGCCTTCAACCTTTCCTTTACTTTCTAAATAAAACTGAGCTATAACACAGAGCTGTAACACTGGTGCATTCGAGGGCTGTAACACTGGTCCATTGCTTCAAATTTTTGTTGCAATGAGACAGAATGGCGGAAATTACACACTCCCCCAACAAATCTGTTGGCTGTACAACACGTCTGGTGTAGGGAGAGAAGTTTTCACCTTCAAAGTGTGCAGGTTAAACCCTTTGTGATTGCCTATGGCCTGAAAATCACATGTAAGTTTTTAAACCAGGAGTCAGACGCCTCTTTTTCATTATAAACTTTTACTGGTAATTTTTGTAGTGGTTGGCCTAGTGGTCTACATCTTAACTTTTTCTTCCTTCCTTCCTTTTTTCTTTCTTTCTTTTTTTCCTGGCCACGAGGCATGCAGGATCTTAGTTCCCCAATCAGGGATTGAACCTGTACCCCCTGTAGTGGAAATGTGAAGTCTTAATGACTGGGTACATCTAGGAAAGCTCTTCCATCTTAACTTTTCAATATCAACTTCAGATTTTTATATCATTAGTAACTTAATTCCAGTTAGATATAGAAACATGATTTTCATATAGCTTTATTCCCTTTACTCTATTTTATGGTATTATTGCAGGTAAGAGAAACCCAAGAAAGAAGGTAGGTGTTGCAAGAGGGCATCAGAGGGCAGACACACTGAAATAATAATCACAGAAAACTAGCCAATCTGATCACATGGACCACAGTCTTGTCTAACTCAACGAAACTAAGCCATGGCATGTGGGGCCACCCAAGATGGACGGGTCATGGTGGAGAGGTCTGATGGAATGTGGTCTACTGGAGAAGGGAATGGCAAACCACTTTGGTATTCTCGCCTTGAGAACCACATGAACAGTATGAGAAGGCAAAATGATAGGATACTGAAAGAGGAACTCCCCAGGTCAGTAGGTGCCCAATATGCTACTGGAGATCAGTGGAGAAATAACTTCAGAAAGATGAAGGGATGGAGCAAAAGCAAAAACAATAGCCAGTTGTGGATGTGACTGGTGATAGAAGAAAGGTCCGATGCTGTAAAAGAGCAGTATTGCATAGGAACCTGGAACGTTAGGTCCATGAATCAAGGAAATTGGAAGTGGTCAAACAGGAGATGGCAAGAGTGAACATCAACATTCTAGGAATCAGAAAACTAAAATGGACTGGAATGGGTGAATTTAACTCAGATGACCATTATATCTACCACTGTGGGCAGGAATCCCTTAGAAGAAATGGAGCAGCCATCATGGTCAACAAAAGAGTCTGAAATGCAGTACCTGGATGCAATCTCAAAATGACAGGCAAACCATTTCCAAGGCAAACCATTCACTATCACGGTAATCCAAGTCTATGCCCCAACCAGTAATGCTGAAGAAGCTGAAGTTGAATGGTTCTATGAAGACCTACAAGACCTTTTAGAACTAACACACAAAAAAGATGTCTTTTTCATTATAGGGGACTGGAATGCAAAAGTAGGAAGTCAAGAAACACCTGGAGTAACAGAAAATTTGGCCTTGGAGTATGGAATGAAGCAGGGCAAAGGCTAATAGAGTTTTGCCAAGAAAATGCACTGGTCATAACAAACACTCTCTTCCAACAACACAAGAGAAGACTCTACACATGGACATCACCAAATGGTCAACACTGAAATCAGATTGACTATATTCTTTGCAGCCAAAGATGGAGAAGCTCTATACAGTCAGCAAAAACAAGACTGGGAGCTGACTGTGGCTCAGATCATGAAATTCTTATTGCCAAATTCAGACTGAAATTTAAGAAAGTAGGGAAAATCACTAGACCATTCAGGTATGACCTAAATCAAATCCCTTATGACTATACAGTGGAAGAGAGAAATAGATTTAAGGGGCTAGATCTGATAGACAGAGTGCCTGATGAACTACGGGTGGAGGTTCATGACATTGTACAGGAGACAGGGATCAAGACCATTCCCATGGAAAAGAAATGCAAAAAAGCAAAATGGCTGTCTGGGGAGGTCTTAAAAATAGCTGTGAAAAGACGAGAAGCAAAAAGCAAAGGAGAAAAGGGAAGATATTCCCATCTGACTGCAGAGTTCCAAAGAATAGCCAGGAGAGATAAGAAAGCCATCCTCAGCGATCAATGCAAAGAAATAGAGAAAAACAACAGAATGGGAAAGACTAGGGATCTCTTCAAGAAAATTAGAGATACCAAGGGAACATTTCATGTAAAGATGGGTTTGATAAAGGACAGAAATGGTATGGACCAGAAAGAAGGAGAAGAGGTGGAAAGAATATACAGAAGAGTTGTACAAAAAAATCTTCATGACCCAGATAAGCACGATTGTGTGATCACTCACCTAGAGCCAGACATCCTGGACTGTGAAGGCAAATGGGCCTTAGAAAGCATCACTATGAACAAAGCTAGTGGAGCTGATGGAATTCCAGTTGAGCTATTTCAAATCCTGAAAGATGATGCTGTGAAAGTGCTGCACTCAATATGCCAGCAAATTTGGAAAACTCAGCAGTGGCCACAGGACTGGAAAAGGTCAGTTTTCATTCCAATCCCAAAGAAAGGCAATCCCAAAGAATCCTCAAACTACTGCACAATTGCACTCATCTCACACGCTAGTAAAGTAATGCTCAAAATTCTCCAAGCCAGGCTTCAGCAATACGTGAACCGTGAACTTCCAGATGCTCAAGCTGGCTTTACAAAAAGCAGAGGAGCCAGAGATCAAATTGCCAACATCTGCTGGATCATCAAAAAAGCAAGAGAGTTCCAGAAAAACATCTATTTCTGCTTTATTGACTATGCCAAAGCCTTTGACTGTGTGGATCACAATAAACTGTGGAAAATTCTGAAAGAAATGGGAATACCAGACCACCTGACCTGCATCTTGAGAAACCTATATGCAGGCCAGGAAGCAACAGTTAGAACTGGACATGGAACAGCAGACTGGTTCCAATAGGAAAAGGAATACGACAAGGCTGTATATTGTCACCCTGCTTATTTAACTTATATGCAGAGTACATCATGAGAAACACTGGGCTGGAAGAAGCACAAGCTGGAATCAAGATTGCCGGGAGAAATATCAATAACCTCAGATATGCAGATGACACCACCCTTATGGCAGAAAGTGAAGAGGAACTAAAAAGCCTCTTGATGAAAGTGAAAGAGGAGAGTGAAAACGTTGGCTTAAAGCTCAACAGTCAGAAAACTAAGATCATGGCATCTGGTCCCATCACTTCATGGCAAATAAGTGGGAAAACAGTGGAAACAGTGTCAGACTTTATTTTGGGGGGCTCCAAAATCACTGCAGATGGTGATTGCAGCCATGAAATTAAAAGATGCTTACTCTTTGGAAGGAAAGTTATGACTAACCTAGACAGCATATTAAAAAGCAGAGGCATTACTTTGCTAACAAAGGTCTGTCTTGTCAAGGCTATGATTTTTCCAGTGGTCATGTATGGATGTGACAGTTGAACTGTTAAGAAAGCTGAGCACTGAAGAATTGATGCTTTTGAACTGTGGTGTTGGAGAAAACTCTTGAGAGTCCCTTGGACTGCAAGGAGATCCAACCAGTACATCCTAAAGGAAATCAGTCCTGGGTGTTCATTGGTAGGATTGATGTTGAAGCTGAAACTCCAATACTTTGGCCACCTGATGTGAAGAGCTGAGTCATTGGAAAAGACCCTGATGCTGAGGGGTATTGGGGGCAGGAGGAAAAGGGGACGATGGAGGATGAGATAGCTGGATGGCATCACTGACTTGATGGACATGAGTTTGAGTAGACTCTGGGAGTTGGTGATGGACAGGGAGTACTGGCGTGCTGCAATTCATGGGGTTGCAAAGAGTCGAACACGACTGAGCGACTGAACCAAACTGAACTGACTGCTAGTTCTAATCTTATTAATTTAAGATGTATGTTGTGGGAGTGAGTCTGGCAAAAGTATATAAGGCCTTGCTAAGACTTGTGAGGGGGGCACACTCTGTCCACCTTCCAATGTCTATGTCAGAAGCTTTCTCTATCTTTTTTCACTGTAATAAAAACCTATGTCACACAAAAAAGCTCTGAGTGATTAAGCCTGGTCCCTGATCCCGAAGTTAAATCTTCTTCAGACAGAGATCATGAATCTGATACTGTTCACTATAATCTATCAGTTTCCTTCACTGTGTAACATCTTTTTATTTTTATATAGTACTGTTTAGTTACTTTTGCTTTTGTTTCCTTTACCTGAGGAAATGAATCCAAAAAAATTTGTCATTATGACTGATGTCAAAGTACATATTGCCTATGTTTTTTTTCTAGGAGTTTTATGGTTTCAGGTTTTACATTTATGTTTTTAAACAACTTTGAGCTCACTCACTGGCATGTGGCTGTTCAGTTTTCAAAACACCATTTATTAGAGACACTGTGTTCTCCCCACTGTATATTCTTGGCTCCTCTGTCATAAACTAATTGGACATATAAAAATAGGCTTATTTCTGGGCTGTCTGTTCTGTTCCATTGATACCTATATGTCTGTTTTTGTGCCAGTCCCATATAGTTTTGATTATTATAACTTCATAGTATAGTTTGAATCCATGGAGTGTGATATCTCCAGCATTGTTCTTCTTTCTCAAGATTGCTTCGACTACTCAGGGTCTTTTGTGGTTTGTACAAATGTAGGATTATTTGTTCCATTTCTATGAAAAATGATATTGAAATCTTAATGAAAGTATGACACTTTGAAATTGATTTTCTGGTCTAGTGGGGTAAAGGGAGCTGAAAATCCAATTTGTATTCTATAGAGAGAATATGAAAATAAATGACAAAGTAATTAAATGATCCTCTGAATTATAAGAGAGACATATTTTTGGATTTAGTTGAGTTTACTGATATGGCTGCACTTTCTAGAGATTCTGTATTCAATGTGCTAGTTCTAGCAGCTTTATACAAGACTGAAACGATTGTTTTAAATGTAAGTTTTAAAGAAGATCTTGCACATTAACAGTCAGTCAGGCAATTTCATCTTAGGCAGAATGTATTTCCAGGATGCAGAACTGAACAATAGTCAGGAATGAGAGGGAGGTGGAGGACAGAACTGTGGAGACTTGGGGTAGGGGAAGAGAATCAAGATAATAGATGAAGAGGAAGCGAATTAACAGTTTCTGGATCTCTCCTATGTACCAAGTACAATACAGGAGCTTCCAGACAGCATCTCTAAATTTTACTTAATACTTCTGATAACCACATAATATGGGGATTGTTATCATTCCACTATAAACGTAGTAGTGAACGTCTCTTACTTGTATCCGACTCTTTGTTAACCCATGTTCTTCAGTGGGTTCTTCAGAACCCATGAACTTCAGTCCATGGAATTCTCCAGGCCAGAATACTGGAGTGGGTAGCCTATCCCTTCTCCAGTTGGTCTTCCCAACCCAGGAATCGAACCGGGGTCTCCTGCATTGCAGGCGGATTCTTTACCAACTGAGCCATCAGGGAAGCCCATATCATTTCACTATAGAGGAGAGGAAACTGAGGATCAGGGATGTTAAGTTACTTTCCCCAAATTACACAACGCTTACATAGCAAAGCCATGACAGGAACACAGGACTCCAGAAGGCAGAATAGGGGAGTCTGTGGGGGTAGGGGAGGGTTGCCCTTCTCACGTGTCAGCAGATCCTGAAGTTCCTGCCTGCTAGCAAAGCTCAGCTGAATCACAGAAAATAAGCCGTGCTACTGCCTGACTAGGACGCTAGAGGGCGCAACTTTGGAAATTTTCTTTCTAGACAGTCTCGTCGGAAGAAAATACCTATAACTGAGAGTAGATTATATGTTGTATACTAGGAGTGGGTATGGACTGACCTCAGTGTTGGGAGCTCTGAGCTTTCCATTCCTTGTGGCAGGACAAATGCACCCATGGGTAAGGTGTACCATCTTCTGTTCAGTTTGCGCAGTGGGTGTCAGGTAGTTAGAAAGATCCCTTGGGTTCAGAACTGATAGTTGGCAGTCTTTTTTGAAATCCCAGTGCTAAGTGTGGTCATCTCCACACAGTAGGAGCTCTATCGATGTTTGCTTAAGAAGAAACAATGTCGCCGTACTATCACCCTCTGTCTAGTCACTGCCTTGTCAAAATCCCCCAGTGGCTTTCTAATGCCCTTTAGGTAAAATTTGCACTGTTTAATCACCCTCTGTCTAGTCACTGCCTTGTCAAAATCCCCCAGTGGCTTTCTAATGCCCTTTAGGTAAAATTTGCACTGTTTAACTTGGCTTTCAAGTCCCACCATAGACTGTGATCTAAGCTTATCTCAAACTAACTCCCATTCCCCCAACAATCACCCCAATCTTAACATATACACATCCTTAATAAAGTCCTGAAGCAGTCAGTGTCTGAAATTAGATGCTTCACATCACACCCTGCACATGCTAAATACTCTGGAGTTGCTGCTGGTGCTACTGTGACTACTGCTAATACTACTTCTACCACTAGATCTAGAAATTGGCAGAGGTAAGGTTGAACTCAGGTCTCCTGAGCGAGTCCAGTGCTCTTAGCTCCCTCTGCTTCTTTGCAGCACACATTTCAGTAACATAGTGAATATTGGACAATGAAACCTTTGATTCCACTCTCCTTGACTCCTTCTGCATCCTTTTTAAGGTCCTGTGGCCCAAGGGATGGAACAGAGTCCTGACCAGAGGACAGGACTGATTTCCCACTGAGTAGACGTAGATGTGTCCAGCATCGGAAATCTGGAATTGGAAGCTACTTTTAATACCATCTCCTCCAAGCCAATGTGTAAATAATTTCTACAGCACCCATTAAAGAGGTTCACCCAGTCTCTGCCTGTGTGTACCTTTCCTTTAAAAGGCTGCCGATCCCAGCTGTGATAAGGAAAACAGTCTGTCCTGCTGCCTCTTGGCAATTTTGCCTCTGGTCCTCATTCTGCCTGCTGAAAAGACACAAATCCAGACCCTACCATCTCTGACCATCCTTTTCCTCTCTTATAGCTGAAAGATGTGACAGCAAAGTAATCATTCAAAGTTCCATCCTTATCATTTTTCACTTTGCTCTTTTTGGCCTTGGTTTTGTACATCAGCTTTGAAACTATCATCCCAGGGCTAATGCCTGGCGTTAATGAGTAACTAAGAACACTCTACTTTTGCAATAGAGGAGGGCACATTATAAAAATGGAAAGATTTTGCTTTCTGAGATATGCAAGTGGCTTCTTGGGCATGTGCTGTAAGTACTTTTTTCCTCTTTTGGAACTTTGAGCATTTCTGTCAGCAAGTCAGAATTCCAAATAATCATGAGCTTCAGATTGTTAATTCTAGAGGCCAAGGTCTAAGTGTGATCATCTGATAATTGACCCCCTACTAACCTCTGTGACTTTTTCAGAAAAAGAACTTTGATGACAACATGGAGATTGGACAGAGGGGTAGAAGCAGGGGTGTTGGATTGGGAGAGATTGAAGGCTATGTGACTTGCTAGGAGATGGTGAAATAGTTTAGGCTTCCCGGGTGGCATAGTGGTAGTTTAGTCCATAAACTGAGGCAGTGGCAGTAGAAAGGGAGAGAAAGGAACAGTTTTGAGAGGTATTTAGAAGGTACCACTCATAGGGCATCATAACTCATTATATGTGGGGGACGAGAATGAAGAAACCCCGAAGATGTCTCCCAGGTTTCTGGCATAGGAGCCTCAATAGATAGTGATATGGAATGAAGATGAAGGAGCAGCCTTGAGGGTCAAGGAGATGATCCATGTGTTTACATTAGGAAACAGATTTCCAAATTGAAACTGAGGTATGTGTGGAACATTCTAGTGGATACATTCAGTAGACAGCTGGACAAATTACTGAGAATATAGAAGAAGACTGTAATACAGTATGTAGTTTTGTGCTATGGCAGTTTAGTTCCTGGAAGTGGATATAAGATTACGCAGGAAGAAAATAGAGGACTATTTCTTTCTTTATATCACTCCTGTCCATGGTCATTGGATTCCACAGCTGACTCCCTTACTCTGCTGTCTTGTACTCTTTCAGGCTCAGAGAATCTTACATCATATTTTCTAATTGTTGCTCTGATAATTAAAAATATAGCATGAATGAATATAAGAATAATAATGTTTAGATGCCTTGCAACTTAGAAATTACTTTGCATTATACTGATGGTGACAGAGATCTGAAATGCAAAAAGTTACACTTTGATTTTCCTGTTATTTAGAAATATTCCTATACTTTCCATATGTTGCATGAATGTATTAATTTCAGCTCATGATCATGTACATGGCTCCATAAACTACCACCCTTCCATTCCAACTAAACATACTTTTCTTGTGAAAATTATTTCCCCCCTTTTTTTCTGACCACACAGCATGGCATGTAGGATATTAGTTCCCTCGTCAGCGATCAAATCTGTGCCCCTCGAAGTGGAAGGACGGAGTTCTAACCACTGAACCACGATGGAAATCGCTCCTTTAGTCTTTTATTCAAAGAAAAATACAAGCTTTCTCTCATCTCACCTCTCATAGATTTTATCTTAGGAAAAATGTCAAAATAAAAAAAATATCTAAAATTCTTATATATTAATATAAAAAAACAATGTAAACAGAAGAGTGCTAATATTATCTAAAGATTCTTTTCACTCCAAAAGGTTGCCTCTAGTTCAAATAAAAAGTACTTCAATTTCCATAAATTCAGTTTACTCCCAGAATTTTCATATGTCACTATTACATCTGAATGAAATCCTTGCCACTATTTCTGTGGCCCCAAGAACCTATTTTCTGCTCCTATTAGATGTGTCATTAGTTTTTTCAGGGGAGAAAAGCCTCACCATTAAATATTTTCTACTGTTTTACTAATCACAATGCATGATTATTACATGTTTCTGATTCAGAGTTTTCATCCAGTTACGATTCCCCAATGGTTTTCTCACCTCATCTCTTATAGATTACCTTCCTTCCAAAATGACACTGTTCTTCTCTCTGGTTCTCTTGATACTTGGGCTTCATTGTGCACCACCTAACAGCTGTGAAGGCAAAATAACGTCCTGCCTTTCCCCCCAACAAAATGCCACTCTCTATAAGATGTCATCTATCAATGCTGACTTTGCATTCAACCTGTACCGGAGGTTCACTGTGGAGACTCCAGATAAGAACATCTTCTTTTCCCCTGTGAGCATCTCTGCAGGATTGGCCATGCTCTCCCTTGGGGCCTGCTCCAGCACCCAAACTCAAATCCTGGAAAGTTTGGGGTTCAACCTTACAGACACCCCAATGGCAGAGATCCAGCAGGGCTTCCAACACCTAATCTGTTCACTGAATTTTCCAAAGAAGGAGCTGGAATTACAGATGGGAAATGCCCTTTTCATTGGGAAGCAGCTGAAACCACTGGCAAAGTTCTTGGATGATGTCAAGAACCTCTATGAGACTGAAGTCTTTTCTACCGACTTCTCCAATGTTTCTGCAGCCCAGCAGGAGATCAATAGTCATGTGGAGAGGCAAACCAAAGGGAAAATTGTGGACCTCATCCAAGACCTCAAACCAAACACCATCATGGTCCTGGTGAACTATCTTTGCTTTAAAGGTAAGGTTCTAAGATGTCAATTTCCAGTTCAATGTTCCAGTAATTTGATGGGGCACTGGAGGGAGCTCATGGTGTTTTCTCACTGGCATTAGTGGGTGTCTCTCGTACCACAGAGACCTGTTCCACTGGATATAGTTGTGTGTAATCTTGAATATTCCCAGAGGGACACATAGCTCTGTGGATGAAACCAGGAAATCTCTAGGGAGACGGAACACTCAGAGAGATGGGGAGTTACAATGGTTTGAACACCTTGCTCACATCTAGCTAAAGGATCATGGTTTCCAAAAGATTTGGTGAGGTGAGACAAGCTTGCACTTGGCAGTAAACCGAATTAGTTTAAAACCTTATTGTGATCCTCACTTGCTGTTCATTCTTGGGCATGTTACATAAAGACTTCTATCACGTACTATGTACCCACTATATACTAAGTTGCATGCTACATGTGTGGTTGACACACATTGTCTCATCTAATCTTCACAGTTAATGAATTTCAGAGCTGGTATTCCCACCCAGGTTTGTCTGATTCTAAAACTGGTTCTTGTAACAACAAGAATCATGTGACTCTTTTCTGAAGGTGCTGTGCCCAAATGATTTCTCCTGGTTCTACAGCACATGTCAGCCATGTTTGGTGGAAGAGTGAACGATTCTTGGCCACAAATCACACACTTGTAGACGGATAAAACGGCAGAACAGATCTGTTGTCTCATTTCATCCTGTGTGTTGGATGTGCTTATACCTATTTACGGAAGAGGAAACTGTGGCTCTGATGGGTTTAGTGTAAGTATAGTGATTTTGAACACAGACGGAACATCTGTTGACCATTGAGTCCAATAGCCCTGGGTGTGACTCCTGGCTCTGCCACCAGCTACCTGGGAGACCATGTAAAGTCACTATCTCTCCCTGATCCTCAGTTACTCATTTTTAAAACTGGTTGACAGAAGTTACCTACCTCTATGGTGGTATTCATCACTAGATTAGATGACTGATGGAGAGGTTCACATTGGCACTAATATAGGTTTAAAACAAACTCTCTCCTCTTTGTATTTTAAGCCCAGTGGGCAAATCCCTTTGATCCATCCAAGACAGAAGAGGGTTCCAGCTTCTTAGTGGACAAGACCACAACAGTGCAAGTGCCCATGATGCACCAGATGGAACAATACTATCACCTGGTGGATACAGAGCTGAACTGCACAGTGCTGCAAATGGACTACAGCAAGAATGCTCTGGCACTCTTTGTCCTTCCCAAGGAGGGTCAGATGGAGTGGGTGGAAGGGGCCATGTCATCTAAAACACTGAAGAAGTGGAACCGCTTACTGCGGAAGGGGTAAACATCTTAGATGATGTGAAAAGTGGAGGGTGGGCATAAGACTAAGTTCAGAAGAAATCCAGAGACAGGAGAAACACTCTGAACCACTTAAGAGCTGTGTGATGACCCTTAAAGTATAGAGAGGAGATCCTCTTTGCCAATCCCTTTGCTGGGTACTTTACATACATTATTTCATCTAAACTCATCAATAAACCTGCAAAGGAGATAATATTATAAGAATTTTTCAAATGAAGAAGTTGGGACTAGAAAAATGAAATGAACTATGCAAAGTCAGCCAGCTAGTAAAAATGATGCTTTCCCAGAGTCCACCTGGAGCTTGGGGGATGGGTAAGATATTGATAGATGTTCCACACTGGGCTAGAAGTGTTAGATGGAAATCCATGAAATTCTCCTGGTACTACAATTGACATTCATGCCATTGACATCACAACCTTTGTGAATATCCCTAGAGATGTTTGTCTTTTATTATAAGTGGGTCACATCTTCCAGCTTCCATTACCGCAGTCCCAAATGGGCTGAACCAGAGAGCATTCCTTCTAAGATAACTTCTGAGGCTTTGGTATCATGTGTTGACCTGCATAGTAGTGGTTATCAATACCTAGGGAAGCAACAGAGTCCAAGACCATACCAAGGAGACAGAAAGGGAGGGAATCATGAGCTTGGTGTTCTAATAGCCGTATGTTCCCTCTTCCTTTCCCGACAGGTGGGTTGACTTATTTGTTCCAAAGTTTTCCATTTCTGCCACATATGACCTTGGAGACATCCTTCTGAAGATGGGCATCCAGGATGCTTTTGCTGACAATGCTGATTTTTCTGGACTCACAAAAGACAATGGTCTTAAAGTTTCCAATGTAAGTTGATAGAGTCCTTTAATATATGAGATATAAGGGCCATTGACAAGCAGTTAATTCAGATCTTTCATTTTGTCAGTGATGATTCTGAAGCCTATAGAAGCAGAATAATTCTTCCTAGGCTACATTTACTCCAGGGTCATTCTCATTACCCCCAAAAACAAGTCATTGTAACATTTACTTCCATCCTCGACTTTCAGGTTCTAAAGTGATTCTGATGGAAGAACATAATCATCAGAATTGACTCTGATGGGATACAGTTCTTGAGGAGGTGGTAGGGGCAGGAGAAATCTTAATAAATAACTTCTAGTCAAAAGCCATGAATAAAAGGTGGTCCCTTGACAGCAAGTTCTAAAATCAGCATAGATTCATTAACTACACTTAGACTAGTGTCTTTCATATTCAAGCACCACCAACACGGTAGAGTAAAGGGGTAGCCCCATCCTTCCTTCTACTTCCCTACTTCTAAACTGTTTCAAAGTCATTTCCTGTTTCTTCAGGGGATCAGCAGTGTTTGTTCTCCCCCAACAGGTTCCCCACAAGGCTATGTTTTACATTGGTGAAAAGGGAACTGAAGCTGTTCCTGAAGTCAGATTCCTGAATCAACCTGAGACAACTCTTCTTCTTCCTATCATCCAATTTGATAGATCTTTCCTGTTGTTGATATTGGAGAAAAACACTAGGAGTATTCTCTTTCTAGGGAAGGTTGTGGACCCAACAGAAGTGTAGTTGGGAAAGAGGCTATTGGCTAATTTCATGTGCTTATTGCAATGAGAAATAAATAAATAGTATAGCCTGATGCGATCAATATAGGCTTGGACATGATTTCCTTTGTGCAGGGGTGGAGGCTGGACCCTAGCCGAACTACACTGGGTGTGAAAGAGGCCACTCTTGTGTTCAGATAGTCAATGAGTGACTCAGTATCCAAAGCCCAGGAAAGCCCCATGTCAATGTGTTCTTCTTTGTCAGAACATCCACTCCCATCCCAATTAGTTAGCTCCAAGGAATTTTACTGGGCTGACAAATGCCCTGTCTTCTGCCCTCTTGGCAAATAGTTGAAATGAAGGTCAGGTCCTCATACCCCATGATTCCAATAAAAAGTACAGTGACTATTAAGCAGTGGATTATATGTGAACTTCTCAACCTCCTTCTTCCCACCTAATCAAAATTGTTCTCTGTGTTCTTGCCAGAACTGCCACTGGTGGCTTGTAAAAAGATGTTTTCACTACAGGGCTGAGCCACCGACTGAGAGCTACTGGTAGGGATGTAGCTTTTTTGACCTGACAAGCATGGTACAAAAAAGCAAGAGAGACAAAGATGAACTTCACTGTACAAGCCCATCTTGCCCCTAAAAAATGTTTTCTTATTGCTAATTTATAAGCTGGGAGAGAAGAAGGAAAGTGATTCATTCATATTAAAACTCACAGCCCTTCCTTTTCTGTATTCTAATCAGACCCCTTTCCAAAAGTTGTACCCCTGTCCCACTTGCTAAAGTATAAATATCTTGGTTAGTTTTATTGAAGTTTGATACCTCCCTGTTCTCAGGTGCTTCAGCAACTTCTCCTTGTCTGTTCATGTTCTACCCTCATCTACTAAGCTAAACTTCATCTCAGACAATATGTATTCAAAGCCCCAGTATTAGAATTCAGTACAACAAATAGTACTGTGACTATCAATGATGTACTATCTGAAATTCTAGCTCTAAGGTGCAATTCTTCAGTGGCAGGGAAATAATAACAAGTGCATAAGTGCTTTTGCAAATATTGCACTTTCAGGTTGAAATAAATATATACGTTTAGAAAAGTATATAGCCCATAAACATTCTAGTGTTTTATTAGACAATTTGGATGGAGGTTTGCTTACTCCTGGTATAGCTTACATTTTGTTTTTATGGATAATAAGTTGGAAGTCCAGACAGGAAAGGTGATTTATAGGACAGAAAAATCATTGCTAACATGCAGTTTGGTTTCACTGAGGTTACATTACAATTCTGGCTTTGCTGCTTGGACAAGGTACTTTGTGATCTTAGACAAGGTACTTAAACCCTTCACTTTCTTTTCCTCATCTTTAAAATGGGAACACTAATGATATCCATGTCATCAGGATTTTGTGAACCTTCCTGCTATAATGCATGTAATGTTCTCATCACAGAGCCAGACATCTGATAAGGAAAGTGTTAGCTGCTCAGTTGTGTCCGACTGTTTGTGACTTCATGGACTGTAGCCTGCCAGGCTCCTCTGTCCATGGAATTCTCCAGGCAAGAATACTGGAGTGGGTTGCCATGCCCTCCTCCAGGGGATCTTCCTGACCCAGGAATTGAACCTGAGTCTCTTACATTTCCTGCACTGGCAGGTGGGTTCTTTACCACTAGCGCCACCTGGGAAGCCCAGATATTTGATAAAAAGCCTTATAAATATTAATTGTTATTCCTGTTCGTCAACGTTAGCCAGTAACTTAGGGCCAGAGCCAAGATTATAGTGAGGGTCTCCTGATTTGCAGATATGCTTTCTAGCTCAGGCCCTACCTCCAGAGACCTGAGTAAATGCCATACATTTCCCTCTCTAAACCTGCCCAAATGAGTTCAATCAGAAATTGTTATGAGAGAAATATCAGTTTCTCCAGTTGTAAGTTGGGAATTACGAAGACACTATCTTTCTAGCAGTTCATGCATCTTATTAGAGAGTAAATTTCATTTAATCACTTATTCCTGTATCTGGATCATGAAGGATGGTCACTATTTACCTTATAATTCTCAGTTTATTCTAGCAAATCAGGACTAAAATATAAATTCCTTAATTTCATAAATGCTAGCCATAAAATACCTATAACAATGTATCATTTCTCAGTAAAAGTTCATGGCAGAATTTTTACTAAATTGTGAAAAAAAGCAAATACTTTATCATTGTTCCTATTAAACATTACCCTGGAGGTCCCAGTGAATACAGCAAGATAAGAAAAATAAATGCACATTATTAAGAATGGAGCAGAAAGGAGAAAACAAATCTCTCTGCACAGAAAAACCCAATAAAAATCTATGATTAAACTCTTAGAACAAAAGGGAGAAAACTTGCAGGGGGACAAGTTACAAAAGAGTAGTGGCATAAATTGTATGAAGTTAATTAACTCTTTTTTCCTTTCTCCATTGTAATAGAATCATAGACACAAGTCTTCCTTAATATATTACATTTCTTAGCTTTTCTTACAATTAAGGGTGCCCCTGAGACTAAGTTCTCATCAATGGAATATGAGTATAGGTGTGGTGTGACGTTTACTAGTCAGGGCGTTACAATAAGTCAGGTACCTCTTTCATTCTTTTTCCATCTCATTTGAACTGGATTGTGGACTTACTTATGATGTATTAATAGTTTGATTACCAGGAAAACGAAGAGCTCTTTAGCATGGTGCAATATATGTGCCTCTTTTCAGGGTAGTATTTAAATGCCAAAAAATTTAGCATTACAAAGGTCATCAGTAATATTGAAATATAATTATAAAAATAGCACAACTGAAATTACTAATGTGGTAATATGTATGCTTCAACCACAATGCATTAATTAGATCTTATAAGTGGTATAATGAAAACATTATTTCCGAAGTAATAGGAAGTATGTGATATTTCAAGATATCTCCAACAATAATAATGTGCTTTGAAATTATGTGAACTTTGTGACAAAAATCACAGGTACAGTGGCCACTACTGTGGTTTGTGACCCACATTTATAAATGAACAAAATGCTAAATTTTGGCTGGAGGCTGGTAAAATGATAGATAATTTTTTTTATAAACAAATGTATAGGTTCTCAGAATTTTATCCTTCAACATCCTTGGAGTTTTTCTGGACTCCAGGTTAAAAATTCTGCCTTTGCAATAAAACAGAATGGAAAAGACCTTAATATCTAAATACCTACATGGAAGAGAGGTGGCCACTGACCTAAAATTCTTATTGCAGATGATTGAGAGACTAGAAATAAATTTCTGTCTTCTTTAAGAATTAGATTTACTGTGAGAATATTTACTAAGCAGCCTGGCTGTATTAGTCTGATCAGGCTGCCATAACAACACCACAAACTGATAGGCTTAAACAAGAGAAACTTTTTTCTCATGGTTTTGAAGGCTAGAGGTCTGTGATCAAGGTGCTGGCAAATCACATTTATGTTGAAATCTTTCTTCCTAGTTGAGGCCTTTGTGCCATGTGCTCCCATGCCTTTTTCTCTCATGCATACTTGTGTGTGGGAAGAGCCACTGAGCTCCTAGGTATCTCTTCTTATAAGAACACTAATCTTATTAGGAAAGGTCCCCACTCCGGCCACCTCATTTAGCCTTAATTGCTTCCTTAGTCCATATATAGCCATACTGCCGAGACAGGCCTTCATCATATGAATGGGAGGAATACATATATCCTATTCATAACACTAGCCTTATTTCAAGTCATACAGAAATTGGTAGCACTAGTTGGGATGCTGCAGGTTATATTCTCCAGGAAGGAGGCAGAGTTCATCATTGTTGCTGTTGTTCAGTCACTAAGTTGTGTTTGACTCTTTGAGACCCCATGGACTGGAGCACACCAGGTTTTCCTGTCCTTCACTATCTCTCAGTTTGCTCAAATTCATGTCCATTGAGTTGGTGATGCCATCTAACCAGCTCATCCTCTGCCGGCCCCTTCTCTTTTTGCCTTCAGTCTTTCCCAGCATCAGGGTCTTTTCCGATGAGTCAGCTTTTTGCATCAGGTGGCCAAGGTATTGGACCTTCAGCTTCTGCAACAGCAATATTCCAATGAATATTCAGGGTTGATTTCCTTTAGAATCAGCAGGTTTGATCCCCTTGAAGTCCAAGGGACTCTCAAGAGTCCTCTCCAGCACCCCAATTCAAAAGCATCAGTTCTGCAGTGCTCAGCTTTCTTTATAGTCCAATTCTCAGTTCTGTACATGACTACTGGAAAAACTGTAGCTTTGACTATATGGACCTTGGTCGGCAAAGTGATGTCTCTGCTTTTTAATACATTGTTTAGGTTTGCCCTAGCTTTCCTTTCAAGGAGCAAGCTTCTTTTAATTTCATGGCTTCAGTCACTGTCTGCAGTGATTTTTGGAGCCCAAGAAAATAAAATCTGTCACTGTTTCCTTTTTCCCCATCTATTTGCCATGAAGTGATGGGACCAGATGCCATGATCTTAGTTTTTTATGAATGTTGAGTTTCGACATACACAATGTTTATTAGGAAGTGCCTTTGCAACTGATGCAATGAAGTGGATGGGCCTTCACACAACCACCTCAATCAGTCATTGGATATGGGCCAGACATCTCTCTACAACTAAGACTATCTTAAAAATGTCTGAAAACTGAAGGCTTTCTACTAACTGGACAACTAGAATCTGAAAAAAGAAGTCCTTTCTTGAAGAGGAATATGTATGGTACACTTCCATGTCCAACACAATCTACTTCTAATGCTGCCAAAATCTACTTTTTCATACTAAGTCCAAGAAGGAGATCCTCCAGAGTCCTCCACTATCTATTCTACATTTCTCCTCTCTTCAACTGGTCTCTGTACCTCACTTGGTAACATGACTGAGACCCTCATCCCTGACAAGTCTTGAGCACTTCTTTGGCCAAGGTTATTGCATATGTCCATTCCCCATCAAAACTGGTCAAAGGAATATCAAAAGACACTATGTGGATTTTTTCTTTAGGGCCAAGCATATTCAGCTTGCTTCTACTGTGTAAGATTTCTTCCTCCTCCTGATAGAGAGGGTCAACTGCCCTTGTCTAGATGGTGTGATAGTCTGAATCTATTTTTTGGCCACCTGTACAGCATGTGGGATCTTAATTCCCTGACCAGAGATCAAATCTGTGACCTCTGCATTGGAAGGTAGAGCCTTAACCACTTGGCCACCAGGGAAGTCACCTGAATCCAATGCTTTAGTGTTTGAATGCTAGCATCTTTTAAGTCTCACCTCTCACTATTCCTCTTGTGTACCACATCTGGGCAAATTTACAAGAAACCTAGGTCTTCATTCCTTTGGTGCTGATGGGAGGTTCAAATTACATAGGTCCCTGCATGCACAAAAGAATCTCCATACCCTTTTACCATAAAAACCTCAAGCCAGTTTTATTTCTCTGATCTCTGAAGTGATTTTGGGTGAGCAAAAGAATCTGACTCTCTTGAAAAATCCTTACCATGTAAGCAACAAGACTTTCACACTTTGTGTGTGTGTTTGCCAATCTTGACATCTGAAACAAATTTTGAGCAGGGGTCCATTCTGTGTCTGTAGGATGACCACAACAGATAGTGATTCCGCTTCTTGCTTGTTATACACTGAACAAAAGAATCCTGAAGTGTCCAGGCAATGGGATTCTTGCTGGTTTTCATGGGAGAAGTGTTTTCTGTTTGGAGATCATGGTCAGCAACCCTAGAGAGCCCAGAGTTGTAGGAACAGGAAGAAAAATTTCTGCCTCTGGACTCCCTTTGGCACAAGACTACAACATCAACTCTTCCCTGGATCTCCACTCTGCTAGCATGTCCCCCAGTTTTGGACTTGCCAGTTTCCACAATTATGTGATCCAGTTCCATAAAATCAATCAGTGAATCTCATATACATTATATATGTTGCTCATTTCCTGCTGAGGCCTCACTAGAATCAGCTTAATGTCCATCTTTCTAGATTTCATCATACAACTCTTCCAGCCTCTACACATTACCCAGCTTCAAAGTCACTAACACATTTTAAAGTATTTGCTATAGCCCCATTTCTCACTAACAAAACATAGTATGCTAAATGTCATCAATTGGGTGTCTTACACAGCAGAAATCAATTTTGTCATAATTTTAGAGGCCAGAAATCCCAGATCAAAGTACAATAGGAATGAATACTAGTAAATATTAGCCTCCTGGCTTATAGATAGCCACCTTCTCACGCTGTCCTGACAAAGCCTCTGTGTGTGTGTGTGTGTGTTTGTGTAGAAAGAGAGAGAGAGATATCTCCTTCTTCTTCTTGTAAAGTCTCAAATTCTGTGTGATTAGGACCTCAACCTTATAGTTCATTTTTTGCTTAATTACAATCTAAAAGCTCTATCTCCATATATAGTCACATGGTGGATTAGGGTCTCAGCATATAAAGTTTGGAGGGATACATTCAGTCCATAGCAGTGATCTTGTGGCATTTAAAATGTTAATTGCTTCTGGATTCTAAATAAGAAGACTTCAGGATGAAAAAGTCTTTAAAAAAAAAAAAGCTCATTACTATCTACAATAGCCAGAACATGGACGTAACCTAAATGTCTATCAACAGAGGAATGGATAAAGAAAGTGTTATACACACACACACACAAACACACACACACAATGAAATATTACTCATCCATAATAAAGAATGAAATAATGTTATTTGCAGCAACATGGATGGATCTAGAGATTTTCATACTAAGCAAAGTAAGTCAGAAAGACAAATGCCATGCATCACTTATATGTGTTATCTAATGGTATCAATGAACTTATTTTAAAAACAGAAATGAGTCAGAGATATAGAAAACAAATTTATGTATGGTTACTAGGGGGAAGTGGGGAAGGGGAGGATAAATTGGAAGACTGTGATATATATATATATATACTACTATATATAAAAGAGATAACTCATAAGGACCTACTGTATAGCACAGGGAACCTGTCTGAATACTCTGTAATGACCTATATGGGAAAATGATCTAAAAAATAGTGGATATATGTATATGTATAACTGATTCACTTTGCTATACAGCAGGAGCTAAACATTTTAAATCAGCTATACTCCAATACAAATTTTTTAAAAGGCTCATTTAATCTCCTTAGATAGAAAATGGTAGAATAGAATCTTAAAAGCCCATTCTTCCATAAAAATAACTAATAAACTGACAAATCCTGTCAAAATCAATTTTACCAATCTCTGGAAAGTTATAAATATATACATACCTAACATTGGAGCATCAAATATATAAGACAATTATTAGTAGAACTAAAGGGAGATATTGACAATAACACAATGATAGTAGCAGACTTTTACGCCTCACTAACATCAATGGATAGATCATCCAGACAGAAATTCAACGTAAAAACTTTAACCTTAAATGAAACACTAGAGCAGATGGTCATAATAGGTACATACAGAAAATTCCAAAATGTGCAGGCCCAGATGACTTCACTGTAAAATTTTACCAATTTCTACAAAATAACTAAGATCAATTATTTTTGAACTCTTGGAATAATATAGAAGAAAGAACACTTCTAACTTAACCTATTAGGCCAATATTACCTTGATACCAAGGCCAAAGACATCACAAAAAAAGAAAACAAATACCAATATCATTTATATAGATGCAAATATTCTCAACAAAACTCTAGTTAGCTGAATCCAGGAAATATAGAAAGTATTACACACTATACCCAAGGGAGATTTAACCCAAAAAAGCAAAGGTGGTTCAACATATAAAATTCAATCAATATAATACTGCATATTAATAGAATGAATAAAAACACAAAATCATCTCAATAATTGAAAGTGTTTGAAAAATTAAATACATTTTCATGATATAAGCAACCAACCAGGTAGGAATAAAAGGAAACTTCCTCAACATAACAAAGGACATTTATTAAGAACCCAGAGCTAATGCCATAGTCAATAGTGAGAAACTGGCAGCATTTCTCCCCAATCAGGAGAAAGACAAGGATGCCTAATTTCACCACTTATATTCAGTATTTTACTGGTATTTACATCCAAAGGGATTAGGTGAGAAAAGGAAATAAGTAAATAAATTTCAAAAGAAGAAATAAACTATCTCTATTTGCAGATGAAACCCTAAAGAATCCACAGGATACCACTGGAACTAATAAAGGAGGTCAGCCATATAGTAGGATATAAAGCAACATACAAATTCAGGTGTATAGATGCACTATATACTAGCAATAAACAATCTGAAAGAAAATTAAGAAAATAATTACATTTACAATAGCATTATAAAAATTAAAATATGTACAAATAAACTTAACTAAGAAAATGTAAGACTTGTACATTGAAACTATACAATGTTGTTGAAAGAAAGTAAAGAATACATAAATTAATAGAAAGTCACCCTGGGTTCATGGTTTAGAAGACTTAATATTAAGCTGGCATTACTCATCCATTATGAATCCACAGATTAAATGTAATTCTAATCAAAATTCAACCACCTTTAGTTGTAGAAATGGAAAAACTGATCCTAAAATTCATAAAGAAGTACAAGGGATCCTGAGTAGCCAAAACATCTTGAAAAAGAACAGAGATTTTAAAATTACACATAAACCTATGCCAAGCTACAGTAATCAAAGTAGTGTGGTACTGGTGTTGATAGACATGTGAATCAGTGGAATAGTATTTGAGCCTAGAAATGAACCCATGCATCTATGGTGACTTGATTTTTGGCAAGAGTCCCAAGATCATTCAATGAGAAATTATAGTCTGTTGGAAACATGATGCTGTGACAACTGGATATTTGGATGCCAAAGAAAGAAGTTGGACCCTTACCTCACACTATATGCAAAAATTAACTCCAAATAGAAGTTTTAATTAACTAAAAGAGAAAAATGTATTTGAAGAAAAACAAACTTATAAGGGCTTCCCTTAAACAGATGTCTTTTCACACCAGAGATATCTTCAAGAAAATTAGAGATACCAAGGGAATATTTCATGCAAAAATGAGTACAATATAGGACAGAGATGGTATGGACCTAATAGCAGCAGAAGATCTTAAGAAGAGGTGGCAAGGATACACAGAAGAACTATACAAAATAGATCTTCGTGACCCAGATAACCATGATGGTGTGATCACTCACCAAGAGCCAGACATCCTGGAATGGGAAGCCAAGTAGGCCTTAGGAAGCATTACTGCCAACAAAGCTAGTGGTGGCGATGGAATTCCAGTTGAGCTATTTCAAATCCTAAAAGATGATGCTGTGAAAGTGCTACACTCAATATGCCAGCAAATTGGGAAAACTCAGCAGTGACCACAGGGTTGGAAAAGGTCAGTTTTCATTCCAATCACAAAGAAAGGAAATGGCAAAGATTTCTCAAACTACCGCAAAATTGCACCCATCTGACACGCTAGCAAAGTAATGCTCAAAACTCTCCAATCCAGGCTTCAACAGTACAAGAATGGTAAACTTCCAGATGTTCAAGTTGGATTTAGAAAAGGCAGAGGAACCAGAGATCAAATTGCCAACAGCTGTTGGATCATCAAAAAAGCAAGAGAGTTCCAGAAGAACACCTATTTCTGCTTTATTGACTATGCCAAAGGCTTTGACTGTGTGGGTCACAACAAACTGTGGAAAATTCTGAAGGAGATGGGAATACCAGACCACCAGACCTGCCTCCTGACAAATCTGTATGGAGGTCAAGAAGCTACAGTTAGATCTGGACATGGAAGATCAGACTGGTTTCAAATCAGAATAAGAGTACATTAAGGCTGTATATTGCCACCTTGCTTATTTAACTTCTATGCAGAGTACCTCATGTGAAATGCTGCGCTGGATGAAGCACAAGCTGGAATCAAGATTGCTGGGAGAAATATCAAAAACCTCAGATATGCAGATGACACCACACTTATAGCAGAAAGCAAAGAAGAACTAAAGAGCCTCTTGATGAATGTGAAAGAGGAGAGTGAAAAAGTTGGCTTAAAACTCAACATTCACAAAACTAAGATCATGGCACCAGGTCCCATTACTTCATGGCAAATAGATTGGGAAACAATGGAAACATTGGCTTACTTTATTTTGGGGAACTCCAAAATCACTGCACATGGTGACTGCCACCTTGAAATTAAAAGACATTTGCTCTTTGGAAGAAAAGCTATGACCAAACTAGACAGCATATTAAAAAGCAGAGACATTACTTTGCTGCCAAAGATCAATCTAGTCAAAGCTATGGTTTTTCCAATAGTCATGTATGGATGTGAGAGTTGGACTATAAAGAAAGCTGAGTGCCAAAGAAACAATGCTTTTGAACTGTGTTGTTGGAGAAGACTCTTGAGAGTCCCTGGGACTACAAGAAGATCCAACCAGTCAATCCTGAAGGAACTCAGTCCTGAGTATTCATTAGAAGGACTGATGGCTGAAGCTGAAACCCCAAAACTTTGGCCACCTGATGTGAAGAACTGACTCCTTGGAAAAGACCCTGATGCTGGGAAAGATTGAAGGCAGGAGGAGAAGGGAACAACAGAGGAAGAGATGGTTGGATGGTATCACAGACTTGATGGACATGAGTCTGAGCAAGCTCTGGGAGTTGGTGATGGATAAGGAAGCGTGGTGTGCTCCAGTCCATGGGGTCACAAAGATTTGAGCATGACTGACTGAAATGAACTGAACTGAACTTAAACAAATGTCCTCAGCAAGATCAGATTAAGGTTGTTTCATCCTCACCCAATCAAACAGATTTAGATGGCCTCAATTAAGGAAAGAGGTTGGCAGGGGGTGAGGAAGGAAAGAAATAAGGTAGACTTAATTATGTCTAGAAAAAAGATTTGGATAAGTTTGCTGTCATATAGTGTTGGTTGCAAATAAACTGAAAGCTTATTGAGTTTTGAGGAAATTGCATCGACAAAGAAACCACAAACTTGGTCTTAAAAGAGTTTATGACTGTATGGCTTTGTCCTCAAACTTGGGCCTACAGAGAGAGGTGTGTGGATAATTGTGTATCCACCAAGAAGGAAATATCCCCCAAATCCACTTGAGATAGGTCTATGGTTAGCAATGGACAAGGGAGTTTCTCACACAGAGATTTACTATCTAAACAGAGAACTTCCTTCATTAAAAGTGCAGAATGTCTTCAGAATGGTGATCAGATTCCATCATTGCAATGAATAAGTGATCACAGTATATCTTTCATTCTTCCATTTTTATAATGGAAGTTTTCACTCACCTTATTCTGTCCCTATGCCACCATTGTCTACTGGGGATGTGGGAGATATTGATGATATAACTTTTAGTTCAAAAGGATCTACATGTGGACCTGATAGAACTGCTCACCACCCAGAGATCCTGGATTTTGAGCTGAAGATCAGAACACTGGCTTATCTTCTTTGGAGATGGAGTCGATATATTCTAGATGTGAGAAGGAAGGTGCATACAGATATATATAGATATAGATAGATATTTATAAAATAAAGGAAACACTGTAGATCAGTAGTCCCCAACCTCTGGGATCTAATGGCTGATGATCTGAGGTGACGATGCAATAATAATAGAAATAGAGTGCACAATAAATGTAATGCACTTGAATCATCCCGAAATCCACTCCCTTGAACCCGTGGAAAAATTGTTTTTCATGGTGCAAAAATGGTTGGGGACCTCTGCAACAAATGAGGAAATAAAGGCTCAGGGGCTTAAGAAATGTTCCCCAAATCAAATGGCTTTTTTGTTGAGACAAGGATTCTCACTGCCATCTCACTGTGGAGCTCTTGGCTAGGACATTACCTGTCTCCAGGGAAATAGTAGAAATAGGGGCATTGCCAGCAGTACTGGTATTTGTCCAAAGTCACTTCCTGCTGCAGTAGGAAATAGAAAGCAATGAACAAAAGCAGTCAGAAAGCTTCATCCGTTTTTGAGAAGGAGCCATGCATTTGTAAGAAGTCAATTGGAATGTTGGAATTTGGCATTCCAAATTTTGAGAGCCTCGAAAGCAGGTGGCAGGGGCCACAAACCCTTTTGATGATACTTTCAGTCAACAGACATAAGTAGACGGCCTATCTTGTGCCAGGATCTATCTCAACAATAAAATAAAATAAAATATTCATGAAGATTACATTCCAAGTGTGAAAAGACATTAAACTATTGATAAATAAGTAAAATACACTAGGTCTTACTTGGCTATGAGTATTATGGAGAACAATAATGCGAGGAGTAAGGAAAAGTAAAACAATTTGGATATAATGGTGCCTTTCTTCAGCTTGGAGAAACAAGGGTTACTCTTTCCATTTAATATGCCACACTTCCCAGAAATTGAGATGAAACGCCCTCACAAGGTCTAAGTTGATTTTTGCTCTTGCTATCACCTATTTGTTTTGTTTCATCGCAAATTATTAACTTTGCAAGGTACAATTTTGAAAGGGTTTGTCTCAGCCTGCACCTCCCTTCCCATATCCTGTTATGGCAGCTGTCTTATCTATTTTCCATCTCTACTGCCCATCCAAACCTCTGTTCTTTGATGATTATGGGCCTATGACTGCTGATGTGGTTCTTATTTCCAACTTTTTATTTCAGTCTCTTCTTATTCATTCAAGGAGCCAGACTAGAACTATAGGTGTGAATTTTGGAATCAGAGGAACCTGAAATTAAACCCTGATTCTATCACTTACTGGGTAGGGGACTTTTGCAATTACTTGTTGCCTGAATAGCATGATATGGATATATGCTAGAAAAACAATGTAAATTTGTTATCTATATTGAAAAATTAGAACCAGAATGTAAATCAATGCATCTCTTCTCTGGCAGTACATCCCAGATCAGCCAAGAATTAAAGTTTGCATATACCACTGAACAATGAAGCCCAACTACTAAGGTGCTGGTAAAAGAAAAGAATATATTAAATGGAGAGTGGAAGAAGGAAGTCATAAATGCTAAATATGACCTCAATGCCAGCTACAGAACTGAGGGCTTTGGTCTTTACAAATAGGTTCTTTCTTCTTGGTCATGGATTTACATCTATATATTTTAATTAATATAATCCATTTCTTCCAAAACTATAAGTAAATGGTGTTTAAAATGGCTAAATTTAGTCCACAGGTTGAGGAATGTTGAAACATAGTCATAATAGATCTAGAGAAAGTATGAGCATTACCCATGATCCTGGAATTGAAGCTCAGTGAAATGACTGAAGAAATACTGGAAAGTGACAGAATTTATTTTGGATTATATTAAATAAGATATGTGCTGTGTATGTGCTAAGTTGTTTCAACTGTTTTCTGACACTTTGCTACCCTGTTTGGAATGTAACCCACTAGGCTCTTCTGTCCATGAGATTCTCCGGGCAAGAATATTGGAGTAGGTTGCCATTTCCTTCTCCAAGGGATCTTCCTGACCCAGGGATCGAACCCGAGTCTCCTGCATTGCAGGTGGATTCATTACCACTAGTGCCATCTGGGAAGCCTCATTTCATAAGATAATGCTATCTTTTTAGGTAACAACAATTTTGGAAGAAAGTATATTGGAAGAAGGGTATGTAGATGTTGGGCAGCTCTAAGCATGGATTCTAATAGATATATATTGCTTCTGGACAAACCAGTATCAACTTTTCCAGTCCTTATTGTGGTCCAATTTATTTATTTATTTATTTATTTCTGAGAGGATTTTAATTTCCAGAAATAGAGGTGTATCTCATCACCAAATATCTATTAGTCAGTCAAGATAATGCTACTCATGTTTAATCAGTTATGGTTTCCAAATTAATTTATATTTGAATACTCAGGCTAGGATGCAAGGTCTCTGCAGAGTTTGTTTCAAGCACAGACTGGATGACTTTGCTTAAAGGTCACCATGAGAACTGTTTCAGACAAGGAGGCCTCCGAGTTCTAATCCTGAACCATGGCAGGAAGATGAAGATGTACGTGTAGCTTCTCTCTTGAACCCACTGAAAGATTTCAGTTCAATTCAGTCGCTCAGTCATGTCTGACTCTTTACGATCCCATAAATCACAGCACACCAGGCCTCCCTGTCCATCACCAACTCCCAGAGTCCACCCAAACCCATGTCCATCGAGTCAATGATACCATCCAACCATCACATCCTTTCTCGTCCCCTTCTCCTCCTGCCCTCAATCTTTCCCAGCATCAGGGTCTTTTCCAATGACTCAGATCTTCGCATCAGGTGGCCAAAGTATTGGAGTTTCAGCTTCAGCATCAGTCCTTCCAAGGAACACCCAGGACTGATCTCCTTTAGGATGGACCAGTTGGATCTTCTTGCAGTCCAAGGGACTCTCAAGAGTCTTCTCCAACACCACAGTTCAAAAGCGTCAATTTTTCGGTGCTCAGCTTTCTTCACAGTCCAACTCTCACATACATACATGAACACTGGAAAAACCATAGCCTTGACTAGACGGACCTTTGTTGACAAGGTAATGTCTCTGCTTTTTAATATGCTGTCTAGGTTGGTCATAACTTTCTTTCCAAGGAGTAAGCATCTTTTAATTTCATGGCTGCAATCACCATCTGCAGTGATTTTGGAGTTCAGAAAAATAAAGTCAGCCACTGTTTCCACTGTTTCCCCATCTATCTGCCATGAAGTGATGGGACCAGATGCCATGATCTTAGTTTTCTGAATGTTTAGCTTTAAGCTGAAAGATTTGGTTATAGCTTTTTACAAAAATATTTATTTTAATTGGAGCCTAATTACTTTACAGTATTGTGGTGGTTTTTGCCATATATTGACATGAATCAGCCATGGGTGTACATGTGTCCCCCATTCTGAATTCCCTTCCCACCTCCCTCCCCATCCCATCCCTCAGTGTTGTCCCAGTGCACCAGCCCTGAACACCCTGTTTCATGCATGGACCTTGGACTGGTGATCTATTTAACGTATGGTAATATACATGTTTCAATGCTATTCTGTCAAATCATCCCACTCTCACCTTGTCCCACTTCCCTGTCTGAAAGTCTGTTCTGTGTCTCTTTTGCTGTCTCGCATAGGGTCATCGTTATATACCATCTTTCTAAATTCCATATATATGCATTAGTATATTGTATTGGTGTTTTTCTTTCTGACTTACTTCACTCTGTATAATAGGCTCCAGTTTCATCCACCTCATTAGAACTGATTCAAATGCATTCTTATTAATAGCTGAGTAATATTCCATTGTGTATATGTACCACAGCTTCCTTATCCATTCATCTGCTGATGGACATCTAGGTTGCTTCCATGTCTTAGCTATTATAAACAGTGCTGCGATAAACATTGGGGTATATGTGTCTCTTTCAGATCTGGTTTCCTCAGTGTGTATGCCCAGCAGTGGGATTGCTGGGCCATATGGCAGTTCTATTTCCAGTTTTTAAAGAAATCTTCACACTGTTCTCCATAGTGGTTGTACTAGTTTGCATTCACACCAACAGTAAGAAGGTTCCCTTTTCTCCACATCCTCTCCAGCATTTATTGTTTGTAGACTTTTTGATAGCAGCCATTCTGACTGGCGTGTAATGGTACCTCACTGTGGTTTTGATTTGCATTTCTCTGATAATGAGTGATGCTGAATATCTTTTCATGTGTTTGTTAGCCATCTGTATGTCTTCTTTGGAGAAATGTCCAATTTCTTTTTAAAGAAGTATTCTTGCCCTTTATATGAAATCTATTTAAATCATGAGATTTCTCCTCTAAAAAAGAGGCAAGCATATCTTGAGCTAAGTTAAAATAATCTAGTGCTTTGTGGTTAGATTTTGGATCATAATCATTGGGAAACAAGACTGAAAATGTCTGAGGTCTAAGAAAACCATGTGTTAGTATCCCTATCAGACCAATCATGTTATGTCATCACTTTTGGTTATTCCTAGCCCAACTGTCCAGTTTCCTGTTCATTCTCTGAGCTTTTAATATCATTATAGCAAATTCACTTTTCTAACTTTAAAAATTTCAAAAAATTTCATCTCTCTAATCTAATGATGTACACGGGTACTAGCATCAGAGCATGGGTTTAAATTCTGGTCCCACAAATTACTGAAACTTTCTAGGCCTCAGTTTTATTATTTGTAGAAAGGAGATGATAAAAATGGCACCTACAGCATAGAGTTATTTTGTGATAAGTGTCCAATAAATGCTAACTTTTACTATCATATAGCTGACTAAATTTTCTTACATTAAGTATTGCTACTGTTTTGTCCTTCATTACCATATTATAAGGAGGAGTCCCCTGTTGCGTGGGCAGCTCTCTGACATGATATTTTATTGTGATGATTGGAATAATGAATAAAGCTGCAGAACTGAAGGGCCCTAAAAGGATTAGCTCAATTTACCTTGGAAAGGGTCAGGAGATATTCCTAGGAAGAGGTGACTATCTCAAATTGATTTTCAATTATTTTTGGTTATGGAACTGGAGTCTTTGGAATATAGTATTGTGATGTAATTGATGAAAGACATTAAGTTTTACTTTGGATTAATGAAAATAAGTTAGGTGTTTGTGTGATGTTATGGAATGCTGAGTTCTTCCCTTGATATGTTTCTGAGAGTTTCAGCTGATGCATTCTATCTTGCCTACCCTGCCACATAATTTTTATAGGCAATGTCAATAGATACTTCCTATATCTGTGCTCATTTCTCTATTGTTTTCTGTAATTAAGTCTTCATTACCAACATGCATATAGTGAAATTTTTGACCTGAATAGTCCCTATGGTTCATGATATTCGCAATGGCCTGCCTCAGAGTCCTTAAGCACTTTGTCAATATTATTTAACTAGTATTTACTTTGAAAACACTGAGGACCTTTAAACTCTCCCCATTAAGTACTTTACCTTTCCCATCTGGCAGCAATACGTTTTGCTAAATACAAGGTTCAAATGTTTCTTTCCCTGTTGCAAGAATAGACCACTTAAGAAAAATTTCTGCTTTTAATAAAAGGGACTTTAACTATTAGAGGAACTGTCTTTTCCTATTGTTTATCCTAAATTATGTTCCCCAAATTTGCTAATTATGGGGGAGTTTGGATTTATTTATTTGTTCATTCATTCATGAATCTTCTTCTTTCTGGGACTGCAGCCCTTTTACTCCTCAAAAATGCTGAGTTTGTAGGAAGAAGATTTGAAAATCAACCAGACTTTAATTTTCAGGCACACATACAAAGCACTTAATAGTAGTTGGTCCTCTGGTGATGGTTGGAGGTGTGGATGTTGGGGATTAAATTATATTATTTTATATATTTTACTTTTTTAAAAAAGACAAGGGGCATATGATGCTTTTATAATTATACATTTTTCTAAACTATCGATCCTTCCTTATAAAATAGTTTTCTTAGGAAATCTATAATAATAATAGTCTCTGTATCTAGATATTTTATCCAGCTCAAATTTGTGTTCAATCATGATAATCATTTTCTCATATATGTCCTTGACTCTCTTGCTCTTGTTTCATTCTGGCACACTTACTTGGGAAACTGGAACCTTAATTAAATCCAACTTTCTTTCATGCCTGCACCTGAAAAGCTGATCATGACTGGAGAAAAAAGTGCATAACAATGAATTAATGACCACATACCTAAAGTATCTTTTTAACCCTTCCAGATATGTTATTTGTTTTACATACATTAAATCTCCTATCCACAAAGGTGACTAGTTCACAGTTTCTTCCCTCTTCAAATCTCTAATACCATCCCCCTCCATCCTCTCATTCAGCAGATTTCTTTGCTTCCCATTTTGGAGATAAACTGGAACATTTAAAGGGAAATTTCCACATATGTTATCTTTACTTCTATCCACTTAGCAGCATCTATACCTATATGCTCTAACTTCTTGCTTGTACAAAGATGATCTTTTCCTTCCTTTTCTCTAAAACCAATCTTTTTGGCACTAAATCACATATTCTTTTAACCACGTTTGCTTAAGCCCCAGCAATTCTTTCTTCGCTCTCCTGTAAAAGCATCTTTATATTTTGCTCTCTAGAGGACCATTCCAATAAATATAACTTTTTTTAATCACTACATCCATCATAAAAGAAATGTTCCCTGATATCACTTCACTGTTATCTGGCAACAAATTCTTTTAATCACTTGCAGAATATAACAAATGTTTTTTATTAATATTTGATATATACAATTTCTCTCATCCAATTCTCTATTCTCTCTCTGTGCATGTACATTCATCTTTAATATAGTTCACATGTAGTGAAAAAACTATATTGAAATTGTATTATTCAATGAGTTTCCACAAATGTATACACCCTCAAAATTCATCCTCAAATCGAGATATAAAATATTTGTATAAAATTTCTTCATGTCCCTTTGCAATTAGTCTCCATGTCAAACATTTATTGCTTCCATTTCTATAACTATAGGCTAGTTTAATCTGTTCTTAAATGTAGATGTTCTTAATATTCCCTAGACAGAGGCTTTATGTCTAGTTTCTTTTGCTCTGTTTTGTAAAGTCTGAAGTTTCCTGTGCTGCCTTGACATGTTTGAGACTCACACAACCCCAAATGGTTAGCTGTGAGTTCTTGTCTTACCATGCATGCTCCACATCCAGCCACAAAAGCTTTCCACCTAGCTATTCTCTTTATCAGTGGGTCTAGCTACATCCAATCTGATCCTGAATCTAAGGAGTTTTACTTCCATGGTATCCTGTGAAACTATTGAAACAAATTACATGTTTGTTCAAAGGTACTCTTTTTACACTCCTTTTAAAAAAATATATTTCACTACAATATTTATATAATTTTATAGTAGCAATCTGGGATTTGGGTAGATGTCTGTCTGCCTATTAATTATACATTTCTACTATGGGTAAAAATATCTTGTTTACTTTGTATAACCAGGCCGCAAGACTGATATAAGCAAGGGAGTAAGTATAGACAGAGAAGAGAAATAAGGACTGAACTCTGGGGAGTGCCAATGTTAAGAGGTTATCTACCATAGGGGAAAATAGAAAGGGCAGTGAGAAGACGCTGTCAATGAAGTTGGAGAAAAAAACATGAGGATGCCGTTTTGGAGATCAAAGAAAAATGTTTATCAAAGAGAAGGTGTAGAGACTGCCCTGGTGGTCTCAGTGGCTAAGACTCTGAGTTCCCAATGCAGGGGTACTGGGTTCCATGCCCTGGTCAGGGAACTAGATTGAACATGCAGCATCTAAGTGTTCACATGCCACACATAAAGATCCCACGTGCTACAATGAGTATTTGGTGAAGTCAAATAAATGCCAGTTCAGTCATATCCAACTCTTTGTTACCCCATGAACGGCAGCATGCCAGGCTTCCCTATCCATCACCAACTCCTGGAGCTTGCTCAAACTCATGTCCATCGAGTTGGTGATGCCATCCAACCATTTCATCCTCTTTTGTCCCCTTCTCCTCCTGTCTTTAATCTTTTCCAGCATCAGGGTGTTTTCCGTTGAGACAGTTCTCCACATCAGGTGGCCAAAGAATTGGAATTTCAGCTTCAGCATCAGTCCTTCAAATGAATATTCAGGATTGATTTCCTTTAGGATTAACTGGTTGGATCTCCTTGCAGTCCAAGGGACTCTCAAGAGTTTTCTCCAACACCGCAATTCAAAAGCATCGTTTCTTCAGTGCTCAGCTTTCTTTATAGTCCAACTCTTACATCCATACATGACTACTGGAAAAACCATAACTTTGACTAGATGGACCTTTGTCAGCGAAGCAATGTCTCTGCTTTTTAATATGCTGTCTAGGTTGGTCATAGCTTTTCTTCCAAGGAGCAAGCGTCTTTTCATTTCATGACTGCAGTCACCATCTGCAGTGATTTTGAAGCCCCCAAAAATAAGGTCTCTCTCTGTTTCCACTGTTTCCTCATCTCTTTGCCATGAAGTGATGGGACCGGATGCCATGATCTTAGTTTTCTGAATTTTGAGTTTTAAGCCAGTTTTTTCACTCTCCTCTTTCACTTTTATCAAGAGGCTCTTTAGTCCTTCTTTACTTTCTGCCATAAGAGTGGTGTCATCTGCATATCTGAGGTTATTGATATTTCTCCTGGTAATCTTTATTCCAGTTTGGCTTTATCCTGCCTGGCATTTTGCATGATGTATTCTGCATAGAAGTTAAATAAGCAGGGTGACAATATACTGCCTTGACGTACTCCTTTCCCAATGTGGAACCAGTCTGTTGTTCCATGTTCAGTTCTGTTGCTTTTTGACCTCCATACAGGTTTTTCAGGAGGCAGATCTGGTGGTCTGGTATTCCCATCTCTTGAAGAATTTTCCACAATTTGTTGTGATCTACAGAGTCAAAACTTTTGTGTAATCAATAAAGCAGAAGTAGATGTTTTTCTGGTATTATCTTGCTTTTTTGATGATCCAAAGGATGTTGGCAATTTGATCTCTGGTTCCCCTACCTTTTCTAAACCCAGTTTGAACATTTGGAAGTTTACCATTCTCATGCTGTTGAAGCCTGGATTGGAGAGTTTTGAGCATTACTTTGCTAGCATGTCAGATGACTGCAATTTTGTGGTAGTTTGAACATTCTTTGGCATTGCCATTCTTTGGGATTGGAATGAAAACTGACCTTTTTCAGTCCTATGGCCACTACTGAGTTTTCCAAATTTGCTGGCATATTGAGTGAAGCACTTTCACAGCATCATCTTTCAGGATTTGAAATAGCTCAGCTGGAATGCCATCACTTCCACTAGCTTTGTTCAAAGTGATGCTTCCTAAGGTCCACTTGATTTTGCATTCCAAGATGTCTGGCTCTAGGTGAGTGATCACACCATCATGGTTATCTGGGTCATGAAGATCTTTTTTACATAGTTCTTCTGTGTATTCTTGCCACCTCATCTTAATATCTTCTGCTTCTGTTAGGTCTATACTATTTCTGTCCTTCATTGTGCCCATTTTTGCATGAAATGTTCCCTTGGTATCTCTCACTTTCTTGAATAGATCTCTAGTCTTTCCCATTCTATTGTTTTCCTCTGTTTCTTTGCATTGATCGCTGAGGAAGGCTTTTTTTTTTTTCTTTCCTTGCTATTCTTTGGAATTCTGCATTCAAATGGGTATATCTTTTTCGTTCTTCTTTACCTTTAGCTTCTCTTCTTTACTCAGCTATTTGTAAGGCCTCCTCAGACAACCATTTTGCCTTTTTGCATTTCTTTTTCTTGGGGATTGTGTTGATCATTGCCTCCTGTACAATGTAAAAAACCTCTGTCCATAGTTCTTCAGGCACTCTGTCTATCAGATCTAATTCCTTGAATCTATTTGTCACTTCTACTGTATAATCATAAGGGTCATTTAGGTCATACCTAAATGGTCTAGTGGTTATCCCTACTTTCTTTAACTTAAGTCTGAGTTTTGCAATAAGAAGTTCATGATCTGAGCCACAGTCAACTCCTGGTCTTGCTTCTGCTGACTGTATTCAGCTTATCCATCGTTGGCTGCAAGGAATATAATCAATCAATCTGATTTTGGTATTGACCATCTGGTGATGTCTATGTGTAGAGGACTTGTCCATGGCAAACCATTTCTGTATTCTTGTCCTGAGAACCCCATGAACAGTATGAAAAAGCAAAAAGATATGACACTGAAAGATCAACTTGCCAGGTCGATAGGTGCCCAATATGCTATTGTAGAAGAGTGGAGAAATAACTCCAAAAAGAATGAGGAGACACAGGCAAAGCAAAAACAACACCCAGTTGTGGATGTGACTGGTAATGGAAGTAAAGTCCAGATGCTGTAAAGAAGAATATTGCATAAGAACCTGGAATGTTAGGTCCATGAATCAAGGTAAATTAGAAGTGGTCAAACAGGAGTTGGCCAGATTGAAATCCACGTTTTAGTAATCAGTGAACTAAAATGGATTGGAGTGGGCAAATTTAATTAAGATGACCATTATATCTACTACTGTGGGCAAGAATCCCTTGGACAAGATGAAGTAGACCTCATAGTCAACAAAAAAGTCCAAAATGCAGTACTTGGGTGCAATCTCAAACACGACAGAATGACCTCTGTTCATTTCCAAGGCAAGCCATTCAATATCATAGTAATTCAAGTCTATGCCCCAACCAGTAATTCCAAAGAAGCTGAAGTTAAATGGTTCTATGAAGACCTACAAGACTTTCTAGAACTAACACTCCCAAAATATGTCCTTTTCATCATAGGGCACTGGAATGCAAAAGTAGGAAGTAGGTATCCAAGCATTACTTGGAGTTACAGGCAAGTTTGGCCTTGGAGTACAAAATGAAGCAGGTCAAAGGCTTACAGACTTTTGCCAAGAGAACACACTGGTCATAGTCAAATAAATAAATGTTAATAAATATATCTATTTTAAAAAGAAAAGGTATAATCAATTGTGTTAAATGCTATTGATAGGTCAATTAATATGAAGTTTGAGCCACATATGATGCACCTCACCTCTAGTATCTAACAATGGGAACACAAGACCCCTTAGCTATTTTAAAAACAGTAGCACTTAGTGTATAGCTATAAGAAGCCAAGACACTCTTCTTGAAGAGTGCATAGACTTTCACACTCACAGTCACAGCTCAGAGGCAACAGACTGAAAACTGCCTGGAAATCTAGCTATTTGCCAGGACTGCTCCAGTACCACACCCCTGCCCATAGCAAGCTCCTGCTACAGCCCCTCTTGTTCCATTGTTGCTACCCATTATCATGGAGTGTGCCATTACCAATTAGAATGCACATACTTGAAGGGAATAAACATGGCTCAGACCCACCTCTGCCTCTGACCAGGGCAGCACAGCCATTACCGGTTTGCATGTTCTTATACACACTCCAGAGAATGTGAAACTAACTCCAGGGTAGAGACAGCCACTACAAAAACATACAGCCTTGTACATATTTGGCAGAGGGGAGGAGCAGCTCAGTGGTGTAGTACACAACCCATTTGACCAGGACCCAGCCTCTAACCAAGGCATGTATGCAAGGGGAAAAGTGAAACCAGCTAAGAGTTGCACCCCCAAGCCCTCAAGCCGTCAAGCCCCAGCCATATACCAGACCAATATGGAAACTGCCTTGGTCTGGGATATGGAAGAGAAGTCCAGTTGCCTCAGGTCTCCTGAACCAACCCTTAGCCCCCAGCTCCATCCGTGATAAAGCAGTGATGGCCCCTGAGTACAAGAGAAGTCCTGACTTGCACCTGGCTTTGGTTCTAAACCCTCTGACTCCAGCCCTACCTCCCACCAAGGCGTTGACTGCCAGCACACCCCAGGAAAAGATGCAGCCTGTGCTCACTTCAGGTCCAGCTCTGTCAACAAAGTTACTGCGCACAAGCAGACTGCATAGAGACACTCCCACACAAGGACACACCTTCAAGACTGGAATAGGTAAATGTTTCACCAAATTCCAAAGAGACAAGAAGTTAAACAAAATAAAAAGACAAGCAGATATATTTCAAATTAAAGAACAGAAGAAGGAAAATGCTGGAAAAAGCCCTAGTGAAACAGATAAACCTGATAAAGAGTTCAAAACAATAGTAGTAAGAATCCTAACTAAAGTGAAGAAAAGAATAGATGAACATAGCAAGAATTTTAACAAATAACTAGAACATATAAAAAAGGACGAATCAGAGCTCAAGAATTCACACAAGGACACACCTTCAAGACTGGAATAGGTAAATGTTTCACCAAATTCCAAAGAGATAAGAAGTTAAACAAAATAAAAAGACAAACATATATATTTCAAATTAAAGAACAGAGGAAGAAAAATGCTGGAAAAAGCCCTAGTGAAACAGATAAACCTGATAAAGAGTTCAAAACATTATTAGTAAGAATCCTAACTAAAGTGAAGAAAAGAATAGATGAACATAGTGAGAATTTTAACAAATAACTAGAACATATAAAAAAGGATCAACCAGAGCTCAAGAATTCAATAATTGAAAGATACTCTAGAGGATTCAGTATATTAGGTGATACAGAACCGTGCATAGGTGATCTGGAAGATAGGTTAATGGAAATCACCCAGTCAGAACAGTTAAAAAATAAAGTAAATTTTAAAAATGAGACTAGTTTAAGGGACCACTGGAACAATATCAAGCATAAACATTCACATTATAGGAGTCCAAGAGAGAGAAGAAAGAAAGGAGTGGAAAATTTATTTGATGGAATTATGGCTGAAAATTTTCAAACCCAAAGAGGGAAACATATATCCAGGTACAGGAAATACAGAGTGTTTCTTTCTTTTTTTTTTTTTAAGAGAGTTTCAAATAAGATTAAGACAAAGAAACCCACAACAATCATATCATGATTAAAATGGTAAAATTTAAAGATGAAAAGATACTTCTGAAGACAGCAAAAGATAAACATATAAAGGAACTCCCATAAATCTATCAGCCGAGTTTTCAGCAGAAACTTTGCAAACTGGAGGGGAGTGGCATAATATATTTAAAGTGCTGAGAGGGAAAAGCCTACAAACTTGGATACTCTACCTAGCAGGGTTATCATTCAGAATTGAAGACAATGCAAGGAGCTTCTCAGAAAGCAAAAAACTAAAAGCGTTCATCAATACTAAACTTATGGGTAGTGTTACAAGGTCTTATTTAAGTGAAAAAGATAAGGCTACAACAACAAAAAACACGTTATAGGAAGGGAAAAATTCTACTTATAAAGGCAGTTCAGTTCAGTTCAGTCACTCAGTCGTGTCTGACTCTTTGTGACCCCATGAATCGCAGCACGCCAGGCCTCCCTGTCCATCCCCAACTCCCGGAGTCTACCCAAACCCATGTCCATCGAGTCGGTGATGCCATCCAACCATCTCATCCTATGTCATCCCCTTCTTCTCCTGCCCTCAATCCTTCCCAGCATTAGGGTCTTTTCCAGTGAGTCAACTCTTCTCATCAGGTGGCCAAAGTTTTGGAGTTTCAGCTTCAACATCAGTCCTTCCAGTGAACACCCAGGACACTCCTTTAGGATGGACTGGTTGGATCTCCTTGCAGTTCAAGGGACTCTCAAGAGTCTTCTCCAAAACCACAGTTCAAAAGCATCAATTCTTTCGTGCTCAGCTTTCTTCACCATTCAACTCTCACATCCATACATGACTACTGGAAAAACCATAGCCTTGACTAGATGGACCCTTGTTGACAAAGTAATGTCTCTGCTTTTAAATATGCTATCTGGGTTGGTCATAAATTTCCTTCCAAGGAGTAAGCGTCTTTTAATTTCATGGCTGCAATCACCATCTGCAGTGATTTTGGAGCCCAGAAAAATAAAGTCTGACACTGTTTCCCCACTTATTTTCCATGAAGTGATGGGACTAGATGCCATGATCTTAGTTTTCTGAATGTTGAGCTTTAAGTCAACTTTTTCACTCTTCTTCACTTTCATCAAGAGACTTTTTAGTTCCTCTTCACTTTATGCCATAAGGGTGGTGTCGTCTGCATTTCTGAGATTATTGATATTTCTCCCGGCAATCTTGATTCCAACTTGTGCTTCTTCCAGCCCAGCGTTTCTCATGATGCACTCTGCATATACGTTAAATAAGCAGGGTGACCATATACAGCCTTGACGTATTCCTTTTCCTATTTGGAACCAATCTGTTGTTCCATGTCCAGTTCTAACTGTTGCTTCCTGACCTGCATACAGGTTTCTCAACAGGCAGGTCAGGTGGTCTGGTATTTTGTGATCCACACAGTCAAAGGCTTTGGCATAGTCAATAAAGCAGAAATAGATGTTTTTCTGGAACTCTCTTGCTTTTTCGATGATCCAGCAGATGTGGGCAATTTGATCTCTGGTTCCTCTACCTTTCGAAAACCAGCTTGTACATCTGGAAGTTCACGTTTCACGTATTGCTGAAGCCTGACTTGGAGAATTTTGAGCATTACTTTACTAGTGTGTGAGATGAGTGCAGTTGTGCGTTAGCTTGAGGATTCTTTGGGATTGTCTTTCTTTGGAATTGGGATGAAAACTGACCTTTTCCAGTCCTGTGGCCACTGCTGAGTTTTCCAAATTTGCTGGCATATTGAGTGCAGGACTTTCACAGCATCATCTTTCAGGATTTGAAATAGCTCAACTGGAATTCCTCAGCTCCAATAGCTTGGTTCATAGTGATGCTTTCTAAGGTCCGCTTGACTTCACATTCCAGTATGCCTGGCTCTAAGTGAGTGATCACACCCTTGTGATTATCTGGGTCATGAAGATCTTTCTTGTACAGTTCTTCTGTGTATTCTTACCACCTCTTCTTAATGTCTTCTGCTTCTTTCAGGCCCATACCATTTCTGTCCTTTATCAAACACGTCTTTGCATGAAATGTTCCCTTGGTATCTCTAATTTTCTTGAAGAGATCTCTAGTCTTTCCCATTCTGTTGTATCCCTCTATTTCTTTGCATTGATCTCTGAGGAAGGCTTTCTTATCTCTCCTTGCTATTCTTTGGAACTCTGCAGTCAGATGGGAATATCTTTCCTTTTCTCCTTTGCTTTTCAAGGCAAAGATATAGTAAAGGCTGTGCAGATCAACTACTCAAATAAACTAGTACAAAGATTGAAAGACAAAATTATAAAATTAAATATAGCTACAATAAACATTTTAGAGATAAACATGAAGATATAAAATGTGACATTAATGATAAAACATGATAGGGGAGTAAAAAATGTAGAGCTTTTAGAATATGTTTGAACTTAAATATCTATAGTTGAAAACAAGTAGATATAGGTCAACACATATGAATTCCGTGGTAATCACACATCAAAATCCAACAATAGATAAACAAACTAGAGAGAAATAAACAAAAAATAATAATACAAAAGAAAATCATCAAACTGTGAGGGAAGAGATTTAAAGAAGAAAAGAACAGGAAAGAACTACAAAAAGCAACCAGGAAACAAATTTAAAAATGGCAAAAATTACTTACATGTCAATAATCACTTTAAATGTCAATGGACTATATGCTCCCATGAAAAGACATAGGTTGCTGAACAGATAAAATAACAATACAGATTGAAAGTTAAGGGATGGAAACAGATATTCCATGCAAATGTAACTGGAAAGAAATTTGGGGTAGCAATACTCATATAAGACTAAGTAGAATTTAAAACAAAGTTTATAATAAAACACAAATGAGGGCATGATACAATAATAAAAGGATCAGCAGAAGAGGATATAGCTTTAATAAACATATATGCACCTAATATAGAACTGACCTATATAAAGCAAACATTAATAGACATAAAAGGAGACATTGACAATAATAAAATAATAGTAGGGAACTTTAACACCCATTTATGTTAATGAATAACTCATTTAGACAGAAAATCAATAGGGAAAGAGTGGCCTTAAATGACACATTAGACTCATTGCACTTAATAGATATCTACAGGACAGTCCATTCTAAAACAGCAGAATACACATTCTTTTCACGTGCACATGGAATGCCCTCCAGGACAGATAACATACTAGGCCAAAAAACAAATCTCAACAAATACAAGGACTTAAAGTATACCAAGTATCTTTTCCAACCACAAGGATATGAAACTAGAAGTTAATTACAGGAAAAAATTGGAAAAACACAGAAAAGTAAATACTAAACAATGCGTTATTAAACAACCAACAGATCAATGAAGAAATCAAAGGAAATCAGAAAATACTTTGAGACAAAAAATAAAAACACAACTTTCCAAACTTTATTTGATTCAACAAAATGGTTCTAAGAGGGATGTTTATGTTCATAAAAGCATACCTCAAGGAACCAAAAAGGAAAAACAGCACAAAAAATCTCAAATAACAACCTAACCTACCATCTAAAGAAATTAGAAAAAGAACAAGCAAAACCCAAAGTCATCAGAAGGAAGGAAACAATAAAGATCAGAGAAGAGATAAATAAAATAGAGACCCCAGCCTGATTTGAAAGATTATTGAAACAAAGAGCTGTCTTTTTAAAGATAAAGAAAATTGATAAACCTTTAGTCAGGCTCACTAGAAAAAAAGTAAAGAATGAAAGAGAAGTTACTATTGATATCACAGAATTACAAATAATCATAAGGTAATACTGAACAGGTATAAATGAAAAACTGGACAATCTAGAAGAAATAGATAAATTCATAGAACTACAATTTTCCAAAAATTAATCAGTTAACATAGATAATCTGAACAGGTTGATGAGTAATATTGAAATTGAATCAGTAATCAAAAAAATTTCCAACAAACAAAAGCCCAGGATGACATAGCTTCACAGGGAGATTCTACCAAACATATAAATAAGAGCCAATACCTATTCTTCTCAAACTATTAAAAGAAAAAAAAAAAACTAACATGAGGGAACACTCAAATTCATTCTATAAGGGTACCATTACCCTGAAATGAAAATCAAAGACACAACATGCACACACACACACACACACAAATTGCAGGCCAGTATACTTGATGAATGTATTTGCAAATACCTTCAACAAAATATAAACAAACTAAATTCAAGAATATGTAAAAAGGATCATATACTGTGATCAAGTGGGATTTATTCTAGGGACACAGGAAAGCATGATCAACATTTGCAAATCAATCAATGTGACACATCACAATAACAAAATGAAGGGTAAAAATCACATGATCATGAAAAAGATGAGGAGAAGCATTTGACAAAATCCAACATCAATTTATGATAGAAACTCTCAACAAAGTGGTTATAGAGGAAATGTACCTCCACATAAGATGAGGAGAAGCATTTGACAAAATCCAACATCAATTTATGATAGAAACTCTCAACAAAGTGGTTATAGAGGAAATGTACCTCCACATAATAAAAGCCATAAATGACAGACAGTTAATATCATACTCAATAATAAAAAGCTGAAAGCTTTTCCTCTAAGATGAAGAACAAGACAAGGATGCCCACTCTCATCATATTTAACATAATGTTGGAAGTTCTAGTCATAGCAAGTAGACAAGAAAAAGAAAGAAAGTATCCAAATTGGAAGGAAAGAGGTAAAACTGTCACTATTTGCATATGACATGATACTATAGATAGGAAATCATAAAATCTTCACCAAAAATCTATTAGAACTAAGGAATTATTTCAGTGAAGTTTCAAAATGCAAGATTAATATATAGAAATTTGTTGAACATCTATACACTAAAAATGAACTATCAGAAAGAGAAAGCAAGAAAACAATAACATGTATAATAGCATCAAATAGAATAAAATACCTATTAATACATTTAATCAAGGAGGTAAAAGACTCTGAAAACTGTAAGATATTGATGAAAGAAATTGAAGATAATAAAATAAATAGAAATAGATCTTGTGTTCATAAACTGCAAGGATTAATATAGTGAAAATGTCCATACTCTATCTAAAGCAATCTAAAGATTCAATGCAATGCCTATAAAACACTATGAAAATTTTCACAGAACTAGAAAAAATAATCCTAAAAATTTTATGGAACCAAAAATACCCCAAATAGGCAAAGCAATCTTGAGGAAACATAATGAAGTTGGAAGTATCATGTACCTCAACTTAAGACTATGCTACAAAACTATTGTAATCAAAACAGTACAGTACTGGTGCAAAAACAGACACATAGATCAATGGAACAGAATAGAGAACTCAGAAATAAACCAACACAATATGATAAGTTAATCTATGACAAAGGGGGCAAAAACATACAATGGAGAAAAGACAGCCTCTTCAATAATTAGTGCTGAGAAAACTGTACAGCTATATGTAAAAGAATGAAACTAGAAGATTTTTCACACCACATGCAAAAATAAACTCAAAATAGATTTAAGACCTAAATAACCCCCTATATAACCCTTGAAATAAAACATGAAGTACACAAAGTACACTCTTTGACATAAAATCTTAGCAATATTATCTGGACCTATCTCCCCTACCAAGTGAAACAAGAGCAAAAAAACCAAGTGAGATCTAATTAAAGTTTTTGTGTAGCTAAGGAAACCATCAACAAAACAAAAAGACAATATCTGAATGAGAGAAGATATTTGTAAATGGTATGTCTGATAAGGATTTAATATCCAAAAAATAAGGGCTTCCCTGGTGGCTCTTTACTGATTTCCCTGGTGACTCAGGTGGTAAAGAGTCCACCTGCAATGCAGGAGATCCATGTTCAATCCCTGGATCAGGAAGATCCCCTAGAGAAGGGAATAGCTACCCACTCCAGTATTCTTGCCTCGAGAATTCCATGGACAGAGGAGCTTGGTGGGTTACAGTCCATGGAGTCACATAGAGTTGGACATGACTGAGCAACTAACACTTTTACTAACACTGGTGTCTCAGTGGTAAAGAATTCACTTGCCAATCAATGCAGGAGATCCAGGTTCAATCACTGGATTGGGAAGATCTCTTGCAGAAGGAAATGGCAACTCACTCCAGTGTCCTTGGCTGAGAAATCTCATGGACAGAGGAGACTGTGGGTGTGTGCTCAGTCACTTCAGTTGTGTCCAACTCGTTGTGACCCTGTGGACTGTAGCCCACCAAGCTTGATAGAAATCTAAACTAATAATCACTATGAATGTGAGAATCCAAATATGCCTGTTAAAATACACAAATAGTTATAGGTTAAAAGATTGACCTGGCCTAGTATTGCCAAATAATGTCTATCAGAAACCCACTTTAAAGACTCAGATAGATTAAATGTTAAGTGACAGAGAATGATATATAATAAAAGAAAGTTGAGCTAATTTCATACAAAGCAGACTTCAGAATAAGGGAGAGGATTAATGATAAAAAAAGTTCGAGTGCATAGGATAAGAGGGCCAGTTGCCCAAGAAATCATAGCAGTCCCTAATATGTGTGCATTTAATGGCAAAGCATCAAAGATATGTAATGCAAAAGCTGATAGAACTAAAAGAAAAACAGATATATCCACTCTTATGTTTAAAGAATTGAAAAAACTGTCAATCATTTATAAATCAAGCATGCAGAAAATCAGTAAGAATACAGTAGGCCAGAACAGCATAGTCAACTTGACTGAATTGACATTAGTGGAGAACTTCAAACAACTGTAGAATACACGTCTTCTCAACCTCACATGGAGTATTCACCACTATGGAACACTTTCTAAAACACACTTTCGTAAATTCAAAACAATAGAAATCATACAAAGTGTGTTTTCAGAATACAATGGAATTGAATTAGTAATCAATATCAGAAATAAATCATGACATCCCCAAATATTTGGGAATTAAACGACACTTCTATGTATAACACGGGTCAGCGAAGAAGTCTCAAGATAAATTTTAAAATATTTTGAACTAAATTTAATGAAAATAAAAATTATCAAAGTTCTGGCATGTTGCAGAAGCAGTGCTAATGGAGAACTTATAGCATTAAATGTATATATTATAAAAGAAGAAAGATCTAATATCAATATCCTAAGCATTTACCTTGTGAAAGTGAAAGTATTAGTCACTCAGTTGTGTCCATCTCTTTGGGATCCCATGGACTATAGCCCATCAGGCTCCTCTGTCTATGGAATTCTCCAGGCAAGAATACTATAGTGGATAACCATTCCATTCTCCAGGGGATCTTCCCAACCCAAGGATTGAACCTGGGTTTCCTGCATTGCAGGCAGATTCTTTACCGTCTGAGCCACCAGGGAAGCCTAAAGAGTTTCAAGGCAGCCAGGAGTCGAACCTAGGATCTTCTGATCCTTAGAAACCTGAAAAGGAAGGGCAACTTAAGCCTAAAGAAATCAAAAGAAAATAAATTATAAGTATTAGAACAGAAATGAAAAAAAGGGAAAACAAAAAAACAATAGAGAAATCAATGAAACAAAAACTGGCTCCTAGAAAAGAGGGGAAAAATGAATAATTGTCTAGCTAGACTAACCTTAAAAAAAGAAAATACACAAATAGCCAATGTCAGAAACTAAAGGGATCATTACTACTGATCCTGTGAACATTTAAATATAATAAAAGAATACTAAGAACAATTCTGTGCCCACAACTTGATAACATATGACATATACCATAGCTCCTTGAAAAACACAAACTAGAAATGCTCATACAAGATCAGTAGCAATGAGTATACCTAATACCCAGATCTTGTTTTCTATTCCTATTTAAAAAAAAAAAAGGATACAGAACACAACAGACAATCAAAAACTCTACTACACTTTTGTTTTTCTTCATCTCAATTCATTTCAGTTCCTTCTTGCATGGAATTAAAAACCTTGGAATCATCCTTGACTTCTCTCATTCTTGTACTCCTTAAAAAATTGATCTAGGGATTCTGTTGGCCTTAGCAACCTACAATATTGTCAACCAACTAATTCTCATTCCCTCCAATGCTGTTACCCTGGTCAAAGTCACCAGCATCTCCCAATTTGTTTGTTTTAATAGTTTTTTTTTTTTTTTTTACCTGTTTTAGCTCTTGCCTTCCTACAGTATATTTTCAAAAAGTCAGAGTAATCCTTTTGATACCTAAGTCAGCTCATGTGTTTCTTATGCATAAAATCATCTAAAGACATTCTCTCAGAATAAAATCCAAAGTCCTTTAAATGGTCTAGACCTTTACTTTATGAATTCCACTTCTACTATTCATCATCTCCATCGACTACAGCAACTCTAACATTCTTGCTCCTTAAACCTACTTGGCATGTTTCCATCTCAGAGCCTTTGTACTTGCTATTTTCTCTTCCTATAAGGCTCTTTGTTGAAATAGACACATGATTTGCTCCCTCACCAATGTCAAATCTTTGCTCACATATGAATTCAGTGAGACTTACCCTGACCACCCTCTTTCAAACTGCAGTCAACTACTCTAGCACTCCTCCCCTTTAGCATGTTTTGTTTTTCCATAATATTTCACCTTCCATTATACTCTATACTTACTCGTGTTGCTTATTTAGTGTCTCACTCTTCTAGAAAATAAGTTCCATGAAGATGAAGGGTTTTGCCTCTTGTTTGCTGTTATATCACCAGCATCTAGAAGAGAGACTCAAAAATACTAGATACTCAAGAAAGGTTGGTGAATTTTGAATCAAGTTCTACCTGGACTGCTTTCAAGGCTATTCTTACCTGGACATATGTTACACCCTGAATTCATCTACAATCACCATTGTTATTTTGCTGCCAACTGCACAGATGCAGGTGATTGCTACTACTGATCTACGCTCTACACCTATGTGTGCTGTGTGCTAAGTTGCTTCAGTTATGTCCAACTATTTACGACTCTATGGGCTAAAGGCTGCCAGGCTCCTCTGTCTATGAGATTTCTCAGGCAAGTATACTGGAATGGATTGGCATGCCCTCCTCCAGGACTTCTTCCTGATCCAGGGATCAAAACTGTGTCTCTTATGTCTCCTGCACTGGCAGACAGGTTCTTTATAACTAGCACCACCTGGGAATCCACCTCTACATGTAACAGCACTTCTAAGTGCTAGTTACTGCTACCACCAGTTGGGGCAAACTTGACCAATGCCCAGCTTCATGGATCTCTTGTCTGTTCAAATGCCACTGGTCTTTTATGTAACTGCAATACTCCAAACCACAACTTAAGAGTGTGCCTGAGTCATTATCTTCACCATTACAATTGTTTTTTATATAATCATTTGCTATAATAATCTCCTAGACTTAAACTTCTCAGAACTATAAGGAAAAGCCTTTTTATCACATCTTTGTGCTAGTTTAGAAAGGTCTGACAGTACATATGCAATAACTCTTATGCTATAACACGTTTAGTTTTATGCTCAGAGCTATTTCTTCTAAGACACAAAGGTGCTTCTTGAGAGTGGGGTCAAGGTGGGTTCAATCATCTTGGACCAAGTATGCCTTAATGTCAGAAGGCCATATACTTTCCAGTGCTTAGTGTTCTCTAACTTCTGTCCCTGTTACATGTTTGACTAATATTGCTAGACTGGGCTCACTTGCAGGGCCCTGTAGTTTTTTCTATCATACCCTCCAAATATAGTTTGTCAGATGTGTTTCTATGTGGAGCATATAAACACGCACTTCAGTGTACGAAGTCAAGTTCTTTCCTAGGAGGTGAACTGAATCTAATGAGGGCCTTCATCAAAGATGGCACTTCTATGATCTGGTCAACACAGACATAACCTCCTGCACATATCAGTCAGATGTGTTTGTTCTTGTTTTTCAGTTGTTCAGTCGTGTCCAACTCTTCTGTGACCCCATGGAGTGTAGCCCGCCAGGCTTCTCTGTCTATGGGATTTTCCATGCAAGAATACTGGAGTGGTTTGTCATTTCCTTCTCCAGGGGATCTTTCTGACTCATGGACTGAACCTGTCTCCTGCATTGGCAGGAGGAGTCTTTACCACTGAGCCACCTGGGAAGCCCCTCAGATGTGTTTAGAAGGGTGTTTATATGATAAAATGAAATCAGATTTAGATTCATGGAGTCAAGATGCTTTTGTCTCAGGAAGATTGTGTAGTTTTTCAGCTGTATCTGGGGCAATATTATTGGGAAAAAGACACTATAGATTTGAAGACAGGGAGGTCCTGACTGGGAAAGCATTGCTGTGATATGATCAATAGGGCCTAAGGACTTATGGCATTCCTGCGTTTAGCTCTCATTTTGAAAAACACTTTATCAGTATGATGGTTAGGATTAAAATCTGTGGCCAGTGACTGAAAAATTCAAAATTGCCATTACTTAAATAGCTTAGAAAAGTACTTCTTTCATGGAAATCTGAAGTTGTATGTGTCAGGGGTGACATGGTAGCTCTAACTATTGAAATCTTAGAGGACTTAAGCTCCTCCAGTTCATTCTTCACCTTTGCTGAGTGGGGCCCTTATTCTTAGTTCTGAAGCATCACTCACATTACAGGTAGCAGGACAGAGGAAAAGATGAAGAAAAAGGCACAACATGCAACTTTCAGTACTTTTATAAGGAAGATTGTTGGAAGATTTCATATGACACTTCTAGTTTCATCTCATTGACTAGAACTTATCACATGTCACATGTAGGGAGACTTAGAAATGTATCATTTATCTAGGGAGCTACATTTCCAACTGAAATTACTATTAATCGGCTCATTGAATCTAAGGTCCTGCAGCAGGTTTGAGAAAAATGGATTTTAGAGGCAGCCTCTGCCACCACCCTTCTCAATTACATATATATGTAGTGCAGTTAGCATCAATAGGTATATGCATGTGTATGCAGGTGCTCATGTGTGCAGTGGGAATAGTATTTATGGAAGAGGTGGTATGAGATGAGACAGTGGTTAAAAATGTGGACTTGATAACACTCAATTTGGCTGTAAGCTTAAAACTGCTCTAAAAATATATCAAAGTAACTTAAAGAAAACCCCAAATGATGTCAACCCTGAATATTCATTGGAAGGACTGATGCTGAAGCTGAAGCTCCAATGCTTTGGCCATCTGATCCAAAAAGCCAGCCCACTGGAAAAGGCCCTGCTGTTGGGAAAAATTGAAGGCAGGAGGAGAAGGGAGCAACAGGATGAAATGGTTGGATAGCATCACTGACTTGATGGACATGAGTCTGAGCAAGCTCTGGGAGTTGGTGATGGACAGGGAAGCCTGTCTTACTGCAAAGAGTTCATGGGGTCGCAGAGTCAGACACAATTCAGCGTCTGAACAATAAACATGATCTTGAGACAGCAGACCTTAGATTTAAACCCCAGTTCTTCCACTTACAAGTCCTATGAACTTTGACAAGTTATTTCACCTCCTTGAACCTCAATTTGCCACATGTGAAGCAGACAAAACACCAATTTTGGGATTATTGCAATTTTAATATGAATAATGTATATAAATTGATTAAGAACAGCATTTTATACTTAGTAAGTTCAATAAATAGCTCATATATATATGACTATTTACATAAAATTTTACCTGTATATCTATATGGAAGCCATTCAAGCAATAATTTAAAAACTGTAGCATTGCATGTCAATTTTCAAAGAGATACTGTGACTTTCTGACAGGTCCCTAAAGCCAAAGGAGCTGAGTTTTAACTCAGATGGCCTTGGACAATTCATTTACTATTTTTTATTTTAAATTTCCTTCCTTCTTTTTTTTTTCTGTCTCTCTTTCACTTTCTTTCTTTTTTTCTTCTTTGTTTTGTATTAATAGCATCAAAGATCACAAAGGGTAATAGAAATGCCTTAGGGAAAGTATATAGTACATCTTCCTTGGCATCCTTGGTCTCTACACACTACATGCTAGTGGCACCCACCTCACTCTTTTGTGACAATGAAATTTGTCTTCAGACATTCCCAAATGACCTCTGAGGGAAAAGTTGCACCCAGTTCAGAGCCATTATTCTAGACAAAAAGATATTGAAACAGTAAATGCTAAGTGTTACCAGTTTAGAATGTGTGTTTGCTTAGTTGCTCAGTCATGCCTGACTCTTTGCAACCCCATGGACTGCAGCCCACCAGGCTCCTCTGTCCATGGGGATTATCCAGGCAAGAATACTGGAGTGGGTTGCCATGCCCTCCTCCAGGGATCTTTCCAACTCAGGGATCAAACTCAGGTCTCATGCATTTCAGATTCTTTACCATCTGAGCCACCAGGGAGCCGAAGAATGCTGGAGTGGGTAGCCTATCCCTTCTGCAGGGAATCTTCCAGACCCAGGAATCGAACCGGGGTCTCTTGCATTGCTGGTGGATTCTTTACCAGCTGAGCTACCTATTAACCATTTAATAAAAATTGTATTAAATATGACATGAATTTAAAGCATTTTTCTTTTGTGGTCTCCTAGCATGTAAAGTTATATAAGTCTTTTATAAGTCTTTCAGTAATCACTGGTGCATCATAGAATTGCGTGCAGGAAGTTGAATTTTTAAATGAAAAAGACAAGATTATATGATACTAAAATTGTTGTGCATTCTATAACACTGCAATTGTTTTAAATAATCTGGCATGAAGTAGAATAATGAAATAAGTGCCACCTATATACCCTACTCCTAGGCTTTCTAGTGAATTCATCCAGTCCTTCAACATCTCAGTTTCTAAATACTCATTTTGGGCAAAAGAGTAAAATTTTTGGAGGAAGACTGACCTGAATTTTTGTCTTTTTTTCTTGGAGGAGTCCAAAAATATCGCTGTATCTATTTTCATAAAATAATTTCTCATGTACCTCATTTCTCATACATGATCCTATAGCGCCACTTAGTGGCTAGTACAGCTAATAGGAAAAGCAAGTTTAAAAGTAGTTTTTAAAATATTTTCCTATTAGATTTAATTTTCCTAATAGGAAAATAGATGTCATTCCTATCTTCTAATTTTGTTATGCTTGTTTAAAATAATCAAGTGCAGCAGAACTATAATACAAATGTCAAAAAGTTGCGGTTTCATCTAATTTCTGGTAAAATTTATATTCCCCTTTGTTAGATGTTGTGTTAGAGGCCTAAGCTCAAGTCCAGGTGAAGGAACCCCTTTTCTCTTGTACTGCTTGATTTTTCTCTGAAAACAGCAATTAGAGCGAGGTAGAGGAATCAAGGGGAAATGAATAGCTGGTGGTTCAGACATGTCATGCAGAATTTATGAAAGTATCTTTTTCAGGGGAGAGGCCGTTGTTATTTTATTATGGAAGTAATAAAAACAATTCAAAAATTATGAAGAATACATAAGATAATGTATAGTCTTATCTCTATGTAGATAATTACTTTTAAATGTTTGGTAGGGGTGTGTGTGTGTGTGTGTGTGTGTGTGTGTGTGTGTGTGTGTGTGTGTGTTCTATGTACAAGTTCTATAGAAAAAAATTGTTTTTCTTTCTTAAACCAATAGATAAAAATAAACTGAAGATAAATTTCCATTACAATTGAGGAACACAACATCCATTATTTGGTGAAAGTTTTTATAACTGAAAAAGTAATATTCATACATGACTAAAAGTTTTACAAGTATGAAAGGATAGAAAAATAGATGTCTTACCCAATCAGAATTTTTTTCCTTTCTCAGAGACATTTTATGTTGATATGTAAAGTTATTATGTAATACAGTAGATAATAAAAATGATAAAATATTTAATTATGCTATGTATTTTTTGTACCTTGTATAATCCCTTTAATGAATCTGAGAGATCTACCATATTGGCCTATCTAGATATGTTCCATTTTTGTTAATGGCATATTTTCTGCTGTATAGGTTTACTATATGTTTTAAACCAGTCATCTACTGATGGAAATTCAGTTTTTTTTTTTCTCCTAGTCCAGTACTTTATTACAACCAATCAGGCAGCAAACTTTTTTTTGCATATAACTGTGTACATGTCTGAGTATATCTGTAGTATATATTTCTAGAACCAAAACTACTGGTTCAAAGGGAATGTGTGTGCTGAATGCCATTGTCAAATTCCTTTGCAGAGACTGTAACAATAGAATATACAAGTGGAATAATACAAAAGTCTTTAACCTTTGCCAATCTGACAGATAAAAAATGGTTATCTTTGTTCTCATTCTTGTTTTTTCATTATGAGTGAACCAAATATTTAAATAAATTTATAAGTATTTCATATTTTTTGATGACTTCATTGTTCATGTCTTTTTTATTTGTGTTTTAATTGAAAGACAATTGCTTTACAGAATTTTGTTGTTCTCTGTCAAACCTCAACAAGACTCAGCCATAGGTATATATATATCCCCTCCCTTTTGAACCTCCCTCATATCTCCCTCCCTATCCCACCCCCTCTAGGCTGATACAGAATCCCTGTTTGAGTTTCCTGAGACATATAGCAAATTCCCTTTGGCTATCTATTTTACATATGGTAAGTTTCCATGTTACTCTCTCCATACATCTCACCCTCTCCTCCCTTCTCCCTATGTCCGTAAGTCTATTCTCTATGTATGTTTCTTCATTGCTGCCCTGTAAATAAATACTTCAGTATCATTTTTCTAGATTCCGTATATATGTGTTAGAATACGATATTTATCTTTTACTTTTTGACTTACTTCACTCTGTAAAATAGGCTCTAGGTTGATCCACCTCATTAGAACTCACTCAAATGTGTTCCTTTTATCACTGAGTAATATTCCTTTTGTATATGTACCACAACTTCTTTATCCATTCATCCACTCATCTAGGTTGCTTCTATGTTCTAGCTATTGTAAATAGTGCTTCAATGAATAATGGGATACATGTGTCTTTTTCAATTTTAGTTTACTTAGTGTGTATGCCTAAGAGTGGGATTACTGGGTCATCAGTTCAGTTCAGTCAGTTCAGTTGCTCAGTCATATCTGACTCTTTGCAACCCCATAGATTGCAGCACACTAGGCCTCCCTGTCCATCACCAACTCCCAGAGGTTCCTCAAACTCATGTCCATCGAGTTGGTGATGCCATCCAATCATCTTCTCCTCTGTCGTCCCCTTCTCCTTCTGCCTTCAATCTTTCCCAGCATCAGGATCTTTTCAAATGAGTCAGTTCTTTGCATCAGGTGGCCAAAGTATTGGAGTTTCAGCTTCAGCATCAGTCCTTCCAATGAACACCCAGGACTGATCTCCTTTAGGATGGACTGGTTGGGTCTCCTTTCAGTCAAAGGGACTCTCAAGAGTCTCCTCCAACACCACAGATCAAAAACATCAATTCTTCAGCGCTCATATAGTGGTTTTATTTCTAGTTTTTTAAAGGAATCTCCATACCGTCTTCCATAGTGTCTGTATCAATTTACATTCCCACCAACAGGGCAAGAGCCTTCCCTCTTCTCCACACCCTCTCCAGCATTTATTGTTTGTAGACTTTTTGATGATGGCATTCTGACTCATGTGAGGTGATATCTCACTGTAGTTTATATTTGCATTTCTCTAATTATGAGCGATGTTGAGCATCTTTTCATGTGCTTGTTAGTCATCTGTATGTCTTCTTTGGAGAAATGCCTGTTTAAATATTTTTCCCACTTTTTGATTGGGTTGTTGATTTTTCTGGTATTGAGTTGTATCAGCTGCTCTTATATTTTGGAAATTAATCCTTTGTCAGTTGTTTCATTTGCTATTATTTTCACCCATACTGAAGGTTATCTTTTCACCTTGCTTGTAGTTTCCTTTGTTGTGCAAAATCTTTTAAGTCTAACAAGGCCCCACTTGTTTACTTTTGTTTTTATTTCCATACTCTAGGAGGTGGGTCATAGAGGATCTTGCTTTGATTTATGTCAGCGACTGTTCTGCCTATGTTTTTCTCTAAGAGTTTTATAGCTTCTGGTCTTACATTTAGGTCTTTAATCCACTTTGAATTTATCTTTGTGTTTGCTGTTATAAAGTGCTCTAATTAACCCAGGTCTCCCGCATTGTAGACAGACACTTTACCATCTGAGCCACCAGGGAAGTCCTCTTTTACATGTAGCTGTCCAATTTTCTCAGCACCATGTATTGAAGAAGTTGTCCTTGCTCCATTGTATATTCTTGCCTCATTTGTCAAAAAAATAAGGTACCCATTGGGTCATGGGTTTATTTCTGGGTTTTCTATCTTGAGCAATTTGTCTATATTTCTGTTTTTTTTTTTTTTTTTTTTTTTTTTTTTTTTTTTTTGTGCCAGTACCATACTCTCTTGATGACTGTAGCTTTGTAGTATAGTCTGAAGTCAGGCAGGTTGATTCCTCCAGCTCCATTCTTCTTTCTCAAGACTGCTTTGGCTATTCAGGGTCTTTAGTGTTTTCATATGAGTTGTGAAATTTTTTATTCTAGTTTTGTGAAAAATGCCATTGGTAGTTTGATAGAGATTGCATTGAATCTGTAGATTGTGTTTGGTAGCATAATCATTTTCACAATATTGATTCTTCCTACCTATTCTTTCCATTTGTTTATGCCATCTTTGATTTCTTCGTTAGTGTCTTATAATTTTCTGTGTACAGTTCTTTTGTCTCTTTAGGTAAGTTTATTCCTAGATATTTTATTCTTTTTGTTGCAGTGGTGAATGGGATTGATTCCTTAAATTCTGTTTCTGATTTTTCAGTGTTAGTATATAGAAATGCAAGTGATTTCTGTGTATTGCTTTTGTATCCTGCAACTTTGCTAAATTCACAGATTAGCTCTAGTAATTTTCTGATACTATCTTTAGGGTTTTCTATATCCAGTATCATGTCATCTGCAAACAGTGAGAGTTTTACTTCTTTTCTGATCTGGATTACTTTTATTTATTTTTCTTCTCTGATTACTATAGTTAGAACTTCCAAAATTATGTTGAATAATAGTGGTGAAAGTGGACACCCTTGTCTTCTTCCTGATCTTAGGGGGAATGCTTTGAGTTTTTCACCATTGAGAATAATGTTTGCTGTAGGCTCATCATATATGGCCTTTACTATGTTGAAGTAGCTTCCTTCTATGCTCGTTTTTTTGAAGTGTTAATCATAAACGGGCTCTCAATTTTGTCAAAGGCTTTTTCTGCATCTATTAAGATTATACTATGGTTTTTATCTTTCAATTTGTTAATATGGTGAAACACCTTGATTGATTTGCATGTATTGAAGAATTTTTGCATCCCTGGAATAAACCCAACTTAATCATGGTGTATGAGCTTTTTGATGTTTTGCTGAATTCTGTTTGCTAAAATTTTGTTGAGGATTTTTGCATCTATGTTCATCAGTGATATTGGCCTGTAGTTTTCTTTTTGTGTGTTGTCTTTATCTGGCTTTGTTCACGGTGATGGTAGTCTTGTAGAATGAGTTTGGAAGTATTCCTTCCTCTGCAATATTTTGAAAGAGTTTTAGAAGGATAGGCATTAACTCTTCTCTAAAAGTTTGATAGAATTCTCCTGTGAAGCCATCTGGTCTTGGGCTTTTGTTTTGGGGGAGATTTTTGATCACAGCTTCAATTTCATTGATTGTAAATGGGTTGTTCCTAATTTATATTTCTTCCAGGTTCAGTCTTGGAAGATTGAACTTTTCTAAGAGTCTGTTCATTTCTTCCAGGTTATCCATTTTGTTGCCATTTGGTTGTTCATAATCTTTGTATTTCTGCATTGTCTGTTGTAATCTCTCCTTTTTCATTTCCAATTTTGTTGATTTGATTCTTCTCTCTTTCTTGTTGATAAGTCTGGCTAAAGGCTTCTCAGTTTTGTTTATCTTCTCAAAGAACCCGATTTTAGTTTTATTAATTGTTACTATTGTTTCTTTCATTTCTTTTTTCATTTATTTTGCTTGGATCTTTATGATTTCTTTCCTTCTACTAATTTTGGGGTTCTTTGTTCTTCTTTTTCCAGTCATTTTAGGTTTAAAGTTAAGTTATCCAGTCAATGTTTTTATTGTTTCTTGAGGTAGGATTGTATTGCTATAAACTTCCCTCTTAGAACTGCTTTTGCTTTATCCCGTATGTTTTGAGCTGTCATATTTTCATTGTCATTTGTTTCTAGAATTTTTTTTAATTTCCCTTTTGATTTCTTCAGTAACCTGTTGGTAATTTAGAAACACACTGTTTAATCTCCATGTGTTTGTGTCTTTTACAGTTTTTTTTCTTGTAATTGATATCTATTCTCATAGCACTGTGGTCAGAAATAATGCTTGATATGATTTCAATTTTCTTAAATTCACTGAGGTTTGATTTGTGATCCAAAATGTGCTCTATCCTGGAGAATGTTCCATGTACACTTGAGACGAAGGTGTATTCTTCTGCATTGGATGGAATGTCCTGAAGATATCAATGAGATCCACCTCATCTAATGTATCATTAAGACTTGTGTTTCCTTATTAATTTTCTGTTTTGATGATCTGTTCATTGGTGTGAGTGGGGTGTTAAAGTCTCCTACTATTATTATGTTACTGTCAATTTCTCCTTTTATATCTGTTAGTGTTTGTCTTGTGTTTTGAGGTGATCCTATGTTGGGTGCATAGATATTTACAATTGTTATGTCTTCCTCTTGGATTGATCCCTTGATCATTATGTAGTGTCCTACCTTATCTCTTGTAATCTTTTTTATTTTAAGGTCTATTTTGTCTGATATGAGGATTGCTACTCCAGCTTTCTTTTGCTTCCCATTTGCATGGAATATATTTTTCCATCCTCTTACATTCAGTCTATATGTGTCTTTAGTTCTGCGGTGGGTTTCTTGTAGACAGTATATATATGGGTCTTGTTTTTGTATCCATTCAGCCAGCCTGTGTCTTTTGGTTGGAACATTTAATACATTTACATCTAAAGTATTTATTAATATATATGTTCCTAATGCCATTTTCTTAATTGTTTGGGGTTGATTTTGTAGGTCTTTTTCTTCTCTTGTATTCCTTGACTATATAAGTCCCTTTCATATTTGTTATAAAGCTGGTTTGGTGGTATTGAATTCTCTTAACTTTTTCTTGTCTGAAAAGCTTTTGGTATCTCCATCAATTTTGAATGAGATCCTTGCTGGGTACATTAATCTTGGCTGTACAGTTTTCCCTTTCAGTACTTTAAGTATATCCTGCCATTCCCTTCTGGCCTGCAGAGTTTCTGCTGAAAGATATGCTGTTAAACATATGGGGTTTCCCTTGTATGTTACTTGCTGCTTTCCCCTTGTTCTTTCATTGTGTTAGTCTTTGTTAGTTTGATTAGTATGTGTCTTGGTGTGTTTCTCCTCGGGTTTATCCTGTATGGGACTCTGTGTCTCTTGGACTTGATTAACTATTTCCATTTCCATGTTGGGGAAATTTTCAACTATGGTGTCTTCAAAAATTTTCTCATACCTTTTTTCTTTCTCTTCTTTTCTGGGACCCCTATAATTCAAATGATGGTGTGTCTGATATTTTCCCAGAGGTCTCTGAGACTATCTTCAGTTCTTTTCATTCTTTTTACTTTATCTGCTCTTCAGAAGTTATTTCCACCATTTTATCTTCCAGCTCACTGATTCATCTTCTGCTTCAGATATTCTGCTATTGATTCCTTTCTGAGTATTTTTAATTTCAGTAATTGGGTTGTTTGTCTCTGTATGTTTATTATTTAATTCTTCTAGGTTTTTGTTAATTGATTCTTGCATTTTCTCCATTTTGCTTTCAAGGTTTCTGATCATCTTTACTATAATTATTCTGAATTCTTTTTCAGGTAGTTTTCCTATTTCCTCTTCATTTGTTCAGACTTCTGTGTTGCTAGTTAGTGCCTTCATTTGTGTAGTATTTTATTCTGCCTTTTCATTATTTTTAAACTTACTGTGTTTAAGGTTTCCTTTTTCTAGCCCTCAATGTTGAATTCTTTCTTTCTCTTGGTTTCTGCCCTCCTAAGGTTGTTCCAGTGGTTTCTGTAAGCTTTGTATAGGATGAGATTAGTGCTGAGTTTTTCTTTCCTCTTATGGGCAAGGCTGAGTGAGGTGGGAATCCTGTCTGCTGATGATTGGGTTTGTATTTTTGTTTTATTTGTTGTTTAGATGAGGTGTCCTGCACAGGGTGCTACTGGTGGTTGGGTGATGCTGGGTCTTGTATTCAAGTGGTTTCCTTTGTGGGAGTTCTCACTATTTGACACTTCCTAGGGTTATTTCTCTGGTAGTCTAGGGTTTTGCAATCAGTGCTCCCACTGATCAAGCCAGGGCTTGATCTCTGGTCAGGAATGAAGATTCCACAAGTGGTTTGTTATGGCATTAAGTGAGATCAAAACAAATGTCCTAAAATGAGAAACCAAAGATGAACCTCAGACAAATGGCAGTTACAAAATCATGAAGATAATAATTAAAATAGTGGAATATGCACATATACATATATATCCATAGGAAAAATCAAAGCAGTCCAACAAAAATAAAGTACAATACATTGACCTGGTGAACAAAGGAAACCACAAATTATATCCACCAGTTAAGAACAAAACTAAATAAATCAGAAATTATAAAACATAACTAAAGCAAGGTGCCAAGTGGGGAATAAAGAAATGAAAACAAAACTAACAAATATTTTGAGAGGAAATGAAAGGAAGAATATATATGCAAAGGTAAATAGAGGTAGATAAAGAAGATTTATATACATTAAAGATTTACTGCAAGGGGAAAAGAACAGTAGGAAAAGAAAACAAAGGAATAAATGCAGAAAAAATAATATGCTTAAAAAGTTAAAAATTAAAATAAAAAAGAGAAAAGACAAAAAAAGGAAGAAGAAAGAAAAAAAGAAAGAAAGAAAACTGCACAGAAATGCAAAAGCCCAACGTAGAGGCAGAGGTTTATAACAATACAAAGTGTGACTGAAAAAAAAAAAAAAACTCAAAATCTTAATTAGATATCATAGTGCCAATAAAATCAACAACTAAATGGGGGTGGCAGTGGAGAAAAGGAAAAACAAAGAAAAAAAACTAAAATAATCTACAGAACAAGTCAAAACATAAGAATTATGTTTTTCTAGAGTCACTGCTGTCAGGGTCCATTCCCTTGCTGGGAGTCACAGTCCACCTCACCTCCCTAGGATGCCTTCCAACACTGTGCTGGTCTCTGGACCTGGTGTGGGGGCAGCTCAGATTCTAATCTGGTCTTACTCCTGTGTGTTCTTGCCTCCAAGGTCCATAGCTCTCAGAACTACTGCGTTTTCTTTTGTGGGAACTTTCAATGTCCTTTTATATATTCCATAGACACAGAGTCTGTCTAGTTGATTGTGTGGATTTAATCTGCAGCTTGTACAGCTGGTGGGAAGGTTTTGGGTCTTCTTCCTTAGCCACACTGCCCCTGGGTTTCTGTTGTGGTTTTTTTTCCACCTCTGCATGTGGGTTGTCCACTGGGGTTTGCTTCTGAGGCTGCCCTGGAAGACTTGGGTCTGCCCCAGTGAGAGCAAGGTGTGGAGGTGGTGCAGCTGCTTGGGTTGCAGGGTTTCTGGCAGCACCAGGTACTCAGGGGAGTTGGCAGCTAGGGAAGCAGGAAATATAGTGCTCTAGATGGGTATGACAACCAGTCTTGGCCAATACACTCCAGTATTCTTGCCTGGAGAACCCTCCTGACAGAGAAGTCTGTAGGCCACAGTCCACAGGGTCACAAAGAAGCAACCCTGTGTGCATAGACACAAGACTTCTTTTTTGCTTGTGGCAGCTCTGCCCTGGTGAGGCTTGAGTGTGAAGGTGGCACAGCTGCTTGTGTTGAGGGGACCCTGGTGGCGCCAAGTGGGCAAGCACATGGACTGCCTCTGCCACAGGAGTTATGGCCTGATCAGGGTCTTTTTTCGAGACTTTGGTTGCTGGTGATCAGAAGGCCTCTTTGGCCAGTCTTTCTCCATAGCTCCACCCATTCAGGCACTTAAGGGGCTCCCTTGCCTGGGGTCCTTCTTTGTTGTTTGGTGTGTCAGGCACATAGAGGAGGCCCCCCTGGATGGGTTCCTACTCTGTAGATTGGCGTGCCAAGCACTTAAAGGGGCACCCTGGGTGGGATCCTACTCTGTAGTTCAGTGTGTCAGGCATTTGATGGGCCAGCCTTTCTATTGTTCAGCTGCAGATGCTGTTGTGTGGGAAAAGAGAGGCTATGATGATGGCTCCACCCCCTTTGCATGACTCAACAATATCACATTGCTTCCATGGCTGCCTGGCTTTCCTCCACAGGCATTTCCCACCACAGTCTCCTCCCTCAAATCCTCTCGACCCATTTCTCTGCAGTCAACAGCAGCTCTCACCCAGGGATTGCCCCACAATCCCTAAACTCCAGCTCCCAGATGCTGTGCCTTCCAGGTGACCTGCATCACTGTCCAGGGTATTCATGTTTGCAGCAAGGACTGTCTGATTCTCATTCCATTTAGGCTGCACAGATCAGCTATTTCACCCTCAGCCTTAAATGTTTTTCCTCTGACTCAGATAATTGCCCTGATGTGGGGATCAGACTCCTGCTTCAGTTCTGCACACCCCCCCACCCTGCCGAAGGCAGGTCCAGTGCTACTAAAACTCTGGAAAATCAGGAGACTGTTCCCCCCCCGCCAAGTTCCTTTGTCTGACCGAGTTTTGCATGGTTCTATCCAAGCCTATGCCCCAACCAGTAACGCTGAAGAAGCTGAAGTTGAATGGTTCTATGAAGACCTACAAGAACTTTTAGAACTAACACACAAAAAGGATGTCCTTTTCATTATAGGGGACTGGAATGCAAAAGTAGGAAGTCAAGAAACACCTGGAGTAACAGGCAAATTTGGCCTTGGAGTATGGAATGAAGTAGGGCAAAGGCTAATAGAGTTTTGCCAAGAGAACGCACTGGTGATAGCAAACACCCTCTTCCAACAACACAAGAGAAGATTCTACACATGGACATCACCAGATGGTCAACACCAAAATCAGATTGATTATATTCTTTGCAGTCAAAGATGGAGAAGCACTATACAGTCAGCAAAAACAAGACTGGGAGCTAACTGTGGCTCAGACCATTAACTCCTTATTGCCAAATTCAGACTTAAACTGAAGAAAATAGGGAAAACCACTAGACCATTCAGGTATGACCTAAATCAAATCCCTTATGACTATACAATGAAAGTAGGAAATAGATTGAAGGGACTAGATCTGTTAGAGAGAGAGCCTGATGAACTATGGATGGAGGTTCATGACACTGTACAGGAGACAGGGATCAAGATCATCCCCATGGAAAAGAAATGCAAAAAGGCAATATGGTTGTCTGAGGAGGCCTTACAAGTAGCTGTGAAGTGCAGAGAAGTGAAAAGCAAAGGAGAAAAGGAAAGATATTCCCATTTGAATGCAGAGTTCTAAAGAATAGCAAGGAGAGATAAGAAAGCCTTCCTCAGTGATCAATGCAAAGAAATAGAGGCAAACAACAAATGGGAAAGACTAGAGATCACTTCAAAAAAATTAGAGATACCAAGGGAACATTTCATGCAAAGATGGGTTCGATAAAGGACAGAAATGTTATGGGCCTAACAGAAGCAGAAGATATTAAGAAGAGGTGGCAAGAATACACAGAAGAACTGTACAATAAACATCTTCATGAACCAGATAATCACAATGGTGTGATAACTCACCTAGAGCCAGACATCCTGGAATGTGAAGTCAAGTGGGCCTTAGAAAGGATCACTATGAACAAAGCTAGTGGATGTTATGGAATTCTAGTTGAGCTATTTCAAATCCTGAACGATGATGCTGTGAAAGTGCTGTACTCAATATGTCAGCAAATTTGGAAAACTCAGCAGTGGCCACAGGACTGGAAAAGGTCAGTTTTCATTCTAATCCCAAAGAAAGGTAATGCCAAAGAATGCTCAAACTACTGCACAATTGCATTCATCTCACACACTAGTAAAGTAATGCTCAAAATTCTCCAAGCCAGGCTTCAGCAATACGTGAACCGTGAACTTCCAGATGTTCAAGCTGGTTTTAGAAAAGGCAGAGGAACCAGAGATCAAATTGCCAACAATTTGATGATTCCGTTGGATCATTGAAAAAGCAAGAGTGTTCCAGAAAAAACATCTATGTCTAATTATAGACTATGCCAAAACCTTCGACTGTGTGGATCACACTAAACTGTGGAAAATTCTGAAAGAGATGGGAATACCAGACTACCTGACCTGTCTCTTGAGAAACCTATGCAGGTCAGGGAGCAACAGTTAGAACTGGACATGGAACAACAGACTGGTTCCAAATAGGAGAAGGAGTACGTCAAGGCTGTATATTGTCACCCTGCTTATTTAACTTATATGCAGAGTACATCATGAGAAACACTGGGCTGGATGAAGCACAAGCTGGAATCAAGATTGCCTGGAGAAATATCAATAACCTCAGATATGCAAATGACACCACCCTTATGACAGAAAGTGAAGAGGAACTAAAGAGCCTCTTGATGAAAGTGAAAGATGAGAGTGAAAAAGCTTAAAGCTTAGCATTCAGAAAACTAAGATCATGGCATCTGGTCCCATCACTTCATGGGAAATAGATGGGGGGACAGTGGAAACAGTGTCAGACTTTATTTTTTTGGGCTCCAAAATCACTGCAGATGGTGACTGCAACCATGAAATTAAAACATGCTTACTCCTTGGAAAGAAAGTTTTGACCAACCTAGATAGCATATTAAAAAGCAGAGACATTACTTTGCCAACAAAGGTCCGTCTGGTCAAGGCTATGGTTTTTCCAGTGGTCATGTATGGATGTGAGAGTTGGACTGTGAAGAAAGCTGAGCGCCAATGCTCAGCTGATGCTTTTGAACTATGGTATTGGAGAAGACTCTTGAGAGTCCCTTGGACTGCAGGGAGATCCAACCAGTCCATCCTAAAGGAGATCAGTCCTGGCTGTTCATTGGAAGGACTGATGCTGAAGCTGAAACTCCCATACTTTGACCACCTTATGTGAAGAGTTGACTCATTGGAAAAGTCCCTGATGCTGGGAAGGATTGGGGGCAGGAGGAGAAGGGGATGACAGAGGATGAGATGGCTGGATGGCATCACTGACTCGATAGCCATGGATTTGGGTAGACTCCAGGAGTTGGTGATGGACAGGGAGGCCTGGCATGCTGCGATTCATGGGATCACAAAAAGTCGGACACGACTGAGCGACTGAACTGAACTCAACTGATCTGATATTTTCTTTTCTGCTGGTCAGGTACTCCTGTCTGCTTTCAATTTTTGTTCTGCATGCACTTCTGTGTCTGAAGGTATATTCCTAATATATCTGTGGAGAGAGAGGTACTCCACATCCATCTACTCCCCCATCATCTTGTTGTCTCCTTGTTCATGTCTTTAGCCTATTTCAATCTATTGGGTTTGGCTTCCACTGATGGAGAACTCCATACAAGGATTTGAATTCAGATAGTTTATTTGAGAGATGATCTCAGAAAGAAGGAGTTGAAGATTTGGTAGAGTAAGAAAAAGAGGAAGGAAAGAGAATAAAAGGATGCATGGATGCATTATTTAGGTCACTGCAAGTTTTAGGGACAAGATGGAAGAGACTCATTTCTTCCTGTCCCTTCTCACTAGATACAACTATAAACTCTGAATTTACAATGCATTTTGCAACCAAAGGAGAAAATTCTAAAATGTGGTAATAGGAAGGTATAGTGGCTTGAGACTCTCAAGACTGGAGAAACAACAGAATGGCAAGTTGTCATAAGTATTCCAAATCCCCCACATAGAATCATTTCTCCCCCAGGTTTAATGAGAGTTCCTCTGACAACATCAAGAAAGTCCAACACTACTAGAAAAGGAGATCTATCAGGAACTTCATGAAGATTAAGTGGTCAAGGGATGCAGTCTTTTACTCAGTTGGGCAGGAGACTCCATTTCCACACTGGAAAATACTGTGCATAGCCTGGTAACAACAGAAAGTAGGGTTCCACCACAAAAATCATCCCAGTCTGGAAAGATTCTTTGTCTCCACTAGCATAAGATTCCCCTTCCCCACCCAGAGACATTAATTCACCAGTAGATGAGATCCTACAGCAACTGACCAGCTAGAGATATACACTCCATCATCCACAGAAAGAGGAAGCCATGCTGTAACAACATTACTGCCAGGAAAGACTCTTGCCCATGGCCTGAGACTCCTCTACCCTACCCAGAGACACCAGGTACCCAGGACAAGGGAAACATCTTCCACCCCAGCAGCAGGTACCGGTGGGAGCTACAGCATTCAGTCACGTCTGACTCTTTGTGGCCCAATGGACTATAGCCCACCAGGCTCTTCTGTCCATAGAATTCTCCTGGTAAGAATACTGGCGTGGTTTGCCATTTCCTTCTCCAGGGGATCTTCCCAACCCAGGGATTGAACCTGGGTCTCCTGCATTGGATAAACCAAACAGAACAATGTAATACTGCAAAACCTCTAAAAATAAATAAACTGTCATTATAACAACAGACCCCAAAAGTACACCAAGACTTTGGTGTTATCTCTAGGCATGGTGGCTTCCTACTTAGATAAAAGATTTAATTGTGAGTCTCCTAACATAATAAATAAAAATGTATAGGAAATAATCATATCAAGAATCAGAGAAATCTTAACTTGAAAAAGAAAAGTTGATTAACATGCCAAACATTAAGATGAATCAAATGTTGGCATCATTTAGGCATCAGTTATCATGGTACCATAAGTCACCCCTTGTATTTGTCCTCCAATTGCAACAGCAAGAACAATCCATGAACAAAATCACCTCTGTGGGAGTTGTGAGATCCAGCACCATATGCCAAAGGGCCTGGGGGGAGTCTCACCACCTGTGCATTGAATAGTAGACAGATCTTGGTACTGGTTTTGAAATCTGCAGGAAAGTGTGAACCAGTTCTAGTCCCTCTTGGCTATTGGCTGAGAGTAATTGGAGAACACTGACTTGGGCAGATAGTTATGGATGTGAGTCTTTTTATAAGTTCAGATTTCCAGAAGAAAACATTTAGCATTTCCTTGGAGCAAAATATTTACAAATTTGTACACATTGGAATGGGTAAAAGAAAAAAAAAAACTTTACTTTGCTAGCATCACTCTTCCCCCAGGGAAACAAAGCTTAGGGCCAAAGAAGTAAATCTGTGATATCTCCCAGGGGAGAATGGGAGACTGGGTGGGTAAACACCTGCCTTTCCCAGGTGTATGGGGCACTGCCAAAGAGACATTTCTCTCTCATAGCATCCAGAGTATTAATTCCTGAGTTCCATGACTGGGGGGAAGAAAGATCAGGGAAGTAGCATAAAAGATTCCTGCTGCTTCTGCTGCTGATGCTAAGTCGCTTCAGTCGTGTCCGACTCTGTGCGACCCCATAGACAGCAGCCCACCAGGCTCTGCCATCCCTGGGATTCTCCAGGCAAGAACATTGGAGTGGGTTGCCATTTCCTTCTCCAAAAGATTCCTACAGGGTATTAAAGGGACATGATTTCTAATGATGGCATTCTGGACTCCATTAGGAAAACTACCCAGAAACTGCAAGGAAAATCTCAACTGCAAATCCCCTGGACTGGTTCACAGACACCCACAGTATAGTGAATACCAAATTCATACCTCCCCCAACTCTGCAGCTGGCTCCCTGTGGTGACCATGACTGTGAGATTTGGAAGAAGACTAGGGAACATTCACAGAAAGTAGGTCATGGTCTATGGGCAATGGAGAAAGCATAAAGTTGAGCTGTAGTATCTCCTCCAAGAAAACAAAAGGACAGCAACCAACAACTGGCCTGATGCACTGTAGGATAATGAGAAGCCATATAAGTTTAAGAATTCTGCCACAAGAAGGAACAAGAAGCATGGAGCAGTTGTATCCATACAATGTCTGAGAGAGTCTCAGGATTAACAGCAGGACTGATTAAAGATATTTCTAACTGGAATGCAGTTAATAATGGTTGGACATAGTAATTGTTATTTCAACTGTGAAAACAGAAACACAAAACTCTACAGAATGTGAAGAACTAAAGAAATACAATGGCACTAAAAGATTACAATAATCTTCCAGTAACCAAACACAAAGATATGGAGCTCTATGTTTTATACAATAAAGAATTCAAAATAGCTGTTTTAAAAATGAAATGAATAAACACAAAACAAAATGCAATAAATAACATAAACAGCAGAATAGATCATATAGAAGAAAAAAAATCAATGGCATCAGTGAGATAGAGGATAGGGACTGTGAAATAACCCCGTCAGAGAACAACAGCAACAACAAAAAGAGTGAAATAAAGCCTTATGTGATCTATGGGAGACCATGGGGAAAAAAAAGCACAAATCATTGAAATTCAAGAAGGCAAATTGAGAGAGGAGTCAGAAAGTTTATTTAATGAATAGTGGCTGGGAACTTTCCACAACTGGGGAGAGATTTAGATGCCCAAATAAGTGAAATAGTTCATCCCATTATTTCAAGCCAAAACAATTTTTTCCAAGACACATTATGATAGAACTGTCAAAATGAAAGACAAAGAATTTTAAAGGCAACAAGTGAAAAGAAGATTGTAATCTACAAAAGAACCCTCATTAGACTTTCTCGGCAGAACCCTTCCAGGCCAAGAGAGAGTAGGATGATAAATTTAAAGTGCTGAAAGGGGAAAAAAAATGCTAACCAAGAATGCTCTATCTGGCAAAGTTATTCTTCAACGATGAAAGAGAATAAATATTTCCCAAGACAAAAAAAACACAAAAAACAAAAAACAAAAACTCAGGGAATTTATCCCCTCTAGACATGCCTTAGGGCTTCCCAGGTGGCTCTAGTGGTGAAGAACTTGCTTGCCAATGCAAGAGACATTGCAAGGAAGACCCCTTGGAAGAGGGCATGGCAACCCACTCCAGTATTCTTGCCTGGAGAACTCCATGGACAGAGGAGCCTGATGGGCTACAGTCCATGGGGTTGCAAAGACTCGGATATGACTGAGTGACTTGGCATGCACGCACACACACACGACATGCCTAATAAGAAATGTTGCAAGGAGTTCTTTAAAAGGAAATGAAAGGCCACTATTCAGTAGGAAAAACATATAGAGATAAAAAATTCAGTGGTAAATGTAAATACACAACTATAATAAGACTCTAATTCGTTAACATGATGGTATGCTAACTGTATATAAAGGTTACAGGACAAGAGTATCAAAAATAAGTATAGCTAGTATAATTTGTTAATGAATACATAATACAAAAAGTGGTAAACTGTGACATTAAAAACATGAAGTAAGGAGTAAAATGGTACAGATTTTTTATGTGATTGAAGTTAAGTTGTTTCCAGCATAACATAAAGTATTATAAGGTATTTTATGTAAGTCTTATAGTATCCACAAGCAAAACTCTATCGTAGACTCACAAAAATAAAAAATAAAGATAAGGATATCAGAGCATACTGTAATGGAAAATCACCAGTTTAAAAAGGAAGGCAGTAAGAGAGATAGCAAGAAACAAGGGAACTACAAAACAACCAGAAATAAATTTGTAATATTAATTAGTCCTTTTAGTCTAGTGTTAGTTGCTCAGTTGTGTCTGACTCTTTGCGACCCCATAGACTGTATCCTGCTAGGTTCCTCTGTCCATCGGATTCTCTAGGTAAGAATACTAGAGTGGTGGCCATTTCCTTCTCCAGGGGAATTAGTCCTTACATATCAGTAATTATTCTAAATATAAATGCACTGAATTCTCCAAAAAGGTACAGAATGGCTGGATGGATTAAAAAAATAAAAGGACCCAAGTACATGCTGACTACAAGAGAATTGTTTCAGCTTTAAGGACACAGTTAGGCTCAAAGTGAAGGAATGGTAAAAGATATTCCATGCAAGTGGAAACCAAAAAGAGGAAAGGGGTAGTGATACTTAGATCAGGTAAAATAGACTTTAAGCCAAAAACAGTAACAAGAGACAAAGAAAGTCAGAACATTGATATAAAAGTCAACTAAACAAGAAGACATAACAATTGGAAATATATACACACTCAACATCAGAGCACCTAAATGTATTAAACAAATACTAACAGATCTGAAGGGAGAAATAGACAACAGTACAGAAATAGTATGGAACTCTAATATCCCATTCCCAGCAATGGACAGATCATCCAGACAAAATATAAGAAAGAAATTATTGGACTTGAACCATGCTGTATAACAGGTAGACCTAAAAGATACATATAGGACCTTCTACCAACAGCAGCAGAATATACCTTATTATCAAGAATGCATGGAATATTCTCCAGGATACATAATATAGTAGGCTACAAAACAAGTCTTAGCAAATTTAAGAAGACTGAAATCATACCAAGTGTCACTTTCAACCACAGTGGTAAGCAACTTGAAGTCAAAACCAAGAAACTGGAAAATTTACAAATACATAGAAATTAAACTACACAGTCCTGAACAACCAATGAGTCAAAAAAGAAATTAAAAGGGAAATAAAAATATATTAAAATATGAAAATGTAAAAACAACATGCTTAAACATGAGATCCTGTAAAAATAGTTCTAAGAGTTTAATCAAATTATTGAATTGTTAATTTTATCTTTAACTGTATTAGGGATGCTTTCTGTCATTATTTCTTTATATTATTTTCTGCACTACTCTCTCTTTCTCTTCTCTGTGTCTGGGACCTTGCTGAAAGTGAAACTGAAAGTTGTTTAGTCATGTCCAACTTTTTGTGACCCCATGGAGTCCATGGAATTCTCCAGGCCAGAATACTGGAGTGGGTAGCCCTTCCCTTCTCCAGGGAATCTTCCCAACCCGGGGATCAAACCCAGGTTTCCAGCATTGCAGGCAGATTATCAGCTGAGTCACTAGGGAAGCTCAAGAATATTAGAGTGGGTAGCCTATCCCTTCTCCAGTGGATCTTCCTGACCCAGGAATTGAACCAGGGTCTCCTGCATTGCAGGTGGATTTTTACTAGCTGAGCTATCCAGGAAACCCTACCAGTGACCTTGCTGGTACTCAAATGAATTAATTCAAAGATATCTACTCCAAGACCCAGAATAATAAATCTTCTAAAAACAAAAGGCAAAGGAAAAATCTTGAAAGGAGCCAGAAAGAAACAAAGTTTTACCTATACCTGATTGTAGAGCCATAGTCAACTACACTAGTGATGTAGGAGACAAATCAAGAGAGAGTGGTATCCCAGTGGCTGAGAGAGGAAATTGTTTCAAGTTGTGAGCAGTGCACAGCGTATCAGTGTTGACTTATGTAGACTATAGACCAGTGGGATACCCCAGTTTTTCTGATCCCGCAGACTTTCATGGAACCCTAATGGATAAATAATGACAGTTTAAATAAGTTTAAATTTCCTCTCAGACTGATAGAATAGGAATTGAAGTACAAATAACAATTTTTGCTTGTTTGGAATTAGTTTTTGCACATACAGGTTTGTGGAGTAAAATTCATAGATACTTTCTACTTGTCAAATGAAAGGTTTATTTCCCCAGCTTGTCATATAATGTTAATTTTACTTCTAGGGAGAAGATTTTCATTTTTGTGTAGTCTAATTTTCTTTGAACTTCATTGTATTCATTTCTCACTGTGGATTTGTGAGACTCCATGGTGTTGGATGTTTGTGTTTAGAATTTTGGAAATAGTGTTTCATTTGGCACTGCAGATGGTGATTGCAGCCATGAAATTAAAAGACACTTACTCGTTGGAAGGAAAGTTATGACCAACCTAGACAGCATATTAAAAAGTGGAGACATTACTTTGTCAACAAAGGTCTGTCTAGTCAAGGCTATGGTTTTTCCAGTGCTCATGTATGAATGTGAGAGTTGGACTATAAAGAAAGCTGAGTGCAGAAGAATTGATGCTTTTGAACTGTGGTGTTGGAGAAGACTCTTGAAAGTCCCTTGGACTGCATGGAGATCCAACCAGTCCATCCTAAAGGAGATCAGTCCTGGGTGTTCATTGGAAGGATTGATGTTGAAGCTGAAACTCCAATAATTTGGCCACCTGATGGGAAGAACTGACTCATTTGAAAAGACCCTGATGCTGGGAAAGATTGAGGGCAGGAGGAGAAGGGGATGACATAGGATGAGATGGTTGGATGGCATCACCGACTCAATGGGCCTGGGTTTGGGTAGACTCTGGAAGTTGGTAATGGACAAGAGGCCTGGCATGCTGCGTGCAGTTCATGGGGTCACAAACCGTAGGACATGACTGAGTGACTGAACTGAACTGAACTGAGCAAATCAGACACATTCCTTCATCATCTATAAAAGTACCTTTGGGGAATGCCTAGAATTTGGTATATCGGTTTATGGGAACATAATTTAAACTTTTGGGATCAAAATTACATTGACATGCTTTGGTGATCCTTAAATATGTCTCAGGATGCTGCAACATTGAGTTGTTCTTGTGAAAAAAGAATCGCATTCAAACCAAATGTTTGTACAAAAAAACAAGTTAGACTTGTTTTTTGTGCTGTTTTATTAAATGACCTTTGTCATTTCTCATGATCCTTGGTTAATTACTAAAGGGGCATAGTGGTCCCTTATGTGTTGCTTTTAAAGGTAAACAAAACCTTAAAAGACACTATTTTAGTCTACCCTTTGTTTCACTTCAGGTTTACAGGGTAAAGTCATGTGAAGTTACCCCACAGGTCATTACCCTTTGGTCACCAGAACCCGGATGGTACTTTGATGAAAGAATTGAATTTGCCAGTCTTAATTTTAGGCTGTTGTAAATTAAATAGCACTAAACACAAAGAAAAATAATGCTTATTTTTCTTTTCAACTAATATTTTTATTGAGTCTTTGCTGTATAAGTACCAAATGAACCACTTGGACATATGGGATGGCAACATAGGAAAAAGTTAATCCTAACCTGATTTTATATTTATCTACAAAGTAGGCTGTATACTAGCTTCTGAAAAGATAGAATCCAGTATATTCCCTTAGGAACTATTTTTTTTTGTATCAGTTGACATGGTTATTAATAACATAAAATGCGATATTTACAATATTTTTTGAAACATGTTTGGCCTTTATTATATTAGCTGTTTATTAAAAAGTAGCCAACCTGAATATCCTTAGGAGAAGGTTGAAGGACTTATAAGGAAAAAAGTGTTATTATATTGGAAAAAGATTAGTAGACTTGCAGTGTTAGAGTCTGTAAACCCACTGCTCCCTTTGAGAATGATGAAGTTACTAACAGCGATTTCTTTTCACGACCTACCATATCCCCTCCTTTGGTAAAGTGTTCCCAGGATAATGCCATTTTTCAGTCTTGGGGGTGTTACCCTGACCATTCTTATTCCAATCTGTGTTGATGTTATTATTCCTTGGCTCATAACAGTGTCTTTTAAAGTAGTAGAAGTCTGTGGGACCTATGTATCAAGCTGAATGAGTCAATTTAATTATAATGAAGTACTTTAAATTTAGCCTATAAAAGCCTGAGCAAGCATGCCGTGTACAGGTAACACAACTTCAGAATGCCTGGACATACTTGACAAATTAGGGCCATACCAACTGGCACTAACAGTTAAGTCTGATGAATCTCTCTCCAAAGTGTTCTGAGACAATAGCATCTTCATAGAACCATTCCTCTAGTGCTTTTGTGATCTGCTGAGAGAAGTGCTATTCCTCTTCTGATCCCAGCTGAAGGACTCAAATCTTTCATGTTTGCTCTATCTTCCATTTTCTACCATCACTCCACACTAAACCTTTTCTTGAATATCAATAAACTATAAATATTTTTTACAATATTTATTTACTTGTTTACTGACTGTGGTGGATCTTCGTTACTGTGCGCAGGCTGTATGTAGTTGTGGTGCTTGGGCTTCTCGTTGTGGTGGCTCCTCTTGTTACAGAGCATGGGCTCTAGGCACAGGGCTCAGTAGATGTGGCTCACAAGCTCTAAAGCGCTGGCTCAGTAGCTGTGGCCCTTGGGCTTAGTTGCTCTGTGGCAAGGCAGATTCTTAACCACTGAACCACCAGGGAAGCCCTGATCTATAAATATTCACTACTCTCTTTGGATAAAGTGTTTACTCTTTGGGATGGGAAGGAAGTCAACATTAAAACTTGCTCAGGTTTTACCCTTGCTCATACCCCATGAGTCTGTGTAAAATTCCACACATTTAGACGAAAATTATTAGTTTTTAATTACACTACTGCACAACCCAGAAACATTTGAGTCCAATTAATATACCCTTCCTTCGCTAGAATTCCTATGGAACAATGGGTAGAACCCCTAACACCTTCTAATCAGTGCATTATTACATACTTTAAGGAAATGAATAATCCTTGAATGAGTCTTAATTCTGAAGTATGAGATGAGTATAGTTCAAATAATGACATCAATCAGTACATTTAAAAATTTTTATTTTTAGAGATTGAACAATGATTCATTGCAATTTTTCTGAATAAACAATTAGCAGTCTCAAAGATTGTTTCAATAAATTTTAACATTAGAGCACAGATTGCATACAAATTGATTTTAAATATGCACAGTTTTGAAAATAACTGAAGAGAACTTAAAAGATCCAATGACATCAATCAATACATTTAAAATTTTTTTAGAGATTGAACAATGATTCATTGTAGATTTTCTGATGAAACAATTAGCAGTCTCAAAGATTGTTTCTATAAAATTTAAAATTAGAACACAGATTGAATACAAATCGATTTAAATAGGCAGTTTTGAAAAGAAATGAAGAGTACTTAAAAGATCCCATTGAATTCATGTGGCATTATTCCTAGTTTAATCGATAGTGTCTCAATTAAGTAAGTCCTGGCAGAAAACACTTATTGATTAATTATCTAGAAACTGGTAGCACTACAATATTAAAATTTATGCATTCAAATGGTTTGTGTGTGTGCTTGTGTGTATGCATGAATGATTTGTGCTTTGCCTAATCTACTATCTTAACGATTATCCTTTCTGTTTCCTGAGGTTCTTAACCTTACTTCAGAAGACCTAATCACACTGAACTTTTCTTGTCAGTTCTTTGCATATATCACATTTCTAGTTTTCAATGATTTCTTCTATTTAGGACAAGGGCTTTGGTGTAAAAGTTAAAGTACACTAAAATTAACTGTACTCTGTCCCAATGCTACTCACAAGCTGCCAGAACTTTCATGCTTCAACTTAGAGGACTTGGGAATTTGGCTTTCCAGGAATCCCTGTCAATGTTTCTGTCTTGGGTCAGGGCTCCTAGGTGCTGCTGCTACAAGGTGAGGTGTAGTTACAATTTTTTCTTTACTATGCACTGACTATGAAATGCAATTGCTTCTTCATTTTCTTATTTCAGCTGGCAAAGGATGTAAAAATTCCAGATGGATTAAACATCTAAATTGGAAATATTCATTACCTACAAATGACTATTTTCAGTCCTTCCTAAGCTGGCTATCCAACATCTAATCTTCCTTCTTAGTATGTGCCTAACTTCCTTTCCTCATTAACACCTTATCATTTAAAGCTCAATTATACAATTGCAATCTCTCTTGCTTATTTACTTTGGGACACCTCTGTAGATGCAGTTCACTACTGTGTATATTTGCTAGAATGACAGCCACAGAACACAATGGGAGTTGACTTCCTAAAATAGTTTACTGTCTTACTGTGTTAAAAATATGATTTAAGATAAAACTTATTTTTGAACCTTAACTGAGTAAATATTATGAAGAAAAAAATGAATTTTTAAAAGATTTGATTCTACACACTACTTAAATGAGAGAATTTTCTGAAATTCAAACATAGCAAGCTCCATTTGCTCAGCAATGAGGTACTTGCACAAAGTTCCCCATGGCCTTTTTGGTGTACAAATTAAAAAGGAAGACTAATTCTAAGGAAATAATTTGACATAAAAGTTTGTTTTCTCTTTAAACTACTGCATTTAAAAAGTTATTTGAGTTGTAAACACTCAAGGATAAGCCAGTTTTAAGATCACATTATTGTGTCACAGTAACAAATGCGAATCACATTTATCTTTAATTCATGGATTCAGGTTCTCCTAAATTCTCATTATTGAGCTACTACATTCTTGATAAAAGTTATTAGGAAAATCCAAATCATCATTCCTGGCACCTAGGTGTCAAGAAATAGTGTGCTATTATGAAATCACTCATAGTCAGCTGCTTTTGTATTTTGGTTAACCAGGTAGTTTGAAAATTATTATCCCACTAGCACTGTCTTCAGATTTTAGAAGCAGAACTAGAGGAATTATAGTGAGGTATACTTTGTGGTAGTTCTGTTGCTTCTTTATTGCCCCAGAACTAACCATGGTATTGAGGACGGATATGCAGAAATGATGCTTTTCACCAGGTAGCAATTACCATAGGTGACCAAATGCCACCTATCTATGGCGTCTATAATATATAGGGGTGATGGACTAGCATGATTTTTTTCACTGCTATAAATTTGCAGACCTGGGTATTTGATGAAAGTTGCATTTTTTTCCAAATCTTTCCTTTTAATCTATTACCTTAAGTCCCTACATGTGGACTTACCACTTTTAGATTAATTTCTGATTTTACAGAAACAGAACCATGAAAAACACAAGTATTAGGGTCAAAACTTTTTGCTGTTTTATTTTGTTATTTTTGCTTAATAACTGGAGGGAAGTTTTTCTATAGTTTAATCTGGGATCAGGAAAATACTTAAAGCTGTCTGATACAGACATTGTTGGCCAGATAAGAATTTTGATAAATCAACCAATCTGTTTTTGGGATAGAACTTGACGCCTACTTTAAAGTATTAAAAAAAATACAACTTATTCTACAGTACATATGTATAGGAGTTCAGTCCTGTAATCAGGCTTGCAAGTGTATTATTTGGTGGTTCTTAAAAATAGCTATTGCACATCTTTGGGGTTTCTGAGGAAAATCAATCATTTTAGGCTTTCTTCCTTTCTCCCTGTCAGGAGAAAACCCCCTTAACATGGGATGAAAAGAACACAACTGGTCTCTAACTGTGGGCTTAACTGTCATGGAGCAATGAGGAAAAAGGGTGGCCTTCCCCCCTTTATCACTGTATTTTCTCCAGGTATGTAGGTTGTTCAGCCTTAGGTCTGGTTTATACCTAGTCCTTATTATTTTCATTTCATAATCTAACCTTTGGTTCTTTCTAGGACTTGGCAAATCTGTATATGGTTTGTTGCTATTTTGATTTTTTTCTGGGGAAAAAAAAAAACCCTCATTCAGGGGCAACTCTTTTGAAAGCTGTTTGGAATCTAACTCATTACAGGTTTCTTAACTCCATGTTGTAAAATCCGAATACAGGTACTGTCCAAACTGTCCAAAGAGTAATATTTGAATTCACAGTAACAAAAGTTACAAAGTTTGTGCAAAAGATATTGTACACCATTGGAGTACATAGAGCTTGCTATAGTTAATTTTATATATAAAGCTGCATTTCTCATTAAAACTATTCTGTGCTACATTAAAAGTAAAGTATCTGATTAAATTTTTCCCTACCAGTAAAAGTGAATGCTCATTTAATCTCAGAAATTTAAAAATGCAAATTGCATATTTGTGATGCTTGTAATCAGTATAATAAATCATTGGAAACTTTTAAACACCATAACTGCTTTGGAGCTCTTCAAGTTTTCCAAGGGTCATGAAGTAAACCCGGCTGTGACGATTGCGCAGGATAGAGGTAAAGAATAGCTTTAAAAAGAGAGAAAGAGACAACATCAGTAAATATTTAATAAACTGTAACCTGATATTTGATAGGTACAACTATAATTTCAATTTATCTGCTATCAATCAATTTCAGAAAGAGATTTCCCTCAAGTATACAAATTCAAATGAGTATGGAGCCAAAATTATAATTTAAAAAGTACTTTTTATCATATTCTATATGACTGTATTTCATATAGTTTAAATAAAATTAAGTTTTTGTAGGTGACATTTATCTGCTAAAGTTCTTGATTGGTTTCATTAACAATTTTCCTTTTCTATTTTTTAAAAATCTACTTTTGCTCAAGTCAGCTTTCCTTTTAATATATGGAAAATATCACATTATTTAGATGTAGTTCACACTGTGGCTGGTGCTTAAGTGGCCATTGAAATTTTCTATTTGGTATAATTTTCTATTTCAATGTAATAGACTGACATCAATACATTGATATTATCAGCTAAACCTTAGAGAGGTTTATGAGACTTAGAGAGGAATATGTTGTGCAAATATGGTCTGTGCCATAAAGAAAATCAGGACAGTACAAGAATATAAATAGCAAACAGAAGCATCCTTGTTAGGACCAAGGTTTTCAACATCCACAATGGATATACTTAGGAAGGTGTGTGACGTAATGATGAAAACAACACTAGCTACCCTTGACTTAACACATTTTATGTGCCAGGCTGTTGACCTGTGAGATGCTTATTATGTATACATTATTGATAATTTTCAGAATTGTTCCAAGTTATTAATATTCCCATTTTTTAGATGAAGAAACTAAGGTTCAGAAAAACTAGTCAAACTCCCAGGTTCTCACATGTAGTTAGAGCTGGCACTGCATCCTAGATGTACCTGATCTCAATCATTGGTTCTTGCCATTATCTCTCTTTATATTATAAACCAGTACCTTTTATTGATGCCCAGTGCTTTACCCTGTTGGTTCTGATAATTCAAATCCTCTTAAATTTCTTATAAATGTGAATGCTTCCTAGTCTTATTCAAATTATTTTTTCATGCTATTATTTCTCACAACATGTAGGGACTGTTCTGATATCATACAATTCATTTTTTCCATATAAACTATCTGAATTGGTTAAAATTGATCACATTACAGAAATAACTGCCAAATATTGATTTCCTTTTTCTTTTCTGTAAAGTGGACCTGATTTACGAAGATTAAGTATGACAGCCTCTAAAGTATTTAGCACAAACTCTACTATATGATTAGGTGTTCAACATACATAATTAAATTTTTCCTTCTTCTGTTATTGGATTATGTTGAAAACTATAAAAAGCAGACCTACTCAAGCATTATCTTTCAAAATGTCATATTAATATGAACATGAAAAGAACTACACATCACAGGCAATAATGGAATTTGTAACAAATAGAGGCTAAGTTTTGTTTTGAACACAATTAGAATTTTTACATTTTTGAAAATGATTTCTCTTGAAACCAAATTTCAGCATTTACCAAATCAATGTTTCTAATGCAAATTGCAAATTTATTTTTATTATATTATTAAGATGTCAATTTGGGAAATATAACATAAATATATTTATAGCCAGAAAGAAAACAATATAAATTTCCTCAGTTAATTTTCATTGCTTGCTTTACTTTTGCCCTAACTGGGGTATGTAAACTATACCTTGTCACCTCGGGCACACAGAAATCTCAGCTTCTTAATTGATCTGCGCTTCAGTTCACTTTCCAGAACCCTTGACTGCAAAGAGCGGACTTCCATGGCCTTTTGGCCCCACCCTGTGGTTCTCTGAGAACACTCAAAAGCTACAATAAAAAATTTAAAAATCAGAAAAACACAAAATATTTCTGCCAGTGATGGAAAATTATAACTACAGCTAATGTTTGATTATTAAGAGGGACATTATTACAGTTTGGATTAATACATTCTTATTTTCCTCCTTCTAAGTCAGTAGTTTGGCCATTATGCTGCTCAACAGAATGTTCAAGCTAGCTATGTACTCTCATCATTGTGATCAACTATTCACCATAGTGAATAACTAGATCTAAGTTAATTTTTGTATTTACATTCTCCAACACCACAAAAAAAGCTAAAGGTTAATATTAACCTCTTTGTAGAAAATCAAATCTAGCCACAGTCATTCTTTATTTTATAATCTAGTTGGGGTACAACATAAGTGACATGTGCTTAAGTGACATACATGGAAACCTAACTCTTCAAAATTAAAACTGTTAAAAAATGACTTGCTAAAATAATGAATTTAGCAACTCTAATGTAATTCAATTAAGTACCATGTTATAAACAGAACTAAAACTAATTTGACACTGTTAAGCCTTTTCTTGCTTAGGAAATTTTTATTAAGATTAAAACTTTTGGGCCCTGCTTTATATTATTCAGTGACAATAAAGATTATGACAACTGCTTTAAAACAGAAAACCTAGTTATGTAAATAGCCATATAGTCAGCTGACACTGTAAGGTATTTTCTGACAAGGTGAGCAGTATTTTTTTCAACAACTGCATACAGCAAAATTTATAAACTTCATGCACAGTCTACTTGCTGAGTTCAAGTACACAGTTCATATGGCATTAAATAATTTCTACCTTGATTCTAAAGCACATTAATTTGCTATTTAACCTAGCTACTGAGCTAGCTTATATATGAGATAGAATCCAATGATTTAGTTGGGAATGCTTAATGATACTTGCTATGATTGTTGCATTTCTATATATTTGTTTGAAAATCTAAAGCAATGATCTTATTAGTGAAAACATTCATTATACCTAAAGGAAATGTAAAATTTAGATTGGGGAAATCTGGATCTGGGTTAGTTTTAAATTAAAAAAGAAGTTGCATTTAGACAAAAAAGAGAGCAAGTGATTTCCTTAATATTAGAGTTATAAAGCAATCTTTACATGCTCTCAAATTACCCTTAATACACAGACCAAAATATCTTCTCATAGTACTCTAATTTATTTTACATATAGAGAGATGCTTTTCAATTTTAGTTACCTAAAATAGCTCTGTTTTAGGTTGGAAGTTGTCTTGCCTAAGGACAAGAACTGTAACAGATGACTTAAGATCTTTTTGATTCCTATCATTGTTTAGTGGCATAAATATAGGGGTTACATTTCCCATTTGAGCTAAATTTCCTTATTCTAATTTCTGATTAATAAATTGATCACAACCACTCTAAAGGTTAGAACAAGGCATTATTTTCTGTTTCTTTTGCCCCAGACCTGTCAATATATTGATAGCATTCACAGAATAGTTTTAAACCCTCTGTTGAGTTCTTACCTTTTGAAGGAATTGGAGGTTGTCAGGACACTCCTTAACACTATGTATGCAAAAAGAAAGGATTCTGCAGATGCAATGCAATGTGCCATCATCCATAGTGAAAAAATGTCCATTAAAAAAGCTCTTTCAAATTGGTCCTTAAAGTCACATGTGGATCACATTTAGCCGTTTTATAGAGATTTCAGAAGCTTCTAACTTTTTATTGATAAACTACTTTTCTCTCTGCCTCTCTTATCTTTATGTCTTCTTCCTTTCCTTCCTCCCTCCATCTCTCTCTCCCCATCTCCTTCTCCCTTTTCCTTTATTTGCTTCATTAAACTTATCCTCCTTTCAGGGACATTTCAACCAAATCATTCTACTCTAGTATTTTTGCTGTTTATATGCATTAGTCTGTTTCCTATTTAGAATTATCTCTGTAGTCATCAAGCCTTAGAGACATGTATGAGAGATTCAATTTATTCAGATTTCCCAGATTGGTAGTCCTGTGTTGGTCAGGAATAAAAAAAAATCCTGGTCTAATGAAGATGAAAAGGTAGTTTTCTTTGTGTTGCCATCTGGGTAGTACCTAAGAGCATTTCAGTCAGTCATATTTATCTCTTTTGTAAATGAAGGATGATGAACTCTTAGTGACAAGCAGTGAGTCACATATGCAGTTTTGTATTTGATTCTTCACAGGAATATTACTGGCTAAACAGAACACTATTGACTGTACAAAATGGAAATATTTTGCTCCTCTCTTATACTAGTTGGCACTCTCCTAAGATAAAGGTAAACCCCCCAAATCAGTATTATGGAATGAAGCATTTTCAACATCTGTGTAAAATCTGCAAGCAAAAGGAGTTAAAATAAAATGATAGATTATTATGGAAAAGAATCACTTTCCTATTTTAATTACATGATTATTGAAAATGAACTACTAAGACAGCCCAAATCAGTCTCTTTGTGGTAGCCTTGTGAAATCATTAAGCATAAGAAAAACATATACATTATCTTACAAGGGAATAAGTATGCAGGACTCCAAATTAACCCTAGATGCCTTGAGAAAAAGTGACACTTCAGGAAATAGAAACTTTTCTGGGATCATCTGAAAGGAGAAAAATTTTCCACATACCTATGGAGGATGGTATGTCTTTCCACACATCAAGGATCTTCTTGAAGAGTTGTTCATTTGCTTCCACGGAAAGGGCTTCAGCATTGAAGGTGAGCATCATGCCAATTCCCAAGGAATCAGGTAAAATGATGATATTCTGTGGTATAATAATTTCCAGGGGCTGGAATTATGTTTCATAAGGATTTATATGTCCAACATTTTATCACTACTACTTTAATAGAAGCAGCTTGGCTGAACAATAAAGACCAAAGAGGGGTTTAAAGTACAGAGAGGAGAGAAATTTCTGTTTTAGTACTAAACAGCATGCTATCCAACACTTGAGAAGAGCTTTCCCTATGTCATAAGGTTGTTACTTTTTAATATTCTCCTATATTTTAGGAGAAAAATCTTGTATGTAAAAAGCTGAATATATTTCTAACAGAGAAATCTGTTGAAATTTCACTAAGCATTATGTATAATGATAGAAGAAACATCACTTATTTGATTTCAGATTCATTTTAGCACATTAATGAATACTAAATTTAGTAAGGAATGAACCAAGTAACAAATACAAAATCACTGGTTCTCAACCAATTCATTCAAAGCAGAAATAGAAAATTAAAATAGCTTGAGCTTAAATATTTACAAGGAACAGCTTTATAATATTTTTCACTGCTTGAAATGTAACAGTCATCCTCCCTTCAAAAAAAGTATAGAATTTATTATCCAATTTACATAACCTTAAAATATCTTGAATTCAGAGAGCTATTAGGTGATGAAATATTAAGAAATATCTAAGAATTTCCAAATTTCATGATGCATAAAAAATGTGACAAAACTTGCCCAAACTATAGATATTGTCACATTAATCATATTTCCCTTAAAAATGAACAATCAATTCCTCTTATCATGTCTCCAATTTAGCAATTTAAGGGAAAAAAAATGTCAGAAACTATACTTGCCAAACCCAGTGCACTCAGGCCAAGTGCTTGTGGCCATGCCTCAGTCTCAGCAACAACAATTCTTAAAACTAAAATGGGAATCCAGAGGCGAAAAGCAATTTTAATGCGTTCCCTGGGCACTCGCATGAGCAACTGAATCAGAAAAGAGGTGAAGGAAGAGAGAAAAAGAAATTGCAAGAAAAAAGGTTGTCTCAAAAATTTTGTTTAGAATAGAGCAGAGCTGCTGTAAATCCAGAAAGCCTCAGAGGTAATTCTCTTGCTTCTCAGATGATTCCTGAAGTAATCAGATATTCTTTTAGCACACATATTCTTTTAGCACACAAACTCCCTTGTAGCTTTATAGCTTTTGTAATCTAGCACTTTTGGAAAAATTATTTTTAGTACATCCTGTTTCAGAAGACACTCTCTCCTCCCTTATATTAGAGTCCTTTCTCTTTTAATGGGTCAAGACACCAGGGCATTTAGCTAAAAATTCTATTTTTGAATTCACTTAAGGTACCCTAATTAGGCCAGAAAATGATTTAAAAAAAAAAAAAAAAAACTCCTCTTCTCTCATTGTTTCTATAATAACTAACAGATTGCTTGAAAAGAAAATAATTCTTGCTTAGTAGTCAAGTTGAACACAGAATTCAATCTTACTGAATGAGTTTTCAAATAAGTATAAATTTGGATCAATATTGTGGTTTTCAATAATGCATGATGTGATGTAAAAAAATAAGATGCAGGAAGTGATGGAAGACATTCCAAGTGAAGAGTACTATAATACTTATACTAAAACTAACCTGAACTCATATTTAAGTGGCTTTGGCTGGGGCTTGGTTCCGTGTTTTTGACATTATAAACAGTGATTTCTATATAATCATAGGTGACAACAGAATGATCATCTAATTAGATTGTTAAATTCGACCAAAACTTGAAAAAACAGTCTCCATTAATGATCTGACAATTGTTCTGTGTAATCTATCAGAGATATATGAGATAACTCTGAGAGCTGTGCAAAATATCACATTACTACAGTGACTCAGAAGTATAAAACGTTTTCTCCTGGACTTTTGTATAACACTAAACTGTTAAAACTTTAGTGTTTGACAAAATGAGGAATTTTAAAAGATTTGTTGAATCATCTCTTCCTTTTTAATATAATTTTCTACAGGAAAAATATCATTTCTGCTATTAAATGTATATTGTGTGTGTGAACGTGTGAGGTATTATGTTATGTTTGAGCTCTTTATATAAATGATGTGTATAGTATTTTTTACAACTATCCATATTTTAGATGCTGTGCCGTATTTTCATGTTTATAATTATTTAAGAGTTGAGAGTTGATATGCATTAGCTTTTAAAATGTTGAATCCTTTGATCAGAAATTCTAAGTATAAAGTATACTATAGATGGAGGAGCCAAGATGGCGGAGGAGTAGGACGGAGAGACCACTTTCTCTCCTAGAAATTCATCAAAAAAATAACTGAACGCAGAGCAAACTTCACAAAACAACTTCTGATCGCTAGCTGAGGTCATCAGGCGCCCAGAAAAGCAGCCCATTGTCTTCGAAAGGAGGTAGGACAAAATATAAAAGATAAAAAGCGAAACAAAAGAGCTAAGGACGGAGATCCGTCCCGGGAAGGGACTTAATAGAGGACGTTCCCAGACACCGGGAAACCCTCGCTCTGGCGGGCCTGGGGGAAGTGTTGGAATCTCAAGAGTTTGAATCTGACTGGGAGGGATACAATAAATAAAACCCACAGATTAAGAGCCTAAAAGCAACTCCCAGCAGAAAAGTACCCCAGACGCCCGCATCCGCCACCAGCAAGTGGGGACGGAACGGAGAGGAGCGGGCGGCATTACTTGGGGCTGGATCCGGGCCTGAGCACCCTGAGGACAATCAGAGGGAGCTTTTGTGAGTTGCCAACTTGAACTGTGGGACAGCAAAAGAGACAGAAAATTAACCGGCCCGAACACACTGCCGGCCGTTCGCAGAACAAAGGGACCGAGATTCTGGGCGGCCGAAGCCCGCCGGGAGGGTCGTGGCGAGACGGAGGGCGCGGGCGCCCGACCGGCGCGGGCGGGAACTGCGGCTGGGGACACGGAGGGCAGAGGGCGCGCGCTCCCGACTGGCGCCGGCGGGGACTGAGACTGGGACCGCGCGGGGCAGAGGACGCGCCGCACCCGGGGAGAGAGCGCCCGTCAAGCGCCTGGCTGCCTGGGCCGCTCGGGCGGCGTGGGGACGGAGCGCGGGCCCGGCTTTGTGTGCCGCGCTTTTGTGAATCGCCCGAGGGCTGGAGCCGCGCGCAGCGTGGCGCGCGCTTCAGACGGAGCAGCCCGGAGCCTGAGCAGCGCAGATCGAGAAAAGAGCGCAAGCCTCTCCCGGGAGCGCCGGTCCCTCCCCGCACAGCCCCTCGCCGCAGCGCGACGGAACTAGCTACCTGAATAAGAATCCACCTCCGCCCCGTGTGTCAGGGCGGAAATTAGGCGCGGAAGAGAGACCGGCAACAGAACCCAAATAAACAAAGGGACCGGTGTAACAGATTAAAATCCCTGAAGAAACCACGGACTGACTACACCGGAAGGGCCTGTAGATATCGAGAAGTGTAAGCTGGAACGAGGAGCTATCTGAAGCTGAGCCGAACCCACACTGACCGCAACAGCTCCAGGGAAACTCCAGGGAAAAAACTCCAGGGAAAAAATATATTTTTTCTTTTTCTTTCTTTTTTTTTTTTTTTTTTCTTTTTTTCTTTTTTTTTTTTTTTAAGTAAGGAAAAAAAAATTTTTTTTTTCTTTCTTTTTTCTTGGTTCTCTTTTATTTTCCTTTAAAAATTCCTTATTACTCCCCCATTACTCCTTAACTTTCATTTTCATAGATTTTTACGATTTTTTTTAATTACGCAAAACAATTTTTTTTCTCATTCTTTTTTCTTTTTTTTTTTTTCTTCTTTTTTTCTTTTCTTTTTTCTTCTCTTCTATTTTCTTTTTCTTTTTCTCTTATTTCTTTTAAAGCCCTCTAGCACTCCTTTTACTACGCCTTAATTTTCATTTTCAATCCACTATAACCTTACAGAAGAAAGAGAAAGGGAAGAAAAAAAAAAAAAAAAGAAGAGAAGCCCTATTTTTATACCAAACTTCATATATATTTCTAAAATTTCTTTTGTGTGTTTTGGTTTTTGTTTTTAATATAGTATTTTTAAGAGTCTAACCTCTACTCTAGATTTTTAATTTTTGTTTTTCAGTATATGATATAAATTGTGAACATTTAAGAATCCAATATTCAGCTCCCATTTTTATTCACGAGTGTGTTGATTATTCTCTCCCAATCTTGACTCTGTTTTCTACCTCAGAACACCTCTATTTCCTCCTTCCCCCTTCTCTTCCCAATCCAATTCTGTGAATCTTTGTGGGTGTCTGGGCTACGGAGAACACTCTGGGATCAGACAACTTCGTAGATCTGTCTCTCTCCTCTTGAGTCCCCCTCTTTCTCCTCCTGCCCATCTCTATCTCCCTCCTCCCTCTCCTCTTCTCCATGTAACTCGGTGAACCTCTCTGGGTATCCCTAACGGGGGAGAAACTTTCCACCATTAACATAGAAGTTTTATTATCAGTGCTGTATAGTTGGAGAAGTCCTGAGACTATAGGAAGAATAAAACTGAAATCCAGAAGCAGGAGACTTAAGCCCAAAACCTGAGAACACCAGAAAACTCCTGACTACATGAATCTTTAAGTAATAAGTGACCCTACAAAAGCCTCCATACCTGCAACGAAACCAACCACCACCCAAGAGCCAATAAGTTCTAGAGCACGACATACCACGCAAATTCTCCAGCAACGCAGGAACATTGCCCTGAACGTCAACATACAGACTGCCCAAGGTCACACCTAACACATAGACCCATCTCAAAACTCATTACTGGGCACTCCATTGCTATCCAAAGAGAAGAAATCAAGATCCGCACACCAGAACACTGACGCAAGCTTCGCTAATCAGGAAACCTTGACAAGCCAATCGTCTAACCCCACCCACTGGGTAAAACCTCCACAATAAAAAGGAACCACAGACCTCCAGAATACAGAAAGCCCACTCCAGACACAGCAATCTAAACAAGATGAAAAGGCAGAGAAATACCCAACAGGTAAAGGAACATGAAAAGGGCCCACCAAGTCAAACAAAAGAGGAGGAGATAGGGAATCTACCTGAAAAAGAATTTAGAATAATGATAATAAAAATGATCCAAAATCTTGAAAGCAAAATGGAGGTACAGATAAATAGCCTGGAGACAAAGATTGAAAAGATGCAAGAAATGTTTAATAAAGATCTAGAAGAAATAAAAAAGAGTCAATTGAAAATGAATAATGCAATGAATGAGATCAAAAACACTCTGGAGGGAACCAAGAGTAGAATAACGGAGACAGAAGATAGAATAAGTGAGGTAGAAGATAAAATGGTGGAAATAAATGAAGCAGAGAGGAAAAAAGAAAAAAGGATCAAAAGAAATGAGGACAACCTCAGGGACCTCTGGGACAATGTGAAACGCCCCAACATTCGAATCATAGGAGTTCCAGAAGAAGAAGACAAAAAGAAAGGCCATGAGAAAATACTCGAGGAGATAATAGCTGAAAACTTCCCTAAAATGGGGAAGGAAATAGCCACCCAAGTCCAAGAAACCCAGAGAGTCCCAAACAGGATAAACCCAAGGCGAAACACCCCAAGACACATATTAATCAAATTAACAAAGATCAAACACAAAGAACAAATACTAAAAGCAGCAAGGGAGAAACAACAAATAACACACAAAGGGATTCCTATAAGGATAACAGCTGATCTATCAATAGAAACCCTCCAGGCCAGAAGGGAATGGCAGGACATACTGAAAGTAATGAAAGAGAATAACCTACAACCTAGATTACTGTACCCAGCAAGGATCTCATTCAGATATGAAGGAGAATTCAAAAGCTTTACAGACAAGCAAAAGCTGAGAGAATTCAGCACCACCAAACCAGCTCTTCAACAAATGCTAAAGGATCTTCTCTAGACAGGAAATGCAGAAAGGTTGTATAAACGTGAACCCAAAACAACAAAGTAAATGACAACGGGACCACACCTATCAATAATTACCTTAAATGTAAATGGGTTGAATGCCCCAACCAAAAGACAAAGACTGGCTGAATGGATACAAAAACAAGACCCCTATATATGCTGTCTACAAGAGACCCACCTCAAAACAAGGGACACATACAGACTCAAAGTGAAGGGCTGGAAAAAAATATTTCACGCAAACGGAGACCAAAAGAAAGCAGGAGTCGCAATACTCATATCAGATAAAATAGACTTTCAAATAAAGGATGTGAAAAGAGACAAAGAAGGTCACTACATAATGATCAAAGGATCAATCCAAGAAGAAGATATAACAATTATAAATATATATGCACCCAACATAGGAGCACCGCAATATGTACGGCAAACACTAACGAGTATGAAAGAGGAAATTAATAGTAACACAATAATAGTGGGAGACTTTAATACCCCACTCACAACCATGGATAGATCAACTAAACAGAAAATCAACAAGGAAACACAAACCTTAAATGATACAATGGACCAGCTAGACCTAATTGATATCTATAGGACATTTCACCCCAAAACAATCAACTTCACCTTTTTCTCAAGTGCACACGGAACCTTCTCCAGAATAGATCACATCCTGGGCCATAAATCTGGTCTTGGAAAATTCAAAAAAATTGAAATCATTCCAGTCATCTTTTCTGACCACAGTGCAGTAAGATTAGATCTCAATTACAGGAAAAAAATTGTTAAAAATTCCAACATATGGAGGCTAAATAACACGCTTCTGAATAACCAACAAATCATAGAAGAAATCAAAAAAGAAATCAAAGTATGTATAGAAATAAATGAAAATGAAAACACAACAACCCAAAACCTATGGGACACTGTAAAAGCAGTGCTAAGGGGAAGGTTCATAGCATTACAGGCACACATCAAGAAACAAGAAAAAAGCCAAATAAATAACCTAACTCTACACCTAAAACAATTAGAGAAGGAAGAAATGAAGAACCCCAGGGTTAGCAGAAGGAAAGAAATCTTAAAAATTAGGGCAGAAATAAATGCAAAAGAAACTAAAGAGACCATAGCAAAAATCAACAAAGCTAAAAGCTGGTTTTTTGAAAAAATAAACAAAATTGACAAACCATTAGCAAGACTCATTAAGAAACAAAGAGAGAAGAACCAAATTAACAAAATAAGAAATGAAAAGGGTGAGATCACAACAGACAACACTGAAATACAAAGGATCATAAGAGACTACTACCAGCAGCTCTATGCCAATAAAATGGACAACTTGGATGAAATGGACAAATTCTTAGAAAAGTATAACTTTCCAAAACTGAACCAGGAAGAAATAGAAGATCTTAACAGAGCCATCACAAGCAAGGAAATCGAAACTGTAATCAGAAATCTTCCAGCAAACAAAAGCCCAGGACCAGATGGCTTCACAGCTGAATTCTACCAAAAATTTAGAGAAGAGCTAACACCTATCTTACTCAAACTCTTCCAGAAAATTGCAGAAGAAGGTAAACTTCCAAACTCATTCTATGAGGCCACCATCACCCTAATTCCAAAACCAGACAAAGATGCCACAAAAAAAGAAAACTACAGGCCAATATCACTGATGAACATAGATGCAAAAATCCTTAACAAAATTCTAGCAAACAGAATCCAACAACATATTAAAAAAATCATACACCATGACCAAGTGGGCTTTATCCCAGGAATGCAAGGATTCTTTAATATCCGCAAATCGATCAACGTAATACACCACATTAACAAATTGAAAGATAAAAAACATATGATTATCTCAATAGATGCAGAGAAAGCCTTTGACAAAATTCAACACTCATTTATGATTAAAACTCTCCAGAAAGCAGGAATAGAAGGAACATACCTCAACATAATAAAAGCTATATATGACAAACCCACAGCAAGCATCACCCTCAATGGTGAAAAATTGAAAGCATTTCCTCTGAAATCAGGAACAAGACAAGGATGCCCACTCTCACCACTACTATTCAACATAGTGTTGGAAGTTTTGGCCACAGCAATCAGAGCAGAAAAAGACATAAAAGGAATCCAGATAGGAAAAGAAGAAGTGAAACTCTCGCTGTTTGCAGATGACATGATCCTCTACATAGAAAACCCTAAAGACTCTACCAGAAAATTACTAGAGCTAATTAATGAATATAGTAAAGTTGCAGGATATAAAATTAACACACAGAAATCCCTTGCATTCCTATACACTAACAATGAAAAAACAGAAAGAGAAATTAAGGAAACAATACCATTCACCATTGCAACAAAAAGAATAAAATACTTAGGAGTATATCTACCTAAAGAAACAAAAGACCTATACATAGAAAACTATAAAACACTGATGAAAGAAATCAAAGAGGACACAAACAGTTGGAGAAACATACCGTGTTCATGGATTGGAAGAATCAATATTGTCAAAATGGCTATTCTACCCAAAGCAATCTATAGATTCAATGCAATCCCTATCAAGCTACCAACGGTATTTTTCACAGAATTAGAACAAATAATTTCACAATTTGTATGGAAATACAAAAAACCTCGAATAGCCAAAGTAATCTTGAGAAAGAAGAATGGAACTGGAGGAATCAACCTGCCTGACTTCAGACTCTACTACAAAGCCACAGTCATCAAGACAGTATGGTACTGGCACAAAGACAGAAATATAGATCAATGGAACAGAATAGAAAGCCCAGAGATAAATCCACGAACCTATGGACAGCTTATCTTTGACAAAGGAGGCAAGGATATACAATGGAAAAAAGACAATCTCTTTAACAAGTGGTGCTGGGAAAACTGGTTAACCACTTGTAAAAGAATGAAACTAGAACACTTCCTAACACCATACACAAAAATAAACTCAAAATGGATTAAAGATCTAAATGTAAGACCAGAAACTATAAAACTCCTAGAGGAGAACATAGGCAAAACACTCTCCGACATAAATCACAGCAAGATCTTCTATGACCCACCTCCCAGAATATTGGAAATAAAAGCAAAAATAAACAAATGGGACTTAATGAAAATTAAAAGCTTTTGCACAACAAAGGAAACTATAAGTAAGGTGAAAAGACAGCCCTCAGATTGGGAGAAAATAATAACAAATGAGGAAACAGACAAAGGATTAATCTCAAAAATATACAAGCAACTCCTGAAGCTCAATTCCAGAAAAATAAACGACCCAATCAAAAAATGGGCCAAAGAACTAAACAGACATTTCTCCAAAGAAGACATACAGATGGCTAACAAACACATGAAAAGATGCTCAACATCACTCATCATCAGAGAAATGCAAATCAAAACCACAATGAGGTACCATTACACGCCAGTCAGGATGGCTGCTATCCAAAAGTCTACAAGCAATAAATGCTGGAGAGGGTGTGGAGAAAAGGGAACCCTCTTACACTGTTGGTGGGAATGCAAACTAGTACAGCCACTATGGAAAACAGTGTGGAGATTTCTTAAAAAACTGGAAATAGAACTGCCATATGACCCAGCAATACCACTTCTGGGCATACACACTGAGGAATCCAGATCTGAAAGAGACACGTGCACCCCAATGTTCATCGCAGCACTGTTTATAATAGCCAGGACATGGAAGCAACCTAGATGCCCATCAGCAGATGAATGGATAAGGAAGCTGTGGTACATATACACCATGGAATATTACTCAGCCGTTAAAAAGAATTCATTTGAATCAGTTCTAATGAGATGGATGAAACTGGAGCCCATTATACAGAGTGAAGTAAGTCAGAAAGATAAAGAACATTACAGTATACTAACACATATATACAGAATTTAGATAGATGGTGGCGATAACCCTATATGCAAAACAGAAAAAGAGACACAGAAATACAGAACAGACTTTTGAACTCTGGGGGAGAACGTGAGGGTGGGATGTTTTGAAAGAACAGCATGTATATTATCTATGGTGAAACGGACCACCAGCCCAGGTGGGATACATGAGTCAGGTGCTCGGGCCTGGTGCACTGGGAGGACCCTGAGGAGTCGGGTGGGGAGGGAGGTGGGAGGGGGGATCGGGATGGGGAATACATGTAACTATATGGCTGATTCATGTCAATGTATGACAAAACCCACTGAAATGTTGTAAAATGATTGGCCTCCAACTAATAAAATAATATTAAAAAAAAAAAAAAAAGTATACTATAAGAGAATACTTTATGATTCAAATGAATTCTTTTTAACGGCTGAGTAATACTTTATGGTAACTTGCTATATATCATAATTAAAGTACTACAATCTGGATAAAAAAAGGGCATATACATAATAATGCATAATGAGATGCAGAGAACTAAAAGCAAGGGTTGTAAACTCATATGCCTGAGTTGAGTTGAGAGCCAGTTGAGTTGAGAGCCAGTTATTATAAATACATAAACATGGATGGATAGAGAATGCATAGCATATATTCCATCTAAAAGTGGGCAGGCACCAATTGGTTCCAGTTGATTATGGCCAGATAGTAATGTTGGATCATTGGTTTTTCAATAGAAATTCAGACTTTAAGTGTAAACTAGGGATATATTCATTTAAAAACAAATACAAAACATCACTGTGCCAGACAAAGTCTATCTGCAGAACAGACTTAGCACTCTGGACTAAGAAACCATCAGTGATTTTTGTTTATCCATTACTACCTTCTGGCACTCAGTACTTACCTTTTAGGTCTCAGTTCTAATATAGATATTGGTGCTCGTATTTTTAAACCTTTTAAGAGTTTCACAGTTGGAAATACTCAAATTGTGTTATACAATAATTTCTAGGGATCTTACGTTATTTGGCAGGGTCACATCAGACATAACCTCAGATTCTGCATCAATGATGTGATATCCATCTGCTGAGCTGAAGAAAATCTTTAGTCTTTTTTCAGAACCAATAGCCAGGTCAACTGTCACTGGCTTATGACCAAGTGTTGGAAACACCTGTAGGTATAAAACCAAATATGGCCAAAAGGCCAAAAATGACACTCTGTCTAAGGTGAAAATTCTCCCGCCCATTTGCTTAACAGGTGTATAGAACCCAGAACGATTTTTTAAATTACATAATATATTTAAAGACCTATGTATTACAACTTTTCTTAGATCTGTTAACTCAACAAGAACAATTATATTCCGTTTCTAAATATTGAGTTTTCCTTCAAAGGCCAAATCTCCAAAAATCATAAGAGTCTTATATGGCCTTGTATTCTGTGTGCTGTCTTTAAATTCCTTGCCTTGAGCTTCAGCAAATGAAGGAGCTCATCTGGTCTCTTAAACCGGTTTGCAGGATCAGCTGCCTGTATTTTTGCCAGTATTCGTATATAGGCTTCATAGGACATGTAGTCTCCTTCGGAGTCTGCTGATTGATCAATGCACACTTGGTAGGGAATGAGAAAGGCCAGACATGTTAACCTACCATAGATTGGGTGTACTCTAGGCTCTTATGGTTCCTAGTCCAAGGTAACAAAAAGCCAAGTTCAGGTCACAGTAGAGGACTGGGCATCACAGGTTTCACCATACCGAACTCATGTGGTGGGATTCAAGAACTGGAGTGAGGACTTAGACAAGGAACTGTATATCAGGCCAGACAGACTATTGGTACTTACCTTCTTTGCTTCCCAGTTCCATACCAGGCAGCTCTAACCAATCAGCAGACACCCAGGAACAAACTCATATCCAAATACTGACAACTGACCCAATGCCCAATTTAGGGAGATCAGATCAGGGATGTGATTTGTGTCAGGACAGACCCAGACTATCTATATAGTAGTCTATGCTATTTATAAAAGAACATATTTATCATACAAATGGCTCGGCTGGTAAAAAATCCGCCCACAATGTGGGAGACCTGGGTTCCATCCCTGGGTTGGGAAGATTCCCCTGGAGAAGGGAAAGGCTACCCACTCCAGTTGTCTGGCCTAGAGAACTCCATGGACTGTATAGTCCATGGGGTCACAAAGAGTTGGGCACGACTGAGCGACTTTCACTTTCAGACATTTGAGGAGCAGTCATAAACATTAACCCACCTATATTGTACACATGTGATGATTTAGCCTATAAAATATAATATGTAAACAGATCCTAACCTAAGATATGATTGTATTTCATGAATAACTTGCTGGGGTCTATCATGATGTGTCCTTATCAGTGCTTTAAAAAACTCCACGAACCAACCAGTTCAAAATCTCCTAGGATGTTTGTTAAAAATATAGATTCCCCAGGCCCCACTCCAAACCTACTAATTTGGCCTGGAGTTGCGTCTGAGATCTAAACTTTTAACAAATGCTTCAGATGATTCTAAGGAGCTACTGGACTCTATGTAATACCACTAGTTCATTAATCAGTCTTTATTATTACATAATAAATACAGAATACTACTACTTATGTTGAGTTCTGAAGCACTGTAAAAAGATAATAAAGATAAAAGTAGTCTCCAGTTTATGAAATGTGATTAAAAATCATCAGCAACTTAATTGTTTGTGACACTAAATGGTTACCTTATGAAGCTGATCCATAGAAGTTCAGTTAAACCAAAATAAGGGTGGAAACAGTACTTGTAATCCAAATAAGCCTAACCAGCATTCCTTGTAATAGTTCTAGAGAGAAATGTGTTTAGAGATCCAGCTTGGAAGGAATATAGAGCCACCCTTTCCTCCCCACTCCCACCTATTATAGTCCTGGTCATGAGAGCAAAGGCTTTCTTTTCCTTCATTCCTCTACCAGGGGGTTCCCCACTCTACCACTGTCACATCTTTCCTTAACTTCCCTCTGCTCTCCACCCCCCACTAAGAGAGAACAGGACTTTCTCAGCTTCAAGTCATTAGGGTGGCACCCAAAGCTTGTGTCTGTGGCTTTAGAAGAGGAGGTCTTCATGTTAACTACAGGAATTGGGAGTGAGGAGCCGGTAGGGAGTTCCTGTAAGGGGAGGTGAGGTCAGGGATTTCCCTCACATTCTCCCTTGGTTTGGTGCCTGTGAATTGTCTAGAAAAGGGTTAGATGATAATTATTGGCATGGTATATTCAAATTACATTAACTGTAGAAGAATAGCATCTATATTTCTCCTACTATATTCCAAATACTGTTCTGTTTACAATTTCTCAAAAGAAAACCCAAAGAAAATGGAGAGCACTCACTTTAATGGCAGTGCTTTCATCAAAGGACTTTGGTGCCCAGGCATACAGGTGAATCGATGATTTCAAAGCAATTGCAATATATGTTGTTTCTTCATGTTGGACTACAGTGATAAAATACAAAGAAGTAACAATGCCACAGGGTTAACAAGAATGCTCAAGTATTTGTATTTGTTGTTTAAAATGTCATAACAATGACAATTAAGAAGGCAATAGCATCCAGAGTGACTTATGGATTCAGTGCAATCTCTAAAATCCCAATGGCCCCCTATGCATAAACAGAAATGGTGATTAAAATTCACATGGAATTGGAAGAGGTCAAAATGCTCTTGAAAATAAAATACAAAGTTGGAGGACTCACAGTTCCCAGTTTCTAAACTTATTATAAGCTATAGCAATCAAAGCAGCGTAGTACTGACATAAGGATAGGCATATAGATCAATGGAGTAGAACTGAATGTCTATAAATAAAGTACATTCATGGTCATGGTGCCAAGAATATTCAAAAGAGAAACAACAATTTCTTCATCAAATGGTACTGAGACAACTGAATATCTACATATAAAAAAATAAAAAAATGAATTGGATGTCTTACCTTAATCCATATATACGATAATTAACTTGAAATGGATCAAAGACCTAAATGTAAGAGCTAAAACTATGAAGCTCTTAAAAGTAAATATAGAAATAAATCTTCATGGTAATAGATTCTCATATTTGACACCAAAAGCATAAACAACAAAAGAAAGAAACAGCTAAACTGGGTTTCATTAAAATTCACTCTTCTATGTATCAAAGGACACTATCAAGAGAGTGAAAAGACAAAGTATGGAACAGGAATAAATATTTCCAAATCATATATCTGTAAGGGTCTAGTATCCAGAATATATAAAAAATACAACTCAATAACAAAAAGATAAATAACCCAAGGGAGATATACAAATGGCCAATAAACACTTGAATGCTCAACAACATTACTCATGAGGGAAATGCAAATCAAAACTATAATATGATGCCACTTCATACCCACTTGGATGGTTAGAACCAGAAGAAAGACATTTTAAACAATGAATTTATAATGGATAAACAAAAGATGAAATATTTATACAATGCAATGCTATTTAGCAATAAAAAGGAATACTGATACATGTTGTACTGGTTATAGCATGGATGAACCTTGGAAACATTATGGTATATGAAAGAAGCTTGTCACAAAAGATTATATAATGTATAATTCCATTTAAGTAGATTGTGGAGAAAAGACAAATCTATAGCAGAGAAAGTAGATCAGTAGCTTCTTCAGATTATGAAGGGAATAAGGTAAGAGAAATTAAATGTGCAGTGATTGCTAATGGCCATGACGTTTCTTGTTAGAATGATGAAAATCAGATCATGGTGATGGTTACACAACTCTATAAACATACTGCAACTCACTTAACTGTACACTTTAATTGGATGTATTTTATGGTATATAAATTATTTCAATAGAGCTTTTTATTAAGGAAAGTGAAAGTTTATAAAAAGTATATGTTTGCCCTTGGCCAGACCTTCTGGCTCTTATGAAATATGTTGATCTACTTCTAGATTTATGTTTGTGCTAAATCCCTCTTCTTTGGCAGAGATACTGCTGCTGTCTTCTCTAGCCAGACTTCATCTAAGACTAATATATAAGAATTCTCCCTCTCCTTTCCTCTCCCTTCCTCTCTCTTTCTCTCTCACTCTGTGTCTCTGCCTCTCTGAGTCTAGCTTCACTTTCTTTCTTTCTTTCTTTTAACTGTTCAGAAGTAGGTCAAAGAATTATTAATAAATTCCCCAACAAGCAAACAAATTCTCTTTTAAGCAAATACTGGTGATAATTTTAATATATGGCAATAATTTTGCCATATATTAATATGACATTAATTAATTAATTAATATGCCAATAATAATAATAATCAGTCCACTATTTTGTGGACCTTGGAAGGCTATGAAAATACCATGCAAGTATGGTTATGTTGTTATTCTCTTTTGGGAAGGAGCTACTGTTCCACTCATCAGTAGGACAAGTGTTATTGGTTGTTATGAGAGCTGGGATGGATTGGAATGCAATCAACCAGGAAAACTAGACTAAACTAGCCCATCTGTTTCACAAACGCACAGGACTATTTTTGCAAGGTTGACTCTCTTTGTAAACTCTCTCTTATTGAACTAAAAACTTGATTTTTAAATTAGTAAGAGGTACTTCTGCTAACTTCTGGGTTGACATCTGGGAATATTAAAGTAGTGATACACAAAACTAGAAGAAAATAGTATATTTATTTAATGCTTAAGTTGTCTGGGCACTCATTTCTACCTTTATTTGTGTGTATGTACATATGTATACGGCTTTCCCTGGTGGCTCAGATGGTAAAGCGTCTGCCTGCAATGAGGGAGACTCAGCTTCGATCCTTGGATTGGGAAGATCCCCTGGAGAAGGAAATGGCAACCCACTCTAGTACTCTTGCCTGGAAAATTCCATGGAGGGAAGAGCCTGGTAGGCTACAGTACATGGGGTCACATATGTATACATATATGAAACCTATCCTGGGAAAGCCTCTTAGTATGCAGAACAGAAATGGTCAGTCAGGATAAAAATATCCTGCCACAACTCATATTATGTGATTCTAACTATCTCTTACCTATGCCACTAGCTCTGACTGATAGACAATTAGTAAAGAGGAAAGAAGAGAAAAAAAGGCTAAGAGTAGAGGGGATTTGCTCCAGAAATAGAAAGAATGGGAAAACATTACTTTCAAGTTGTTGAGAGATGACAGCAGGACTCTGAGACTCTGGATTTGCTACTCCATTCCACAGTGGATGGTTGTGAAGACAGAGGGGATATGAAAACACACTAATCAGACAGGAAATATTTTGCAATTATACTCGTGAATATCATCAGTGGAAATGAGAGCCAGCAGATAATTGATGAATTTTCTTTTTGACTCATGATAAAGTTTCTTGGTCAGTATTAAGAGGGATATTCCAATTTTTAAAAAAGGAATCATTACGGAATTCTATTTTATTGCTGTTTCAAGGAAAGACAATGTCATATAAATCTACTTGCAGGTTACTGAAGACACATTAACATTTATACAGTTGAAGTTAAATAGAAGCAGGAAGAAACATCAGTTAATGTGAACTAATTAGAGTGAGTGGGAAGGGAAGAAAGGAGAAAAAGTAAACTAAATTTAACTTCAATAGCTATTTCAGTCAATCAATATTTTTTCAATAACAGCCATTATTGTGACATAAAAGACTTGAAAGATGTCTCAGAGAAATTTACTAATTTTTGTATTTGAAGTTGCAAATGTTTTGCTTTCTCTACTTTGCCTTCCACAAGAATGTACTTCACCAAATGAAGGGAGGCAAAATTTATATAGCTGAAGTAAATGGCAACATATTCCAGTATTCTTGCCTGAGAAAACCGAAGGACTAGGGAGCCTGGCAGGCTACAGTCCAAGGGGTCGCAAAAGAGTTAGACATGGCAATGACTAAACAACAACAACAAAAACAAATATGAAATGAGACTTACGGACACTGAAGTGTTCACAGCCTGTCAACTTATCAATTGACTTGCAGGCTTCTTCTGTTTTGAGCATTTCCTCTTGTCTTCTTTTACTTTCTGGATCATCATTCAAAATCTTATTTCTCAGCCAGGTCAAATGATACACTCGAAGTCTGTTCTTACGGCCTGATAGATAAGAAAAGACACAATGTTTTAATTCAGTCTATTTTTTTTTTTTTTTTACATATTAGAAGAACAAAAAAAGGTAAAGGTATTTTGTCTTTTTTTTTATTAAAATAAAAAGCATTTTTGAAAAACTATACTGCATTGAGTCTCCCCTTTAGAGTTTGGAAATATGATAGCAAAGTTTCTTGTAGTCTCTAACTTCCAAGAGATAGCTGAAGTGTCTACCAGCTATCGATGTAGAAGTGAGTGTACAACACTTCTTTGGAACAGGTTAAGACTGCTACTGTGTGGGCAACAGAATTACCATCCATTCATTTGTACCTTAGCTTTTTATCTAAGCCATGACTTTTTTGGGACTCAGAGACCTAGAAGCTATCTCCGGTAGTGTGCATATATGAGAAGATATGTCTGGTGTATTGTTAGGTATCCTCAGCCAGTGAGATGGATCTCTCTTTTTGTACTCTTTCATTCCAGTAAACTTACAAAGAAATCAAACAGTTTATTATTTTTTCTCAGCCCAATCTATCTTTAATGTTATTTTGCTAATTGTAAATCCCATCAAATTCTTACAGTTCTTTCAGAAAAACAAGCCATTAAAATCACACATTTATCTTCATATATAGTGACTTTATAGTCATTTTTAGTATTTATGACTATAAGATTTCTAGGCCCAACCATAAGATTCTTATTCATGTAACCGTAAACGTATTTTTATACATTTTTGAGCAGTGTTAGAATTCAAGTATCTATATCTATTGTCAATCTGTTATCAAATAATGAAGTTGAGCTCCAAACTATCAGGTATCTTTCTATACTGACATTCTCTGTACTATCTGATGCAAAAATAATCCACATTTAAAAGAAACTTCAGCAATAAAAAGAGAATATTTGGGCTAGAGAAAGCTGGATAAAAATAAATCTGTTATCCAGATGTGCAGCCTGCAAGCCATCCAGATGTATTCAAAAACTAAATGTTGCTTCCGTGTGCCTCAAACAATTATAAATGAATGACCATAAAAAACGATTTAGAAAATCATGATTCTTTGGTATATATTTCTAGAGGATTTTCTCTAACCAAAACTTAAAGCAACATTAATCATATTTAGGACTATACATAATCATTAATTAATGTGCAATATCATTATTAGGTACAGACAGGAAGTATATAAGCACATAAAAATTACTGTCATTAGCATCATTTTATTCTACAGTTAAAACATTTAACATTTTTTCCTAATCTTTCAAGAGTAATTTTTTGCCTAAAGTCAGCATTAATGTTAGTGCTTTCCTGATACCAAGTACTATTTGGTAATCACAATAATTATTAAAATCCATATACTTGATCTCTCATATTCCAAGGGTCAGGCTCTGACTGACCCAAACTAAAAAGTTCAACTACTATGTGGGAAGAATAGAGGAACCATTCTTGTTACCAGCCTTATCTGTAGACCCTTATTATAGGGCTGTGGTAGGTACAACAGAGTTTCATTTTTATCCAGTTACTGGCCTCTTTGCTCCTCCTTGCTTCTAACACATCACAGGAAAGGTATATAGTGGAGGTTACTGTGGTGGTGAGTGCATGGGTGGCTGAAGCTGTGACTCCCGAAGTTGTGCATGGTTACTGAGAGAAGACCTGATAGGATGCAAATAGCATGTTTTTTCCTTTCCCTGACCTAGTAGAGGTACACTGCAATCAAATATCCAGACATCAAAGGAGAGTCAGAAGTTTAAATTGTAAATAGTTAAGAAAATACAAGTAGGAAAGCCTGCTGTCCCAATTAAAGATTATATTTACAGTGCTTTCTTAGGAACACTTTCACTTGAGAAAGTCTTTAGCCCAGTTTACAACCTAATTAATCTGCATAATGACTCAGCTAATTTTAGTTCTAAAACAAACCGGAGATGGTAATCAGCAAGTTGAGTGGCTCTACAACTTGAATCTGACGGAATGGTCTTCTCTTTATAAGTTTAGTAATGTCTGCCTTTCCACTTCTGTCCATCAGATACAGATTCGATCGAGTTCCCAACAGCAAATTCACTCCTGTTCATATATAAAAAGAAAAGTGCTATATTAGCTCAGATTACATTTTTATAACTGCATTTATATTAGTATTTTTGCTCCTCCAGTGTGCTGATCTATGTAAAGGTGATGTCTGTCATTTTAAATTACTGTTGACTTCATTCTGTGTAACAGGGAACTCTCTACTAACAGAACAAATTTATTTTCATTAAAATATAGAAAATAACACCCTCTGGTAATATTCTACTGGCTGGAGTCTGGTATGCCATCACACAGATAGAACTTTATGTATATCTTAGTACCTTTTAGTAATGTCCCAAACTTTACAAAAATCAGTTAACTCTTTTGAAAGTTACTATAAAACATTCATGAGGCCTAGTATATATAAAGACTATGCTAAAAAAATTTAATTATTTTTTAAGTGAAGGATAATTACTTTACAGAATTTTGTTGTTTTCTGTCAAACCTCAACATGAATCAGCCATAGGTATACATATATCCCTTCCCTCTTGGTTTCTCATTCCTAACAGGGATTTAACACTTTTAAATAATTTTATGCAAATTATTTTAAAATTGAATGATTATGTGTTAATGCATATATTAAAAAACTTATATTGCTGAATGTCTATAAAATTAGTTCCTATTTCATGTATTTACATTCCTATACTCTGTTATTTGTGTGCTGGCTCTATTCATTAAAATAGAAGCACTGTTTAAAGACTGAATGAGAAGACTAAAATAGCAGATTCAATTAAATTTAAAATGCACTTCAAATGGGGGTCAGGATCAAGACAGTGGAGTAGAAAGACCCTGAACACACCTCTTTCCATGGGCACACAAAAATTACAACTATTTACAGAGCAACTGTCTATGAGAATGACCTAAAGGCTAGCAGAAAGGTTTTCTGCAACTAAAGACATAAAGAAGGAGCCACAACAAGATGGGAAGGAATGACAGAGATGCAGTTTAGTAAAGACCCATATCCAAGAGCTGATGACTCATAAACAAGAGGTTCTTCCCAAGGAGTTTGGCATCCAAGATGCACATTGGGTTCTCCAGCCCGGGGGTCTGGCACTGGGAAGATGGGCTCCTAGAACAACTGGTTTTGAAAATCAAGTGGCTTCTCTGGTGGCTCAGAGGTTAAAGCGTCTGCTTGCAATGCGGGAGACCCAGGTTCAATCCCTGGGTCAGGAAGATCCCCTGGAGAAGGAAATGGCAACCCACTCCAGTATTCTTGCCTGGAGAATTCCATGGATGGAGGAGCCTGGTAGGCTATAGTCCACGGGGTTGCAAAGAGTCAAACATGACTGAGTGACTTCACTTTCTATGTTCAGGAGAGCTGAAGGGCCATAAGTAAAAGAAATTCCATTCTTACAGGGCATGCACAAAATCTCATATGCTTCAAGTTTCAAGGCAGACACAGTGGTTTGAAAGGTGCCTGGGTCAGACCCACTTGTTGATCTTGGAGAATCCCCTTGGAGAGGCACGAAGCAGCTGGGACACCTTTGGGGACTGAGACACTGGCAGCAGCCATTTGGGGCATCTTGTTTTACCATGATGACACATATTACAATCTTTTATATTTAAAAATATAAAACTACAAGTTATTAAAATGGGTTACTAGACATTAAGCTCATCCCTGGGTAGTTGCCTGGTTGAAATGATAATGAAGTAGACTGCTTTTTTGTTATCTGACACATTACATTAGTAGAACTTTGAGGATGGCTTATTTTTTTTCTCACAAAACTATAATATTTGCTATAGTGCTCTATTTTTAATTTAAAATTCTGTCTCCTGTTCAATCATACATTAAGCAAAATCTATGAAACTGCAGGTTGGAGGTTAGCATTTATTTTGGCTTTTTCACTTCCTTACATTCATTTATTCTGTTTCATTTATGATTCAGACTGGCTTGAGGTAAAAAAAAAATTGTCTCAGAATTACCAAGTGGCTAAAATTCTTCTGGAATAAAGGATTGAAGAAGTCTATCAAGGTTAAGATATTATACAAGGAATTTTGTCTACAAATCCTCAAGATATTTTAAAAACAAGAACTTGAAGAAATTTCTTGCAATAATCTCATTAGGTATTATACATTGCATGCTATCACAAATTAAAAATACTAAGCTTGAATCTTCAAATAATTATAACCTATATCTTCAAATAATTATAACCTAGTCCCATTTTTGGAGAAGGCAATGGCACCTCACTCCAGTACTCTCGCCTGGAGAGTCCCATGGACGGAGGAGCCTGATGGGCTGCAGTCCATGGGGTTGCAAAGAGTCAGACACGACTGTGTGACTTCACTTTCACTTTTCACTTTCATGCACTGGAGAAGGAAATGGCAACCCACTCCAGTGTTCTTGCCTGGAGAATCCCAGGGACGGGAGCCTGGTGGGCTGCTGTCTATGGGGTTGCACAGAGTCGGACACAACTGACGTGACTTTGCAGCAGCAGCAGCAGTCCAATTTTACATTTTAGCAAAGTTAATTCAGGTTATAAAGAAAAACAGAATGAACAGGAGAGGGAGTAATTCAAACATCAAACTGAACTGAGTGAAAATAAATAAGCAAGTTAACTACTCTCTGTGTGTAGATACATGTGTATATGTATGTTTAATAACATATACACACACATACACACACACACACATACTTGGAAATGAGGAGGGCATGGCAACCCACTCTAGTATTCTTGCCAGGATAATCACTTGGACAGAGAAGTCTGGTGGGGTATGGTCCACAGGGTCACACAGAGTCAGATAGGATTGAAGTGACTTAGCATGTATGCATAATTGAAAACAGTTGTGCTTAGTCGCTCAGTTGTGTCCTACTCTTTGCAACCCACTAGGCTCCTCTGTCCATGGGGATTATCCAGGCAAGAATACTGTAGCGGGTTGGCATTCCCTTCTCCAGGGGATCTTTCCAACCCAGGGATCAGACCTAGGTCTCCCGCATGGCAGGTGGATTCTTTACCATCTGAGTCACCAGGGAAGCCCTGAAAACAGTTTGTCAATAGCAAATAAATATTTTATATCTGTGCTTTCACACTAGTTTTTATATAGATAAAAATGTACTCTTTAAGAAATCTCCACACTGTTTTCCAGTTGGCCTCCAACTAATAAAATAATATTTAAAAAAAAAAATGTACTCTTTAAAATACAACAACTCAGTTTTAAGAAATCAAACTTACCCCACAAAGAACCACAGCAGATCTCAGAAGTTAATTCCTTTTCATACATGTGGATTAGTGGCTTTTTACATTCATAAGAGACATATAATGGGTTAACGTTAACGTCAGAGGGTCGCTTAGATGATTTCTCAGGTACTTCCACTAATCCAGCATATACTGTGAAGAGAAGATATTGAGAGAACTTACTACTGTGTACACCATATGCACTTGAGTGTTTTACAAATGAGACACAGTTTAGAAAAATTCATTTTACTTTATTATATTTTATTTTTTATGGAGCTATCATTTCTATAACTCATATATCATCAGATGACACAAATCAAGAAAGAATATATTTCTGTATATGAATGCATTTCAAGTTACTGTGATTAGATATCAAATAAAATCTAGATGAGGGAGCCAATTTCTCAATTACAGTTCGATTTAGGTGCTATAAAGATTTAGTGAAGAGTAGATTTAAAAAAATCCATCAGAATTTATGTCAACTGAGTATCAGAATGACTTGATTCTTTTCTGATAATGAACCAGTGGTCAAAAACTGTATTTAATATGAAACAGACTGCAGCATTTGAAGATTATATTAAATACACTTACAGATGGCACTGGCAAAGTCAGCATTTGCAGTCCTTTCAGAATCATTGGAGGGAGATGAGTGGCTGGCAGAGAAACCTGATTCTGTTGATACTTCTGATATATCCACAGTGTCATTCTCAGCATCAAGTACTGCAGGTGCAGCACCTGGGGCAATGGCATTTGAGGCCTCACTTCTACCACCTGACTCCTAAAAGATGATCAAAAATTGATTTTGACTTTATTAGGGAATTAACAGTGAGAGAAATGTAAGATGACTAGGGGTTACTTGAAAGAGGGAATGCAAATTTTGTAACATCTGTAATTCTTGATCCTTATAAAACCCACATTTACCAGTAGAACTCAATAATGTTAGCAGAAAAGAAAGAACTAACTTATATTGAGACAACTGATGTCAGAACAGAAATTCATGGAGCATGAAGTCCTCAGATATATAATTTGAGGACGTAAAATGTGTGGAATTTTTACTATGCATCAGATACCCTGTTAGGCATCTTATTTACAGATTGTTGTGAATCCTTGCAACAACACCAAAAGTAAGTTTGATTATCTCCCTTTTACTTATAAGGAAACTAAAGCTTATTGAAGTTAAACAATCTATTCAAAGTCATGTAAATAATTAGGGGGATTAAAGTTTGAAGCCAAAGTCTGTCTGATTCCAAAGCTTATGCTTTCAGTTACGCTATGTCAAACAGCTTCATGAAAAAATAAAAAGTACCGTTGTGCTGGATTCAAGTTCTTTTTGTCAAAGGACAAAGCTAATGATAGAAAATCAACCAACACAATTTCAAGAGTGCGAAAATGCTTCAGTGAAGTTCTAGTTAGAGTCTATTAACTTACAGACAAGAAATTCAAGGATAAAGTCACAAAATGTGACAGAATTTATATGGGATGCCATATCCGGTGGAAAAACATAGCAATTCTTTTTGGTAAACCTGTTTGCCAATAAGCATTTATGTAAACAGTGATTCTTGGCATTGATACAGTTATCCTGTCCTGTCATAAATTTGTTTTTATGACCTTTCCTACCACAAAAGTGTTATGTGGCAACATGTCCTTTTAAAATGAAAATGAAAGGAAGATCCATTCTCTCTGCAAATGTTTAAAACATTTCTTAAGATAACTGGAGATACCCAGGGGTGCTATTAAAACCATGCTGGGATATCTTGTTTTAATGTATTTAATTAAGATAAGTAGGTAGGCAGGTAGGTAGGTAGGTAGGTAGGTAGGTAGGTAATAGATACCTTCTAGGATGGATGAACAGATGGGTGGATAGAAAGACAAGTAGATAGACTGACAGACAGGCAGGCAGACATAGATTCCTTTCTACTGATATTTCCTTCCCATTGGAAACCATCTAGGGAGTTTCTTTCCTCCTTGTTTTTTTTTTTTGTTTGTTTTTTTGTTTTGTTTTGTTTGTTTCCTTCCTTCCTTGATTTCTTTTTTAAATTAATTAATTTATTTTAATTGGAGGCTAATTACTTTACAATATTGTGGTGGTTTTGACATACATTGACATTAATAAACCATGGGTATACATGTGTCCCCCATGATGAAACCCCTCCCATCTCCTTCCCCATACCATCCCTCAGTGTTGTCTCAGTGCACCAGCTTTGAGTGCCCTGTTTCATGCATCAAACTTGGACTGGTGATTTATTCCACATATGGTAATATACATGTTTCAATGCTATTCTCTCAAATCATCCCACCCTTGCCTTCACCCACAGAGTCCAAAAGTCTGTTCTTCATATCTGTGTCTCTTTTGCTGTCTCACATATAGGGCTATCGTTATCACTTTTCTAAATTCCATATATATGCATTAGTATACTGTATTGGTGTTTTTTCTTTCTGACTTACTTCACTCTGTATAATAGGCTACAGTTTCATTCACCTCATTAGAACTGATTCAATGCACTGTTTTTAATAGCTGAGTAAAATTCCATTGTGTATATTTACCACAGTTTTCTTATCCATTTGTTGGCTGATGGACATCTAGGTTGCTTCCCTGTCCAAGCTAAACAGTGCAGTGATGAACATTGGGGTACACGTGTCGCTTTCAATTCTGGTTTCCTTGGTGTGTATGCCCAGCTGTGGGATTGCTGGGTCGTATGGCAGTTCTATTTCCAGTTTTTTAAGGACTCTCCACACTGTTATCCATAGTGGCTGTACTAATTTGCATTCCCACCAACAGTGTAAGAGGGTTCCCTTTTCTCTGTACCCTCTCCAACAGTTATTGTTTGTACACTTTTTGACAGCAGCCATTCTGACCGGCATGAGATGGTAATTCATTGCAGTTTTGATTTCCATTTCTCTGATAATGAGTGATGCTGAGCATCTTTTCATGTGTTTGTTAGCCATCTGCGTATCTTCTTTGGAGAAATGTCTGTTTAGTTCTTTGGCCCACTTTTGGATTGGGTTGTTTGTTTTTCTGGTATTGAGTTACATGAGCTCAATGAGCTCTACATGAGCTGTTTGTATAGTTTGGAGATTAATTCTTTGTCATTTGATTCATTTGCTAATATTTTCTCCCATTATGAATGTTGTCTTTTCATCTTGCTTATAGTTCCCTTCTTTGTGCAAAAGCTTTTAAGTTTAATTGGGTCCCGTTTGTTTATTTTTGCTTTTTTTTCCCATTACTCTGGGAGGTGGGCCATAGAGGATCCTGCTGTGATTTGTCAGAGAGTTTTTTGCCTATATTTTCCTCTATGAGTTTTATAGTTTATGGTCTTACATTTAGATCTTTAATCCATTTTGAGTTTATTTTTGTGTATGGTGTTAGGAAGTGTTCTAATTTTTTTCTTTTACAGGTGGTTGACCAGTTTTCCCAGCACCACTTGTTAAAGAGATTGTCTTTTTTCCAGTGTATATTCTTGCTTCCTTTGTCAAAGATAAGGTGTCCATAGGTGCGTGGGTTTATCTCTGGGCTTTCTATTTTGTTCCATTGATCTATGTTTCCTTGTGCCAGTACCATACTGTCTTGATGACTGTAGCTTTGTAGTATAGCTTGAAGTCAGGCAGGTTGAGTCCTCCAGTTCCGTTCTTCTTTCTCAAGATTGCTTTGGCTATTTGATGTTTTTTGCATTTCCATACAAATTGTGAAATTATTTGTTCTCGTTCTCTGAAAAATACCGTTGGTAGCTTGATAGGGATTGTATTGAATCTATAGATTGCTTTGGATAGTATACTCATTTTCACTTTATTGATTTTTCCAATCAAGAAGAGATGGTATACTGGTATATACCAACCAAGATGGTATATTTCTCCATCTATTTGTGTCTTCTTTGATTTCTTTCATCAGTGTTTTATAGTTTTCTATATATAGGTCTTTTGTTTCTTTTGGTAGATTTATTCCTAAGTATTTTATTCTTTTCATTGCAATGGTGAATGGAATTGATTCCTTAATTTCTCTTTCTGTTTTCTCATTGTTAGTGTATAGGAATGCAAGGGATTTTTGTGTGTTAATTTTATATCCCGCGACATTACTATATTCATTGATTAGCTCTAGTAATTTTCTGGTGGTGTCTTTAGGGTTTTCTATGTAGAGGATCATGTCATCTGCAAACAGTAAGAGTTTTACTTCTTCTTTTCTAATCTGGATTCCTTTTATTTCTTTTTTTTTTTCTCTGATTGCTGTGACTAAAACTTCCAAAACTATGTTCAATGGTAGTGGTGAGAGTGGGCACACTTGTTTTGTTCCAGACTTTAGGGGAAATGTTTTCAATTTTTCACCATTGAGGACAATATTTGCTGTAGGTTTATCATATATGGCTTTTATTATGTTGAGGTATGCTCCTTCTGTGCCTGCTTTCTGAAGGGTGTTTTTTTTTTATCATAAATGGATGCTGAATTTTGTCAAAGGCTTTCTCTGCATCTATTGAGACCATCATATGGTTTTTATCTTTTAATTTGTTAATGTGGTGTATTACACTGATTGATTTGCAAATATTGAAGAATTCTTGCATCCCTGGGATAAAGCCCACTTGGTCATGATGCGTGATTTTTTTAATATGTTGTTGGATTTTGTCTGCTAGAATTTTGTTGAGGATTTTTGAATCTCTGTACTTCAGTGACATTGGCCTGTAGTTTTCTTTTTTTTGGCATCTTTGCCTGGTTTCGGTATTAGGGTGATGGTGGCCTCATAGAATGAGTTTGGTAGTTTACCTTCCTCTGCAATTTTCTGGAAGAGTTTAAGTGAAGCCATCTGGTCCTGTGCTTTTGTTTGTTGGAAGATTTTTGATTATAGTTTCAATTTCTGTGCTTGTGATGGGTTTGTTAAGATTTTCTATTTTTCCTGGTTCAGTTTTTGAAGGTTATACTTTTCTAAGAATTCATCCATTTCTTCCAAGTTGTTCATTTTATTGTCATATAGTTGCTGATAGTAGTCTTTTATTATCCTTTGTATTTCTGTGCTGTCTGTTGTGATTTCTCCATTTTCATTTCTAATTTTGTTGATTCTTCTTTGATTTCTTACCATAATTATTGTATGCCTACTATAAACCAAGTCTGAGGTTGGACCCTGGGCCTGGATGAGTAGGTGAAGAACAGTTGTCAAGGGTGGATTAAACATAGTATGAGTTGAGTCATGAAGGATGAGTAGTTCAAAAGCAGAGAGGAGGTAAGGGGAAGCCATATAGACAGAGGAAATTGCAGGCATAGGGTCATTAATTCATGAAAGCACAAGTCATCTTCTAAGTTAGTTTGTATGATAGGACAATGGGCTGGGGAAGTAAATTGGAATGATAATTCTTCTGTCTGGAATCTCAGCTCTGTTTTCAGATAACCAATACTCCACATTTGTCAAGAACTATTTCAAATAGCACATGTTTCAAGAAATCTTCTCTGTGATAATTACTATTTATCTACCATCTGTGAAGCTACTTGGGTATTTTTAAGCTTATCTATAAAGTCAGTAAATGTTTTTTGAATGTCAAAATCATTGTCTAAACACAGTACTTCTGTTTAAATTGTCTGTGTTAACAGTTCCTCAGAAAGTTAAAATACAAGCTAATAATTCCATTCCTAGATATACAGATCAAATAACTAAAAACTGCAGCTCCAACAACAGATACTTGTACAGCAATGTTCACAGCAGCCAAAGATGAAAATGACTCAAGTGTCTACCAAAAGATGAATGGATAAACAAAATGTGATATATTCATACTATTTATTAAGTCTTAAAAAGGAAGGAAATTCTGATACATGATGCTAAATGGATGAATCTTGAAAATATTATGCTGAGACAGACAGAAAAAGACAAATATTTTATGATTCTGCTCATATAAGGTACCTATACAAAAGTAGAATGGAGGTTATTGGGAACTTGGGAGGATAATGGGGAGTTAATTGCTTGAGGTGATAAAAAATCTCCAGAAATTAATAGTATGTACAACATTGTGAATGTACTTAACTCCATTGAACTGTACACTTAAAAATAGTTAAAATGTGAAACTTTCTATTACATGTATGCTATCACAATAAAAATCTCCCAGAAAAAATGTATGTATTAAGAGACACTATCCCAAGCATACTGTTCATGGGGTTCTCCATTTTTCCTTCTCCATTTCCTTCTCCATTCCCTTCTCCATTTTCCATTTCCTCTTGATGAAAGTGAAGGAGGGGAGTGAAAAATCTGGCTTAAAATGCAACATTCAAAAAACTAAGATCATGGCATCTGGTCCCATCACTTCATGGCAAATAGATGGGGAAATAATGGAAACCGTGACAGACCATTTTCTTGGGCTCCAAAATCACTGCAGATGGTGACTGCAGCAATAAAATTAAAAGATGCTTGCTCCTTGGAAGAAAAACTATGACCAACCTAGACAGCATATTGAAAAGCAGACATTACTTTGCTGACAAAAGTCCGTCTAGTCAAAGTTATGGTTTTTCCAATAGTCATGTATGGATATTAGAATTGGATGAAAACTGAATGCTGAAGAATTGATGGTTTTGAACTGTGCTGTTGGAGAAGACTCTTGAGAGTCCCTTGGACTGCAAGGAGTTCAAACCAGTCAATCCTAAAGGAATCAGTCCTGAATATTGATTGGAAGGACTGATGCTGAAGCTGAAACTCCAATACTTTGGCCACCTGATGTGAAGAATTGACTCATTTGAAAAGACCCTGATGCTAGGAAAGATTGAAGGCAAGAGGAGGAGGGAACAACAGAGGATGAAAAGGTTGCATGGCATTATCGACTCAATGGATAAGAGTTTGAGTAAGCTCTGAGAGTTGGTAATGGACAGGGAAGCCTGGTGTGCTACAGTCCATGGGGTCACAAAGAGTTGGACATGACTAAGTGACTGAACTGAAATGATCCTGAGCATGTGATCTGAGTAATAAAGGTGGACAAAGAAGATATTTTTGTTCTTGGAAGAAAATAGGAAGCATACAAATTAGAAGAAATAAAGATGTATCTACAGATATAATTTAAAATGTTTAAGAGACTTTGGAATAGAAGTTTAAAATATATTTGTAATAGCTGGAAATATGACATATCATGAAGAAATGCATTTACAAGGAGATGAATTCATTCTCATTTTCAAATGGTATATTACCTCTAGTTGATGTTCAAATTCTTGGAATGCTGGTTCCTCCAATATTGGATCATCTGTCTCTGAGCAATTTTCTCTTCCATTTAGTTCTTGGGCTTCACTCTCTTCATTGGTTCCACTGACTCCCTCATTTTCATTACTCTCCTTGCCTCTTCTTCCACTGCCTACATTCGCGCTGTGTTCTTCATGGTCTCCAATGGCTGCAGTGTCCCCACGGGCTGCATTTCCTCCATGGCTTCTATTAACTCTCTGACTTCCATAGCTGCTGAAAGATCCTTCTCCTCTATCACTTCCATCTTTACCATCTTGCTTGTAGCTTCTGCCTCTGCCACAGCTTGGCCTGATAACAAGATTCAATTAATGATAGTCACCCAATGAAAATAAATGTCAACAAATGAAACAATATTAGGTTGACTAACACATATGTATCATCTCCAGGAATGTTTTTGCTCTATGTGAACACTACTGGTATGATATAGATATGAAAAATACCCCTATGTCCTGTCAATCTTAATACTGAATTAACATCATAGTCACCATCAACTCCCTGGCTACATTTGCATTACAGATGGAAAAGGACTTGTATACTGTATTAGGAACATGTATTAGGTTAGCAGCAATAATATGTTTTTTTCCTTAAATCATAGACTATTTCATACATTAGCAACTTCACGGCCACATGAATGATCAAGCCCATATTTTGGGCTCAACCACAACATATTTGAATATTTCTTATATTTAATTTATGTTAATTTAAACACATGCCTTGATCTTCTAACATGTGTATCATCCATTATGCAACAGATTTTCATTGATTGTTCTATTACTATCACCAGGAAGTTCAGTAATATAGATCTCATTTAGTTAATATAGTCACTTAATTACTTGCTAGGACCACCAAGCTTAGCAAAATGTCTCAATAAACTTTCGCATAAGAGACAACATAAATAAGTAACTATGATAATTCTAAAAGCAAATGAATTTGAGATCAGAATTCCTGGTAGTTTTCTCAGTTGGCAAAAAAAGAAAAAATTTTGAATAATCTGTAGTCTGTTCTGTCATATAAAGCCCCAGTAACAGTTAAAAATTAACAAAACAAAATATGAATTTCAATATTATAAAGCAATTTTCCCACTGTTACTTTTCTAAAAATGCAAAAATATACTATGTTAATGAATCATCTTTAAGAGCAGTTTAAATACAAACCATAAGCAAATGTGAAATAAGAACACACTGGCTGTTTATAAAGCAGGACCAAGTAACTATATATACAGCAAAGAACTGGTGGTATGCCAAAAACAATACTTCACTAAATATTACCACTTTGAGTAGCTACTCTATAAGAAGATAAAACTGAACGAGCATTGAATTTAGTTACAGCAGTTTTCAGAGTCTCAAGGATGTTAGTAAGTTGGAGCTTAAAACTATCAAGTGAGTATCATATTTGCACTTCATTTTTCTCAGCAAATTTAGAGATTTTTGTTCTCTAAAGCCCTAAACATCAGGGCTTCAGCTTAAAATTATTAAGAAGCACACTACTTAATTTGTCACCCCATTTATCACACTCATTGTATTTTACAGGGCAGAGTGATTCAGTAGCATTAATTTTAAGAGAAACACTCAGACAATCCCAGTTATAAAGAACCTAATAAAGAGTTGAATGCTAATAAAATAAAATATTACAAGAAAGGCAAAATTAAGTGTTTTGCATTAAAATAATTTTAATAAAATAAAAAATCTATTATTGAAAATCAACCACTTACCAATATGCAAATGTAATTCATTCACCCTCCTGGTGATAAATTTTAAAGGTAAATCAAAGATACAAATTGTTCTGAAATTATGAAACATGGACAACACAAGTAATCCAAGAAAACAAACCTTGGCCAGCTAGGAGCATCATCAGGATTATTGCCTTTGTCATCAATAACCTCATCATTGTCATCATCATCATGGTCTTCACCAACATCATTAGCCTGATCAACCTGGTCATCCAATTCATCACTGCCATTGTCATGGTCATAACTATCTTCATAAGTGTCATTAGAATCATCATCACCATCACCATCAGTATAGAGTTCAACATAATCACCATCCTCTTCAGGTGGTTGAACAACAGGTGCAGGAGTTAACCAGTCATCCCGGAAGATTTCAGATAGTGCATTATAGCCTACCCATTCATTTGTCAAGTAAACAGGGGGTGATATTTTTCCTACTTTAAATCCATCTGGAACCTGTGTGCACAAGAAAGGTTAATGTAGTTTCTAGTAGCCTTTCATTTTCTTCTAGATTGGAAAGATTCCAAGCTGACAATATTTTAAAATATATTTTCAACTGAAATGAAGATGTTCACTCATTAGGTAGAGTCAACATTTTTGTAAGGATGAGCCGCCAAAACCCAAACCTCAGGCTGTGATCCTTAATGGGCTTTCTAGATCACACAGGACAAAATTCACTCACTTTGTTTTTAATTAGCTCTACTATCTGCTGAGAACTAGACATTCTAGTTTTGTTTTGGAGAAGAGTGTTTTGGTGTTGGAGAAGAAGACAGATGATTTGACACTCTACAGAAGAGTTTCACTATTTTCCTTTTGTTTTATCCTTTGATATTGGGATTAACACACAGCTCTTAAAATTGATGTGTTAATTTCCCCACTCTAGTTTTATACAACATAGATTATCTTAAAGTAATGCAAACACTTCTAAGAAGCAAACCAACTTAAATTCACCTTAAAAAAAAAAAACTACCTGCAATGAAGAAGACCCAGGTTCAATCCCTGGGTTGGGAAGATCCTCTGGAGAAGGAAATGGCAACCCACTCCAATATTCTTGCCTGTAAAATCCCATGGACTACAGTCCACGTGGTCACAAAGAGTTGGACACAGCCGAGCGACTAACACACACACACACACACACACACACAAACACACACACACACATAATGTCTTGTAAGCAATCTCTGAGCAATCTGAAAGGGGTGTATGTATAGTAGGGTAGAGGTAATTACAAAAGTAAAACAGAATGATCTGAAAGCATTAAAGCATAAAATAATTAGAATGTCTTTTTATTTATGAAATTAGAAGGCATTTCATTTTTCACTATTTTTAACCTTTATGCATTGCCTCATCTTCAAAGAAATGAATAGACAAAAAATGAGTATTTAAACTACTTCTTAATTTGAGCTAATGCTTCTACAAGTAGCTTTTTATCTCTCCTCTCTCAAATATATTCTGATACTAGAATGTGAAAATGAAATATTTTATGATCAATTAAATGTCTTTATATGTCAAATGTCATTTCTAGATTTCATATTCTGCATGCTGACATAACAATAGAAACCTATATTTGAAAGATTAATTTAAAAACTGAACGCTTTAGCCTTTCCCTCAAATGAAGATGAAAATATGTAAGTCAAAAGAAATTGAAGATTAAAGAGAACAAATATAAATATGTTAGGCATTAAGATGGAAACCTACATGAATATCAACCAGCAAACTCTGATCAATGGTAGAATAAGGTGGTGATGACTGGGACCTCCTCCTGGTCACAGGAGTTGCTTCCTCAGAAGAAGATTCTGTAGAATGCCAAAAAGACATTAGTAACAGTGGTAATCACAGCCATTATCTTCATTTTTATAGCGAACCACTTAAATTTCTTGGTATTTTTCTTGTAGCCTCTTTCTATTCAGGAGAGATCACTTGATAAACTCTTATGGGGCCAAGATTCTATGTTCTATTTTCACAGGTAGAGAGAGACTCAAATTTTGTTCTGTTAGATCTACATGGCTTTTTTATTTTTAATATTAAACATATACTTGCTGAATATTTTTGTGTAAAAAGGTACATAGTAAGACTGGTATGCAGATAGTCCCATGAGAAAAAGAGAATGCATCATGAACAGTAAAGGCTGGGTGGTATTTCTAGCCTCCCCTAATAACCAGTAGAAAAAGAGCCCAACAGTGTATAGAAGATGATAGTTTAAACAAAATTTTCAATAGGAGAGTTGACTCTTCAATCTTAATCCCCCAATATCCTCAAGTACTGCAATACAGTTGAGACATGAACAACTGAAAAGTGACAAATCTTAGCCCTTTTTATAAAGCTGTGAGCCTTTCTATAGAGGCACTCTGCAATACAACTTTCTGCAGTAACAGAAATGTTCAGTATCTGCACTGTCCAATACATTAGCCACTATCCACACATAGCTTTTGAGCATTTGAAATATGGCCAGTATATCTGGGGGGTTGAATTTTAAATTTAACTTCATTTTCATTTTAGTTTTAACAGCCATATTTTGCTAGCTGTATCACAGCACAGAGTTCAATTTTATAGTGTAAATATTTCCATTTAAAATGCAAATCTGTCCAGATTAGAAGTCTGGATTTTTTATATTAAGGCTTGTGGTATAGTAAATAACATCTGTGCTTAAAACAGGGTGAGAATATTTAGGTTCAAAGATCAGTAGATCTGAGTGAGTTTACTTAGAAAAAGCTTCACTAAGGAGACCTTCAAGTCCCTATTTACTGTTTTTGGGTGCTTGGATTTTGAAGATAAATAGTATCCTTTTTTTTTTTTGCAGCCTTGATATTTATATAGCCAAAGTATTGACACTACAACTCCAAAAAGCATGTGTTTGAAAATATTACTATGTTTTGAAGAACACATCTTACACAATGAACACATCTTGAACGATGATGAACACATGATGAACACAAGATGAACACATCTTACAATTTGTGTTCATGCCTTCTGACACTGTTGTACCTTTGCAGTTTATTACCTTTCTGCAGAAAACTATTTTCTTGCAAGTGTTTTGGTGTGTCATTAGGCTAAGTAAGAAGTGTGGGTGAATGTTTGAGGTTTGGAGGCAAATTTGTAGTAAGGTTTTCTGATTTCCTATATCATAAGGTATGTAATATCATAGGAACTTCAAATCATCTATGTAGCACACATAATAAAATAATAGAATTTTAGAGCTGAAAAGAACTTTAGCTATTATCTACATAGATACTCTCCCTTTCTCTCTCCCACCACTGTTCATAACTGCTTTGGGGACTAGTCCAGAATTTCCTTATTTTAAAATATACAATATGAATAAGTCTTCAATTTTTAGTTGCTTCTGTAGTATTAGCAAATTAACCCTGGTCAAACCAGAAATATTCTGAGGGAAAAAATTGCTAAAGTATCTCTTCACATAGGCTTGCCTTATTTCTCACAAGATAATATTTCTGCACGAGGGGACACTCTTATTTAAAGGAAGTACATCACTATCTGAGTTTCCTAAGAAGAAGAATGACCTTTAAAAATTCAGGTATTCGAGTATCTGATTTTCATACAGTACAGCTATATCTTCATTTAAGTATTAACATTTTAATAAAATCTATATGCTATATTTTTACAGGTGACCTGGGAACTCAGTCAGGCATTTTCCCCATGCTTAACCTAGTTGAATTGCTTAAAAGTAGATAGTGCCAGATTTTATGTTCCAAGGCATAATTTTGACTTTGTTTATCCTGATATTTTATAAATCTATAATTCATTTAAACTTTCTCAAAAGTACACCATAAAATAAAATACTTATTTGAAATTCATATCACAGTTTGTGAAGCTATTTGCTATGATTTTATTAATTTTTTTCTTTTTGAGTAACTATATTAATTTTTAACATTTATGATATACTGTATATGTTTTACTTTGAGGAGGTAAAATAACAAACTGATAAATAAAACACATGCCCACAACTAGTCCATCTAATATTTCAATATTCTAAAGATTGTCCATAAATTTTAGCCTGTTGGAGAGGCCTCCCTCAAGTTCCTTTCCCATATTTTTCGCACATGGTATAGAAACTAAAGCTGAACTCCAACCCTCCACCTCCCTAGACACATTCTTAACTACTACCCAACTGAAAAAAGAAACTTCAGAAAAATTACTCTCCATTTCTCAAAGGTCATCACTGACTGCCAAATCCAATGACCTCCTGTTCTTAATCCTACTTGTCCTCCCTGACACTATTGATTCATTCCTTCTTGAAATTCTTTCTTGACTTCTGCAAAATAAACTGTTAAACATTAACTCCGTTTTGACTGTTTAAACTTTGTGCTTTGAATCACCTGATGCTGCTGGGCAATTTTGAGGATTTTGTGAGCTCCTTTGTCTGATGTCAATTGGCTTCTGAGCTTGTTCCAAAAGAGACCGCTGAGGAACACTAATGAAAAGACAGAAAAGCATGTGCCACGTCCTAACATTCAAAAAGGGAATGTATAACTCAACATCAAGACCAACAAAGTTTTAAGTATATGGGTATATATCAAACTGAAAGAAGTAGAGCTTAAGTAATATTTTCCAATTTCTGCAAATCTATTATTTTATCTAGAAAACAGAAACAATTTCTAAAATATAAAAAAAACTGTCTCCATACAAGTATATGTTTCCTTCACATATCATGTTTATTTCTAAAAATTTCTATAAAGTTTCTTTAAACTAATATTCAGACATTATTATTAGCTAGGTAAAACACCAATAATCATACGTTTATAGTATATGTGAGGATTTTAACATGATAAAAAGCAAAGTTATTGTTATTTTAAATATTCTACTATTACCATTCTTATTTCAAATGCTTGGAATTTGTGATTTTTAATGTCATCCTGCATTAGATACATGAATAAATAGATAGATAGGACACTTTGGTTTTTAGGATTCAAATTCAGGGAATATTTAGAAAGTTTCTTTGGACAAGAACTGCTAAATTTTACAGTTGCTTTGAAATTTCTATATAGGAAATACTTTGATTACTGCTTTAGGCCTGGAACAGACAAGAGTCTTTTCTATGACCTTGAATTTCAGAAAAGACTCAAGGTTCAGTTAAATTTGTTTCATAAATGTAACCATATCTAAAGTAAATATATTTGCTATACATAAATTCAAAAACCTTTTTGCGATAAAAACCAACCAAATCCAGTTTAAAAGCAATATTGAATTTTTATATACCCCATGTTTAACAATTTAATAGTCATACTGATTTTATATTATACCCATGATACCAAAAAAGATACACAGAAACTAAACTGGTTTCTCCTCCTTTGTTGTCAGAAGGATCATGACAACTCATTCACTGAATGCATAGTAAGGGAAAGTTCCCAATTTTGCTTTAAAATTTTCCAAGATTTCTGCCTACCAGTTAAATCTAAATGACATAAATTCATGGGTGTTTAAAAAATGATAAGATAGGAATATACATACTAAATATTATAAGCTCTATGCCATCTGACCATACTGTGCAGATTCTTGAATACAGTAAGTATTCACTGAATGATGAGTGAATGAATATAGGCTAAGTTCTCTCTAGTATGTGTTGGGAGTTGGAGGGGGTATGATTTTCAAGGAACACCTATATCAAAATTTAGCAGTCAAACACAATACATGGCATACAACATCTAAAATATGAGACATGATCTTTGAAAATTAGTGATTATTATCAATTGTATAGAGCTAAAAATTACAGTGATTGGTATAAAATAATGATATAATATTGAGTTTTAGATTTGATTTTCTTTATAGTTCATTTCAGGTTTGCCCATTCTGTGGCATTAGCTGCTGAGGTTATCCATTGTATGTGTGTTTTATCATGTAGTACATGATGTTCATGATGTACTACATGATAAAATATGTAATTGAAGTATACCTGATACACTAAAATATCACCTGTTTATTGTAAATTACTAATTGAAAGCTTTTCAAGAATTCTGTTAAATTGTGAATCTTACCAGCTAATCATCAAACTAAATAACACTGAGATTGTAGTATGTCCAAATATGAAATATCTAGTTAATGGATTGTTGCAGTTTTGGGGTTTTAAACATGGGCCAGTGATATCATTGATGACTATGTTGTCACTAATATTTTAATTGTGAATTTACATAGAACTTAGTTTCAAATAAATAAGCATTAAAATTCCATATGATAGTAAATCAGAGTAATCTGAATATAGAAATCAGAGATACATACCTTGAGGAGAACTTGACACGATGTACACGATCCTGGTTGTAAGGCATAAAAGCAGATCTCTCTTGAACCTTGAGATAAAATGCAAAACTTCAGTAGAATTCTCAATCATAAATTTTTGAGTTACTAATTTATGGGAAAATGTCATTCTTCACATAGAGATATTTTCTTAAAAACCCAACTTATAAAATCTGATTTTCATAAATAAATCATATTATCCTAATTACTTATAGTATGACATTAGAACTGCTTAACCAAAATCTTTGAATATAGCCTTGAATTTTAGTATAACAACAGATTCTGGAGATCATATAATCAAACACCCTCATTTTATTATTGAGGAATCTATATCCTGGAGATGGTAAATGACTTTTCTAAGTATTTACATAAAGTCAAAGAATATCTTTAATCAGACTGTAGGCCTCCTGCCTGATAATTTAATTTTCTTTTTATGTTATCATATTACTTTTTATATCAAGTTCAAATTTCTTGCCCAGAATTGAAATTCAAACTTTGCACTCACTTATCCTTCTAAACTAATACTAAATTTTCAAAAGTTGTAACATACACACATACACTACTCAAATGTCTCGAGTCTAAAGTATTTAATCTTTAAGGAAGTATATTCTTTTATCATATCATAATCAGTGTTTGAAACACTTTTCAATTCTAAATAAATTAATTTTATTTTATCAATTATTCATTCATCTAATACAGCAAAAGACTTGAGAAAGAGCACATATAATCCGTTCTATCTGTGGTACAGATTTACTTTCTGCCAACATTAGTATATAGGGCCATGAAGTGTTGCCTTGCCTTATTTAATTTTGTATCTCTAGGTTTCTACTCAAAATAGTTTTTAACTACCCCCCCAAATAGGTCATTGTGACATTCAACAAGGCAGTCACACTAGATTCTTTAGAAAGGAAAATTCAATGTTACAATGAAAAATAAATTTAGTATTTTCATGCTGATAAAATCATTATATAGTTTCTAGAAACTATATTAACCTTACTATGCTATTTTTTCCTTTTATGTAGCGACCTATTGAGGTTTTCTTTATACTCCAACAGATAGATTAGAAATGAAAAATGTTGTCAATTGTTCACATGTTTTGCTAATGAATGTTTTCCAATACAACCAGATGTTTGGCAGTATGCAGGATAAGCATCTGACTGACTGTTTCCACTTTTGATTCAGATAACTGGCATCATATTGACTCAGTCCAGGCCTCTTGGTTCATGAAGCTAATCTTTGAAAGTTTACTGAAACTAGTTAACCAGAGGCCAAAATTAGAGATAAAGGTCAATAATAAGAAAGGTTAATGACTAATATGAATAGACTGTATTTTTTCTGAAAATTGGGGAGAAGAAAATGATTAGTAAGAATAGCATATATTAAGGCAAATGATGTATTCCAAGTCAATCAGATACAGTTCGTTATATTTTGGGCTTAATGTATCATGCTTATGTAATAATTATCATCTGGGTAAGAGTAAAGTCATCATTTAATAAGGCAGAGAGGGGGACATATTGCCTCTTGTAATTAAATAATATAATCCAGCATATGTTCTTTTTGCCACTAATATTGATAAAGCAGTGCTCTGTTATTCATTTCAAGAGACTGCTATTATCATTCATTATGTAGTGTCCTAGAAAGAACATATTTAAAAAGGATCTGGTAGGCTACAGTCCATGGGGTCACAAAGAGTAAAAAAAAAAATAAATAAAAATAAAATAAAAAGGATAACTGTCCATGGCATACATCATAATAGACTACTGTGAAGTATCTTGAAAGAAGTAGATAGTGATCTTGGATGCTTGTCCTGATTAAGAGTAGCAACAACTCACTATTAATAAAACAAGAATGTCTGAGTTCTTCACCAATCCACCTTATCTGCACTTAGTGACCAAAAAAGTTTTAGATAGCTATTAATAGCTGTAAGGAATGCTGTCTATAATGACAGGACCTTGTCCACACTCCTCACCAATACCATATGCTAATTAGTTATTAAAAAACTTGTGAAAACAAAAGTCAACCTGGACACCAGGACTGACATGATTATTCCCATAAATCTAAGAAAATAAACGATAGGTTAAAATGAGCCAGACTCTGTCATAATCTACATCTCAGAAAAAGATATAAGCTGAACTACTGAATTTTTCATGGGCAATATTTTTACTTAAAAGAATGACTGAGGAGACAAACTGATTCAACTTGGGTATCTGGCAGGCAGTTTATTTAAAATCAATGAAGTAAGCCTGTCAAATCAAGGAAAAAACAATTGATGTTATTTGTTAACAATGATAAAACTGATAAAACAATGATAAAACAAAATTTTAGACTCATCTATCACTGTGCACTTGACAGCTTATCAATACTCAACAATTTTATGATGAAATTGATGATATTAACTAATGCCATTTTTGGTGTTGTGAAATAAAATATATATTTGGAAAGATCCACATACACAGTGAACCAATATTTTTCAACTGATCAATGCATGAAGATATAAAATTGTGTATGAGCAAAACATCTATTCATAGCTGATTAGATGGATTTTAATATTACTGAATATCCAAAATCTCACTGATATTGTTTCAGACTCCATTTCTCTAGCTGGGGTGTATTATCAAAGAATATCCACAATTATCTGAAAAATCTATGGAAATTCTCCCTGTTCAACCACAAATATGCGAGAAGCTAGCTTTTACTCATATACTTCAACAGTTGGCCTGGATGGCTAAGTCAGTAGAGCATCAGACATTTAATCTGATGGTCCAGGGTTCATGTCCTCATTCAGGTGTTAGTCTATCTTTTGGGCTTCCCTGGTGGCCCAGAATGTAAAAAATCTGCCTGCAGTGTGGCAGACCTGGGTTTGATCCCTGGGTTGGGAAGATCCCCTGGAGAAGGGAACGGCTACCCACTCCAGCATTCTTGCCTGAAGAATCCCATGGACAGAGCATGGGAATCCCTGGCAGGCTACAGTCCATGGAGTCGCAGAGTCAGACACAACTGAGTGACTAACACTTTCACATTTTCTTTTCAAACAACATATGGTAACAGAGTGAATGCAGAAGCAGATATGAGAACCCAGCTGTCTTCTATTAAGCAAGATGGAGAATTGTTATTTCACTAAAATTTGCTTCTCATATTAGCATTTAATAGTTTTATTACTTTTTAAATAAAGTGATAGATATTTTAAATTTCGTTTTAATTTATAATACATTATATATTCAATGACATGATCTGAGTAAACAAAAGCTTTTTAGGTCTTCAGTGCTTAAGAGTATAAAGAGATTTTGAGACAAAGAAGTTAAGAACCATTGTCCCATGCACTTATTAGTGTCACAGTAACTCATATTGAGAGACTTACGTCATTTTCTTTAGGATCTGGAATGTATGGCTGCAATGGTTCTATTTGGACTTCAGCCTGAATCGAATGAAATGCTTCATCATTATCTGATGACTCATCTTCTTTGTCCTTGAAACAAAAAGGTAAATAAATATCATACTTGTTGTTAAACTGTAAATTATAGAAGCAATTATAATCATCTTACTGTTCAATTAAAAAACTATTCAATATTCAAACTGATTTAAGTGTAGTTTCTAGTTGTTTTTGGTTCTGCATCCCTTTCAGCATCTGAGTAATGCTACAGATTCTCTGTAGAAAAATGCATATAGAAAGACACATGTCTCTTCATATATTTTAGGGGGTCATTGACCATGTGCAGCTCACTTATTAGACCCAGGTTAAAAATCTCTGGTCTAAAGATTAACTCATGACCCCAAAACTCTAACATTTAATGAGTGGTTAAAATTACAAAGTTTGGCCCTCCTGAGCAACTGAAGATCTGCAATACAGCAGTGCAAATATTTCTCTTTGAGTCCTAGGAGTTTAGGCAAGTTTATGTTTTCCCATTTAAGCCAATCGGCATTTCTTCAACACAAAGGGAATAATGGAAATGTGTTTTCTTTCTTTCTAGTGAGTTGAAATGCACACATATAACTTTAAATTCTAATGAATTTTCAGGTATTTTGAAAGACCTATGACTTGACTACAACATCAAGAATTTTCTTTTTCTTTGTATTTCCCTTGACAGTTACACATAAAGGCAGGAATGCCTATACAAGATCCTAGGTTCATGGGATTAGTAGCTATTATTTAGTGACTTTTTCTTCCATTTTAGAATGGCTTCTTACATAAATATTTAAAACACTGAAAGACAGTAAGTAATGTGTTATGCTACTAATACCATGAGTCTTGCAGGAATGCATAAAAGTCTTTTTAAAAAATGCAAAAAAAATGCATTAGATCCAATTGTTACTAGGGCTCATTGGGAATAGTCATTAGCATTTTAGATCACTTAATGTCTGGCAAATATAGCACTTTGCCTTCTTGCAATTCCTTCTCTATTTGGTTTATTTTGTTTCTTATCTGTTAGATTTGGGGGACTAGACAATCATTTCCCCTTTTGGGTCTTGCTTCTCTTGTTGCTTTTACCTTTTCTCATGTTAAACATGTCTGGGAAACAGCATTTGCTCAATTAACTCAATGGCCACAAACCAAACACTCCCTTATTGAGACATTCAGACAAGGTTGATTTGTAATAACTACATTAATTTTTATTAGATAAATGGATGTTGATAGCAGGGTTTAATTTAGGATCTTCACAATGATTCCTTCTATATAAACAGATGCTGTGAAGTATTAGAAAACGACTGCTCTCCTGGTCTTTTTGATCTCTTTAATTTGCTTATGAAGCCCATAAACCCTTCAGTATCAGATTAGATTTGCCAGATTGAATCCACCAACTCCAGTCAAATTATCTACATATCTATTTATATTAGGGAATTTTGAAGAATGATGTTTTATTAACTTGAATTTGTAACTTGTGCCATGTTCTATGCAGGTACTTCATTGATGCAAAATGGGTGGAAAATAAGTGAGACAAGTCATACTTATGGTAAGCATGTACAAAATATTTTCGAAAACGTTTTCCCTTCTCAGTTTAACCTTTAACATCCTAAAGTACAAAACTAGCACAATTCTCTTAAACAGTATGTTCAGCATTCTATGGGAGGAAAGAGCAAAATAAACATACTTAGAGATTAGAAGAACAAAACTTAACTTTTGTGCTTATTTTAATGAGATATATTTTTAATTTTGACCTATGAAAGCAATTTTTAAAGATCCAAAATAGTAACTTTAATTGTGCATATGATGTTGGTTAAGGAAATAATAGGTAGAAAATTAACTAATAATGAAAGCTAGATCGCTAAACATATATTAAGCAAATAACTGGATCATTCAAACAAATCTTTCTTTCTCAAATTTAGTCACAATTAATTGGAAATTTCAGGATAATTTACTTGAAGCCCAAATTATTTAATCTTCTCTGAGACACACTGAACATTTATTTCATTTGTTTTTATAGAGGGAACACCTGAGTATGAACTAGCATATTTTCTCTGCATATTTGACTTAGGAAAAAATATCAGAAACTCTTACTTTTGCAACTTGTCTCAGTTCTTCCTCATGCTGATTAAAGATATCCTCCCATCTGCATTGGCGCCTTTGCCTATGGGCTTCTAAATCTGAGAGCTCAAACACTTCAGGTCTCCGTGACAACTTTGCCCGAAATCTCTTTGGTGATAGTCTTTTTGCCAATGCCTGCCTTAGACTAGAAACTTTTGATTTTTTCTTCCGTGCTTGTTCTGGTTGAGAGAAAAACACATCTGATGCCAGGTTTTCCATCAGGGTTTGCAGTGGACCAAGCGGCTTTGAGCTATGTGCGTTTGGTGCTCGAAGTAAGTCTCTTGATAGTCCCTCTATGACTGCTTGAACCGAGCCAACTGCCTGTGTGGGGTCTAGTGCCCAGGCTTGTGCTTGAGGTGGCCCCTCAGTTTGCCCCTCTACCGGAACGAGTACCTGAGTATCCAAATGGAGTGGCAACAGCACGTGGTGGTTCTGTGACAATAGGGGCAGGAACACCTGGGCATGGACTTGTAATGACTCAGGTTCCTCTGCCTCCATCTCTGCCTGTGTAGGCTCTGCAGCCTGTTCCTGTACCTCTGGCTGTTCGGGTGCCCCATTCTGCTGCAGTGGCTGTTCAGGTATGTAGTTCTGCCTTTGCTGTTGTTCAGGGACCCGGCCATGTCTTTGCTGTTGTTCAGGTACCTGATCTTGCCTCTGAAATTCCTCTGGTACCTGATCCAGATCCTGGGGCTCTCCTGATGCCTGGGGTTGGCCCTGAGCCTGCTGCTTTTTGGATACCTGGGCCTGTACCTGTTGAGACCTAGGGGCCTTCACCTGAGCCTGTAGTGGCATAAACATCCAGGCTGTCCTCTGTGGTTGTGGAGGTGCCTTCATCTGCATCTGAAGGGGCATAGGTGCCTTAGCCTTCACCTGAGCCTGCAGTGGCATGAACATCCGTGCAGCCCCTTGTGGTTGCTGAGGTGCCTGGACTTGCCCCTGTAGAGGCCTAGGTGTACCGTTCTGAGCCTGTAGTGGCATGAACACCCTGGCAGCTCCCTGGAGATGCTGAAGGGCCTGAACCTGTGGCTCTTCTCGGTCAGGTAGCCACCTTGGTTGAGAGGGTTCTCCATGCAGGACTCTAAGTGGTCTGCATCTACTGCTGGTAGGCAGTCTCAGAAGTTCATGAGTACAAGAAGGTCCCCTAGAAATAAATGCACAAATGGTTGTCATATAATTAGTGTTGTCAGTAGAGTGATGTCATTCAGGGGAGATGCTTTTATTTTTAAAGATGAACATTTTTCTGCAATAAAGATACTTCCACTACATCTTTCTTGAATCATTCCTGTAATGTCTGAAAGTTTTTACATTAGCAATATATTCAGTATTAATGGTCTGATAATCTACTTGATCATTCTATTGTCAGAAATTAAGGACTCTTTGAGTAGTAATAAAATTTTTTCCTCAACATTTCCATTCAAATATCTCTTGAAAATAGAGATCTGTTTTATTAGATCAGAGGATTAAGTTTCTTTGAGTTAAGCACAATATGGAATCAACTGTCTTACATGAATTGCTAACATCAAATTATATACGTAAGTTATCTAACGCACCTGAATCTTCTCATGGTATACTGGTCCTTAATAGCTTCTTCTCTTTCAAAGATCAGAGGTATTCCTTTTATGAAATAGAAAAGAATAATGCATAATAATCAACAGAGATGAATAAATCCACCTTAGTCAATTTGCACCCTTTACTGCTCAGGATGCTGAGTGAATTTACGACAAGAGGGCTGTAACCCTTCATATCACATCTACTGGTGGTGTAGACAATATCCTTATTCCTAGGCCTCCTTTTGCAGCACAGTTATTCCAAGATACTAATTTCTCTCTGCATAGGAAAAAAAATAGCAATCTGATTGCTGCAATTCTAAAGAGAAAAAAATTGAAAAATGTAAAGGGACAAAGGGACAAAGAGAAACTCTAGATGGTTGGTGAGCATGGCTTACAGGTGTGTACTATGGATGGAAGGACTTTATGGTTTGGGCCCACACCTATCTTTGGTCCTTTCAATGAGGATCTTGAAAATGAGGATCAGGATCTTTGGTCCTTTCAATGAGAAGGCAAAACTCTAAATTCTGGTTTTTACAACTAACACACTGAAAATGTTTGGTATCTTTCCTGTCACCTGTGCTATACTGAAATACAGACACTTACAGACAAAAGAGTTTTCTTTTGAATTTCCTACATTAGAAAGTTTAGGACAACTATATTGACATCTTCCATCAATTTCTATACAAATGTGACTTTTCCTGGAGATTACATTTTGGAAATTTTGCAACTCTGGAAATTAGTGAATTCTCAACTAGATGTGGTATCTTTCTGTGCCCATTTGAGATTGGTCAACTTTTATGATGATGTTTGTCCAATAAATTCTCTACCATGGTTAAATACATTAATTCCTTCTGCTTCTCACTCCAAAATAAGATATGTATAGTTATGCAGATAGAAGAAGATAGGCTGCAATCAATCCTATAGTGCATCTGAGAATGTCTGCTATCTTTTTCAGGCTCCCCACTTCCCATTCCTCTATCACTCAACTCTGCATATGGTGCCCTAAATTAAATGCAAAATATGGCATTTAACCTATAAAGTCGGAATTTCCTAAGTAGTTTCCTCTGGATTTGATGAATAACCATCCTGTCATTTTTGGCATTAATATCTAGAAGCTTAATTTTATTTGCATAAATGTGCTTTGTTAATTACATCTTAAAGTTGGAGATTCATACATAAAATCATCTATGTGCAGTTCACTGATACTACATCAAAAGTAGCAGTCAATAAGTGATTAATTATAAATCCATTTATCTAATTGGAGTTAACATATTAGATGAGAAAGAACAATAAGATATAGATTTTGTTATCTTCTGTTTATTTCTCCAGTTAGTTTTCTTAAAATAAAATTAGCACATCATAAAAGTATTATTGAGGTTTTCAAAGGCCTTTGTAAATATGAACACATCCTAGTTGAACTGGCAAAAATTTATAATCTTATGTGTCTGTGTGTGTGTGTGTGTGTGTGTGTGTGTGTGTGTATATATGATCAAGTAAGATATGATGAATTAAAAGCTAAATGTCAAAAGGCCTCAGACTTTAATTTCAACTTAATTCTTAAATATTATTTTTCCTAAAAAAAATAAAATTTTCTCTCATTTGAATATTTATTCCAGTAAAATGAAGATTTACATATCCTACCTTTTTTCTGTCTCTTCTTAATGATTCCAGTAAGATGCTTCTTTAATGACTCAACAACATGTCCTTCATTTTTTATATTCTGAACAAATGGGTGATGAAGCATGTTTGCAGAAGTAGGACGAAATAGGAAATTTTTTATCATGCACTTTTCCATGAAATCATGGAACTTGCGGGACCTAAAAGAAATGAATCAAAGAGGTAAAAGAGCATTCTCAGGTATGCCACACCTCCCACCTCCACCCACATGCCACTCTGTCACATTTTTGGAGAGAGTTGTCTTAGCTGTAATAGTCTTTTCAATAACCAGATATCCTATAGCTTGACAATGTACATTACACAGCAATGCCATTTAAGCCTCAGAAGAGACTAGAGTCAATGATACTTTCTACCCAAATAATAGTAGAAACTTCAGTGAGTTCAGAAGAATGTATGTGGTAAAATAGACAAGTGGTGGGATGGCAATTAAGTGGTTGATGTGATTTATGCAGACCATGAGACCAGACTGGTCATCCCACAGTAGTCATATTTTGAAGCCTGAGTGTTTTGCTTGACTATATGCACTTTGAACTCTAAAGCTGTCAATGTAATGATCCAGAAAAGGGTGTTAATAGCACCAGGACTGATTAATCTTATAAAATGGCCCATGGAAACATGTGACCAGAAAGCCTGAATCTGTGGGAAGGGTTAAATTTAATCACAAGGAAGAATGTCAGCAACTGAATCATAGTAACCACTTTTACCAGGGCAAGTAATATATACTGAGAATAAGAAAGAACTTCATGTACTAACTCCAAAAACTTCAGGAAAAAAGATTCCCAAGTTTAGTTGGGCTGTAGCACTCTGAGAGAACAAGTCGTCTTTAGGTTCTGTGGATGCTTAGTTTTATGGGTCAATCACTGACTGCCTATGTAAGCTCAATGAGAAACTTCACAAATGACTTCCATTGGTCCAGCCCATTACAGGAGACAAAACTGAATATGTCACTAATGCCAGGGAAGTATTGTCATCATAATATACCATGGAGAGTATTACTTCTAATTGGCTAGCTAGCTCTTAATGAACAGTACTCATTTAGACCCCTTAAGGTATCCGTTTTTAGGAAATATTGTCCAACAAGGATGTTGAAATAGGACTGATCAAATGAATTAAAACTTCTTTGCTATATAAAAATATCAAGTTACTGTGTTTAAAAGATTAAATCATTCATCTTTACCATCCACTGGATTTGACTTTGGGAGCAGATTCTCGCAAAATAACGAATAAGGCTTCCAAAGGTTGAAGGTTACACAGGGCTGCAAAGGAAAATAGATAAGTTCAGAATGAATAAGAAAGGTAACTACAGAACAAACTCCTAATTCCAGAGGGGATTCTCAGTGTTCTTCCACATATCATGTTGAATAGACACTGAAGAACAGATATGAAAGAAGGTAGTTAGAGGAAAAGCTGACTTTAATACAAGCTGTCCATTATATAAGATACTAAAGCTTCACTATTTCCAAAGACAAATAATAATAAATTACACTAGGTCAAATTTTTGAAATGTGTGATTGATGGTTTATATCTAGAGAAGTCAAAAATACAGGTGGAGACATGTACTCTTCTGTGTGTTTGTGTACTGCCACTATCCTCCAGTTGTAAAGCTGGAATATGTAATTATAGGCTGAAAAGTCAACCACACTAGTAACTATGCACAATAATATGCAAACAATGATTTAGGAGTCTAAAAAGATGAGAATAATCTGTTTTGGAAGCTAACAGTCCTAGGAAAAGAAGTAGATACAATGTAACTATTAAGAAGGGGCTTCCTAGGTGGCACTAGTGGTAAAGAACCCGTCTGCCAATGCAGGAGACATAAGAGACATGGGTTCAATCCCTGGGTCTGGAACATCTCCTAGATGAGGGCATGGCAACCCACTCAAGTATTCTTGCCTAGAGAATTCTCATGGACAGAGGACCCTGTTGGGCTACAGTCCATAGCACTGCAGAGTCGGACACGACTGAAGCAACTTAGCACGCACGCACAGCTATTAAGAACACACCCTTTAGATAAGATCATCTGTGTTCAAATCCTAATTCTACCTTTGTGACCTTGGGTATATTACTTACCTCTCTGTGCTTTGGTTAATTCATCTTAAAAACAGGAAATACATCAAGAATTCCTTCAAAGAGTTGTTATTTGGATTAAATAGCAACGTACCTATAAAACTGTCTGGCACAGAGTAAGCACTTAATAAATATTAGCTATTGATATTACAAGAAAGATTTTAACTACCTGGCACCTCAATTCTGTGCAAAATTACTAGACTTTCATTCTCTTTTTCAGAAACACAACCATACAAAGAAAAGCCTACTCCAATATTTGGTATATAAATTCATTACCTCATTGGCTTGGGAATTCTGGGCTTTTCAATAAGTGTTTAAATATGTGTCTCACTTTACTTATTTCCTCTTGTGTTTTGATTAAAGAAAACTGGCAGTGCAATAATTCCCCAAAGGAGAGCCATGGTGTAAATTTCACCTAATACTAAAAGTGTGTCATTCATGTGAGGACAATTTGATATTAATAACTCTTTAGAGGAATCTTTCCTCTCCCAAAATACATCTCAAAAAAAATAAAAAAAAATAAAAAAAAAAAACTTCAGTGCCAAATTGGCCTCTCATAGTAGTATAAAGAAAGTCCCCAGGGTAATTTCATTAGAGTAGTATAAAGGCAATTGTTCAAAAGTCAAGCTTTATATAAATTAATAGAAGGTGCAGTGACCTGATCTCCATATCTGACCCAGCTTTAATCCATGCCCATTCTGTGATATGTGATATTCCAAGGGACACCAGAAATTCTTGATTTTCCAAGGGACACCAGAGACTCTTAACAATTATATTACCATTATTTCTACTCCTTGAAATTACTCCCATTAGCCATGAAACACAGTGCTAAAACAGTAGATATTGAACAGAAGAAGCACGTAGGAACATGGGAACCTACAGGATCTGCTTGGAGAGGGAAAAGCAAAGCAGTTGCAAGCCCTGCCCCCTGAAATACACACTTCAGGCGTTTCTCTCACTTCTCATCAATACTATGAATGTGTTTATCATTTATATTCTTGGATTTAGGTATTGAGAACAGCAAATATGCCCTGTTTATGGGATTATACATTTGCTGGTTATTAATCATTTATACTCAAGTTCACATTCCACTTTTACTTTCCTACCAGAAAGCAGTAACCTGAGAGAATAGACTGCTGACAGGTTACTTCAATGAAGAGGAGGGGGAAATAAGAGAAAATGGAGCCTACTGAACAATGAGGGGCAATGGAATGGCTGCCAGGAGCACGGAAGGCACCAATGATAGCTGGACTGACTCCAAAGTGGGGGAGAAAGCTTCCTTCTCAATATTGCTAAGGATTGGCTCAATTAAAAGGAACTACTGGAGGATTTTCTTAACTGGCACAGTCTGAAGTGTGTAAGTGTAAGTGTTCAGAAACCTAAATATGCCATCAGTGAATATGTACTGGAACACCTTTAGATTCTGCTTTGTTATTACTATCATGACCAAATGTTATTGAGGCTAAATTGAGTCAATACTCAATCAGCCTAAAATAAGATATCTTAACAGAGAAAAATACAAGTTCTTCTTACAGACATGTCTGGCCATTCTGACTACGGCATTTCATAATTTGGGAAAGACCATCATTTATAGTTTGGCATGTGGTATGGCACCTGTGTGATCAGTACAAGCTGACTGGTACAAGTGCAGATTTGTACAGCATGTTTCCATAACTTTTAACCAACATCAAATATCATTACTCACGAGGAGCCCCTTCGGCCATTTCAATAGCAGTGATTCCCACGGACCACACATCACTCTGCAAAGGAAAAGACCAAAAAAAAAAAAAGTCACTTAAAAATGGGAAACAGATAGTATTTAGAATCTCTAAACAATCTTTCGCTGAGGAGAGGTACCAATGCCACAGCCATTTTATGGGTTTTCTTCATTATTGACTGATGTTAGAGGGAGATGTTATCTGGCCTTGTGACCAGCCAGTACTGTACTACACAAGTTGATATGGGTGGGGATTCAGTGAAAGGAAAATTTACCTTGGATGTATTGCTATTGTTACCTTAACTGGAATACCAAAAGGAATTTGCTGTAAAGAAGTCCAGTCACATACTACTAGTTCTAAAGAAGTCAGATCTTAGGCAAATGATTTAACACTCTGTACCTCAATTTTACTCTATGTAAATTAGGGCTTCCCTGGTGGCTCAAACGGTAAAGAATCCGCCTGCAATCCAGGAAACACAGGTGACATGGGTTTAATCCCTGTGTCAGGCAGATCCCCTGGAGAAGGGAATGGCTACTTACTCAAGTATTCTTACCTGGAGAATTCCAAGGACAGAGGAGCCTGGATGGCTACTGTCCATGGGGTCGCAAAGAGTCAGACATGACTGAGTAACTAACACTTTCTTTTTTTCATTTTCAAAATAGAGACGGTAATAATAGGATCCACGTTATAGAACTAGCATAAACATTAAATGAAATACTATATACATAAGCACTTTCAGGAGTTTCTTGAATCAGGAAACTGAGGACAGAATTATTATAATTCTAGGAAATTATACATTTTAGGAGGCTCTAGGAAATGACCTTCACTACTGTTAACTGTACTTTGTTTTTTAGAATGTAGAAAGGGCACAGGGCTAGAAGTGCACTGTTTGGCTTAATGACTCCTAGACAAGTTAACTGAATTCTTAAAATACCTGATTATAGATGTCTTAGCTTCAAAGAGTTGTTGTAATGATATAAGTTTAAGCTTTCTTTAAGTTATGTGGGATTGAAAATTAAAAATGTGTAATTAATATGGGTGAAAGTCCTTGGAAGACTGCCAAAAACTGTACAACTATAAAGCATTATTGTTACAGCAAGTCACTTAAAGAACATTATGCTTCCATTGTCTCCATAGCTCCTAATAGTATTGGCTCTCAATAGATCTGCTTGCAAATCAAGCAGAGGGCATTTAAGGGAAAAGGTAAAGAGATGAAATTTGAATTAATCAACTTTGAGTATTGAGTCCTAGGTTCCACACAACGAAACCACAATGAATTGTTTGGATGAGTTATGATGTGGAGAGTGAGTGTGGTTTTTCCAGTCTATAGCAAATGGAGTGTTTTCTTTCCATATCAGCTTTTTGAAATGTGTACATAGATGTATATTGTCCAAATTGTAGCTTCAGTGGAAATTTTAAGAAATAGCATAAATTGTTACTTAATTTGTCTATTCCACTGATTTTCTGTGGTTTGGAGCTGAACCATGCCAAGGACTTTCTCCATTACCCTGAGTAATCAAATTATTATTATTTTTTTTCTCTTTGGAGCTAAGTTACTGTGGGGATTAATAATTGGCTTTACATTTATTCAGTTTTAAATTTATAAAGCACTCTGTCCCTGGAAGTTAAATTTCCATATAAAGCCACATAATATGATATTCTTTACCAAGAAGTTGTAAGCAAGATGAACTAGGCATTCTTACTCAAATATGGATAACTCCCAATGGTCTACTTTGCCTACATTCTTAGAAAATATTATTTTTACACACATCATCAAACCACATATAGAAATAGTGACTAGTACTTCCTATTCAAGTAGTGGTTTTTATTCTTTTATTTCACAATTTAAAATAAAAAGTCAAAAGTGCTTTACAAATTTTGCTTCCTACTATTTGAATCCTTACACTTACTCTGTAATCATAGGAGCGTCTGGGGTCCTCATCACAGTCAATCACCTCAGGTGCCATCCAGTATGGTGTCCCAATGAAGCTATTCCTCCTCCCATTAATTCTGCTCACCTGGGCACTCACTCCAAAATCCACTGCAAAATTCATTTGTCAAAATAATTAATGAGTAACAAAAAGCTCAATAAGTTATTGCTTTAACTTGGAAAGCCAATACAAAAGCCACAATGGATAACAGATTTTCATTCCAGCCCAGCAAACTTTACCATGAAGTCTACTCCAGTAACACTGGGAAATAGGCTTTTGCTGGTATTTATGTTGGAAAGAGATTCAGCAGTGCTATTATAAATCTACAGTAGGTTTGGCTGAATGTTTACCATGAATATTAAAAATAAAGTTCAATCAGTATACTCTAAACCTCTGAAGTGATAACATATGTAGTGTTTGGACCTGCCACCAAGCTGGAAAAAGACCAGCACTATAAGCAACATCTAAGAAATAAAAAACTTATTAGTACTTTATTAGGAAGTCTCACTCATGATGTTAGAAAGTTCTACTACACCAATAAAGAAAAATAAATTTATGCTAAAATTTAGTTTAAGTTCTTCTACAGATCTTCTGAATCAGATGCAAATATTTAGTGTGGTATCCATATCTCAGCTTAGACTATTAAAGTTCAGTCTTCTATTCATCTGTGGGATATATTATATGAAAATATTTAGTATGGTATCCTCAGAAACAGACAGAAAAAAGGCTAAAGTAGACTGGGGTTATTTGGTCCAGAAAAAATAAGACATGGATGAAAAATGAAGTAGATTTTCTTATTTAGAATGGTTTCCAGGAATCTAGAGGATGGCTAGCAACCTTCACTGAAAAGTAGTTTAAAGAACTTAGGAAAAGAAAAGAAAAATTAAAAAGTTAAGAGTTTAAGGCAGTGTTAAAGGAAGGACTAATAAGAACAATATCAACACAATGTCCATAATACATGAAAAGTCATCATTGGGTGTTGCACAATCTCATTATCTAGATGCTTTTTTCTGAGAATAGGTTACATCAGAGTTCAGCATCCTCACTATCCCTGAGGGCCAACTTTAAGGGCCAAGAAATATCTATGAAGGCCATAAGCTTATATATGACATTCAAAGAAGAAAAGGAAATGAGAAAAGACTGGAAGAAAAGAGTGATAAATGGAAGAAAAAGGAAAAAAAGAAAAGCTGAAATTAAAAGTAGGGATGAGATCCCAACAGTGGCATCATTCACCTTTTCCTTACTGACTTAGGGACCAGAATATGAGGATTATTGATCAGTTGCAATTGCAATATAGTCATTGTCCAGTCTCTCTCCTTTCTGTTACTCCCTTTGGGTTTGGCTTCTTCAACCTTCTCCTTATAACTTGTCATTTAAAAATATTGTGGGATCTAAGAAATCTAAAAACCAATGTATAAGGATTATATATAGATAAGAAGCCTGGATAAATTTTAATCCAGTGCTAAAAGGTCTCTCCTACAAAGTCAAGAACATGATCTCGAGTGTGGGGACTTTGTGACAGATTTTTCAGAGGCTTTTCACTTACTTACAATTTCTCTTCTGTGATGCAGATGATAGGGTTGGCTAGCAACTTGACCCAGATATGTGGGAGCACTGCCACATGTGAACACAGAGTGTAGCCATGTGACATACTATATCCATGCTGCACATTTCACTGTGAGATCCAAATGACCCTTGTGTATTTTAACACAGTGTCTTAAAATTCTGTTTCTAGCTTTGTAGCTTTTAGACACAAGAGAACAATACATTTTCTTGAAATTACTTTTAACTTACTGCAAGAACAATTATTACCACATGCTTCTTCCACAAATATTCAGTGAAAAGCATTCTTAGTGAATGAACAAAATCTCTATTCTGGTTATATTTATTTGGCAGGAAAAATGGGAATGATCTTAAGATCATGCTAGAGATATGGTAGGGAAGCCCCTGGTGGCTCAGATGGTAAAGAGTCTGCCTGCAATGCAGAAGACCCGGTTTTGATCCTTGGGTCAGGCAAACCCCTGGAGAAGGAAATGGCAACCTGTTCCAGTATTCTTGCCTAGAGAACCCCAAGGACAGAGGAACTTGGTGGGCTACACCCCATGGGGTTGCGAAGAGTTGGACACAGCTGAGTGACTAATACACACACACACACACACACACACACTCACACACAGATATGGTAGGCAAGAATTGATATGACTAAATACAGGATTTGATGCCAATGATTTTATGTTCTGTATCAATGAGGTCATCTGCCATTACATAGTACTGACATTATTTATATGATATTATTTAGAAATCAACCAACAATATTTATTTTGAACATTAAAGAGCACAACATATTGTTCCCTGTGTGCCTGTGAGACAATATAACAATTATTTTCAATAAAGTATGCCATTCTGAACCCTGGAACTGAAAGCTAGAAACTCTGGATTTTAGATTTCTAATTCTGAATTTGATTTGTATATTACTGGAGCATCATTTCTAACTTATATCAGTTCTTTAAATATTCGAGGGAAAATTCCAATGAAGCAATTTGTGCTTAAGTAAATTTAAAAGTTCTTAGATATTCTTTGGAAAATATGGCTCTGTGATGTGGAAGCATTGTCTTTTTGTTTAATCCTTGTCCATGACACAGAAACTTGCACATGGTAAACACTCAATTAAATTGTTGAAATAAATACAATAGCAGATCCCACCAAGAGTACTGGAGTGGGTTGCTATGCCCTCCTCCAGGGGATTTTCCTGACCCCAGGGATCAAACTCACATCACCTGTATCTCCAGCATTGGCAGGTGGAATCTTTACCACTGAGCCGCCTGGTAAGCCCAATAGAAAGTAAAGCAATGACCAAAACGTAAAACCCCATTTCAAAGTTGTTGTTCCAAAAATGATTTCTGAGAAACAGTTAGGTGCATCTTTCTCTTATCCCACATCCCTTCCCAAACAAATTTTCAAATTTTGATTTATTTTGTAGGCAGGGACGACATAGCCTAAATAAGTAGGGGGGGATATTAGTGACATGAGAGAAAACAGTAATCTTGAAGGATTTTTCTCTGTTAAGATATTTTGGGGTTCATTTAAAGTATTACAAGAATAAACTTACCTAGTTTTACTTCAGCATTATGAGTCAGTAGCACATTTTGACCTTTGATGTCCCGGTGAATTACACGGTGTGAATGAAGATGCGCTAAGCCCTGCATATGCATACATATATACATTTATATAAAAAAGCAAGATCAATATATAGTTTTTCTCTTTTTCTGTTACTGTTCTTAGCATTTTTGGAAAGACTTTTGGTAAGAAAAATGGCCCAGATTTGCATTTTTTAGACAAAATTCTTCTTTAGGCTGGAACTACTACAACCAGTTCCCAGAAATAGTACTTTCAGCTATAAGGAAAGGAAAATAAATGAGGACACCCATGAAAGAGATAAACAACACCAAAAATTAATACTTGTATATATTGGGCCATTTACTTTCCTTTCTAGTCTCAATTTTTCCAACTAACCACATGAGTAAAGACCTGGATATCTGAACTATTGTAGCTCAGTCATTGTTTCACTCTACTTATCCAACCATTTGTTTAGTCCAAAATATTTTCAAGTCAACCTTGTAGGCTGAGAATTTGGAGGAATATGGAAATTCGCTTTAAAGTACTTGCCATTTGTATTGGTTTACCATGCTGTCTCCAGACCATTCACCACTAAAACTAACCCATGCCCTGACTTCAGTGATATTGCTCTACTTACTAACAGGAGATTAATAATAGAAATAACAGTGAAAACAGCTAATATCAATTGAGTCCTTATTCTTTGCCAAGCACTATGCTAAGCACTTTACATGAAATCAACTCTTAAATCCTTACAGCAATCTTTTAAGGAAGATGCTAATTCCATCCCAAATTACAGGTGATGAAAATGAGATTTGGAGAAATTAAGTAATTGACTCAGGGACACACAGCTAATACATGATGAACCAGAATTTAAACTCAGTCTATGCATTAGTATACTGCATTGGTCTTTATCTTTCTGGCTTACTTCACTCTGTAAAATGGGCTCAGTTTCATCCATCTTATTAGAACTGATTCAAATGAATTCTTTTTAATGGCTGAGTAATATTCCATAGTGTATATGTACCACAGTTTCTTTATCCATTTGTCTGCTGATGGGCATCTAGGTTGCTTCCATGTCCTGGCTATTATAAAAAGTGCTGCGATGAACATTGGGGAGTTTGCACTCTTAACTACATACATTATTATCATGAGTGAATCCAGTTAAGACAGCATTCTAATATTTTTATCAGTGATGCTATTCAGTTCTGTTAACATCCTTCTTGGATGACTCTAAGCACTTAAAACACAAAGAAAAATCTGAGTTTGATAGATCAAGAACACTGTCATTTTCATCCTTTGGTGTTCAAAATAAGGAATGTTTTAAGTTAAGACATTATTCAGAGAGGATATCTGTCTGCAAAAGAGTTGTAGATGATTTGAAGCCATTGAGTAAAACACAGATTTCTCAACCCATCTTAATCTCCAATGACAGTGCTATGCTTTAGAAAAAAAAAAAAAAAAGAACTCTAAAAATCACAACAACTTAACACTCTAAGTTATTATACCCAAGATCCACCAAACACTGTAGTCTAACTCTGAAAGGGCCATTAAAAGCCATGATTTTATTAGCTGGAGGCTAATTACTTTACAATATTGTAGTGGTTTTTGTCATACATTGACATGAATCAACTAATAAAAATAAACGGAAAAAAAAAAGCCATGATTTGGCATTTCACATTACGTGAAAGCTGCTTTCTCTAAAGCCTTTTGGTCTTTTTCAGTATTCTGATCCAGAAGTTTAGAATTTTTAAACCATCCTATATGAACAAGTGTAAGACACACTGTATATATTACCCCCAGGTTTTTTCAAGGTCAGGGGCAAATGACTATATGAATGCTCACCTGGAGAATTTCTCGGCAAATATAAGCAATCCAATCTTCCTTCAAACTCTGATTTCTGGTCATTCTCACTACATCAGTGACTGAGCCTGCTGCACATAACTCCATCACCATCTGCAGGGAAGGCAGCAAAGAAAGTATCAAGACTTAGAAAGTAGTTCTCTGAAAATGTCTGGAGAGTTTTAGTTCATATGGCTTACATGTATATGTTATGTTTAGACATTAAGATACTGCAAAGACTGGCTTAACTGTCTGGTAGGAAACTAATAGAATTAGAAGAACTGAAAAAAAATCCAAAGATCTCTGGAGGGAGAGAAAGGAGGTACCACACCAGAGATTTTTAAACCAGGAGGTGGGATCTGAGCTAAGCCTTGAAGGATAGGTTCTGTTCGGATATGCTGAGAAAGAAGAACATTCAGCTTATTGAAATCAGAATGAGCACATGCCCTCAGAAAAAAGCTTGCACAGGGCTAAGCCTGAGTGATGACTGGAGTAGAACAAAAAAGACAGTTGAGGGAATAGCTTGCGGGTGGAAAAACAGGATATGGAGGGGATCTCAAAACAATTTACACTTAAACATTGACTAGATTTGTTTTTATTGCTGTTTTCTTTTCTTTTTTTTGTTTTTTTTTCATTTATTTATATTAGTTGGAGGCTAATTACTTGACAATATTGTAGTGGTTTTTGCCATACACTGATATGAATCAGCCATGGGTTTACATGTGTTTATTTTCAAGTTTTAGAATATTTTCCCCAAGATACTGGCAAAATACAACCTGAAGGGGGAAACTGTCCGTTCCACTACTGTAGGGAAATTTTTTCCAAATAAACCGCTAAGGAAAGTCTATTTTAAGGCTAATATTCTGACAGTGTTTCATTCAGATTTTACTTTATTAACAAATGCAATTTCTCAGGAAATTTGTTTTTGCCACTAATGAATCAGGTGCCCAACTAGTAAATTTGCTTTCATATATTAGCTAACTAGAAGACTGACCAATGTGAAGGAGAATCTGACTATTATAATCAATTTCACAAACTTTTCTTTAAGTACAGGTTTTGCACTAGTGCCAATGTCAAATGTCAATACTACTTTGTCAGTAGAACAAGACATGCTTTTTTAAAAAAAAACTATAGGTAAGTTAATTATTGCCATAGATGAAAGGAAGTAAAAGGACAGGCCCCAAATCATGAATATTTAAAAGGTATACCTTATTTCCTTTTGGAATGCTAAGATTTTCCTTTCAGAAAATTACTTCCTTATTTTATATTTGTTCACAACTGATATAACACAGAGTCTTTTACCTGAGTACACTATTTCAATAAACGAAGATAAGAAAAGCAGCCTAACAAACCAGATACTGCAGATAAAGCACAAAAAGGTTAATTTTCATGTCTACTATATCGAATGGTTACAACATATACACTGTGGTATTGGAAGAAAGGGGCTCATTTTGAACCATGACAAATATGAATTAAAGTCATTCACTAAGGTGAACACTGGAAAATTTTGCCAGTATTACCCGACTCAGAAGAGTTCTACTATGAAAAGAATGCAAGACGTTCTCATTTTTCCTGACTTTGTATGCACAGTGACTATACTTTATAAATGGTAATTATTTTGTTATTTGCTTCCTAGCTGTTCAGATTTACATAGGAAAGAAAGTGTGAATGGTCCCAGGAAAACTCTTACCTCAACAAATAACTTTTGCATGCAGTGCCTATTTATCCTTCAGATATCAGTGTAAGAAAAAGTTTCTCATGGAAGAGTTTTCCTTTCCCTAACTTAGATTCCTTTGCTATTTGCCCACAAAAAAGCATGTTACTTCCCTTCTAACCAATTATACATTTATTTGTGTGATTATTTGATTGATATTTGTCTTCACAAATAGACTATAAGCTCCAGTGGGCCAGATCCATGGAAATTCAGCTTATGATTGTATCCTCAGCATCTAGGAAAAAGCCTGGAAACAGATAGCTTTCGAATGAATAGATGTTGTATGACTGAATTAATTGAGCACTGAGAAACATATCTAATAAGCAGACTGCCATACTGTCAAGAGAAAAAAAACTTGTAAAAATATATCTAAAGACAAATGCTGTATGCCCCTCCAAAAGAAAAAAAAAAAAACCAGTAGCCATGAAAAATGCACAGTGGTATTTAACAAAATTTGAACTGGCATTATCAGAGAATAGAGGATTTAGTTAACTGGACATTTGGGAGAAAATAGGTTTAAACTGAAGATCTCTAAATTTGAGGGTTCTCAAAATGTGATACCCAGATGAGTATCATCAACATAACTTGTAAACTTATTAAAAAGTGCAAACTTGTGGACTCCCTACCCCAGACTAACTGAATTAATAACTCCATGGGTGGGGCCCAGCAATCTGTTTTTATTAGGATCTCCATGAAATTCTGTTGCAGGCTAAAGTTTGAGAACCACAGCTTCAATTCAATCCCTTGTTGAAACCTTCCTATATTGCCCACTATCCTGCTTCTTAAAGTTCACATATAAAATGTAACAGAATCTTTCTCTGACTCTTAAAAATTCTGAAAAGTCTCAGGTGTTATTTAAAAGATACCACTCTTAACGTGGACTAGAAAGGCAAGAGAATGTACACGGACCCCAGATGATGTTCTAAATATTCCTTTTTAAATAAAGATATATTTGATTGAAGCTCACTTTCTTATGGTTTGATTATGTCGCCTATAGGAGAGGGCAGCAACAATTCTGGTAGCTGTAGCACGGGTTTCAGTTAGCTCTTAAAATGTATAGCTCATTGATTTGTAATTCATGATAGTATAGGCATGAAGCCTAAGAAAAGGATAAGTCAACTAACCATTTAGAAAAACAGTTTCTAGAAATTATGTTTAAAGATAATTGCACTTAGCAAACACTTAAATTGTACTCATATACTCATTCCAAGTGTCACTTAGAATAGATATTTATTATTCAGCCATTGGGCCCAAATCCATCAGGTAATCTCCTTAGTTATACCTTTAATTTATAAGCAAATGTATTAGCTACATAAAGTTAAAAGCAGCAAAACTCTATTTGAAAAGAAATATGTTAGATATTTCCAGTATTCATTTGAGTCTTCTCACATCCTACCCCTGAACCCCTTGCCAGTTAATTTACTTTTCCATATTTTATCACTCTCATTTCCAGGAATGAGAGCACATTTTTTTCATACTACTTTGAGCAGCTGCATGCTTAAGTTCTTCTGTAGGTGCACAAAAATGACATCTCAATTTATGAAAGTATATGTTCTGAAGTGAGACAGTCTTATGCAATAAGATTAAGGCAACTAAATACACACCCAAAGTTGATGTCTCTGGCCAGGGGGACTCAGCTTGAAAAATGCACCATAGAAGGATACAATGTTCTTGTGGAAAGAGTACTTCTTCAAAAGGTTGAGTTCAGTCCTGAGATCCTCTTCTTCATCCTACAGAATAAGGATAGTAAAATTCCTAAGCTATGCCACTCAATGACTATGGTATCCTAAGCTATAGTAGATCAAAGAAGGAGAATCAAATACCCCACAACAATGTATAATAAAATCTCAACTAGAATTCTCAGAATGGAGATGTGGGGTTAACTAGGAATTTGGGAGAAAATAAAGGTCAATTGAGTATCTTTTAATTCAATGGTTCTTAAAGTATGATCCCTGAACCAGCAGTGACCACTATATGAAGTTTGCACTAAATGGAATAACCCAATTAAACTGCAAAAGTCAATGGTTTTAGTATATTAAAAAAATTATTCAACCATTGAACATTTTTATCACCCCAAAAGGAAATCCCATACTTTTTAGCTATCACCCCCAAATTCTGCCACCACATCCCAGCTTCAAGCAACCACAAATATTTTTTCTATCTCTATAGATTTATCTATCCTTAACATTTTATATAAATGAAAATAATATAGTATATAAACTTTTATGACTAGTTTGTTTTCCCCCCAGGGTTCATCCATGTTGTAATACATATCAGTATTTCATTCTTTTTTATTTACCATTCATCAACTGAATGAGTTATTTCTACCTTTTATCTAGTATGAATAATGCTGCTATGAACATTCATTTCAACTTTAATGTAGATACATATTTTCATTTCCTTTTGGTATATACCTAGGAGTAAAATTGTTGGGTCAAATGGTAATGCTATATTTAACATTTTGATGAAATGTCAAACTGTTTTACATAGTGGCTATACAATTTTACATTCCCAAATGAATGATGGTTCTCATTTCTCTATACCCTCACTTCACACTCATTATTTTCTATTTAATTATTATAACACCATAGTGGGTGTAAAGTGATTATCTCATTGTAGTTTTGATTTTGCAACTCCCTGAAGACTGATGGAGTTAAGGATCTTTTCATGGGCTTATGAGCCATTTTATGATCATCAGAGGCATGTCTAATAAAATATCTTTGCCCCTATTTTTAATTTGGGTCACTTGTCTTTTTATGATTGAATTGTAAGATTTATTTATATATTCTATATATAAGTACTTTATAAGATATATGATTTGCAATTATTTTCTCCCATTCTGTGGGCAATCATTTTACTTTCATGATAGTGTCTTTTGAGACACAAAATTTTAAATTTTGATGAAGTCCAATTTATCGATTTCTTGTTTTGTTGTTTGTACTTTTGGTGTCATATCTAAGGATCTCTTATCAAATCCAAGGTCACCAAATGAACTCCAATCTTTTCTTCCAAACATTTTATAGTTTTAGATCTTACATTTAGGTTTTTTTATACATTTTGAGTTAATTTTCATAGAAAGCAGGGAACCAATTTCATTCTTTTACCTGTGGATATCCAGTTACCTCAGCATTATTTGTTGAAAAGTCTAGTCTTTCCCTATAAATCGTGTTTTCATTCATGTTGAAAATTAGTTGACCACAGATAAATGGAAATAATTCTATTTAACTGATCTACATCAAAAAAGCAAAAGAGTTCCAGAAAAACATCTATTTCTGCTTTATTGACTATGCTAAAGCCTTTCACTATGTGGATCACAATAAACTGTGGAAAATTCTGAAAGAGATGGGAATACTAGACCACCTGACCTGCCTTTTGAGAAACTTGTTTGCAGGTCAGGAAGCAACGGTCAGAACTGGACATGGAACAACAGACTGGTTCCAAATAGGAAAAGGAGTACGTCAAGGCTGTATATTGTCACCCTGCTTATTTAACTTATATGCAAAGTACATCATGAGAAACACTGGGCTGGAAGAAGCACAAGCTGGAATCAAGATTGCCAGGAGAAATATCAATAACCTCAGATATGCAGATGACACCACCCTTATGGCAGAAAGTGAAGAAGAACTTAAGAGCCTCTTGATGAACGTGAAAGAGGAGAGTGAAAAAGTTGGCTTAAAGTTCAACATTCAGAAAACTAAGATCATGGCATCTGGTCCCATCACTTTATGGCAAATAGATGGGGAAACAGTGATAGACTTTATTATTTTGGGCTCCAAAATCACTGCAGATGGTGATTGCAGCCATGAAATTAAAAGACGCTTACTCCTTGGAAGGAAAGTTATGACCAACCTAGACAGCATATTAAAAAGCAGAGACATTACTTTGCCAACAAAGGTCCGTCTAGTCAAGGCTATGGCTTTTTCAATAGTCATGTATGAATGTGAGAATTGGACTATAAAGAAAGCTGAGTGCCGAACAATTGATGCTTTTGAACTGTGGTATTGGAGAAAACTCTCGAGAGCCACTTGGACTGCAAGGAGATCCATCCTAAAGGAGACCAGTCCTGGGTGTTCATTGGAAGGACTGGTGTTGAAGCTGAAACTCCAGTACTTTGGTCACCTAATATGAAGAGCTGACCCATCTGAAAAGACCCTGATGCTGGGATTGAGAGCAGAAGGAGAAGGGGATGACAGAGGATGAGATGGTTGGATGGCATCACCGACTCAATGGACATGAGTTTGGGTAGGCTCCCGGGGTTGGTGATGGACAGGGAGACCTGGTGTGCTGCAGTTCATGGGGTTGCAAAGAGTTGGACATGACTGAGCTACTGAACTGAACTGCACTGATCTATATGTCTATCCTTATGCTTGTATCACATTGCCTTAACTGAATTTTAAAGTTTCTAGTTTGATTTGTCCTATAATTTTAAAAGATATGCTTAAATTCATTATTTTCCTAATCACTACAGTGGTAAATATATTAAAAAACTATCTATCAATCCAGTGGTCTGAATTCCTAGTAGCTATAAATTTCATTTCATTGCAAATAAAAAAAGCTCTCCTACAGCATCTATAAAAGTTCAATTTATATAACCTTTCCAGGAATACTCTCACTGTACAGAGTGAGATATATTTGTAGTATGTGAAGAAGAGAAGACTTTTAAAGATAAAGTTAAACTCCTGTTCTGAAATTCAGTGAAAAAGGATACCTTTGACTTATTCTGGGCAATGAATTAGAACATGGCCCACTGGCATTAAAAGTAATTAATGGGTGAACCTCTAACTATCTTTAGTTATCCCCAGCATTCTCCTCAATTAACTTGACTTGACAACCTTAAGGTAGTGGAAAATACATCTGTAGAACATTTTTTAGCATTTCCCTAGTATTTTCCAGTGGATTTATTCATAAACATTCAACAATTATAAAACAAATCTAGACACCTGAATGTCTTTGGGGGAGGGGATGGAGCCTTATTTCTCCACTTGGAAGCTCTAACATCAGGATTTGCATTTATTGTGTAATAAAGGCATGAAAATTAAGACAATCACCTGTAGCAGGAGAATTATATAGAAGTTCAGGTTCCAGTTTCACCCTAGCCCCCCAAGGAAGCTTGGTTGATAAGTTGCCTTCACATTCCCTTAACCTGTTTAGCTAAAGGCTAATCCTCATGGCTTTCATTCTTGCCATATAGGACCCTTAAACTTTCTGCTTCCCTTGTGATGTTGTTATTCTTTGAAATGATAACAATATCTGCCATCATATAGAAATAAACCTTAGAAACTAGCAATTCTAAATATAGAGGGTTACTCTCAGTTTCTAGCAAGGCACCAAGGTCTGCTGAGAGAAATATGAACTCATAAAGACTGCAATAAATAAGAATGAGATGATAAGGTGAGGATAAGAACACAAAGAACAGGTTAAAGAGAAGCGCAGGCCAGATTGAGTCCTTCAACTTGTTTGGTAGTTTGATATCAAAGAACTTACTTTTCTTTTTGAGCTAGAAACCTCATGTCCTCGAGCAGGAAGAGAACAGCTGGGCTCCTGGCGACTATGTAGTTGTATTTAACTATACTTTTATTCTTGTTATAGGTAGGCTAAATATTCTGGTGCCATTTTACCTATGAGAAACCTGACAACTAGAGAGGTAAGACCATTTTTCCAAGTACTTCTTAGCTATTTAGCAGTAGACTTGGCATTGGAACTCATGTTTCTTGACTTCCACACTACTGCTATTTTCGTAAACCCCTGATTAATGAGATGTGTGTGCAAGTCACAAACTTCTTACCCCAAAGGATTCAGGATGATTTAGAGATGCTAACTGGCCGATCAATTATTTTTCTTACTAAAATATATAATCAGAGAACTCAAAGCTCCCAACTAGAAAAACTTCTAAGAGTGGGTCTCCCACATAAATGTAAACTCCCCCAAAACCAATAAACCAAGATCAGACATGTTTGGAAAGCATTAGTATGTTTGCCATTCTCAATTAACAGGAAGTTGAGCTTGTGAGAAACACATAAGTATATTATATCCATCAGGCCAAGTGGGTAATTTAAAACTCTCACACATATCCCGGTAATATGATGCTATAGCATTTCCTGGCTCAAGGCCAGTTGATCCCAAGTGGCCTGAATATCCTGCTTTTTGTCAAGAAGAGGCAGCTCAAGGATGCCAAAACTTTGCATTTTCACCCAATTGCATTGCATTGCATTGCAATTGCATTGCAATTTCACCCAATTCTAAAATCTAAGTATTTTACCCTATAGAAAGACTTCAGAGAGAGTTTGGAGATGATCTTCAAATGAATTAACCCAAATATTTGATAAAACCAGAATTAGTGAAAAAATTATAATTTTCATACCTTACCTTTTACAGCTTTTTGATTAACATAAGCATTACCTCTTACATTTAGATATGCTTTGTCTCCCAAGAAACACTGTAAACAAAACAGGAGCCTGGTACTTTTAAACTAATCATTAAACTGTTTACTGATACTGTCTTAATATAACTAGAAAGTTCTTCTGGATCTGATTATTAATGGAAAAGCTTAGTTTTAAATGAGTCTGGAAGCATATTTATTAAGATACAAAAGGTTGAAAATATTTGAATACTAGATAGCTAACTGCAGGGGAGAAAATCAAGAAAAATGTCAATTATATTGTTAGAACAAAATTCTATATTTAGGCCCCCAGAATATTTTGATAGATCACTAACATCTAGATTATCAAGATCTACTGAAAAAGAACATCCTTTGCCAGAGCTTATTCTAGAGCCAGCAAATTATCAGAGTAATAGAGACTGCTTTGTAAGGCAGTTAAAAAGCTTCAGGTAGAAATCACCTTCCCATTCCTTCAAGTATTCAAGTGCTGTGTCAGATGTCTGAACACCCAGGCTGGGCAGCCTGTTGGTTTTCTGTCTATGACTGTTCTCTTACACAAGAAGAGAGTAGTCTTCAATGGGCTCACACATGATGGCAGTGTGTCTAAGAGTCTTGACGGGGGAAAAGCCAGTCAGTCCAGAATATCATGTAAAAGGTAGGAAAAGAATCTTGCCAAGGCCAATTTTAGACTTCCCTGGTGGCTCAGTCCGTAAGGAGTCTGCCTATAATGTACGAGACCTGGGTTTGTTCCCCCTGTCAGGAAGAACCCTTGGAGAATGGCATGGCAACACACTCCAGTATTCTTGTCTGGAGAATCTCATGGACAGAGGAGCCTGGTGGGCTACAGTCCATGGGGTTGCAAGAGTGGGACACGACGGAGTGACTAAGCACACAAGGCCAATTTTAGACAAAACTCACTCTTATTCCCATCATCTCTTTTGTTACTCTTCAGCTAGCGAGCTATCTGTGCTGTGAATTTACTTAGTACTTCACCTGCAGTCAACACTTACCTGTTCAGGGTACCATTTCTTCTAGGCTCTACTTTCCAAAGGATGCTAGTGTTCAAATATGATGAATGAATCTATGTCAGTACATTAAAAACATAAATATCGCTTTTAGGCAAGAAGAGTTTAGTGGTGGCCTTCTACAGATAATGATATAATACAAAGGGATTAGTTTAAAGTTGAAAATTAAAGGAAAGATGGCTTTGGACGCTAATGAAGACTTTCAGTACTCACACTGTATCTCCAGCCGACAGACTTTTGATATTTATTCACTCTCACTCGCCTTCCTATTTCAGGTAAAGGGGTCTGCAAAGCCAAGAACAAAACTTTATTAAATGCACTGGTACACTCTGAAAATGATTTATTCTTGAGTACTTTGTGCTTAAGTACTAAATGAAAGAGTAACATAATTCCTCTCTCAATTTTCACTAATAGTTTTAATTTAAAAAATCAGATTCTTATACACACAGAAACTTGGCAAAAAATTCATAGTAACAGATTTAGCTGCCATTTATGAAATAGTACAATTTGATGATTGTAAAGTGCTATTTCTTCTAACAAAGAAGGTAATTGACACTATCTATGGGCTAAACATAATTTTTAACTGTTTCAAGTCAGAGTATCTAAAACGTAGATTAAATGTAGGTCAAAATCTATTAAGTTGAAAAAAAGGGAATATGTATTTTAGAGGGTCTCACTCAAGGAGTACCAAGCTGATTATTTGGAAGTCGTAGTTTACAGGGTAAAATAAATCCATAACACCTCAAAATTCATTTGACATTTGCTGATGAAACAAAAAACATGCAACTCTTTAAATAGTTTCAGCAGTTCACTTCCTGCACAAATTGGAAAAGAACGGTTTATGAACGGTTTATGGTGTTGATTAACAATTCACTGACTATGTACACTTTTTCAAATATGATATTTTAGAATTTTCTTTTAGGTTTTAGTGAAGTGAAAATATTTTGACCTTTGTTATGCCCATGCTAATATTATCCTGAGAAAGTGAGGTACTCATGCTAAAGAAAGAGGACAGAAATCAGGGCTTAGCATAATCTATGACAATATATTATGACCCATGACACAGCTTTATGAATGTTAAGTCAGAACACTGCCAATTAAACTCTCTCTTGTGCATCTGTTAAAAAATACATGAAAAAAAGTGCATCTCAGACAAGTTCTTTTCCTTCTACCTGTCACTGAAAACCTAACGGACTGAGTTTTCAAAAGGAATTGTTGGGGAGGGAAAGAAATATGATAAAACAGAGGAGTAACGAAATATTAAGAGGAAATTTACTGTTTACTATGCATGGGAATAGATAATCAACCAGAAATAGACAGGAATATGGATTTTTTCATTTTTATAAAATACAAGAATATATAGGACTTTCGTTGTGATTACAATTTTATGTGTAAATGTAATAAATCAATAATAAAAATAATATACCTAGTGATAGAAATAATATTAAATTACAAATAAATGCAAATTAAGATAATTATATATAACAATGATGCAGAAAACAAATACAATATTTTCTGAGCTGTTTATCCCAAGACCACAGTCAACTAAGCAACAGAATACAGACAGGATGTAATATTACCTTACGAGCATTCATCACTTTCACAGCTGTAAATGCACCAGTCTTTTCATGGAGTCCCTGAAACATAAGATAGTAATAAACATTGAATACTGGCTATGTAATCCAGCAATCAAGAAGCAAAGTAAAAAATATTAAAATTAAATAAGGTTAAACACTGTAGTCTATTATGAAATATAAAGTATTATAGAGAGATGAACTATAATGTATTATATAAACCAAAGCATCCTGATGAAAAGTAAAAATTTCAGACTGGAGATAGGGAAAAAGGAAATGTTTTACTGAACATTTTTCAACTGATTATGTGGTACTATGCAGACAGATACTTCTATCGAACTCCTCTTCATATACTAAAAAAAAGTTTTTTCCATAATTATCACAGATAAGAGTGACACATAATTAATTCAATGGCCTATAAACCATTTAGTGTGTCTCAATCATATGAACCATAGATATTTATGAACAGAAGTTCTGAAAGATTCTTTCTTATTGAAAACCCTCTGAGTTCTAAGAACTAAATGCAAGTACAAGTTACAGATTCATAATTTTCAAAAATGAGCACAGAGGTTAGGAATAAGACTTCTTATTTTGTAACTAATGCCTTTTAAAATATTTCAAGCTGGAATCATAGAGAAAAATCAGTCTGATATTGATATGAGTAAGGCTTGAACTTGAAACAGATTTTTTTCCCCTAGGAGACTGCATTCTTTGGCTGGACTGGGTTAGACAATATTTCCCCAGAATTGAGGTTCACCCATAACTTCAGATTGTGACTTTTCTCAAAAACAGGGTCCTTGCAGATAAAATCAAGTTAAACGAGGTTGTATTAGATTACCATGGTCAATGACTGGTATGTTTATAAGAGAAAGGTGAGGGATATTTGGACACACACAGAAACAGAACATGGCCATATGAAGACAGGAAGAAAGTGGAGTGATGCAGCTATAAGCCAAATGATGCCAAGGATTGCTGGCAACCACTAGAAGCTAGGAAGAGGGAAGGAAGTATTCTTCCCTATAGCCTTTAGAGCGAGAATGGCTCTGCAGACTTATAGCCTCGAGAACTATGAGAGAATAAATTTCTGATGTTTAAAGCCACCTAATTTGTGGATTTGTCACTGCAAATGTAGTAAAATAATATGGGGGCAAAACAAAGAACTGTTAGTAGTCACAGATCTCAGGTGAAATACAGCCACATTTTTAAATGTAATAGAATGATCAGATGAGGGGGTGTGGTGTTTCTGGACAGTATTTTTAATATCTTGGGTAATGTGCCAAGTGAGTAGCTATGCAAGAGATCAAGATTCCTTGAATTCAGGACAGTGATCCTTAAATATATTGCTTATCTGTTGTCACACCTCTCCAATAAAAATATGTGCTTTGAAGTATATGAAAACAAAGTAGAAGTTTTCATATACTTTAGATGACTCCTACAAGTTTTCTCATCAAAATAAAGCCAACTGATCAAAAAGGTTGAAAGAAAAGAAGCCCACTCTACCATTACCACCAATGTTACATGAGCGTCAAAACTGTTTTTTCCATGATATGATTGATAGGATTTAATCCTGTACATTCAAGGTTACCTCAGTTCTATTGAACAAGCCACTGTTTGTAAATGAAGGTTTGTAAATGAAGACATGTGTCACAAACAGATCAGCAGGCTTTCAAAGAAATAAAGTAACTAGAAATACCAGCACTTTGAATTGAATTAGGCATTAAGCAGCTATACTGGTTAAATGGTTGAAGCACTGATGAGAAGTGGCATGGATTGTTGGTTTCAGTTTATGGAGTCAGGCCTGTGAGTTGGGTCAAGGCGGTTTTTATTCAACTGTGTTCTCAAAAAAAATGCTAAAGTTACTAACTATTGGTACCTCTGAATATGACCTTTTTTTTTTTTTTTTTTTGGAAACAGGGCCTTTGCAGATATAAGTAATTTTGCAGATAATGTCATACTGAATTAGTTCAGTTCAGTTCAGTTCAGTTGCTCAGTCGTGTCCGACTCTTTGCGACGCCATGAATCGCAGCACGCCAGGCCTCCCTGACCATCACCAACTCCCGGAGTTTACTCAAACTCATGCCCATTGAGTCGGTGATGCCATCCAGCCATCTCATCCTCTGTCGTCCCCTTCTCCTCCTGTCCCCAATCCCTCCCAGCCTTAGGGTCTTTTCCAATGAGTCAACTCTTCACATGAGGTGGCCATGGTACTGGAGTTTCAGCTTGAACATCGGTCCTTCCAATGAACACCCAGGACTAATCTCCTTTAGGATGGACTGGTTGGATCTCCTTGCAGTCCAAGGGACTCTCAAGAGTCTTCTCCATTGACATAAATTAGCCATGCATGTCAATATATGGCAAAAACCACTACAATATTGTAAGGTAATTAGCTTTAAACTAATAAAAATAAATGAAAAATAAAAAAGAGTCTTCTCCAACACCACAGTTCAAAAGCATCAATTTTTCGGTGCTCAGCTTTCTTCACAGTCCAACTCTCACATCCATACATGACCACTGGAAAAACCATAGCCTTGACCAGATGGACCTTTGTTGGCAAAGTAATGTCTCTGCTTTTTAATATGCTATCTAGGTTGGTCATAACTTTAGGGATGGCCCTAAAACCAATAACTAGTGACCTTATAATAAGGGGAAATTTTGGACACAGATACCCAGGGAGAATGCCATATGACGACAGAGGCAGAGATTCGACTGGTATGTCTACAAGGATTGTTGGCAATCACCCAAAGCTAGAAGAGGCAAGGAATCTTCCTTCCTAGTCCCTCCAGAGGGAGAATGGCCCTATAGTCACTTTGATTCTGGAATTTTAGCCTCTAGAATTGCGAGGGAATAAATTCCCTTTCTTTTAAGCCATCAAGTTTGTGGTTAGTTTGTTATAGCAGACCTTGAAAACTAGTACACAAGGCTAGCCTGATGGAAACTAAGCAAGGAAATGGGGCTGAACTTGGGATAGTGTTCAGAAATTAATGATCAAAGTATAAGGAAATATCTAGGATCAGGTGAGCAGTTTTGGGTGGAACATGACAGCTACCAAAGACTAGAATTTTTAAAGGAAATGAAAATATTGTAAGTTATTTGTTGATCAGAGAAAAGTAATTAATATTTTAGATATTAATGCCTTATCAGATAGATGATTTGCAAATATGTTCCCCCATTCTGTAGGTTGCCTTTTCATTTGTGCTGATGGTTTCTTTCGCTATGCAGAAGTTTTTTGCTTGATGTAGTCCCACTTAATTATTTTTGCTTTTGCTGCTTGTGCTTTTGGTGTCATATCCAAAAAATCCTTTTGAAGACCGATGTCAAGAAGTTTTTCCCACTATGTTCTCTTCTCAGGAGCTTTACAACTTCAGGTTAAGTCTTTAACCCATTTTGTGTTAACTTTCGAACTGGGGTAAGATAAGGGTCCAATTTTAATCTCTTGCATGTGGAAATTTAAATATGTTGGAAACTCCCACATTAATTTATAGATCTGGGAAAAATATATATTAAAACTTTTATCTATGCAGCCCTTATCATGACATAGAAAGTACTGTTTTTCTAATTATTCACATAAACACTTTCTAGTCAAAGTTTACTCACATCTGTATGCACAAATATAACATGCTGGAAACTGGTTCTCACACAGCCTTTAGAGGAGTTAAAATGTTTACCCCTTGATTCTAAGAGGTTTTTGTGAGCCAAACTACTATCCTGTGCAACACAAATATTTGGCATGTTAGCAAAGTGAAGGACAGGGAATCCTGGCATGTGGCAAGATCTACAGTGAATAAACCACAAAATTTTTAAACATATGGAACACACAGCCACCATATTCATGGCATATATTAGTGAGATAACATCTTTAAAAAGTGCCACCAATTGCCATAGAACAGAGAAAATCAACTTGGCTCCATCTTTATTATCTGGGTTTTATTCTCTCAACTGAAAACTACAATTATTTTTCTGATGAGACAAGATATGCTAATGCAGAGTCTTAAAAAACCATGCTCACTATGTCTATAGAGGAATTAAACCCCAGATTGTGGAACCAAGCACAGGGTTAACATGCCTAACCATTATGCAAGTTTTCGTAGAAGTCTAGAATATCCAGGCAATAAATGGAAAATTGCTGCCTGTTAACTTAGTATATCAGAGACTACTTTCTGTATCTTGACTTTTAAAATATTTTTTTATTTTAAATAGTAATTTCAGACTTAGAGAAAAGTTTTAAAGATAGTACAGAGTGCTTCTCTATATTCTTTACACTGTTTCTTTTAAATGTTAATATCTTAATGACCATGGCACAACTATCAAAACTAAGAAATTAATATTGGTCTAATACTCTTAACGACATTATAATCCTTATTAGGATTTCCTCAGTCTCCCCACTAACGTCCTTTTTGTCAGACCCAAAATGGGATCCTGCCTTCTATTTAGTTGTCATGTCTCCTTAGGCTTTTGTAATCTGTGATAGTGCTCAGTCTTTTCTGTTTTTCATGAGCTTGACACTTTTCAGAAGTACTGGTCAAGTATTCTATAGAACGTCCCTCACTTTGGGTTTGTCTGATGTTTTCTCATGACTAGACTGAGGTCACGGGTTTGAGGAAAGAACACCATGGGAGTGAAGTGCCTTTCTCATCACATCATGTCACAAGTACATGGTATGACCATAACTGATCATTGGTGATATTAACCTAGATCACTTGGTTTAAGTGATATCTGCTAGGTTTCTTTTTTCCCTATCTCCCCCTCTCATATTCTACTCATTCTATCAATCAGAAGTGATTGATGTTGGTTTCAAAGAGGGATAACACTATTCTTGAGCATTTATCTAGAGAACTTAGATGTCATCTTGAGATAAACTGTTTAGTGGTGCCATCTTGTGGTTTATTGAAGTTGTTATATGATCTTGATTTTAGCTGAAGGTCATGTTGTCATAAGCAGATTGCCTATCAAATAAGATGTTGAACTAGGACCAGCAAATTCTATTTCTAGGATGTGCCTTTTTTCAGTTACAATATATGCTTTATGAAAAATTAATTTAAAACACCATTTGTTGAAAACACACATAGAGAATGCTAAGAAAGGAGTTTGTTTTTTAATTCTAGATTGAACGTTAAATAATCTCACATTTCCCACTGGTCTTAGTGAATATTACACAGGAAAATCACAAAGAAAACCTTAAATTATAAATGTGGGGTTTTTTGGTCTGAGTTTCCTACCATCAGTAATTTCAATACTATCATATAGGAGCTACTAACTGCATTACAGTACAATGCTCCCTTAAATAGGGTTTGCAAACTAAGAATTTTTAATTCTCAAGCATCACAGTGCAAGAAGAAGAAAATTCCACTAGCTTTCATTCCTACCATAAGAAAAGAAATTCCTGCTTAAATCTTCTGCATACATTCACAGGCCCTCTCATATTTGAGTAATAGAAGATATGTAGTAACAATGTTTTGTAGCAATTTCCCGACTCTAAGCTCAGGCCTATTAACATCTGGAGTCAAATCACCTATATTTTCACCTTAGGCAACTGTCTGTCTTGTAACCAAGCTCATTTAACTTAAATTTCATTATTTTTAGATGCAGCTCATATGATACAAATTTTAGGGGCAAAAGAAGGTCAACTACTCAAAAAATCTCACTTCCACTCCACCCTACAATTCACTTCAAAGTATAAAAATCAGTATTATGGCCTCAATTTTATTAAAGAAATGAAACTCTCATACTATTCAAATGTTAGCTGAAAAAAACTGATTTATCATTGTTCATTTTCATTAACACTTTAGCATGAAAACAGTTAAGTGTTGACGGAGGAAGGAAAGTGCTAGAGTCTGAGGAGTTCCATGAGAGATTGCTCCTCAACCATAATAAAGGTAGCAAGTGTCTAGAATGGGGAGCAAGGTAAAGGTGTCTGAGAAGAGACTCTAAAAGTATGGAGGGAGAAAAAAAAAGAGGGGGTGGAGTGGAGAGGTAAAGAGACAAAACGTGCCAAGTCACAATTTTACGGGAGGAATTTACAGTGTTTAAGATGTATATATCTGAAACAATTACAGAATGAAACCAAATACAAAGACTACTTAATAAGATAAATTCTTGGGTCCAAAATATAGTCTAAATACAGTTTAAAGAGTTTGAGAGAATAAACATATGATACCACGTGAAGGTCTTAAATAAAGTCCTAAGAAATTTCTCTAATTTATGATCTCACAACTATTTTCTAGGATTATACTCTAAAATATAGTAATTAGGACAAATGTATTCTTTTTCCAGGACCATTTGAAATTATCCAGGAAAGAACATAAATTCCTCAATGTGTTGATTTCAATTTGGCAATGATTCATGTTCTTATTAATTAATTTAGATAACCAAATAAGCAGTGTTAGTCTTCTTCACAGGAAAAACAAAACTTTACTACTGTGCTATTGCTTGTCAATGGCTCCAAGCTGAATTTAAACATTGTGAATCTGTCCTTTGAACAGAAAGTGTGATATGTCTCTGAATTTAGGACACTAGTTACATATAAACCATTGTTAAAAGGTATATGTGTCTGCTTCAAACAAACAAAAATTGCAGGACAATCTTTACATACAAAACAAAATAAATGAAGGGATGACCATAAAAGAACTCTGGTTTACAAATGAACTTACACTAGCTTTCATTAAACACAAACTTTTCAAATTTATTTTCAGAAAGTGGAATTACCACATTTCAGATTACTTCCAATTTGAGGAAATATATCAGGAGTAATAAAGCAAGGTCAATTTGCAGATTGGTAATCCAGAATCAAACTACAGATTAGCCAATGAGTACAAAAGAAAATTGGTGGCTTCACTTGTGGCTCAGATGGTTAAGAATCCATCTGAAATGCAAGAGACCTGGGTTTGAACCCTGAGTCGGGAAGATCCCTGGAGAAGGGAATGGCAACCCACTCCAGTATTCTTGCCTGGGAAATCCCATGGACAGAGGAGCTGGTGGGCTATAGTCCATGGGGTCACAAAGAGCTGGGAATGACTGAGCAACTAAACAACAACAAATTACAAATTGTCAGTATCCTGGTCACTTGAAACTTAGCCTTACTTATTTCTAGTGAACCAGCCAGTCCATTGGGCTTTTTTTTTTTTTTCAGCCAGTCCATCATATTTCCTTTTGGTCACAGCATCTCAAGATTTCCATTTTTGTTTGATAGACTGCCCTCTGTCTTTGGACCTATTCAGATGGAGATAAATAGCTATCCCAGTTACTCATTGTGATTTCTGTTAGGAACTCTAGTATATTAATATAGAAGTGGAAGGAAGTGTAGGGAGAAGGATAGTAGTAGAACAGGGAACAGGTGATATCCCCAGGCAGGGCCAACATTCTCAAATCCTTTATAAGTATACAGAACCACACTGGGGCTTCTCTGGTAGCAGAGGCAGTAAAGAATCTGCCTGCAATGCGGGAAACCCGAATTCAATCTCTGGGTTGGGAAGATCCCATGGAGAAGGGAATGGCTACCCACTCCAGTATTCTTACCTGGAAAATTTCATGGACAGAGGAGACTGGTGGGCTACTGTCCATGGTGTCACAGAGTCTTGATGATGATAAGCAAGATATATGGGTAAATTAATTACATGCAGACAATTACAATGGAAAAATAAAGGCAATAAAGTCTAGGTCTCAAGCATATAATCAGATCAAAGATTTAGTCACTCCAACAATAAATTTGGATGAAAACATAAAAAGTTCTTGAAATTTGGGAATATATGTCTTTCATTTTGGTATCTCTAATACCTAGTAGAATGGCTGGTACCCTTTAAATGAATACTAATTGAGGGAATGATGAATACAGTAACTGGGAAGGCTTCCTGGAAGAGGTACAGTATCAATTGCACCATGAAGATGTCACAGCATTTGAACAGATTCTGAAGGGCAGAGTGGACCCAGTGAGTGACACACCATGAACAAAGGCTATGAAGTAATGCTGATTAGGAAGGCACAGCCAGAGAAGAAGAAAAGAAAAAAGTGGCAGTGGCCATGCAGAGAAGAAAGAAAAAAAGAATATGAGAGTGCACCTGTTTTTGTCTTGCCAGAAATTTCGGTGTAAATTTTTAAAAAATATAAAATCTTGTTTAAAAGAAGACAGAAGTAATCGTTGAGAAATCAGTCATTAGTAGTTAGCACTTCATGACTGGCTTTTGTTAGTTAACGGTCTAATGTAAAGCTCAGGGTGGTTAAGGCACTGAAACACCAGCACTGAATCGCAGTAATGATCAATTTCTTGGGGATTACACATTTTAAACCATAACAAATGATTTAAAATAGCAGTTGTGACAGCTGTGTTGGAAAAATCCATCATCTTGCAGCAGTTAATTACCATGTTTTTTCCCCAGAAAGAACACAAGACAGTCCTTGATGGCCTTGTAATTTTGATTAGGCTTAAAACTTTATTTTTAATAATGCAGTTAAAGGAAACTGCTGTGGAAAGACTGCCAACTATTCAGCAACTCCTACATAGTCCTTCTAGTTATTTGCTTTGCTTTCTGTTGGCAAATCTAAACCACATAATCCCCAGGGCATTCTTTCTTTCTTTTCATTTGGTTTTGTGGTGGCAGAAGGCCACAAGGTACTCACTGCACTCATATCCATTTGGTAACCTTGCTTTTCATTCACACAGTTTTGTCCTTCTAGTCATTTGTTTGTATTCTAGCTTTCTTCTAGCAAACAAACCAAGTGATGCTTCAAGGTCACCAAAAGTGCAGCCCTAAATGGCATCGACCATGTACTTCATGCTGTGCTCTGGATAACGTGGCTAACAGGATAATTTTCATCATGATTGTGTCTATGCAGAAAAACAAGGAAATGGGGTTCAAGAAAACTTTCAAAGGTTAGCACACCCATAATCTTGCTTCCATGCAGGGACTTTCTTTAACCAGTGTTTGAGATGGGAAGTAATGGTGGTTTGGTTATTTGAAAGTCTTTTCCTTTGCTTCTCCTTTTAGTCTTCATCACTACCAACAAGTTCAAGAACCCCAAAGGGACAGATGAATTTGGAGCAGTCAGAGTTTAGAGGTGTGGCCAAGACTGGAGAGGATCTAGCACAGATGATGAATGGGCCGAGTTGGGGAACGTATAAGGGAACGTGTCAACCACCCTACACCCCACCAGTTATCCATCAGGAAGATTTATTTATTCTAAAAATTGCCCAAGGAAGAGATGCAGCCTGTTTGGGGAGCTCCTTAAAGGAATTCCATAGACTTTAGATTTGCTTTTAAATGCTATAAGGAACTCACAGATGTGTACATGTTTGATAAGTGTTATTTGATAATTAAGAGAACTCACAGATGTGGACATGTTTGATAAGTGTTATTTGATAATTAAGAGAACTCACAGATGTGGACATGTTTGATAAGTGTTATTTGATAATTAAGATTATTAAGACACAATTTTTATAACTCCCTCAAAGTCTAGTATATACAGTACAGGGCCACAAAAATTGTGTTCATTAAATTTATTGAGGGGAATAACTCACAAGAGGCACTAATGAGAGTCTCTAATTTTATATTTACATGAGCATCCCATCACCACAAAAGTCTTGATACAACCAAATGTACCAAAGTTGAAAAATTCTTTTGGGGTGTGACTTTCTCCTTTTGGAGTGAATTCAGAATAAGCAGGATCAGGTATTTCTGGCTTTGAGAAGATGGAGCTTGGAGTTGAATAAATACTATTTTAACCTTGATGCCTTAGGATTGCAGGCTTCTACAATCAACTTGATACAACTTTCAGAAATTGCAATTGGGCAGAAACAGGAGCTACACTTCCTTCAAGAACAGTAACAAAGAGATTGTTGCTTGGATTTATATTTTTTAATGACACAGTTGTCACATTTAGGTCCCTTTGAAGAAGTATCATATCTTTATAAATATATTAGGAGATATAAGTGGCATTCATGTTATTTCAGCAACATAAATGAAATATATTTGAAGTTGGTACTTTATATTCCTGAGGCTTCATAAATTCCTTTTACTTAATTAATCTATTTACCTGTCCATCTCTGCTATTAGACTGGCAGTTCTTTAAAGGCAGATTTCCTCTCTGTATATCTTTATAGTCTAGCACAAAGCCTGGCATGTCACCATCACTCTGCAAGTATGCATTAAACTAAACCAAGTCAATCTCCATATGGAGCTCTAAATAAGGGAGGACATGCATGGGCACAGGTGTGTACATAATGGTGGAAGGGTGGTGTGCAAAGATAATTTTTATGCCAAGTTATGTGTGGGAAGATTTGGAGGGAGTTCAGTGTCCAATGTGCCTATGATATACTGGGGCTTTCTGACAAAGACTGAAATGTTGCACTGCACCATGGTACTCCAGGAACTCAAGGATCATTATTTGTCCATAGGTGAATTTCATTTTTGACTCTATAATCATTTTTGGGTTCCATTCTGAAGCCACTCGAAGTTCCTCAAAATCCTCTTCAATCAGAGACCATCCAGGAGACAATATGTGCTACTCAGAGGGCATGGAAGTGCCAAGGCTCTTGCCCAGTTGGTATATTTGATTTGCCTAATTCTTAACCTTGCTTTCCTTAACCCATGGCTACTACTTCCAAAGTTTCTTCATTAAAGATATGCTATTTACACCTCTTGTGGTTATATCTACTACAAGTACAAGAGATGATGAGCACTCCAAGTTCCTCACCTCTTTTTTTTTCCTAGCAAACTCCCAAATTACCCAAACCCTGGCTAGATGGAGCCAAAGAATATATACCGAAACACAAATTTTGTAGCTAAAAACCTTCTAACCACCAGCATAATCCAACAGAATAATGTTTTTCCTCATCCAGAAATTTGGGACAGTCATGGTCATGCTTATTAGAACTGTGAAAAGAGTCGGAAGAGGGCCTTGGTGGTTTCAGTGGCTATGTAGCTTAGAAACTGCCCTGTAATTTGAGGCAGTTATGTGTGCTTATACAGCAGCTTCAGCTGAGTTTTATTACCCTTGTTATTACTCCTGCCGGGAAAATTAGGTCAAAATATGTAGTAACATCATTTGCAAATGAAGCTGCTCCCTATCACTCTACAGCATTCAAAGAGCAAGCTGCACAAAATGGACAATAAAGTTCAATGTTCTTGGCTTCAGGATACACACAACATTTGCTGGAAATACATGGATAGCTACTAGTAGTCAACTAAGGGGAGATTTCATCACACTGCTATGTGACAAGCACATCAGCATCCACAGGGGACAAAAGTACAAAGCCATTGAGTATTTGTGCTACAAACGGGTGGCATCACAAAAACTTTGATGCTGATCACAAACTCAGGTTTAAAGTCACAGTCTGTAACTATGTTCATGCTGAGGAAACTGTGTAGGAACTCTGTGGGACTAGGGATCACACTATGCCAAATGTTCTGAAAACATTCCCAAACAGCTTTGTCTATAATATATGGTGAAATAATGATCAAGTGAGAGATGACGAATTACTTCTTCATGTGTGAAGCTTCTCCACAATGATTTTTCTCCCTCTGAAGGTCCATACACTAGAAAAATAACAAAGGAACTCAGCTACCAAAAGACACTTTTGTGTTCAGACTTTTTTCCCTCTAAGTTCCCACTTTCTTCCATTGTCATTGATAGTATCCTTTTTTTTTTTTTTTCTTTAAGGTTTGTCTGGGCTTGACCATGGGGTAGTTGGTGAGGGCATGGGCAAAGGCAAAGAATCAAACCCTCTATAAGCCAATAGTCTTCAGCATACACACAGACTGCTTTCTTTATGCAACGCATGAATCAGTTAACACTCATGCAAAATGCATTCCATCTGCCCAGACAGATGTAAGCTGCAGTGTTTTCAATTCTATCAAATAGCACAACTAGTTGAAAGAAAAAGACAGATGGGTAAGGAAAGAGACTCAACCAAAAACAGCAGTTTTGGCTCAAAATCTACCCAATCAAAACAGAATCCTCAACTTTCCCAGGTCTGTCGGCAGAGGTACAAACACAACACCTTCAGTATGAAGCTAAGGTGGAGAGGATGTTGATGACTTAAAGAGAAAAGTCCTTAAAAACTAAATTGTCTTTTTCTTTTTTTTATTCCATTTATTTTTATTAGTTGGAGGCTAATTACTTTACAATATTGTAGTGGTTTTTGTCATACATTGACATGAATCAGCCATGGATTAAAAAAAAAACAAAACTAAATTGTCTCCATGGTATACATGGTATACAGCGTGATTAGCAGTTCTCAAAGGCACCTTTGAGGCACCTCTATTTGACTGGGATGGGCACTAATGCTTAGGGAAATGCCAAGGAGAAGGGAAAGTGGAAAAAGAAGGAGTAATGGGGGAAGTGAGAGGACAGGCAGGGCATAGGAAAGATTGAGAAAGGAGATGAAGAGAGAAAAAACTGGCTTCCACAGAAGAGAGGCCAAGAAACACCAATAACCTTCAGGGTCTAATCAATGCTCCAAAGTATAAGTGTGAAGAAATTAAAGGACATTTTCCACCAATATTAATTTGGTAATTTACCACTAACTCCCAGCCTCTGCCAACCTTAAAATTTTGGGAGTCTTCATTCTTAAGAATGACTAAGATGACTTAAACCCTTAAACTGATCTTGAATTGACCTTTGTGGGCAATGCTCCATGCCCTAAATGTTTACTCCCTTAACACTCCACTCTGCTACCGCATTCCTTCATGATCCTGCTCTTGCCTTTTCAAAGTCAAAGCAATAGCTAATCTTCTCTTACTGATGTATTGGGAAGGTCTTGTTTAGTGAACTTCTTTCTCATCAAGAACTACATATGCATTTTAACTAGAGCTGTCTGCTTATTGGAGGGCTTTTTTTTTTTTTTAAACTCTAAGGAATTATCTAGGTAAAGGGAATTTCAGCACATCTTGGCAACTATAGTGCTGGATTTGCCAATAACATGCTGTTTACATCAAGTCTGCAGGAATGAAATCTGAAGAGTGTGAAATTAACTAAAAGGCTCAAAGTTAAACCCCTCAGTGTATCCCTCACAGTTGCGTAGCAGACAGAAGTGGGTGGGGAGAAATGATAGTGGGATATAGCCTCCCAAAACTGCTAAGTTGAAAACTGTAACATGATAAAAGGAGAATGATGCTAGTACACAGGGAAATAAAAGTACAGGAAGATCTTAGTTACAGCTAATCAAAAGAGGGAAGTCACTGAGGCAAGTCAAATCTAGCAAGGAAGCAATGGAAGACTAAGAGACTAAGGCAATAATAAGGCTAAAAACATAGATTTATATCAAATACCTTGCTATTTCAATAAAATCTCTGTGCTTGTTCACACACATACATATGGGGGTGGAACATTAGTGGGGGATGATGTGTGTGTGTGTCTATCAATGACAGTTTCCAGATTTGGAGGAAAAAACAAGTGAAATCCAAAGGACCATGGGGGCATGTGGAAATCAACTTTGCCTTCTTCACATTTTCAACTTTTTTCTTTTCTCCTTCAAATACTTTTGCCACTTTTTCCCTGCTATTTTTCTCCACCACTAGCATTAGCAACAGAGCCACAATTAAGCCCTAGATTCCCTTCCCAATCTAGTGTTTCTTTCACTCTTTCACACAACCTCCATATTTAAGAAGTATTTATTAAATCTTACCTATATCCTGGACACCAGGCATGACATAAAAATAAGTTACAGTTTCTACTTTTAAGTAATTTTATAAATAGTAATAAAGGTACATAAACTACCAAAATGCAGGAGACAAGGTGGCAACTATTATAAGGGTGCAAATGAGTCATTGATACTATCAGAATTATATTTAAGATTTTCCTATTGAAAATATTTCACAAATCCAGACTAGCATTCCTCTAAATCTGTTAGATCTTATGTGTCTGACTTCTTTCAAATTCCTAGAATATAACTGAAATCCTACATAACAGTTAAATTTTCTTAGGCCATAGGTTCTATGTGGTCTCATATTGATGGCAATGCCGCATATTTTTGTTATAAGCTTCAGGATGGATTCATTATAAAATCCAATGAGGTAAACTGCTAATATTTAGAGCATATAAGGAAAACAGCCAATATCACAGACTATTTGACTTTTAATGTTTCCATTTTTATTTATAATGGAAGAAAGGGTTTCATACGTAAACAGCTCTGTGAATTCAAATGCAGGCACAAATGTGCTGTTTAAATATTATTTTAACCAGCTAAGTGTTTCTCTGACAATGCTGAGACTTATTAAGTAATAGAAATACATTTGATGAAATTTATTTTCAGGGTGGGCTTGTGTAACTCAGGGACTGTGGCCTAATTCTGGAATTAGGCCACTATGTTTAGCTGGTCTATCTATAACCGTAGCAAGCTCAGTTTGGCTAATCATCAGATCTTTCAAAAGTATATATCACACCTGGCTTACGATCAGAGTATGGATTCCAGATAAGACACTTCACTCATACCTGTCTTGGGCAAAAGAGTATCTATCTGTATGATGTAGCTTTGGTTGTCATTTTGCCTTTTCAAGAGATTAAATATGTATATTATGATTCATTAATTTAGAATACTCAGAAAAGCCCATCTGAATTATTCCAAAATCTAACTTCATTATATTGATCCAGGTTGTCAAATAGACAACCTTAGTGAATCTACTTTAATGACTGGGTAAGAATGATTTTCAATTAGCTCATAAATACTATACCAAGGATAGTTTTTCACTATTTTTTACTGCATACAATCCAACAAAAATGATCAGACTGCTTGTTTCCAAAGCATTTTTCTAGGAAGTATGTGAAAATCTAGTGCTATCAAAGGATTTGAAAAAATTGTTATTCTAAACAGATTAAATAATCTTGTAAGTACCTATAATTTGCTTAACACTCTTCCCCAATCAACCAAGTATAAAGAATTATTATGCTATGTGTTTACTACTATTATTTGATAAGCATGGAAAGTTCAAAACAGCCCTTTCCTATTTAACCAAAATTATTGCTGGATTGGATAAATATCTGAGTGCATAAATATTTTTGAATGTATATTAAAACACTAATTTCTCTATGAATTAATTTATATATGTAAGTTTTTTATTTTTAAATGCATGAGGTTTTGTTACCGTTTTGTTGTTGCTTTCTAAATCGTACTGAATTTTGGTCAGAGACTATGTTCTGTAAGATATATTTTAAGATTTTCTTCATAGACAAACAATCAATTTTTCAAAATGTCACTTATGTGCTGGGAAACAATGTTTGTTCCCTAATAATAGCTGGTTGCAGAATTCTACTCATTTCTAAGAAATCAAGCTTGCTAATTATATTTTCATTAATTTTATTTTTGTCACCTTGGTCTTTAAAATTTTGAGACAGGTGTCAAAGTCTTCCATTGTAATTGGGAACAGACCAATTTAACCTTGTTATTCTATCAGTTTTTCTTCACTTCTGATACTTTAATATTTTACCAATATATTTAAAATTTCATAATTATACAAGCTTCTTTTAATAAAAATACACATAAGCCAGGAAAAAAATTATTAGAGTTCATAACACATATTAAAGCCTATCATGAATGAACTTCTCTTTATTACTTTTTGTTTTCCTTTGTTTTAAGCACTTGACTTACACTTTTTGAGAGCTATGCCACCTAGAGTACTCCCCAGGTTAAGCAGGGTTCCTTGGGCCAAACTTTGAAAGCAAAATAACTGACTGACTGGTTTTCCCCTGAATTGACATACAAATGGCTCTGTTGACAGAATCTAAAAGAAGAAAAGATTATCTAGCCATAGTAATGCCTAAAAAGCTGTAAGACAAATAAATATCTTTTTCCTAAACAAGTGTTTAACAGATACAGAAATAGAATTAGATACGTGCAAAGAAAGGGAGCAAAGGCAGATTTTTTTCTTTATTCCAATTTTATGAATACACAAATCCAATTCCTTTCAGGTTCAAATTACAGTATTCACATAACTAGTAGCTCGATAGCCTTCACCACTTGTGTGGGTTTAAATGTTTGCTGTACCTCACAACAGAGGCTGAAACATTGCAGGGTTTCCACAAGACAATTATTTAACAAAAGATTCCACTATCTCTCTATGTCCACAAATAGGATTTCACAAAGCCAAAGTATTCTGGTTTCAAGGGTCTTTGATAGTGGTATGGTCATGAGTCACTGTCAGGAGGTAATACAGAAGTTATTGTTCTTATTTATCCTATACTACAATTTATTCGACTGTGAACTATGAGAAGTCAGAAAATTCCTTATCTTTGTGGGGCAGTACCTGATAAAATGTGAACTCAGGGGCCCCCTCAGGGAGGATACTGTACTTGTGAAAACTGAAAGTTCCCTCCAAGGAATAAATTGCTATCTTCCACTACCTCTCCTCCTATCCTCCCCAACCTACCAGTCTAGGCATAAGCTTAGAAAAATAGTGAGTTTGTTTTATAATTGTCTGGCTGAAATGGAATCCTTGTAATATGCTTCAGCAGCTGTTAAGGAGTGCAACAACACTGAAGTTCAGGGGACATTCACAAATTAAAACAAACATCAGAGGCAATCATGAAGGGGGAAAACATTCCTGAAAATGACCTTGAAGTTAAGAGCTGTGTAGTAGAATGGAGTAGACCAATCTACTTTGACTGGGTGAAGTTGGAGACTGGGAGAAGCAAGGAAGGGGAGGAAGGGAAGGAAGGAAGGAAGGAGCGAGAGAAGCAGGAGGAGGAGAGGAGGAGGAAAAGGGGAAGGAGAGGGGGAGGAGGAGGAAGGGGGGAGGAAGAAGATGAAAGAAGGAAGAGAAAGAGGTGCAGAAGAAGAAAGACTCCTCTGAAGCAGGAGGAAGAGGAGGGAGGTAAGGAAAAGAGGGAGAAGGATGAGAAAGACTGACTCTATGAGAGTGGGCAAAGTGCACCCAAAGCAATTCATTTTACTAGTCCTTTCTGCTTAGTGTCTGTAAAGTTTACTAGTCTCACAACAAAATTCAGACACTCTAAATGAGCTAGGTTTATTCTCCCAAATTAACTCTGCCCTAACCAAGTCTTCCCTGATGGTTCAGTTGGTAAAGAATCCACCTGCAAGGCAGGAGACCCCAACTTGATTCCTGAGTTGGGAAGATCCCCTGGAGAAGGGATAGGCTACCCACTCCAGTGTTCTTGGGCCTCCCTTGTGGCTCAGCTGGTAAAGAATCCGCCTGCAATGCAGGAGACCCGGGTTTGATCCCTGGGTTGGGAAGATCCCCTGGAACAGGAAAAGGCTACCCACCTCAGCATTTTGGCCTAGAGAATTCCATGGACTGTATAGCCCATGGGGTCACAAAGAGTCAGACACGACTGAGCAACTTTCACTTTCAACCAAGTCTTGCCTTATAGAAAGTCAAATGGAAACTACTTTTCCTACCCTGATAAGTTTAACCACCAAATTATATCAATAAGATTATTTAGGTATTGAGAACACATATATATGGGTGCATGTGCATATGTGTTTCACTTAATAGATATATATTCATTAAAATTCGGATGGTTTGGTACATTTGCCACCAGCTAACATAAATGATAATTTTCTATAAAAATCAGATATATTCCTCTACCTGGGACATTTGATGGTTTCAGAGTTTTTCAACTAATACTTATTTCATTCCTTTTAACTTTAAAGGTTTTTAGAAACTTTCAGCTCAAACAATATGGAGAGATTTTTTTTAGGGTGAATAAATTTGCAACATTGAATAGGTATAACTGGGCAGTGGCCCATAGATATTTTAGGATCTCCCCTATACTTACAAGGTAATGAGATGTACTATATAACATTACAGACTAAATATCTGTCTTTTGTCTGTGTCCCAATTTGATTTTTGAAATTAAGCAGAGCTGAGAACTATGGGATCTTTCCTATAGGGATTTATAACTCTATGCACTGCAACTTCAGATATATAAACTCAGCATGTCCTTGCAGTATACATTCTAAATATAGTTATAATAACAGAGAAAAACTTTCAAAACCCCTTTTTAAAACTTTCCATTCAAATTACTACTTTATATTGCTATGCATGACACTGAATGACCATAGATAAAGGAAAGCTTAGAAGATCATCCTTTTGCAAAAAAATGACTCAATTTGGTTTAAACACATTTTTCTCCTGCATTAATGACCAAATTGACTCCAATGGCAGCAGAAGCTTTTGAGAGATGTTTTGGTGAGAAACAACAGTTTGAGAAATGTCAAGATGAGAAATGAAACTCTTCTAAATAGAATTCTTAGATTATTAGGCTCCCTTTTCCATGTGAAAAGGTACAAAAAGTATAGACTCCCCCCACTTCCACAAAGAGACTCTACTTAAGCCAATTTGAGCATTATCATTTTTTAAGGAGGATACTCTTTTAGAAAGAATAACAGAAATCACTGATGTGAAGGTAACTGAATCTTTCCAGGAAAGTTTAGAGGTATTAAGGTTGTAAAGCTGACAGAAAAGTTTCAGTGGTAAACTGGAAGACTGTCTTCAAATACAGACAGACAGACAGACAGACACACAGACACACACACACACACACACACACACACACATCCTGTGACTACAGAAAAGTGATAAAAAGGAAATAGGCTTTAATTAAAGCAGGAAAGATTTTGACTAAACAGCAGCAAGAATTCTTTGACAATTATAAGGATAACAAATGGGAATGGGTTACTTGTTTCTCACAGAGCCTTTTAAAAACTGTGTGTGTGTGTAACTATCTTGAAAGCTTGAAGTATGGCCAGTCTAAATGGAGAGTGTTAGTGTTGGAACAAAACTTACTATTCCCTGATATTAATAGTATTCAATAACACACTGCTTTCTTACCTTTTGCGACTCCAAGATCCTTTGAATTATTCCTAGTGTTTTTTCATAGTGACCTTCCTTCTTGCCTTTCAGGAAACATCACCAATGTAGCGCACAAGAGTGGACTAAGGTTTCATAAAAATCATGTATCATAACATCCTATAGCTTAACTATTATTCCTTGTCTTCCATTTATACATTATTGCTTTTGTTTTTTACAGGTCTATCATGTAGGATAAATGGAATATAAACTCTCCTGCTACTTTCTAATTTTTTAGTGATTACAATTCTTAATTCTCAAATCAGTCACTAACTATCTAGAAGGTTTAAGGACAGGTAAAGTATGAATTTGTTCAGTACTATGTAGGGCCTCTCTCACACAAATGTATTGCCACTGGAAACAAATTTAATCAATTTGCTGCAATACATTAAGAGCACAAAAAGCACAAGCTCCTCTACCCTGGTTTTAGCATCTGCCGCTAACTGTATCCATCATAAATGCTGACTTAGGAAAGCTATAGCCAGAAACACACTCATTTTAAAAAAACTAACTTTTTCTCTGTATAGTTTGCTTGTACAGCAAATGATCCATATCATAATACCAAAATATTCTGTCATCCATTGTTATTCTCTAAAATAAATTTATGAATAATCTCAGCCAAAGAAAGTTCTAAGGAAAGCAATTGGAAACTATAAAATATATTTCTTCATTTTGGAAATGTGTAACAAGTTTCCTTTTATTCTGACATATTTAGTGTCTTGTGATTATATTTCATTTCTATAGGATAATTATCTGGCTGTTTTTTTTTTATCACCTTTGTAATTTTAGTGGCTAACCAGTAAATGTTCTCTTTGTATTTACTAGAAGGCAGTCAATAATGACATTTATATATTACTGTATTTAAAACTAGCTCTTAGGTAATCCATTTCACAGCTAAGGCAAAACTACAGTAGAGAATAATTTACTATAACAAAGACCCAAATATAATTATTTTCAATATTAGAAATCATTCACTTTTTCTTTCTTGATGACAAAATTCTTTTAATAACTACTTTAAAGCAAGTAAGTTTGCATCTTATGACTTTCTTTTTGTGTGAAGCTCAAATACCTAAATTAAATTCATATCAGACATCATAAAATTGATAATATATTAATATTAAAACAAATTAAATAAACTCACATCTATATTTATGATCAAATGGATGTTGACAAGAGTGTTAAGACATTTGTGGAGAATAAGTTTTCTTCAACAAATGGTATTTGGATAACCTGAAAATGAATAAAGTTGTGCCCTTCCCTTATACTATACACAAAAATTAACTTGAAATGGATCAGTTACCTACATATAAGAGTCAAAACTAAAAAACCCTTAGAAGAAAACATGGGAGTAAATCTTTGGGACAATGAATCTGGTAATGGTTTCATAGAATAACTAAAGAAAATACAAATAAATTGGATTTCATGAAAATTGAATGAAAAGAAAACCCACAGAATGGGAGAAAATATTTGCAAATCATATACCTGATTAGGGACTTAAATTAGCAAAAGATTTGAGTAGACATTTACCCAAGGAAGAAGCACAAGCAGTCAATAAGTACATTAAAATATATTCAACACCAATAGTTATTGTGATGTCACTCAGTCATATCTGACTCTTTGCGACCCCATGGACTGTAGCCTACCACGCTCCTCTGTCCAAGGGATTTTCCAGGCAAGAATACTGGAGTGGGTTGCCATTTCCTTCTCCAGAGGATCTTCCCGACCCAGGGACTGAACCCAGGTCTTCTGCATTGTAGGCAGACACTTTACCATCTGAGCTACCAGGGAAGTCCAATAGTTATTACGTAATGCAAATCAAAGCCACAATGAGATACCACTCCATATAGCACTCCATATTATAGCCACAAGGAAGGTTATAATTTTTTTAATGAAAAAGAGTGTTGGTGAGGATGGAAAAAGTCAGAAATTTCATATACTTTCAGTGAGAATGTAAAATGTTCCAGGCATTGTGGAAAACTCTTATGGGTCTTCAAAAAGTCACATTCTTATCATGTGATTCAGCGATTCCATTCCAAGGTGTATACCCAATAGGATAGAAGGCATACAACCATGCAAAAAATTGTACATGAATCATCATAGCAACATTATCATAATAGTCAAAAACGTTGAAACACCCCAAGTCTCCATAAAAACTGAAGAATGGATAAAGTGTGCTATATTCATACAATAAAATATTATTCAGCTATTTAAAAAGAATGATGCACTAATTCACACTATAACATAATGAACCCTGAAAATAGTATGCTAAGTGAAAGTTATCTGGTCACAAAGGGTCACATATTGTAGGATTCTATTTATGTTAAATTTCTAGAATATACAAATATTTTGAGACAGTATATTAGTGACTGCCAGTGGCTGAGAAAACAGGGAATAAGGAATAATTGCATAATGGGTACAGGGTTTCTTTTGTGGGTGATGAAAAGATTGTGAAATCAGATAAAAGTCATGGTTGTACCAATTGGTGAATATACTAAAAAAAAAAAATACTGAATTACATACTTTAAAGAGGTGAAAATTATGTTAACTTTACCTCAATAAAGCTGTTATTTAAAAATGAAAGTTAAATAATGACAGTGGGAACATTAAGCATGAAACTCCTCTACTCTTTATTTGGCTGTGCTAGGTCTTAGTTGCAGCATGTGTGATCTTTTAATTGTGGCATATGAACTCCCTAGTTGTAGTATGTGGGATTTAGTTCCCTGATGAGGGATTGAACCCAGGCCCCCTGCATTGGGAGCAAGGAGTCTTAGCCACTGGACCACCAGGGAAGTCCCTTGAATCTCCTCTAGTCTTAACAGAATAATTTGTCCAAAGAAACAGCTTAATAATAGTAATCAATAATATATTAGAGTACACACACATATATGTTTAATCTCGTTGGACAGTGAAGCAAGCTCTGGTATGATAGAGTACGTTGGTCTTTGAATCTCAGATGTTTACCATAACATAATTATGTGACCAATTATTAGGCAAGCTACTTGACCACTCTGAATCTCAGTTTCCTCATCTGTAAAGCTGGAATGATATCTTTCCCACAGGAATGTTTTGGAGATCAAAAGAAATAACATACATAGAAGAAGTAGCTCAGTTCCTGACACAAAGCAAGCACCAAAAAAAAAAAAAAAAAAAAAAAAAAGAAAGAAAGAAACCAAAGAGAACGAATTCATTCAATGCAAGGTGCTGGGCTTGAGCTTTAAAAACAAATTAAGTCAAGGACTTCACCTTCAAGAAGTTCAGGGTCAACTAGGCTATTAAAAATGACCATTAACCAGGTTTGTTATTCTTTCCAAGCTTTCTGTGTAGCAAGGGCGACTCAGCTACCCATTTATCCCCTCAGAAGATTTCTGTACCCTCGCACTATTACACATATGATTATGGAAACATCAAGTAAGCTAGTGTGAAGAATTCTCCTTGTGCATGTTGTTATTAAGTGAACACTATAAAGCAGTTACTTCTCACCGGGGATATCTATATTATATGTTTTTAAGTATTTTACAATTAATTGAAGCCTGGCTTTCATGCACTCTGTTTAGGAACACATTCCAGTGTGTTTCTGAGATGCATAAAGACTTCTCAGTTGCTGCTGTTCTCTAAGTTCAAGCCACATTTTATCTTAACCACACCCTTGCTGGGTTATGAGTAGCTAAAATTATGCTGATGCTGGCTATATATAATTGTTTGAAAAGTCACTGACATAAAAACTCTAATTTATCACTAGACAATCTTATCTGGCAGGTTTCATTTACAGATGCTCTTTATAGGTTGAAGATAACCAAGTTCAACCAGAGAACATAGTTTGCCCTGGCCTTTTTCAAAATCATCATCTTATCAAGTTTATTATTTTAACGGATCTATTTGTGCCTGGAAATAGAAATCATGTCTCCTAAACATAATCAGGTTATATTAAAAGCATATATCAATACTGCTCAATGTATTGCTCTTTCATATTTAATACTGATACAATCAATGATACAGGTTTTTCTCATTTCTCTAACTGAAAGAGATCTTTTTGAGCGAGCAATCACAGGAAAGCAAGACAGTAAAACATTCTTAAAATAATACCCACTCCTCTTAGAGGCAATCTTTACTCTTCTAAGATGAGTATAATTCTCTTACACTGAAAATAACTGTTCATTAATTCACTTTCCCCTCTTCTGCCACTAGCTCAAAAAAAAAAAAAAAAAAAAACAAAAAAACAAAACAATTCCCAATGAAAGTGAAAACAATCCTAAAAAATATTAAACTGATAATAGTCTTTTTTTCACACTGACCAAAATGTCTTGAGTCAACCAGATTCTGATTTCAGCAACCCGATATTAATACATCACTTCGACCCAGGTGGCTCCATCTTGACCCAGACACTGCTATAGGCTAACAGATGTTTCTCAAATTTCACATGACATTATCCATTCCACCTGTTTCTGTGACAGATGATTTACTTTCTGACACTTAAACAAATCTCCTAACTCCTCCTCCCACCATCCCCCCCAAATCAGGTCACCTCAACAGAGAACTGCCTGAACTTAATGAGGTTCTAGTCCAACCTCTCAAACTTATAAGAGGCATAAACAACCTTCAGAAAGTGTAAGTAAACAGTGGTGTCACTTGGAGGAGGGGTGTAGCCAGTGGTGTGACTGAGCCTGAAATAATGCCTCTGGGGTTTCAGTCTCAATGCTCTTCTATAGCTACATAATTTTATCTCTATAGCATTTTGGAAATCTATCCATTCATTCAGCCACATATCTTTTAAATCCCTCCCTTTCAAATTTCAAGAAGCAAAACAAAATTAGAGATGGAGCACATTTTGGGAGGTCGGGTTTATCAAGGTATAATTTATATTAGTAAACTTTACCTGTTTTGGAGTATATTTCTATGTGTTTTGACAAACACAGTCATGTAACTGTCATCACAATCAAGATATAGAATAATCTCACTATCCTGGAAAATTCCCTTGTGGGGAGCACTTTATTCTTACTATTAATATATTGACAGTGCTGGTAATGAACTTTGCAGTTACTGGAAAGTTCTGTTTGACTAAATGTTTAGCTTAACTGTGAGGTAATCAAAAACATGTTTGGTTCCACTTTTGCTGAAAAGCTTTCTAAAATGCCAGGGTCAATTTGCTGCCTTATTAAGTAAAAAGAGAAAGGCAGGAGATATAGACCAGTTTACTCGATCAAGTAGGGTTCCTCAGGTGACAAGCCTGGGAGGAATTCTACCAAATGGGAGGGAGGAAGGAAGGGAGGAAGGGAGGAAGGGAGGAAGGGAGGAAGGCAAGAGGGAAGGAAGGGACAACAAAAGAGGAAGGTGAGATGGCAAAGAGAATTTTGCTTAATATATTTTGCAGACAGTCAGTCTTGAAGGTTGATATGGACAGAAGATTTGTAAAACTCTGGGGAATTTGTGCTCGCTTGCCAGCAAATGCCTGGAAATAGCTTTTTATGCTTGCTTTGCTATTTTCCTCCTTGTCCTACAAGTTATTTATGTAAAAAAACCCCAATAAATTAATGCTCCCTTAGGTTGGGTTTAACCAATCAACAAAGGACTTTAAGAAAAATTAGTTTTATTTCTTTTAAAAAATGTAGTTTTCCAACAAATTGATATAAATGCCATAAGGAGTTTTCCCCCCTTTGTGCCTCATACGTCCAGAAACTTAGATTTTTATTATTCATCTGTATGCATTATCTTATGTTAGATTACCAGGATAATTATCTTTATTTTTTTCCAAATTGGTTTCTGATCTCTCACCTTGATCTTAACAAATGCATATTAATATTTTATATTACCTCAAATTATCTGAAAAAGGCAAGGTTTAATTTATAAATTATTTACATCTAGTTGCTTGGTAGCTGGCTAAAAAGAGTAATAAGGAATCTGAATCAGTACCAACATTTTGCTTCTTAACTGATAGCCCATATTTTATGAGGAGTGTGATTCTATCAAAGATTACAAAGCAGTACTATTTTCTTAGTAGTAGATTAGAGCAATAAAAAATAAGGATTGCTTTAAAAGGAAATAAATCAATCTCAATTCCTTCAGTATGACGGTTATTGTTTCACTACTACTGCAGGACAAAGAACCATTAGACTCAAATAACTAATGACAATGATAAAATTTTAGATGGCTTTCTGTGTACCAGGTTCTGTTCTAACAATTGTTACATACATAAACTCAATTAATTTACTACTACCTTATGGGATAAGTAGTAGTATTATACCCACTGTGCAGATGAGAAAATTAAGAGGTCACATGCCCAAAATCACATAGGTACTTAAGTGGCAGAGCCAAGACACAAATTAAAAATCCAGATCCTATGTTTTGAATGATTGTACACTACTGCTTTCACTATTTGTTGTCATATAATTTTCTTAACTGAACCCAACAATCCATATACTGATCAAACTTACTTGATTCAGCATCTATTTGAAACAGCTTCACATGCAGGGATAGTTTAGATACTGCTATAGCTAAGAAGGGCTTCCCAGGTAGAGCTAGTGGTAAAGAAACCACCCACCAATGCAGGAGACATGAGACCTGGGTTCGATCCTGGGTCTGAAAGATCCCCTGGAGGAGGGCATGGCAACTCACTCCAGTATTCTTGCCTGGAAAATCCCCATGGACAGAGGACCCTGGCAAGCTACAATCCATAGGGTTGCAAAGAGTTGGACACAACTGAAGCGAATTAGCATGCACACATGTAGCTAAGAAAACCTGGCCCTTTTATCCTGAGGTACCTATTTCTGTCCCTAAAAAATCAGTGACCCTGTGGTGGTAGTATCCTTAGTTTGTTATATCATTTTTCTCTACTTGCAATTGCCTACAAGCATAATAAGCACTGATGTTGTCTTCTACTGCTGTTGCATCCATGAAGAGTCTTAAATAAGGAGCACGCAGATAGGCAATATTGATGTGATGCTGTAATCAAACATCCAGATGTTTAGCATCTTATGTACATGAGCACTAACCCTGTAACACAGTGGACTACAATGGGATTTCTCATGGCATTCCAGCAGCATTAGTGTTACTTTATTACAGATTGTTTACATACCATCGAAGATCAAATGGCAAAAATGGAAAATAAACAGAGTCACAGAATTTGGAATTCCTTTAAGAACTAGAATTCGAGCAGAGTTGTTAGATACCTAGGTTATCTTCTCAGCAAAGTTTCCTCATAAATTTATTGATTCTCAATATTTTGTAAGCAACTATTAATGTATCAACATAAAATAACTAGCTATATTTCCTAAGGTATAAATTCAAGGCTGTCCCCACAGAGTCCTTTTTAAAGGTGGAATGATTACAGGAGATAGATCAATAGAAGCAACAAAAAAGTTACTATCCCAAATTATCCTTTTGAGTGTGGTTGATAAACATGAAACTTGAAGAAAAATGGTAAAAAAAAAAAAAAAACAGTAATTATATTCATGAATCAAATGGCTATAATCAAAAGCTATAATGACTGCTGATTGACTAATAGTTATAGAATGACTATTCATACTAATATGCTTTAGTTTATTTATTAAATTTGTTGTTCCCTTAGTGTTAGGTACATTACAGAGGTGTTAAAAAGTGAGGCATGAAGAAAGATGTGAGACCTGAGTTAATATCTTAATTATACATTTTATCTTCCACAAAAAAAAACATGGTTTAGCAGGATTTCATATTATCTTCTGTCAGAATCAGAACACAATTAAAAAATATTACTGTCTCAATAAAAAGTGAGGCATGAATATCTAAAGGTCTCTACTGCCAATAATTTTCCTTTCATTCTTTTGTTTCATAAGATAAAGATCACAGTTTAGGAGACAGTCACCTGAGGAGACAATTATGTATGCTGCAAATGCAGACTTGTCTTTCAGTTAGAGGAGGTGAGGGGGCTTCAGGAGAAAGCTTCCAGAAACTCGACCCACCTTCAATACTCTCAATGAGAATACTTTCAGTGTCTTTTCCTTCTCTCCCACAACCCCCCACTCATTCATAGCTCCCTTTATAGGTACTTACTACAATAAGCACTGTATTACAATTATTTCTGAATTTTCTTCTAATTCAATTATGAAGATATTACTTTCCCTCCTTCCCCTAATTCTAGGTTTTCCTTCTTTCCAGAGAATTCCGTGCTTCCATTTTACCATTTGATATTGCTTCTTCCACTGAATCAAAATTCATTTTTTACCCTTGTTACTGAATCAAAGCACAGCAGTGCCAACCTCAATCCCTTTCTTCTTCTTTTCCCCTCTGTGCAATAGCTTATATATTAAAATGTGCACAGTTCATGAATGATTCCGTCAGGAAGACCAAAGGTATATTCCCTTCAGGTCACTAGGACATCTCAGTGTATATCTCTTAATTAAGATTAGTTTTGTAGACTCGTTTGTCCTGAATGGTGGTAACTAACCTTTTCTGAGTACTTTTTAAGTATCAGGTACTGTATCCTGTGAAGTAAGTATAATAATCCTTAATTTTACAGATGAGGCGGCTCAGATAGGTTAAGGAATTTTCCTAAGATCACACAGAAAGTGGCAGAGTTATGGTTAAAACCCAGGTCCGAGTGACTTCAAAGTACATGCTTTCTGCAATACCTTAAGCAGCTCCCGAAGGCAATCCGCATTTTATTTATTTAAAATAAGACTGAAGACAGCTGATACAACTGAGAATTCCCTTGTGCATACTGAAATGCAACCTCAGAGAGAGCAGAAGAACATTTATCATCTGACATGTGCACTTAGGATGTTAGGTACAAGACCATAGTGAACCTGGGTTTAGTAAACTTGGGTGCAAGTTAAAAGAAACACAGGTGAAGTGTACTTGACCATAAAAGGTTTGGTGCTTCCTGTGACTCAAATGATTAAGTTTCATGGGAAGCCCATTAATGAAATATAAAATTATATTCATGTAGCTTGCAGATGTTAGTGTTTCCTCAGTTTATTTCTGGGAATGTGTCTTGAGGTTATTGTGTCTTGAATGAAATAGCCAGCCATACAGTTAATCAGGAATTAATTTGGTCAAACAACTTGTTTGACAATGTTTCTTTTTTATTATATAATTGATTGACTAAGTAGGCTGGGATAGAACAATCTTTTGGTGGCAAAACAAAACAAAAAAAAGTCCTAAAATCACCTTCAAAGTAGTTCATTCTGTAAATCTTACCAGGAGAGGAGATCATACAGCTCTCTCCATTACCATCCTTAACTTCTGCCCTTTCTGAGGAGTCTTGCCCAGGTTTCCAGATCTGAAAGTTCTGCAGAAACATTTAGTGAATTCTAGCCCATCATCACAGGAAAATTTACTGCAGTATGCTGTTATAGTACTCCAAACCATGGCACTAAGCTGCCACACCTGACTTGCCAAGAAAGAACTTTGCGAAGACAGCCCCCAGATGCTACTCGACTGTGTATTAAGATGTAAGGAACAAATTGCTTAAGTTTCCAATTCACTAACAGGATACATATGCAAAGCAAGGAAAAGTAACTAATTCTATAATCAAAACCAGGGCTACATGTATTTCTAAACTTTTAGGGATTTGTGGTGTGGGAGTAGAGGAGTCAGGAGATTTCCTTTTATCAATGCCCAAGGACATGCTTTATAGTTTATAGTTTATTTTTACTGTGGAAGAGAGTCTTAATTACCTTTCTCAAGCCTATATCCTCTGAGAACCTAATCTGAAGGATAACCTATATATATGCATGTGCCTGACATGGTGATATATATCATAGCATGTGCCATAGAGGGACAAAAGAGCACCTTCATGGTCTGTGGCAACCAAGAATTTGTACCTCTAACAAGCTCCTGAGTGATACTAATGCTTCCAGTCCAGATGCCAAACTTTAGGAACCACTATATAAGGGTATTAACATGTGTATACATGTAACATGTATAAGGGTAGAATCAGTGCATCAACTGCTCTAAAATGTCATAAAAATAAAATAAAAGAAAAAAACAACTAAAGAGTCATTCCAAGGACCATTGAGACACTGCACTGAACCTTACAGGAAGAAATTGGTAAACCAGAGGAGGAAAATAAAAAAATTTCATTACTCAACTGATAGATGTGAATTCATCAGGGTGTAACAGGGTATTCAAAAAATTATTTTAAACACTATATCCCACCTTCCTTTGCTACTAAGACTGTTAAGGTCTTGAGGGTTTGGAGCAGTTGAGCATATTTCCAGTAAATCCATATTGACTAGATTTTAATTCCACTATATGATCTGCCAAGACTTTAGGACCAGATTCTGGGCTCCTATTTAGAAAGTGGTCCCCAATCATGCCACTTCAGCTGGCTTCCTTAATTAAAAACATTGGTGCTGCTTTAGGGAATAGATGCTAACTTGGGAGCAGGGGAAGTAAAAAAGAGTTCATGTGTTTGGCTTGGTTTAAATCCTGCTGCTTAGATTTGATATGTGCTTTAATCCCTCTTTTACATGGCCAAATATTAAAAAGAAAAAAAAATAATAAAAAGTCCAAGTCTCAAGTCATCTGACCAAAGAGCAAAGGGATGATCCAAGAGCAGATGAATCAAAACCACATTTTTAAGGGAACATAGTCTTTTAACTATATGCTGCTCAGGACATCTGGACAAATGGGCTTTACTGGTATCTGGAAAGAAAGATAAAATCATAGTAGAATTCAAGATTACCAATGTGCCTGAACAGCTTTTTAATTAAGCCAGAACTTTCACCAATTCACTATTTTTTCATTTAACTTAAAACAGTCAAATCTGCATGACCATTTTCCCCATCCCTTCTATCTAGCCTTCAGCCAGGACCACTGTGCTTGCATTTTTAGCATACTGAAAGGTTCTGACATGTCTTCTGAAAGGTTTCTTTCACCCAAGTCAGTTCTCCTCTATGCCAGAGGACGTAGTAGGACCCACAACTCTGACTGCGGTTCATACGAGCAAGAAGAAAATGGCATTTCAAAATGATTGAGAAAGTTGTTTTTCCATTGATTTAACATAGTTTAACTAATTTCCCTGAACTGACAAACTTAAAGTTGCTTCGAATATGCATCTGCATGTGCCTGTGTGCATGCATGCCTGTGTGTGTGTGTGTTTCTCTTCACTGAACAGGCCGAATCAGCCAGCTGTTAAATACTATGTAAGCTAAATGGTAGGGTTAAGTCCCTCCAGTCTTTCTCCTTTCCTTGCTTTGCATTTAAATGAACCCTTTGCATTAAATAAGGGTCAGTGGAGGGTCATTCTAAGCAAAGAAGACTTGAGCTTGTGAGAGTGAGAGAAACAGGCTCCCTCCATTAAGGGCAAATGGATAACCTCTGGCAAAGTGTATTTTGCCAACATCCCCAGCCCCCTCCATTTACTGACTCCTCCCACGTGGCTCTAAGGCTTTCTCTTACACAGGTGCTACATCTGGCTTTGCTTTCCTTGGGAACAACTCCCCATGTTACAAAACTTTCCCTCTCCCCTCTCTCACAGACATCAGAAATAATTTACCTGCCTTGTGCCCCATTTCCCTTGCAATTAGGGTGAGAGCTAATCTCATCTGCACTAAAGTGTTAATTAGTAGTTTAATGCATTACTTAATTTAGAATATGTGTGTACACAGGTCATTTCTGGTAAGATGTCTAAAGAAATGACTTTTTAATAATGGGGATTTCAAGGAATGTGGTAGGTTTGTCTTTGGGATATATATTTGGTTTGGGATAGCTTTCCTGAAACTCATACCATACTGAGTTAAATCTTTGCCCTCCTAGCACATATGCTTAATTTTTTCTACTTATGAAAAAAAATAATAAACCCTCTCTTGAGATTTCTAGTTTACGCATAGAATCTCAAGTTCCTCTAGGCAGTGGTTCCCAATCAGAATCTCTTAGAGTGGGTCTTGAATATTCACATTTTTAAGTGATTCCTCCCAAGGTTTTTAATATGCACTACTGCTTAAGAACCATGGAAATACAGAAGTCAGGGCATTCTGCTGCATCAGAAGGCATCAAACCCAGGCCTGATATTGTCTTTGCTCACAATGCTGCTTAAACAGAATTTCTCAATTCATGTCAAATTATGGATTGCTCTTGAAATAATGCGACACAAATCCAAGAAATCATTCATTCTCTTTCCCTCATTGCCTCTCACCCCTATTATTTATTATCAGTGGTTATTCAACTGGCTACAGGGCCATAAGGAATAGCACAGAGACATTTTAAAGATGAGGCAGGCCAGGACTTCACTTGAATTCACTGCTTTCAAGTGTTCACTGCCATCAAATGTATCTGGGACAAACTACTCAAAATTTTACATAATAATACAAACCATATGGAGATAAACATGGTGCAAATGGACTCTGGAAAGTCAACTAATAAGTTACTTTTATATTCCTCCAGATTCTGTCCATAAAAATTAAAGAGACTTGTAGCAGTCAAGGTTATTTACAACACTTTGAATTGTCAGTAACTAAAGAAAAAATAAGAGGGGATATAAAAAATAAATAAAAGAACCCGTCAAGACAGAGAAATGTAATGTGGGGCTAATGTGAGTAGAGGATTCATTTTTCAGAGGCTTAAGTAACTAAAGCCTGATTTAAAAAATATTTTTTATCCTTGCATTTTGATAAACACCGAAGGGCCTCCTTAATGTAAATTGAATAATATCCTTTACTCCTAGCTGTCACTCAGAAGAGTATGAAGGAATACATTTGAACATTTGAATCATCATTCTGATTTCAAAAACTATAGTTTTACTGGTATAATAGGACAAGAGTTATAACTAAAAATGTGGAATTATCACAGTTTTAGTCATAATCTGCTATGAGAGAAAATGAGGCATTTCATCTCAGCTCCCTATGAAGAAGTAGCATACTCAGGGGATGACTATCTGGGACTTAGAGCATTAACTAATATTTGAGAAGCCTTGAACAACTGAGTACAAGTTAGCAAGGGATAGAACATGGTATTCATAAAATAAAGCAAGGCTTTACACATTAGATATTTGACCTTAAGCAAGTCACATCTCCTCTCAGGGCTTGAGTTTTGTCATCTGTAAATAATCTGATCTCTAGGGAGTCCTTCCAGCTCTGTCCCTGCAGTTAGGTTTGATTCTTCCCCACTTGCCTCTGCTTTCTAACCAGAGAATATTAAAATAACTTTTATATGAGAAAGGCATTCCTCCATCAACTGTCTTGATGAAAGGCTTTTTGCCTATTCTTTCCTGGGGATAATAGCAGATGCACTGCATAATGGGTTTATTATCCCCGTTATTTTTGTGAAACTGCAGCTTAGAGATGATAAGTGACCCACCTCCTGGTCACTCACCTCATGGAGTTAAATTCAGATCTGTGTGACACGAAAACACATGCTCCCACTGTGGCATGGCAGGGGAGTAGACAGACTTGATTATCCAAGGATAGAAGCTGCATACTTCAAGTTTGTGTCAAAATAAGCCCCTACATGAATTTTTAGCTGACTACATAGAATCTATTCTATGAACCTATACTGAAACCTTCCTGACCAGGGCTCTCATCAAAGGAGTATGTGTACTCCTTTTAAGAAGTACTCCTTTTAAGAAATATGTGTCTACTGTCTAGATTTTTTTTTTTTGAGTGAAGTGCTTTTCCTCTTGAAATGGTATAGCACAATATTGATAGAATGTCTCTGTTCTGGTTGATTCCAAAATCTATATTGTGCACCAGATACTTTGCTATTGAAAGATTTTACATAAAATTTATTTTTAAAAATAAAAGCCAGTTCTCAGTGATAAAATTTAATTGAATCCTTCTTAAATATTTGCTATTTAGAACAGGCACTTCATGAATGGCTAATTAATTTCTCATGTAGCTTCTAATATTCCCCATAAAATATACCATGCAATTTGACTTTGTCAATTGACTGAAAATTCTCTAATTGACTCTGTTTTTATTAGAAAGTCTCTCTGAAATTGAATGGAGGAAAACAATAATGCCTGAAATGGAGAACAGTATACACTAGAGTCACTGGAACCTCATACATTCCTTCAGGGCTTGGTGGAACCACCTTCCAAGTTCTCATTGATCCAACTACATCATGTAGAAAGGTGTTACTTTTGTACTTACCAATTCTCTTGTAGTTTTCAACAGCATAGTTAAAAGTGAGGGCTTTGTAGGCCAGAGTGATCTGGTTTCAAACATGACTTGTCTACTTACTGTATGACTTTAGATAGGTTATTTAACTTCTCTATGCCTCAGTTTCACATGCAAAATAAGAATCATAAAATCTACCTCATGTGATTTCTCTAAGGCTCAAATCAGTTAATGCCTATAAGGAATATAGGATGGTGTCTGGTATACATTATGCACTTAATGGTAACTTGAACTGTTTGGGGCTAGGGTTCAAGATGGATTTTACTTTATATCTATACATTACACTGCATGGCATTCCCCACTTACTATTTAGGAACTACATCTTCCTGAAGCACTAGAAAAAGTTGATGATGGCAGAAGTTCCAATAAATGAAGTCACTGAGAGAGTTGGGAGATGATGACATTGCTTCAGGCTCTATTTCTCTGTCTACTGTGAACTCTTAGCAAATCCAGAGAGGGCATCATTAACAATGCCACATGAACTAGAGACTCCCCGGATATCACTGCCCCTTTTGGAATCTTAAAAGATCTACAGAAAGATTCTTCCTTTGCAAGTATCAGTTGTCCTTGAGAACATTCTCTGGGCCATCCTGAGGGAATTAGGGACAGCAAGATATGATGGTTGGATTTAAACAGTTCTGCTGGCAATCTCTCTCTATTTTGCACTGTAAATCAGTCATGCCCTATGTATCCTTCTTTCAGGTCAACCTCTCACTACACAGGCAAAATGATTTAACTCACAACTCTAAAAAGAAATGGACCACATGCAAAGCGGCTCTAAACAACACAAATGGTCCTTCTATGAAGAAACAACTCTGAATTGGAGCCAGCAATACCTTGGCCTGTGAAACAGAATAACATAAGATTGTTCACCTAAAAACAAAACAAACACTGACCGATATTGGCTGCAATAACACTAGGTGCTTGGGTCCATATTAGGCACAATAAAACTCGAGAGTGACTGATCAAGTTACCAGCCCGGTGCCCTTCCACTTTTAGAGTAAGGGGAAAAAAAGTTATATTGATTCTCTTTTTCAGCTCAGGGGACTGAGCAGGCAAAATGTTCTCCTTGGCACGTCAAAGAGAAATCTCTTCTTTCCTCTACTCAGACCCTCAGTAAAGAGAAAATTACACACTTGCGCTCTGTAGCCCCTACAGCAATCAACAAAGCAGCTTTGCTATGGAGCTTGAAGGCAGCACCAAACAACATTTGCTAGAAGAAGCAGGGAGAAGTAGCAGCTGTTTTGGGACCAGAAGACCACTCCTATCCAACCTTTGGCAGCTTCTTAGGTAGGCTGAACTGGCATTCTTTGCCATACTACAGCAGGTGGGCAAGACAATCTCTCTCTTATTTCTTAACACAGGGTTGGTGGGTGGTAAATCTGTGACCCAGGGAAAAGCTGTTCTAGATAGGGTTAGCAGATAAACTATAGGTTAGGTCCAGTAAAATTTGACCCTCAAATAAATAAATATTTTTAGCATAAGTATATACTTTTGGGATACATTGACACTAAAAAAAAATTGTTCCTTATCAAAATTCAAATTTAACTGGGCATCCTATATTTTTATTCATAAAATCTGGCAGCCCTTATTCTAAGTTCTGTCTTACCCTTCTATTTTTAATAACGTTTAAAAATTTTATATTGGAGTATAGTTGATTTACTATATTATTTCAGGTGTACAACAAAGTGATTTAGTTATACATCTACATATTTCTATTCTTTTTCAGATTCTTTTCCCATGTAGGTTATTACAGAGTATTGAGCTGAGTTCCCTGTGCTATACAGCAGGTCCCTGTTGATTATATATTTTAGTTGATTTTATATATTTTATATATAGTAGTGTGTATATGTTAATTTTTACTCTCCATTTCCCACAGTCCCCTATCTGATCATCAGGGCACTGGAATATAACCTTTGAATAAAGAAAACCAGAAAATATAGAAGAAATAAGTATAAAGAAGTTGAGAGCACATTACTATATTTACCAATATTGTTGAAAGGCGAATCATTTGCCTTTTTTTAAAAAATACAAACTCTCTTGATTTGTAGAGAGTGAGGAAGGCTTTACAATTCAGTTTCAACAGAATCATGTAAATGGTTACTTTGATATTTATTTCTTTAAATGAATTATCCTTTATAAATAAATTGGTCATATTCTAATTTATTTATGTAAACCCTGTCCCAACCCAACTCACCTTTCATGCCACTGCCAGATCCAAGAAGGTAAAGGAAACAGGGAGAGGTTAATTTGGAAAGTTCTGGTCTCATATGGGAACATCTTATCTGAAAGACCTCAGGGAGGTAGGTTGACAGCAAGTTATGTTTCTCCAACTTATGTCCCTTGATGTCCAAGCATCAAGATCTGTCTGAGAAGTCCCTTCTAAACACCATTTTGAAAAAATGTAAAACATCTATTTTCAACTTTAGTAAGGTTATGCATACTAGATGCCAACAACATTTTGGTAATTTCTGTTAAATAATCAGTCAACTAATTCTGTCAGTGTATTTTTGGAGGGGAATGGTGGTGGTGGTGAAGAAATCAGTCAAACCAATTTTCACATTGTGCTGGCTGGGGTAAACATAGACTCTGCTCCCTAAAAATATCACCACTCTATTTTTCACTTCTTTGAAACTACTTTGCACCTTTCTATTCCCATTTGTTAGTTCTGCCCTGAGTACAACTGAGGGGAGGATACAACTACCTCTTATTTGGTACCATATGTTGCACAAGATAAAAAGGAATAAATCCAGCATATATGTATGGTGTCCCTGACTTATGGGAGTTTCCCAAGGCACGGGACTAGGGACTAGAAAAATAACCCAACGACAAAGGTATATGTGTGCATATATACATATACACATATATCAGTGTGCGTGTGTGTGCTCGCTCAGTTGAGTCCGACTCTTTTGTGAGCCTATGGACTATAGCACACCAAGCTCCTCTGTTCATGGGATTTCCCAGGCATAACTACTGGAGTGGGTTGTATTTCCTACTCCAGGGGATCTTCCCCATCCAGGGATTGAACTCGTGTCTCCTGCATTGGAAGGCAGATTCTTTACCACTGAGCCACCAGGAAAGCCCATATATCAGTGTAGGGCCTTGCAAAATCCACATTACTAAAATTTTTAGAGTTTAATATTTTGGGGGCATGTAATTTTTTGAAACTCACTAAAATTTAAGGTAGTTTAAAACCCCATTACAGCAACTGGCAAGCATGGGTAGAAGGCTGAGAGAAGCAAAGACATTTGTAAGCTCTTATTTATGTGTTTTTCTTTCTAATGGCTGCCAATCTTCCAAGTCAGGAAATATTTGCACATGTTCTAGACATCTTCCTGAAGGTATGAGGCTCTCTTGAAACCATCCTTACACTTGGCTGTGCCAAAAACACTACAGCAAACTACAGTACCCCAAGAAAAAAAATACTCTTTCAGGCTTCCTAAATGACTCATTCAGCCTAGAGTAATAAAAAATAAGTAAGGTTAATATTTCCATCCTTTGGAAATATTTATCTCTACACAGTGTCACCTTTTTTTTAATATATGTATAGTCAGAGTAGAAAGTTACTTAGGTGGCATAATTTTTAAAGGCCAACCTGTCTCCAGCACTGGCTTAACAGGGTGTCATTAGACAATCCTTTCCATCAAGGCACATCTGCAGAGAGCCCCCATTAAAACGTGTTATTTGAAAATGGGTCACTTTGTATGCATCTTTTTAGTCACACAAAAAAATCATGGCAAGTACCCACGTATAGAAGGTATTTTACTAGTCTCAAAGAGATTATAAAGGTGATTCAAAAAGATTTACTGGACACACCTAATTGTCTCATAGTACCTACTTGTAGAATGACAACAATGATAATAAAAGGAGAAAATGAATGTAGGCAATAGAAAACATACTAAGACTTTACATTGAATTTTTTACTTGGCATATATCCCTGATGCTCTTTGTGCCTAATATCTGCAAGGCACTTTACGAGGTGCTCTGGAAGTATAGCCAAAATGAAAATGTCCTGGTCTCTGCCCCTGAAGAAATCTGTGAACTAGTTTTAAAGACTAATGAATTCCTATGCATCCACTCCAAGCTTTTGTAGCTGGTTTTCCACTGTCATTATAACACATTATTTTGTGACAAGGTGGAACTTGGAGGAACAAGGAGGAACTGGCTGCCTGCACAATTCTTGTAGAAATCAACCACCAGGAAAACCTCAAGTTGTAAGTTCTATTGAAACCCACATCTCCATCTGAAGGGATATTATAAGAATTTTACTTAAGCAGTACACTTGGTATTCACCACATCTCAATGCCAAACCTGACTCCATCTACCTGTTCAACTGTCTTCCTCTGCCAGCCTCTAGGCTGTAGCCATTTAGCCACTACATGAAATTTATTCCAGGCCAGATTGGGAGAAGTTGTGTTCTTGAGCAGGAAACAAATTATATATATATATATATATATATACACACACACTAAGTCGCTTCAGTTGTGTCTGACTTTTAAACCCTATGGACTATATAGCCTGCCAAGCTCCTCTGTCCATGGGTTTCTCCAGGCAAGAATACTTGAGTGGGTTGCCATGCCCTTCTATTTCCTGCAGCTCCTGCGTTGCAGGTGGATTCTTTATCACTAAGCCACCAGGGAAACATATATATATACACACACACACATACACACATATATATACATATATATAATTTCATCAATATTCCTAGAAATTAATATATTAGAAAATACATAAATTTTTATTTATTTATTTATTTTATTTTAAAAATCCCCACCAATCAGAAACCAATCATCCATAAAGGAGATCCTGAGGTTCTGTTTCATCTTTGGGAGACACTAATTTTAAATGATCATTTGTTGCCTCCCTCTTCCTTGAGGCTCCCAATAGGAGCAGTAACTGAAGCAAAATACCTCTGGCCTTGCTCACTGGACGAGAGTAAAGCATTAGCAAGCACTTATTTGCCTTCCTAGGGCTTCTAAGGGTTTGAGTAGGGATTTAGTCATGAGCTTCAAGTGTCCTATAAATCCCATCTGCTTGTCCCAGTCTACTTCCAGAATTCTACTAAGTCACTCAGACTAGAGTATGCCTTAGTGCCCATCATGATGCAAACAGGTATGTTGGAGGGACGTATCATAAATACTCTTCATTACTGACCTCAGCTCACCAATTTCCTGTAAACTTTTATATTTGGGCAGATGTTTGTTTCAATCGGCTGATCTACTTTACTTTTTACTCTGGCTTGTACCTGTTGAGCTGAACAGAATATAGTAAAGAACACAGACTTAGTGGCCAGGCAAATTTTGGGTTGACTGCTGGCTTTGAACTTACTAGCTTTGTTCAGTAACTCAAATTTTGGATCCTTAATTTCTTCTTTATGAGATGGGGGAGGTTAAAGATAACAATTGTACCTACTTCAAAGCACTCTTATGAGATATAAATAATACAGTGTAAATTAAACACTAGGCACAATGTAACACAGTGAATGTAACCTTTTTTTAATGGTACCAATTTTTAGGACACCAAGCTCACTATCTCTAAATTGACTAACATTTTATTCTCCATCATTTTTACTCACTCAATTTGTGTACCAAATATTTTTATTTTATTTTATTTTTTTTTCAGGGTTAGGAAAAGCTGTCCTTCTATAAGGACTCTCAGATGTGCCCTTTTTGATTGAGGTGGTGTTTTTGTTTTGTTTCTTTTCAGAGTTAATGATTTATATAAAACGTTAGTGGCAGTACTTAGAATATAATCAATCTTCTTTTCCCTTAGGGGAACCTGAATAATCCAAACTCCTTTTCCTACTGATAATGCAACTCTGTCTACAAATAACATACCTAAAAGGAGCTTTATTATTTTTTCAGCATGAATTACACATAAACCACCTCCATGTTATTATTTCTCCAATTGAAAAGACACAATTTATGCCTCATTGTTCCTCTCTTTCTCCATGCTCTGGTAGAGGAGGAATACAAAGTCCTGAGTGTAGCTGAGCAGAGAAAATAAGAGTACAGGCTAAATAACTACTTAATATTCTGACATTCTTTGATATTTTAGTATTATTTTACTCACAGGCCTCTTTATAAGAGACTGCCTTTAATGTAGCCCCAGGAATGTGAAAGTTTGAGAGCTTCCACTTTTAGTTTGAGGGCTTTGCTGGTAGCTCAGCATCCTCCTGCAATGCAAGCAATGTGGGTTCAATCCCTGGGTCAGGAAGATCATCTGGAGAAGGAAATAGCAACTCATTCCAGTATTTTTGCCTGGGAAATCCCATGCACAGAGGACCCTGGCAGACTACAGTCCATAGACTGTAGACCCCATAGGCTCACTAAAGAGTCGAACACAACTGAGTCACTAAATAGCTTTTGCTTTGTCACCTCCAGAGAGCTACAGTGGCACATTAATTTCTAAATGCTACTTTTGCATCACCCACAAAACTACCTTAATTACAGATACACAAATGTGGCATGAATGTTGAAAAACCCTAAAATCAAGTTAGGGTTCATTGTTATTTTCAAGAGTTAGAACTGCCTAAATGCTATCTTCCAAAGTATCTGTTTCATGAAGTGTGGTGAGAACCTGGTTAACTAGTTTCTAGTGGTCAACTGTTAGAGGATCAATGACAAAAGAAAGAACTGTTGATACCTCAATCACCTTCACTGAATTTACTGAGAATCTGACCACTGTGTCATATATATATAAAATATTCTATATAGTATGTGTGTGTGTGAAAGTCGCTCAGTCGTGTCCAACTCTTTGCAATCCCATGGACTATACAGTTCATGGAATTCTCTAGGCCAGAATACTGGAGTGGGTAGCCTTTCCCTTCTCCAAGGGATCTTCTCAACTCAGGGACTGAACCCAGGTCTCCCACATTGCAGGCGGATTTTCTACCAGTTGAGCCACAAGGGAAGCCCCCATATATATAATTATATATAAACATATGCTATGTATATTCATATATATGCATTTCATATATGTATGTATATACAAATGTATATGTTTAAATGTATAGTTCTATAAATATATGTACATTTATAGTATATATAAATATATATGCATGCATATGGAAAATAAACTTGATTGTCAATATATTCGACAAAGAGTACATTAATGTTTTTAGCAGTACTCCCACCAGTCATGAAACTTTGTACATCAGTTTCTAAGTAACTGTACTATTTTCCCCCTGCACACAAAGATTTATATTTTATTTACATTTTATAATTGGGATGTTTTTATCTGATTGAACAAAATCACTATGCTATAGTTTATTAGTCTCAGCTTTTGTTTAAAAATATATATTTGTCTCCATTCATTTAAATTTGTCTTCTCTGCTTGTAGAACTCATTTAGAAAATCAACTGAATTAAGTATATGAAGACATGAGACCATGATTTTTGGCATTACCCCAGCACACCAAACATAGAATTTCATTTTCTCTACATACATTTCTATGAACTCATTAAATAGTTAAGAGTAGTTGTGAAAAATTTTAATTGTGGTCTCTTTAGGGCACAAAAATTTTAATTCTGGTCTCTTTAGGAACTTTTATTATCACCTTTCATGCTATTGCTTTTTCCTCCCTCAAATTTTATCAGGAGGCAGAAGTAAATTTAGGTATAACACAAAAGGAAAAAAGACAAACCTAAAACTCAGGGACTGAGTTATATTCCACAGTTGGAGAGATGTCATGGCCAACACAGAAATACTCCATGTTTTCCAAGGCCTTTAGGCCTCAGCACTCTCCACTAATTTGGTCCCTTGAGTCTCCATTTATTTAGTGTATGTTGGTTCATTCACCCTCATTGCAAATACTCAACCTCAGTTCTCTTATTGAGGAAAAATGTAGTCCCGGAGTCTGAGTTAGAAGGTTCATTAGACTTTGCACATCCAGGAAAAAAAAAAAAATGGAGATCCCTATTTTCTTCCTCCTTTTGCCCACTTTCACACTTGCACTCCCTGTCCTTATTTTATTTCATGACTTCCTCCTTAATATAGAGCTACAATCATAGGGAAAATAACCTCCTTCTCTAGGTCCATTAAAACTAAATCAATAAAAATGACCATCTCTCCCCACCAAATGTCTTCTGATAATTTTTTTTCTTCTGATAATTCTAACCAGCACCTAGTACCTAACACAGTGCTTGGGACACAGTGAACATTCGATAAGTATTTCTAATTGTATTATGGAAAATTAAACATTCAAAACAATGTATTTATTTAATGGATAAATTTATGTTTCCTATGTGAGAGAAGCCTGAGGGTTACTTAAAATCCAATCCCTACTTTTGAGGCATATAATCACCAGGGGGCAATGTCATAGGAAGGAGGAGGAACAAAGAGAAGACTCTGGACTTAAGATACTGCACCAGGAAGGCACAACAGTCTAGTAAGCCTGTAGCCTCAACTCAGCTTCAGCTTCAGCTTCTGCTTATGAGTCTTGCAATGTATAATGAAATGCACAGTGTTATGCACTTTATGGCCGCTCAAGCAATATTTGTTGGCTGACTTAATTGAGCTATATTTGCAAAATGGCAAGGATGTGAGAAAACTTTCCTACCTAAAAAGAAAGCATTCACAGTGCTAGACATTTGGTAGGCAAATAAACAGTATAATTTCAGCCTAAAAGGAAAAATACTCAATCCCCTATCCAATAGGTCTAGTGGCAAGGCAACCCAAATGTCAGCACCATGTTTCTGAAACTTAATTTAAAATATGATAAATTGTATGTCATCCACTTTGAGGACATTTCTTTCCTGCCTTTCTGCTCCCACTCGCTGTCCCAACTTCACATCCAGAAAATGTAACTAGTAAACCTAAATATTACCTGTCTGGTGATATTTCCAAGTAAAAGCATTGTGTCAAGCAGTGATTTTAAAAAATCAAATTTGACAGGGATGTCTTGGACAGTGTTTTAAAAAGAAATTGCCATATTCAACAGTGCACTTCCAGAGAGCAAGCGATTTGGGAATTTGCTCATCATTGTAACGCCACCCACACCTTCTATATCTGACTTAATCCACTGAGTAGCAAGGAACAGGTGACTGCTGTAAGATCTCTCAAGGACGGATGCTTACTTATGCCCATCATGTTTTTAAGTTTTAGAACAATAAGATATTTGATACAGTCTATTCCTTCCACCAACAGTAACTGAGTTCTAACTAGGCATCAGGGACAAGTGAAAATTAAGCGCTTTAAAGTTTCACCGTATCTCAGCTGAATTATTCCTTTGCCTGAAATAACTACCTTAAACCTATTCCCACTCCTTTTCCTGCCCTCATCACCTGCAAATGGCAATGTGGGAACAGATGATTAAGGTTAGAAGTATAGTCAAGACTTCATGAAGATCAAGGCAAACTGGTTCACTCTGGCAATTCAGTTCATTGTCTTACCCCAACTGTATTCTGTGTAACAAAATGCTGTTAGGTAACAGTAACACAGAACTAAAGAGCCTCTTGATGAAAGTGAAAAAAGAGAGTGAAAAAGCTGACTTAAAACTCAACATTCAAAAAACGAAGAACACGGCATCCAGTCCCATCACTTCATGGCAAATAAATGGGGAAACAATGGAAACAGTGACAGACTTTATTTGGGGGGGGGCTCCAAAATCATTGCAGATGGTGACCGCAGTTATGAAATTAAAAGACACTTGCTTCTTGGAAGAAAAGTTATGACCAACCTAGACAGCATATTAGAAAACAGAGACATTACTTTGCTGACAAAGGTCCATCTAATCAAAGCGATGGTTTTTCCAGTAGTCATGTATGGGTGTGAGAGTTGGACTATAAAGAAAGCTGAGCACTGAAGAATTGATGCTTTTGAACTGTGGTGTTGGAGAAGACTCTTGAGAGTCCCTTGGACTGCAAGGAGATCCAACCAGTTCATCCTAAAGGAGATCAGTCCTGGGTGTTCATTGGAAGGACTGATGTTGAAGCTGAAACTCCAATACTTTGGCCACCTGATGAGAATAACTGACTCACTGGAAAAGACCCTGATGCTGGGAAAGTTGAAAGTGGGAGGAGAAAGGGACGACAGAGGATGAGATAGTTGGATGGCATCACCAACTCAATGGATATGAGTTTGAGTAAGCTCCAGGAGTTGATGATGGACAGGGAAACCTGGCATGCTACAGTCCATGGGTTCGCAAAGAGTCAGACACATCTGAGTGACTGAACTGACTGAACACATTGGGTATCATAGTAGTTACTGAGCTAAATATTAGGTCTTGCTATCAGGTAGTAAGGTGGAGGAAAGAATGGAAGCACATGATGATAATCATTTTATTTGGTGCAATGAGTAACTTCTCCACCTAACAGCCAATAATCAGCTTCTGTTTTGCAAGGTGGTGAAAGAACTATAGGATAGTTTTTACTATGCTCATAACACTAAGAATAAGTTTACATTTTATTGAGTTCCAGGCACTGTGCTAGGTGTATTGTTGAAGAGCCAAAAAAAAAAAAAAAAAAAACCAAAACTGCTGGAGGTTATCTAGTCAAACAGATTTATTTTATACTTGAGGAAATAGGCCCAAAAAAGTCAATCTACAAGTATTGTGTCAGTCAACAGCAGGGTCAGGTTGCCACTCACTGAGCTATCCTAAAAGGCCTTGGTCTCTCTCTTAACATTCCATATTCCATAGAATAACTACAGCCTCTCTGGGTATATTGATCTTTGGGAAACTGTTCATTTTTTAATAGTACCATTAAAAAAAGTTTCAAAGTAATTAATTTTTGTTAATATGGTCTCACATGGGCAAATTCTAAGTATTCTTCCAATTTGAATGACAATTCTTAAGCTATGAGACCAGAATCTAAAGGTGAAAAGGAAACTACATTTTATAACACTAGCAGAGTAAAAGAAAGAAAGAACTGCACTGTCTCCTAAAAAGAGAAAAGTAAAACCCACGATTTTAAATGAGGTTTATACTGGCAGGCGGCAGGAGAGGGTAGAAAGACAGGTATTTAATTAGAAGAAAAAGAAGGAAAGGAAAAGGGTTACAATGTGGAGTGTGCAACTCAGCCTTCATTTCAACATGCACAGACTTCAGCAGACAGCTGGAAACCTGCCAGAGAACGAGGCCTTGGAAACAAGCTGGAAGACATTGGAGAGACTTTAACCAAAACAAACACCAGCAGGGGATGTGGTTGGCAGAGCTGAAAAAGCAAAGGACTCTATGAGTCACTCCAACATTAATTTCGAATGTTATCATGCTTCCATTTTGTTATACAAGGTATTTATACATCATTTTATATACATATATATTCACATATATATACATATGCACATATATATTATTTAGGTAAAAAATAACATTACAATCATTGGAAATATGCAATTTAAAATATAGAAAAGTACATCCACTATCTCACTACTCTATTAATATTTAATTCACTATTTTAATGTGCAAATTTTTAACATAACTGTAATCACAATATAAAAATAATATGCAATATGTAACACTGTAAACATAGTTCTGTGCTGCTAGATAGCTTCATAAACATTGCTTTTCAGAGAACTGAGATATTAACTAAGTTAAGATAATTTACAAAGGGGAAATGATAAATGGTCAACAAAGGGTGGGGGAGATAGATTGGGAATTTGAGATTGACATGTACACACTGCTATATTTAAAATGGATAAACAACAAGGACCTACTGTATAGCACAGGGAACTATGCTCAGTATTATGTAACAACCAAAATGGGAAAGAATTTGAAAAAGAATAGATACATGTATAACTGAGTCATTTTGTTGTATATCTGGAACACAACAATGTTGATCAACTGTGCTCCAATACAAAATAAAAATTTTTTAAAAAGATTTTTAATGAACTGCTAAATGCCAAGTATGGGCTAGCCTTAGAGACCAGTACTCTTAAAACAGTCAAAAGCTTTTCTCCACACATTTATGGTCCTGACCTGGTATAGAGAAGCCCTTGCAGTAGGAAAAATGTGAAACCATATCCAATTTCTCTCCCTCTCACCCATTCAGTAAAAGCCCTAAGCTTTAGGGGAAGGGCACCAAATGCTGCTCCTTCCAGGGTATAGGTGAAGACCTGATATAGCTGGGGGAAATATAAAAACATATTCAGTCCTCTACTTCTGGGGGAAGCACAGGAATCATTCCTAGATCCAAGCCATTTAGAGGTGTCTCACTAGTAACAGAAGAGCAGGTTAAGTAAGAAGGTCCCACTCTCATGACCTAGAGGCACAGGATCTGCCTAAGACAGGGGTTGAATCAGGAAAACAGAGAACTCTTCCCTGCCCTACTAGATGCTTAGTTGCTCAGTCATGTCTGATTTTTTGCTACCCCATGGACAGTAGTTCGCCAATCCATGGGATTTTCCAGGCAAGAATATTGGAGTGGGTTGCCATTCCCTTCTCCAGGGCATCTTCCTGACCCTAGTAAGAAGGGATAGCAATATACATACCTCTGGGGGAGGCAGGAGAGCACTGGGTGAGTATCTTTGAAGCACAGAGCACAAAGAAAAACTAAAGCTCATATCCCAGAAACTCAGAGTCCCCTGAGATGGTAAACACCCCCACAAAATACACACACACACAGAGGCACATGCGTGTGCACACAAAACAAAAATAAAAACAAACCCCCTATACATTTCATATTTAAACTGCTGAAAAACAAAGAAGAAAAATTTTAAAGGCAGCCGGAAGAAAAACACAAAGGAACAAAGACAAGAATGACAGCAGACTTCAGAAAACATGCAAGCCAGAAGACAATAGAGTATTATCATTAAAGTGCTGAAAGGAAAAACAGTAACTGTCAACCCCAAATTCTATATCCAATGTAAATATCTTTTGAAAATGGAGAGACTTTTCACATAAAGGCAGAGACTTAATTACCAGAAGCCCTGCACTATAAGAAATGTTTGAGGAAGTTCTTCAGGCTTAAGGATATCATACACAGAAACTTCGATTTAACCAAATAAATGATGATACCAGAAATAGCTCAAATGAGTATAAATATAATTTTTCTTCCTTTTAAATTGCTCTAAAAGACAACTAACTAAATAAAAAGTAGTAGTATTGAGTAGAGGGAACAGAGTAGTAGTAGTATGGGTTTATATCATATATAAGAACAAAATATATAATAACTATAAGCATAGTACACAAGCTGGGATACCACAGAGGGAAGTGGTAGAATATTACTTGAAGGTATACTGTGTAATATAAGATGGATATTGAAAAATCTTGATTATGGTAGTAGTTACATGATTGGACATATTTGTCCAAACTCATGAAATTGTTCACTTACAAGGATGAATTTTTCCAAGTGTAAACTATACCTCAATAAACCCTAGCTTAAAAGAAAGAATTATTATGCACAACTCACCTTTAACCCTCTTGACTTTTCTTCTTCTTATGGCATCACAATTCTGATGACTGCTGATGAAAAACCATCTTTTTGTGTTATCTAGACTTACCTTTGCTTTTTGCCTTATAAAACTGAGGGTTTTATTCCTAATATCTGATGGTGAAGAGAGCTATATACCTTCAAATGAAAGAAAGTGCTCAAATACACACACACTTAAATACACACCCCTGAGGAATTAAAACATGTGTAGAGCCATGGATATGACAAACGTGCCATAAAAAAGAGAAACTTGTATGCATAAGGTATAGGAATCTATGCACAAGGTGGCAAAATTTGCTTAGATCACACAAATGTTAACTAATCATTCAGTCTGGATGCAACTGGGATAACATAAACAATACATTTGCATCTGTATCACATCACTGTCTAAAGCTTATTGTTTCTGTTAATAGGTTAGGTCAAAATAACTTAAGAAAACTTTTACCATGAATATTGACATTCTCTGTTCCTTATACTCACCAAGTTTCTTTCTACTTTTAGGACTCCTCCACAATTCTATTTCTACTACTCAGTGTCTGTGCTATAAGTACCTTTGTACAAATTTTAAAGATCTCCCCACCCTACCTGGGTAGATGAATTTTAAAAACTCCTGGGCAGATGCAGCCCTAAGGGTACAAGGCCTGGCAAGCAAAGGGCACCTTTGTCTGAATTAGAAGGAAGCCCCTTTCACTGGACCCATTTCAGGATATTTCTACACAACCCATAAGGAGAGGACCTGTGGTCAGCTGACAGTAAGGATCAGTCCAGGGATAGTGATTTGGTATTTGAGGGATATGCCTAGGGAAGAGGAATCCTGCATTTGTACATATCATTATACAGGATTGAGAAAATGTCTATTCACCATATTAGAGTCGGGGAAGGGAACCTGATAAATGATAGGGCCACTAAAGCACCGTTATCTCCAATAGAACCCTTTACACTGCTCCTGCTCTACCTGGAATGAATCAGCGTAATCCTCTACAATCATACAATTGCTTGGCTACCTTATATTTGTTCTCCTGCTGTCAGTTTACCAGTGATTTCCCCAGGAAGGCTGACCCATCAATCTAAAATAAGCCTTCTTGTTCTTTACTTTTATATCACTAGGAATTTTCTTACAGAGATATATTACAATTGCAATTATATAATTATTTATGTGTTTACTTTTATATATTTGCCTCCTCCAACCCCCCCCGAGACACACACATACACACATTTAGTCACTTATACATTTCTAGTCCATAAACTCTAGAAGAGCAGGAACTATTTGCTTTGTTCACTAGTTTATCTCCAAAGTCTATCACAGTGTCTGTCATATACTTTGTGGTATATAAAAATCATTAAACAAATGCATAGATTTTCTTGTTAGATTATTTGGGAAACTATCACATACATGTGCACATTCAAGTACACAGGATGATATAGAATGCTATGGAAACTTTTGCAACATTCAGCTTAAAAGCTGAGTGTGAGTAGCTAGAACGGTATGGATATACAATATAAGACAAGTGATATTTTTATTTGGGTACGTATTATTTGAATTAGTTCCCTTTTCCTTTGGCAATTTTATTAACTTTCTGCTAATAATGTTTAGATCTTAGGTTTTGTTGGTTGGCTCACTATAGCTTTCTAAATCCATTTCTTTCATAATAATTCTCACAGTTGTCACTGAGCTATCTTAATTTGATTGTTCTCTCAAAGTGAAATATGCTTTGGCATTATTTGATTTGCAGTGTAGGGTTTTGACTTGAAATCATTGTTGTCATTAGAAAATGCAGAATGAAAACATAATGTAACTCCACTTACCAAATAGATTCTGCCATAAGTACCAAGGCCAATGGTCTTATCCAGTGAGAATATTCCAGTTGGATCCTACAAAAATGTACAATAAAATTTCTGAATTTTCTTGGAAAAACAGCTAAGCATTAAACTATATAGAATGATATTTTCAGTCTGCCTTGTTCCCTTAGAATTCCCGTGGGAAGAACCTAAGTGTTATTTACCAAAAGAAAACAGTTATCATAATCTCCCTGGACTGAGTGTACTATTTTTTTAAAAAAGCAATTGTGTGAACATTAAATAGTTGTACAATTAACTATCATAAAACTGTGAAATTGGTACAATCATGTCTAGGTGAGGCATATTCATAATTTAATTAGAAACACTATTAGAAGTAGAAAGAAATTAATTTACTTGCAATGAAAAACTTTTTTCATATCCATCTTTTGAGTGCTAACCAGAAAGGCAGAAAGTTTACCATACATTAATGGTAATATTGAGTAGATATATAATGATAAGTAGATATTGGCTATAAAGTCTAAGTTGTTTATTTATATAATAGCAATTTCCTTGGTGACTCAGTCAGTAAAGAATCTATCTGCAATGCAGGAGACCTGGGTTGGACCCCTGGGTCGGGAAGATCCCTTGGAGAAGGAAATGGCAACCCACTCCTGTGGACATAGGAGCCTGGCAGGCTACAGTCCATGGGGTTGCAAAGAGATGGACATGACTGGGCAACACACACACACAATTCTTAAGAAGAACATTGCTTCTAAATATGAATAACGAAACAAGATCATGGCAATAAAACAGTATCATTTAAAAAAAAAAAGAAAGAGTTGCTTTTGTTTGTTTTTAATTAATCTTTACATCAGCTGAATATGTTTTCATGGCACAAATTCACTGGTGATACAGTCTGTGTCTTAACCTTAAATGTGACATCATAGAAGACAAAATACAACATGTTTATCAACAGATTCCTGAGGTTTCCACATTCATCCTTAAACATTTTCTTACCTTGAAATATTGATATTAATGTCCTGTTCACCACAAAACATGGTTTCTTGAATTTTATCACTATTTAAACTTTTATCCTAGCAGTTTATTATGCTACTTTGGCAAAACATGTATGAGGTATGAGTAGATGCTGGTTTACACACAAAGTAATGGGAACATTGGCAAATTCTTGGAAATTCACATGCCTTATAGAAAGCACATTTTATATTCACAAACTTCATGTAACCTTGTTTGAAAATATTTTTATCACTGTGACAAATATGAGCTAAACAGAAAAACTATTGAGCAAATGCAATGTATATGACTGAAATTATAGACTCCTTTAAACTGGTGTGATATGTGTGTAACCTAGCAAAACTGTCATAGGAAAATGACACAGCTCTGGGATTACTTTAATCAACAAATATTCACCTGGACAGAGTCAGGAGACTGAAAGTTTAGTCCCAGTTCTGCCTTTAATTAACTATATGATATTGTGTAAGTTACTTACTCTCTCTGGGACTCAGTTTTCACATATATAAAATAAAGGCGCTGTGTTAGGTGACTTCCTAGCTCTAAAATTCTTTGGAAAAAAATCAGATTCTGACATTCGAAAATCCAGATGCTTCCAATGCACTGATATGACAATTGTTAGCAGGCTACTTTATTAAAATTTTCATTAAAATCAGTGCCACAATATGCACAATATCATTGTAGGAAAACAGTTTTGGGAAATACTCTCAATGAAAATACAAAGTTTTTTAAATTATAATTTTGAGAATATAATAAAAGTAAAAAGAGAGGTATAGTGGGTTTTGATAATAACCATATCATTGTTGTTATAATTCATTGAAAAAATTACGGGAAAAAGTTAGCCAACAAAGAATTTCCTAAGGTTCGACTTGAAGAGCTTATCAATTTAACATATTTGTTTAAAGGAGATCTTTGAGGAATTTATATGAGACATCATTAATTCTGGAGAAATAGCCTCTAGCCATTGGTCAAAAGAATCAACTATGTTAGCTGGTTCTTATTGGTAAACCATTCTTTTTATAGTTGAGGCTGCATTTTAGCTTTAAAAAATGAAAAGATACCATTTATCAGATAATTACTGCATTATCTGAACATGTTTATTTCCAAATCTTTGAATGCAGTCTTTAATTCCTTTTCTAACCCTCAATAATGTAAGTACCATACTCATACTTGAACTCAAGTATCTATTTACTCGAAAAAGACACCAAGGAAACAAACGGGAGAATAAAATGCCTGTGCAATTCTTGGAGGCCTTATTTTATCTATATTCATATTGTTTAGGAATTTCTTCCTGCTCACAAATGACTAAAACATCTTAAATTCATTCTCCTCATGCTCATACTTAATTAAAGAAGGTTTTAAAAACTTTCTTCTGTTCTTAATGGCAGCTAAATCTAGTATTCATTTATTCTAAGAGTATTTTTTTCATTAGTTTTATACAAGATTTTTTATTTCTGTCTCCACATTAATCTTTCAAAACTAAATGACTGTCAAACTGGGCAAAAAGAGGAGGGGTCTATGCTAATGACTAGGATAACATTACACAATTTCTTATATCAAATTTTCCACTGAATTATAGTCAGAGAAAGTTTATTCCAGGCTCCCAAGGGAGGAAGTACTGAGAAGTCAACTTTATTTTATTTTTTTTTTGGTGACTGTGAAATTCAAAGATTCTCACTAGCAGGGTCTTTATGATTACTTGGTCCTCTCCTCTGCCCTGCTATTTACAGATAAGAAAACTAGAATAGGAAAGATCTTAATGACTGTTATATTAATTTAGAGAATATTTGGTGGTTCAGTACATACTTCGGTGTTCCATTTGGTTAAAAAAATAGTTAACAAGAAACCTTAATTTGTGAAAGTTTTCCTCAAAAGATAGTACTGAAAGTCTAATTTTTAAAACATTTTGAATCGTAAAATGTTGGGCAAATACTCTGTTATATTTTTCTATGTGTCTAAAAATCTGCAATTTAAAAGTCCTAGTCTGTTTGCCCCCTGAATTCTAGAATTTTAGGGAGATATTTCTGTCTTCTGAATTCAAGAAGAGGTAAGAAAATGATCACATTGATGGATACTTTTATTAAGGGCTGGGGTTAAGGGTAACAGGAAGAAAAAGAACCACTAGAAGGCAGTGTTTGCTGGTCATGGGAGAGACAGATCTACAGAACCAAATACAGCAGAAATTAAGAACAAAGGGGAAATGATAAATGGTCAACATAGGTAGCAATACATTTCAGATTCAGAGCAGTAAAAGAATAGCACAGAAATTATTCTAGTAGTTAGCTAAAGAAAGAAAAGAAATTGCAAGTATCTAGAAGGAATAGCAGAGGCTATTGTTCTTTTGTTTCAAATATTAGAAGTAGTGACTTTATGAAAATAGTTTATGGATAGAGAAACTTAAAATGGCAGATATAGCAAAATAAGTGTCAGTAAGTTTCAGAGATATTTGGACGAGTGAGCTTCACAATTCGTGTGGAAATTTAAAAAGGACAATCGCTTCCTCTACACCAGCGTTTCTCAAACTGTGGACGGCACACTCTCCCAACATGAGACTCATCTGGGGATTCTTGTTTAAAATACAGATTCCTTGTCCCAACCATGGAAATATGAAAACAGCATTTCTGTGGATGGGCCCCAAGTTCATTCTTGAGAACTGTTCTGGTGCACTAATACAAAACCTACTGCTCTTGATATTGGGGCAGGGGACTGAGAAAACTGGCTGAAGTACAACGCTGTGTTGAGGTGGTGCTCTAGAATACCTAATAGAAGATAAGCTGAATATTTCAATCCTTGTGGACTAGAAGGTAAAACTGATTCCAAATAGGAGGCTAAGTAAGGGATTTGAGAAAGTGAAAGGTTCTCATGACTGAGTGTGGAAGGTAGGCTTGGGGGGTGGAAGACTGGGAGAGGTGGCAGTTTATATTTAAATATAAACCTAATGTAATTCAAATATAGATTTTTGGATCATGTACTATTTCAGATCACCTCTGCCACTACTGTCCTCCAGGCCTGTCTAATCCTGACCCCAATATAGATTAGGACTACACATGGTAGTGTCAAATACCAAGGCCACAGTCGTGAGGAATGTCATTACCATACTGGGCACAGAAGGCAAAGGGACTATCATAGTGAAAGACATGCCAGATTTGGAGATGAAGAAATAGTTTCCAGTTCCAAGGATGGAGTGACATATGTACACTAGGGAAAAAGCTTTTATATATATATATTATATATATATATATATACTATATATAATATATATATAATATAATATATATATAATATTATATATATATATATATCCCCAGGTATTACTGTTTAGGGGCAATGTGAAACACACAGATTACACACACACACACACACACACACATATATACACACACACAACTCACACCTATGTATAATGTTTTATATATATAAAACATAAGGCTTTTGCAATTCTTTTTTCAAAAAAACGAAGCATAAACCACAAATCTCTGTATTTTCTTTTCTGTTTTTCACCTGTAGGAAATATTTATTCAACAGTTAGCGAAAATGGAAAAATGATAGTAACCCATTAATTAACAAAGAAGACGTAGTTTACCCACCTCTCGTTCTCTGATTATTATGTTCATTCTCTCATTTTAGGGAATTATACAAAAAATGTACAGTTCCCCTCCTCTCTCCCTGTTTCCACAGCTTTCATTGTTGCTTACTATTTTAGGTTTTAAAAAATATCTAATAGCAAAAGTGTCAAACAACCTTCTACCACTTTTTTTAAATCACAATTTGCACAGCGAGCCTGACTTCTCTCAAAGGTCCTTGTTTTGTGGTCATTTAGTTGGCCAGCCATGAAATGGACATAATATATCAATTTTAAACTACAGCTGTATTTAAATATTCTATACTCTGCATGATTCTTTTCTGCTCAATATGAAACTCCAACGTCTGAATCCCCCCTCATTATCTGGCTTTTGCCATGCTGGTATACTTAGTGTTGACAAATGCCAACTTTTTTATCTCATATACATCCTATCGAGGATAATTATCACAAGGGATCTCAGTGTACGCAGGTTTCTTTGCTTGCTTTATCATGTCTATTTTGCACCAAAACGCAAACTTCCAAACAGGTAACTTAGGTATCTCTTGACCTCTTTATTTACTCTTATTTCTTCACCAACTTTAGGACATAAATCAAATGCAAAGAAATCACTAATCTATACAGTGATTACAGCACTGTACTAATCTATACAGCAACAGTGAACTTTTGACATCTCTAAAAATTTGATGTAAAAAAAAAAAGAAATTCTAAAGGGGGTGCTCTTCTTCCACTTGATTTCTTAGGGTTTAGACCTGGATGGATATTCAGAGGGAGATTTAGGCATAATTTGCTCACATGGTGAAGATCTCCATGATATAAAATGGCTCCTACATAATAGAAATTTAGAAACTGTTAGAAGTTGAGGACTTAATGAGATTTTCATAAAGTCTGTAAAATGAGCCAAACATCGATGTCCTGAGGTTTTGTATCTTCTCCCTACTCCTGCATTAAAAACTACCCTCATCTTTCTCCACTCCATCAATACCCAGAAAACTAATATTTCACTGAACTGCAGCCTTTCCCTTTATCATCTTGGCTCTCACCAAGTTCTTATGTCCCAGGCCCTAACTGGGTCAGTTAGTCTGAGCCATTTCCCCCCATTCTTTGCGGCAATCAAACCCCTTCTCCTTTTCCTCCTTGCTTTTGGGATTCCTTGCTCTGTCATTTCCAGGAGGTCTTTTCCATTCCTGCCTTTAGTCAATTTTCAAAAGAGTTTATTTCAGCTTGCCTATCTATGGGTGGTTTCCTTATTTACCCTAGTTTGCTTTTTTTTTTTTTCCCGCTTTCCCCCACAATACACAGATAATGTTGGAGGAGGGTAACGTTTCATTTGTTGGTTTTACACTTGGGGGCAAATCTAGTCAGAATATGAAAGTGCTGTTCAGAAAGGAAACCACCAATTGAGGCCTCCATATTCCAGAAATCTCATGTATACACCAAGTGGGAGAATACTTTTTAAAATTCTGTGAGTTTATTCTATGAAGCTGCATCAATAACCACAATGCTGATTACCTGTAATTCCACATATTTATATTGAGGTTCCCTTTAAAAAAGGCTAAGAACAATTTGCTAAAATGTTACCCATGTGCATCATCTCCTCCTCCACATTGGTTTTGTGTCAAATTGTATAGGTGAGGCTTGGTGAGTGCCCAGTGTTTGAGGGGAAGGGGAGTCTGCCATCATCAATAAGACAATATTTAAATGTAAATATGTATACGATTAAGGCACTGATACTTGGAATAGTCCTAAAACCTCAAGGTTAATATTTAGCTTTTCCCAAAGCAAGCAGGCCACTGCCCTGAACTATAGAGTTGCTTGGCCATCTTTCCAACATGGGTGCATGCTTATTCCCTTTCAGAGAGTCCAGGGACCCTTTACATTCAAGAGAGGGTGCGAGTGAAATGCCAGTCTAAAAAGGAACTTGAAAAACGGATTTGGGTGGGATCCAACATCTGCCAGAAGCCAGATGCCAATGAAATAAATGGCGCTGCTAAAAAAAAATTAAGTCTACTAATAACGACAGTGATAATAGCTCACCAATCAATTACAACTCCGGAGGAAAGCTGGGCAGTTTGGGAAAAGGAGAATCCACAAACGAAAATCATGAGAAAAAGTTAGCAAGTGATTAGAAACTGAGCGCAATACCATTTAAACACAAATTGGGGTGTGAAGAATTCACTTCTTCCCCAAGCCGTCGAGTTCTTCAGCTCCTGCAATACTAAAACGGAATTAGTGCCCTGGCAGAATAAGGTTTTGGAAAGTGCTATTCGAAAGCGAGAATGGCAACGGTTTGATTTTCTGGCCCGCTGTCACCCAGAAGGAAAGGTCAAGCCGAGAGTGGGCATCCCTTCTGGCAAAAGCAGGAGCAAACGACGGGGCAGCGAGGTGACAGAGGAGTGCTCTCAGGAAGCCACGCGTCGTCGCTCTCCTTGGGCCCCTGCTAGAACAAGTACCCGAGCACTTCTAGACCAAAGAGGCCACAATGGGAAAAGGTCCCGCTGTTTGTGGTTCGCACCATCCCACTGCCACCTCTCTCCACCACCCCCCTCTAAGCCTGGTCCTTCGCCTTTCCGCGAGTTTGGAGCGACTCGGGTGCCCAGAGGGACGCCCTTCCCAAAGCCCGTTCTTGGGGGTTCCCTCCCGCACTCGCGGTCTCCTGGAAGTTCTCGCCAAGCCAGGCTCCGGGACTTCGGTCCCCTCCCTGGATGCTCAGAACTCTCAGAAGACAGCCCTTGGCGGGGAGGGGGTCGACGGGCGTCCTCTACTCACCGGCAAGTGGCCTAGATCCGTGACTTCCTTGTCCCTCCAACCGCCAGGTCCCGCCATGGCTTCGAAGTGGAACCAGAGCAGGCGACTGGGTCAGGCACCCTCGCGGGAGTCCGAGGTGGAAGCGTACAGAGGTCCGACGAGGAGAGGGGAAGGGAGAGGGCCGGGAAAAGGAACGGGGAATCGGGGTTGGCGGCGTGGGAGAAAGAGGAGGGGAAAGTGGAGGGAACAGAGCGAGGAGTGGAGGGAAGCTAGAGTTTGAGAGGCGGGAAAGTGAGTCTGGCTAAGGCGAGAGAAGAGTCCGAGCGTCCGTCCCGGAGAGCAGGGAGCGAGAAGGGTGCTCCGCCGGCGAGAGCGCAGCGTCTGCCCGGGGCAGGGTGCGCCTCTTTCAGGCTGGGGAGGGGGGCGGTGCCAAGGGAGGGGGCCGGGGAGCAGCTCGACGGGGATTGGTGCAGCGTCACGTCGCCAGGTGGGCAACCGAGCGCCGGGGAGGCGGGCGAGGGGGCCAGTGACCGAGGGAGGTGCTGAAGGACTAACGGTTTGCTAGCCGGCCCCGGCGCCCGGCCCCTGCCCTGCAGCCCCCTCCCACCCTCTCCTAAGCCCGCCGCTGCGCCCGCCGCCCCCGCCGGCGGGTGTTCCACAGGAAACTTTTTCGAGGCAGCTGCCAGCCCCGGAAAACTGGTCCCGCTCCGCGCCGCTCCCAGTCTGGGCCCCACAGCCCTACCACAGCCCAAACAGCCCGCGCCCTCAACTCTCCACGAAACACTTGTGACTTTTCTAGTTGTCTGCCTTCTCTTTCTGCTCTGATCCTATTGCTCCATTTGTTGCAAAGACCCATCAGGCGAGATAAGGAGATAACTTACCACTGGGTTAAGGATCCGACCTAGGCGAGTCCCCGGTGCGGGCGGAGCCGGTAGAGAACATCAAGTGCGCCGCAGGGCTACCGCAGCTTGGCCTTCGAGGCCAGTAGCCGAAGGCAACGCAGCGTGAACTGGACCGCTGCGAAGTCCCCTCGAGGAGGATTGCATCTATTTTAGCCCTGGGCTATTGGTACCAGGCCCGGGCTGCTCAGTCGGAACCGCACCTGTTCACAGGTGCTGGGAGTTAAACGAGTCTGAGTTTCTGAAGCTTTGGTTAACCCGGGTCTGAAGTTTGCAGTTCGCCGCGTTCGCAAAGCTCAGAGAAAGTTCCTGCGCCCTTCCCTGTCTTCAGCTCTTTGGCCGGGTTTCATTCATTCGCTCCTTCTTTGCAAAACATTTCCGGGCGCTCAGGCTGTTCGCCTCCGTTTCCCCAGAAAGCGCAGGAGGTCCAATACACGGTTTAAGAGAATCTGACAAAGGCGCTTTAACTTGGAGAAGTAAGACACCTCTTGAAGAGTTTATGGGAAAAGGGAGTCGGTGTCTAAAACTAACTGCATTCTAAGCTCTTGCACTGCGAGGAACACTTTAGAAAACGCCCCAAAGCTGCTTACTTCCCCTGGAGCTCATCGACCACGTTGAGAACCCTCGCTCCGAACGTGATGTAGGGGGTTTGTTTCCGGTTTGTTTCTTTTCTAAGCAAAAAAGAAAAAAAAAAAAAAGAAAGAAAGAAAGAAAGAAAGAAAGAAAAAATTCTACCTCCTCTAGAAGGATTTAAGGAATGATTTTTCCCATAGACCTGGAGCTCACTATTTCTGACTCACGCCTTTCACTTTTGTTATTGTTTTCTTTATATGTTGGTGGATTTTGTTTATTTCGTGTCTGTTTCAATTTCCAAGTTTGACCCCTTTACATTCCTTAACCTCCGAGCCTCAGTGAGTTCTGTAATCGCCAGTCTATCTGAGGAGCCCGGTCTCGCTAAATAAAGAAAATTCTCTGTGAACGGGTACGGGGAAAACCAAATACTGCCTTCCCCCCAAAAGAGATTCGGTTGTTCTGGATCGAATTTTCGTGTTAATTCAAATATGATGTAAACCAAGCAAATTATATTTTCCAAGAATTCAAATCTTGACAACTCCACCGCACAAACTCTTGCTCTTTTTAACAGTTTTAGAATTCCTGTATGATCGGTAAAACTCTTCTAGATCTCTCTGAATATTAATCTGAAAATAACCTTTCATAACTAGAGCTGGGCAAGTGAGCTAGTTAATAGAAAGTTACACTTTTTAATACACACCTAGTTTTTAGAAATCAAGACACAGAGTCAAGAAATACAACATTTAAAGGATATCTAAAGAGAATCTTTGCTAAAGGGAAGAAGTGTTGAGACTTTTTAAAATTTTTTTAACAACGTGGTTTGCTGAGGGTAGGGTGTGGGGAAATGCCCTGTAGCCCCCGATGGCAGAGATTGTTTTAGCCTGTCTATGGGGACAAGTCCAGACCAGGCAAAAGAATCCAGGCTAGATCATTGGGCTGTCTAGTTGCAGGGCTCCGTGGGAGGCTAGCGGCTTCATGACTCCATAGGGATTAGCCACATCTCCTGGTGGGACCCCCGTGGTGGGGGGAGGGGAAGCTAGGTGTTTGACCAGAACTTGACAGAGAATCTACACATTTTTTAAAGTTATTATTATTTTCAAGGAAAAAGGAATCATGGTAGACCTTGGAAACTTTGCCTTGTAAGCTGGCATTATGGGGATTTTTGTGGCCAGCTTGGGGAAGGTCAGCCTGGCTAGCTGACCAGAAGGCAAATAGATGGCCCCTGAGCATGAGGCTGAGACAAACCCTGAAGTAGGGCACTTGTTTTCCACCTTCAGGGTTTCTTTTCCCCTCACCCACAACCATCACTGCCCCTTCCCCCTTCCAAAGTGTTTTTTTTTTTTTCTCTCTTTCTTTCCTGACCTCAAACAGCATAAAAATAACCTCAGTCAATCCAGAGTCTAGAAACTTGTCAGATTGTCTTCTACCCAGAAATAATTTCTCTGCCAATACATTATTTCCTGTATATATTCCATCCTTTTCTCCTCCAATCCATTCTGTTATCTTAAAACCCTGTGCATTTTGTAACTTTTGGTTGTTGATTTTTAATAGCTAAAATTTATTGAGTATATGTTATATACTGGAATAAGTGTTTTGGAATAAGTATTCTGGAATGTTCTGGAATAAGTGTTTTGTGTATGTTATCTCATTTAATTTTGTCAAAAATTCTTCCAGCTTTTAAATCATCTCTGTCTCATAGGCAGGGAAGTTGAGGCACAGAGAGATGGAGTAACTTCCTAAAGCCTCACAGCTAGTAATTGGAGGAATCTGGCTTCCAATTCAGGCCGTCTGACTCCAGAACCCACTTGTCAATGACTGTTGAAGGGTCAGTGCATATTTTGAGACTGTGTGAAGAGGAGCCAAATTCAAAAAAGCTTCAGGGTAAGTGAGATCAGATGACATTAGTTAGGCCCCTGAGCTATCCAGTTCCCCTTTCCCCCTTTTCAGCCTTCAAGCCCTCCTAACAGAAATAACAAGGGCTTTATAAAAAGAAATGGAGCCCAGCTATAGCCCAAGTGACCTGCCTGAGCAGAGATTACCAAGTGGATCACCTCATAGGGAAAAACCATGGATTTCAAGCTTAAGAAACTTCCAGAGGGAAAAAAAATCCAGCAATTTTCAATGCTTGCAAAATATTAAAATCTATTCTTATTCCTTCCAGAGAGATTTTTTGGCCAAGAACAGACCTTATTCAGCGGAGACTTGTAGGAGGCTGTGTTTGTGAGCAATCATACTTAGCTGACCTGAGATGCTAAATGGCAAGGTTACAGCCAGTTAGCTCGGTAAGAGTACTGCAGACATGGTGCCAAGCGTATGGGTTTGATCCTCCAGAGGGCCAGTGTGTATCTCTCTACTCTTTGACCCTTGATAGCACCTCACCTCCGGGCAGCCAGCGATGCCTTTTTAGAATAAAAAAAGAAAACTCCAATGTCATTGCTTTCATCTTTGTATACAAAGAATTGCATATTCATTTTTTTCATGTAAATTGTTAACTACCATAAGCTGGAGAAATTACACTGACAAGCATGTGTGTGTTATGAAAAATACAGATCCAAAAGAGTATAGGCTGCTTTTCCTTCTTTTTTTTCATTTATACATTTATAATTGGCAATATATATCTTAATAGGCACTTTAAAAATGAAATTTATTAAGCATTTACACACACAAAACAGTCTGCCATTTATTATTTTTCTTCTACTTTGACACCTAGGGTATGGAAACATATATCTTATAAACTTCTGTTAGGACAAGTTTTCTGCTTACAAATAAGGTTACATAGCAATCTTCTTGAAAAGATACTTTGTACATTTGTGATTGTAAATACTCAAGGTCCAATATTTCCCAGATTACTGTGAGCCAGCTGGGGCAGACTACCTTTTAAGACTCTAAGGGATTCCTTTCTGAAGGAGGAACGTCCTTTGGGAACCATCGGGCTAAAGAACCTGCTTAAGGTTTTCTTTTCTTTGGAGACAATTTTGAAACTGTAGGATTTCTGCTATAGTCCTCAACAATCTTGCCACTGATTCTTTGGATTTTTCCTATGTCTCACTCCTCTGAGGACAAAGCAAAAAAAAAAAAAAAACCCCACAAACCTGATGTTTCTCAGGCTAAAGGTCATGAAATGTGCCTTCTGACCATAGTTTGCAAAGCTTCTGTTACTTGTCGTGGAATGCTCTTAAGCTCGGCATGATTTGAGCTATGCTTGTTTCTAAAATGGGGCCCTGGAAATCTGATCCTGGCTGAACATGGGTCTTGTCGCTATTGAAAACTGGAATGCTACTCTAAAAAAAGACAATTGTTTTATAAAGAGAACTAAAACAGGGAAATTAAAACCAAAAGTCAGATGAATTTCTGAAGTTAGCCATGGGGCTTCCTTTTCCCCCATTCTTTTTCACTCTTTGAAGGCCATACCATTCTAGTCTTGGAATTCCCAACCCAGCAGCTTCAGGCTAGCCAGCTTGCCTCACTCAGCAGAAACACAGAGGAACACATTTACTGTGATGGTAGTGAGGCTTATGCTTCAAGACACCTCACTTGCACTTCTAAGGACCTGGGAGTGGTACTAGTAATTCTGTATTGGCAATTTTATACTCTGTTTTGAAGTGGGCGCCCCAAATTATAAAAGCTTCAGATTCAACAGAACTTGGATTTGGCCCTGAATGCATAATGTATAGAGAGCACAGTAAAGCTGAAGTATATTCATGCGTGTGTGTGTGTGTGTGAAAATCTCCATAATATTACTGAGACTTACAAAATAGTTGTTGCAAATAGCAGTCCACAAGTAGAGTGTGTGTTTTGAAAAGAGAAAAATGAAAGAAAAGAGAAATAACACTGAAGTTTAAGAATTTAAACATCTACATAAAAAGGAATACATTATTTAAGTAGAATGGATATCCTTTTGATTGAAGATTAAAAGAAAAGAGAAAACGGAAATGGTATCATTATGAGAGTATGCTGCAAACTAATGATTGGAAATAAATGGGCACTATTTTCCTGAATCTAGATCATAGCACTGCCACTAGGGAAAGAAATAATAATGACAGTGAGCATATGTTTAATGTTTTATAGTATTGTATTAGAAAATATCAACACTTTGGAATGTCAAGCAACTCAAAGTTGAATGCAGAAAAAGATAACAGTCTCTACCTTCTCTATCGCATCACATTCTACCACCACAATCCCCTCCCTCTGGTTGTTAACAATTTGATGTACACCATTTTCTATAATGATAAGCTTTAAGAAAACACTTGCATACATGGTTCTCTCTCCTTATTCTTTTGCTCTTTTATTTTTTAATTTATATCTTGAGAAGTGGGATTCTTGTTCATGGTTCTGTCTTGTAGAGAGCAACACATGCATGTACAAATACACACAGAATCAAGAATGTTCTGAGAGAGTATTACTTCAACAAAAAAATATTGTGATACCCTACACAATAGTGTAGGATAAGGAGAAAATTGATGGAGAGCACGGACCTGTTGCACTTAGGGACAAAGCTCTAGGCTCAGAAAAATGAAAAACTAAAAAAAAAATTTAAAAACCCTGTGTATGTGGTTGTGGTGATCTTTGGAATATAAAAGAAGTGTTGCAAATTTGAAAACAGGCAAAATTCCAATTTTAAAAACAGAACAAAAAAATAGGTTGTTGTTGTTTAGTCGCTAAGTTGTGTCCAACTCTTTGTGACCTTATGGATTGTAGCCTGCCAGGCTCCTCTGTCCATGGGATTTCCCAGGCAAGAAAATTTGATGTTGGTTCTAGGGGAATTCTCACAGAATATTATATAGATGGCTCTTAAGAGGTAGTCCCCAGGAGCAGGGATATGTTGATAAGCCTCCGTGACAAACCAGCTCATTTTCTATTTTGAACATATTCTATTTTGTGACATCAACCTTCTAGGTACCCCTCAGTGAACCAGGCATCTTGTCATTCATGACATGAATTTTTATGGTGTTCTCCCACAGTTGATGAGGGCTGGCCTGTGTGGCCAATAGAATATGGATGAGGTGATAATATATGCTTTATAAAGCTAGGTCATAAAAGACATTGAAGCTTCTATCTAGGTCTCTCAGATTGCTTGCTCTGGTGGAAGCCATTTGCCAGGGTTTAAAGACATTGAAGCAGCTCTGTGATGAGACCTACATGGAGAAAAACTGAGGATGACATTTGATACCATCTTGCCACTTGTGTCTTTGGAAGTGAATTTTGTAGCCCCATTCAAGCCTTAAGATGATAGCACTAAATGGGTAACATCTGATTGCAAATTCATGACAGACCCTGAGCTAAGCCATTCCTAAATTCATGACCCATAGAAAACATGAGAGATAAGAAAAGGTTATATTTTTACACCACTAAATTTGGGGATGAGTCGTTGTAAAGCAGTAAATAACTGATCAAATGAGTTGCTCACCAAATAGACAAGGTTACTCCTACAGTCAGTGTGTCTTCATGTCAGCAAAGAATCTTATAATACCCTCTTACACAAAATAGACAAATGTGGGCTGGAAAAAGCACAGAAAGGCATGATTAGATGAACAAAACAGTTGACTGATGAATCAATAGCAAACTAATGATAACTTGTGATACTGATATAAGGCTATGCTGAGCATAATGAAATATACATTCCAGAGTAGAACTATCCCATAGAACTTCTGTGGTGGTAAAATGTTCTATATTTGCACTGTTAAGTATGATAGCCTCTAGAAACGTGTGGCCAATTACTTGAAATGTGGCTGTTACAACTTAGGAAGGGGATTCTTAATTTTACTTAGTTTTAATTAAGGTAACTTTAAATTTGTTTATACAGTGCATAATTTATACAGTGAATAAGTTAAAATCATACAGTTGCTAAAGGCCACTATACTGGACAGTGCAGCTGTCTATGATATAAGGTTTGTTAAAATTTAGTGGAAAAATAAATAGAATCTTAAGGACAGAAACTCTAAAAAGAATGTGATACAGATTTTCTGTCCTTGTCTTTGTGCTCAACTCATTTATCAATGCTGTAGGTGACAACATGAAAGACATGCATGTAACTTTTGTTGATGAACCCAAACTGTAAAGAATTATTAATCTATAGGTTGATAGCATTTTTCTTAGGCCTGCCACTCCAAGGTCGAGTAAGGAGGGAGTAAAGCCGTGATTGGGCTGAGACATAAGATAGTCTTTAGGTTTAGTTCAAAGGAAAGGGTTCCAAGGCCAAAACAGGGTAGAGAAGACAAGCAATAAATTGGGCATAGGTTTGGGAGGCAATGAACCAGACAAGCTGAGAAGATAAAACTAAAGATGAGACTGGAGCTGCCAGGAAGCTAAAATGATGAATGAGCAGGGGGTTAGGAAAGAGAGGCAGGGGTTAAACTGAAGTGGAGCGAAGAATACACTCAAATGAAGGCCAGTTCCTGCAGGCTTTTGGTGCCTTATTTCTCTTGATTTTCCTTATGGCATTCCCTCTGGGCATGGGATAGAGCATCATATCAATTCTAAAGAGAATCAGACTGTTCAAGAGTCTAGAATTCATCTAAACCAACCAGATGACATTTTACAGATATAAGTGTGAATTTTTATATCTTGGTTTGAAAAGCAAATAATTCCAAAAGAAGAAAGAATGCAACTAAACTTTAAAAGGTATTGTTAATCTAGTATTGCAGTGATACCAGAAAGACCAGTAAGATAACCAAATCAAGGACAGTTTTCTTAACTGTACCCAGGTAAATACACTTGATGGAGGCTGATTATTTCAGAATATTACATTTAAGCAAATTAAATAGTCTCCAAGCTAGGGAAAGTGAATAATGGTGAATAATCTAGAAATTATGACATTTGGAAAGGTTGAGGGACTGGTGATGTACAGCCTTTTGAGAAGACTCAGGGAGATGGAGTAGCTAACTTTACCTATTTTTAATGGGAAGTCATAATAGAGGAGAATCAATGGATATGTTCCAAAAGATAAAACATATAGCAGTTTAAAGAAGAACATTCTAATAGTTATCACTGTAAAGAATTAGCTGCTTTATAAAGGAAAGTAATCTCTCTAACTGGAAATATTTTAGGTGGAGACTACATGATCATCGGCCCTGGATTTGTACAAAGAACTCATGGATTAGAAGATCGATTGAACTAAAGCAACTCTAAATCCTTTTCAATTCGGAGAAACTGCAACTACAGTTCTTTTCCTCTATATGTTGTGGTCTCTGGCTATTCACTCAAAAGACATTGCTATTCTGTTTCCAACTTAGGGACATGTACTATCCTTAAGTCACACCCATGAAACTACATTTTATATAAAGTCCCAGAACAAATGCTACACTTGGTTAGAATGCAAAGACATAACTAGCTATTTTTATATGTGGAACAAGTGCCAAGCAATGCAAACATTGCCACCACTCCTTCCCTCTCCCTTTAGCATCCTTCTGATCCTAGGGGATACCACACCAAGTGCACTCTCAGCACGATCTGCAAATATCTATTTCCATTTCTTCTGCTTTTCTCTTTGTGGTGTTCAAACATCAAGGAGGGTCTTTAAGGTCAGGGTGTGTATGTGTGTGTGTGTGTCTTGGAGGGGTAATGTGTTACCTTTGGAAATCTGTGACTATGCTACTTTCCCAACCATAATTTAGGGAACAAATCCAACCAAGTATTCCTCTTGTAGAGCTTCCAAGAGGAATCTGTGAGAGTGTACATGACCTACATGATATACATTCTCATCCAAGAAGGATACTGAAAGCACAATGATAGTATTCTTTAGTATTTTTTTCCTTTTCAATAACCATATATACTTGCTGTAACAAGTCAAGTCATATAGAAATATGTAAAGGAGAAGTTAATAATCACTTCTCCTCCCATCTCACACCACTGAGATAAGCAGTGTTAACAGTCTGGGTTTTATATTTCCATGCTTTCATCTTTGCTCATAAAAGTATATGCAAACATAATATATTTTCCTTTGTTTTTTAAATGAGAAGGGAAGATTATACTGTACATATCACTCAGCCCCTTGCTTTATTTCACTTAGTATTTTATATACATCAAAGCTTATAGTTCTAACTTACCATCTCAAGAGCTTCAGGAAAATACTTAAAGCTTTGACCACATAAAAACTAAAATAAGTCAATGGACCTGGAAAAATATTTGCAATATATATGACCAACAAATTCTTAACTTCACTAATAGACAAGAAGCTACTGAGATTTGACATAGGAAAAAAAATCTCCCTTATGGAAAAATGGGAAGAAGTTAGGAATAGGCAATTCACAGAAGAAGAAATATAAATAACCAATAAATATTTAAAAACTTGCTCAACTTCATAGAAGTCAGGAAAATGTAAATCTAGAGGAAAAACATATTTCATTAAAATTATGAAACTAAAAAACTTTATTGTGAAAAGAGGGTAACAGTAAAACTATGAAATAGTGGTATACAGAGTAAAGCATTGCCAACATCCATTGGATCATCAAAAAAGCAAGAGAGTTCCAGGAAAACATCTATTTCTACTTTATTAACTACGCCAAAGCCTTTGGCTGTGTGGATCACAACAAACTCTGGAAAATTCTTAAAGAGATGGGAATACCAGACCACCTGACCTGCCTCCTGAGAAATCTGTATGCAGGTCAAGAAGCAACAATTAGAACTGGACATGGAACAACAGACTGGTTCCAAACAGGAAAAGGAATACATCAAGGCTGTATATTGTCACCCTGCTTATTTAACTTCTATTGCAGAGTACATCATGCGAAATGCCAGGCTGGATGAAACACAAGCTGGAATCAAGATTGCCAGGAGAAATATCAATGGCCTCTGATATGCAGATGACACCACCCTTATGGCAGAAAGTGAAGAAGAACTAAAGAGCCTCTTGATAAAATTGAAAGAGGAGAGTGAAAAAGTTGGCTTAAAATTCAACATTCAGAATACTAAAATCATGGTATCTGGTCTCATCACTTCATGGCAAATAGATGGGGAAACAGTGGAAACAGTGAGAGACTTTATTTTGGGGGCTCCAAAATCACTGCACATGGTGACTGCAGCTGTGAAGTTAAAAAAGATGCTTGCTCCTTGGAAGAAAATCTATGACCAACCTAGACAGCATATTAAAAAGCAGAGACATTACCTTGCCGACAAAGGTCCATTTAGTCAAAGCTATGATTTTTCCAGTAGTCGTGTATGAATGTGAGAGTTGGACTATAAAGAAAGCTGAGCACCAAAGAATTGATGCTTTTGAACTGTGGTGTTGGAGAAGACTCTTGAGAGTCTCTTGTACTGCAAGGAGATCCAACCAGTCCATCCTAAAGGAGATCAGTCCTGGGTGTTCATTGGAAGGACTGATGTTGAAGCTGAAACTCCAATACTTTGGCCAACTCATGCGAAGAGCTGACTCATTTGAAAAGACCCTGATGCTGGGAAAGATTGAGGGCAGGAGGAGAATCGGACAACAGAGGAAGAGATGGTTGGATGGCATCACCAACTCGATGGACATGAGTTTGAGCAAGCTCTGGGGGTTGGTGATGGACAGGGAAGCCTGACATGCTGCAGTCCATGGGGTCGCAAGAAGAGTAGGACATGAGTGAGTGACTGAACTGAACTGAAGAGCAAAGCATAATAGTTCCATCTTCACCTTTGCAGTCTCACTTTTCATGAGTTAAGAGTATTTATATTTATGACACAATTCACCATGCTCTTACAAGCCTAAGCAAACCCATAACAAAGGATATCCTTTTACATTATTTTTCCTTACTTTTTAAATAATTGACTTAAATATTATTTCAGTTTCATGTGTACAACATAGAAATTAGACATTTATATACAATACAAAATGATCACCACAATATCTAATAACTGTCACCACACAAAGTTATTACAATATTATTGACTATATTTCCTGGGATGTACATTACATCCCAGAGACTTATTTATTTTATAACTGGAAGTTTGTACTTATTAATCTTTTCATCTATTTCACCCAACCCCTCAAGGACCATCAGTTTTTCCCTCTATTTCTATGGATCTATTTCTGGTTTGTTCATTTGATTTGTTTTTTAGATTCCACATATAAGTGAAGCATTTTAGTATTTTCCTTTTCTTACTGACTTATTTAACTTAGCATAACATTCTCTAGTCCTATCTATGTTGTATGCAAATGGCACAATTTCATCCTTTTTATGGCTGAAAAATATTTCACTATATAATATATATATACATATGTACACACATATATCAGATATTCTTTATCCTTTCATCTGTTGATTGTCATTTAAGTTGCTACCATATCTTGACTATTGTAATTAATGCTGAAATGAACATGGGGTGTGTATATATATTTTTTCTAATTAGCATTTTCATTTTCTTCTGATAATTGTCCAGAAGTCGAATTGCTGGTAGTTATATTTTTAATTTTACAAGGAAGCTTCATACTCTTTTCCATAGCGGTTGCACCAGTTTTCATTCTTACCAAGAATGCACATGGATTTCCCCCGTTCTTAGCAACACTTGTTAGTTCTAACCTTTTTGATAATAGCCATTCTGACAGGTGTGAGGTAATAGATATTTCATGGTGGTTTTGATTTGCGTTTTCCTAGTGATTTGTGATATTCAACATCTTTTCATGTACCTGGTGGCCATTTGTATGTCTTCTCTGGAAAAATATAGATCTTCTGCCAATTTTCAATCAAACTTTTTTATATTGAGTTGTATGAGTTCTTTATATGTTTGGGATATTATCACCTTACCAGATAAATGATTTGCAAATATTTTCTCCCATGCCATAGGTTGCCTTTAAATTTTGTTGATTGTTTACTTTGCCATGCAAAGTAGTTTTATTTAGTCCCATTTTTAGTTTTATATAGCCCTGTTTCTTTATTTTTGTTTTTGTTCCCTTGTCTGAGGAGACAGATTCAAAAAATTATTGCTAGGATGGATGTCAAAGAGCATATTGCCTATGTTTTATTTATGGAGTTTAAAAAAATTTATTTATTTTAATTGGAGGCTAGTTACTTTACAATATTGTAGTGGTTTTTGCCATATATTGACATGAATCAGCCATGGGTGTACATGTGTCCAGTTTCAGGTCTTATATTTACCGTAAATCCATTTTTTGGGTGCTTTTTCTTTGCTTGCTTGTTTAGGGAGTAAGAAAGTGGTCCCCCCACCCCTGAAAAAGTGGTCCATTTTCATTCTTCTGCATGTAGCTGTCCAGTTTTCCTAGCATCATTTATTGAAGAGGCTGTCTTTTCCCCACTGTATATTCATAGCCACTTTATAATAAGTTAATTGGCCATGTAAGCATAGGTTTGTTTCTGGGCTCTCTATTCTGTTCCATCGATTTGTGTATTTGATTTTGTTTTCATGCCAGTACCATACAGTTTTGATAACTATACCTTTGTAATAAAGTTTTAAATAAGGGAATGTAAAACCTCCAGCTTTGTTCTTCTTTTTAAGGTTGCACTGACTATTTGTCCACCCCCACCCCATGGCTCCATACAAATTTTAAGATTGTCTGTTCTAGTTCTGTAAAAAATTGTCACTGGGATTTTTATAGAGATTTCATTGAATCTGTGGATTGCTTTGCATAGTATGAACATTTTAAACAATATTAAGTCTTAAAATCCATGAGCACAGGGTATAGAAAGAAAGAAAGTGAAGTCACTCAGTCGTGTCTGACTCTTTGCAACCCCATGGACTGTAGCCTACCAGGATCCTCCAACCATGGGATTTTCCAGGAAAGAGTACTGGAGTGGGGTGCCATTTCCTTCTCCAGGGGATCTTCCTGACCCAGGGGTTGAACCCGGGTCTCCTGCATTGCAGGCAGATGCTTTACCATCTGAGACACCAGGGAAGGAGCCCCATACACGGTGTATATTTCCATTTATTTATATCATCTTCTATTCCTTTCATCAGTACCTTATAGTTTCCTGAGTACAGGTCTTTCACTTCCTAGATTAAATTTATTCCTGAGTATTTTATTCTTTTTGATTCAATTGTAAATGGGATTATTTTATTACTTTTTTTCTAATAATTTGCTGTTAGTGTATAGAAATGCAAAAGATTTCTGTGTATTGACTCTGTAACTACAACTTTACTGAATTTATTTATAGGATCTAATAGTTTTTGGTGGAGTCTTTAGAGTTTTCTTATATAGTATTTGTCTGTACAAGTAATGACAGTTTTACTTCTTCATTTCCAATTTGGATGGCCGTATATCTTTTTCTTGTCTGATTACTGTGATTAGGGCATCCTATACAATATTGAATAAAAGTGGCAAAAATGTGAATCCTTGACTTGTTGCTGATTTTAGAGGAAAAATTTTCAGCTTTTCATGGTTGAGAATTATGTGAACTGTGGATTTTCCATATATGGCCTTTATTATGCTGAGAGATGTTCCCTCTATACTCATTTTGTTGGAAGTTTTTAACATAAATGGATGTTGAATTGTGTCAAATGCTTTTTCTACATCTATTAAGAAAATCATATGATTTTTACACAGTGTTAACATAGTGTATCATGTTCACTGATTTACGAATGTTGAAACATTCTTGTATCCCTAAAATAAATCCCACTGGTATGTGATCCTTTTAATGTATTGTTAAATTTAGTTTGCTAATAATTTGTTGAGAACTTTTGCATTTATGTTCATCAGGGATACTGGCCTGTAATTTTCTTCTTTGTAATGTCTTTATCTGGCTTTTGTTTCAGGGTAATCCTAGCCTCACGGAATATGTTTGGAAACATTTATTCCTGTTTATTTTTTTTGGAATAATTTGAGGACAGGTATTAACTCTTTAAATATCCGGTAGAATTCACCTGTAATGCCATCTGGCCCTGGACTTTTGCTTGTTAGGAATTTTTTGATTACTGATTCAATTGGATTATGAGTAATCCATCTATTCATATGTTCTACTTCTTCCTGATTCAGTCTTGGAAGATTTGATGATTATAGGGCTTTATCCATTTATTCTTTGTTAATTTGTTGGTGCATAGTTGTTTGTAGTTATCTTATGACACTTGGTTTTTCTGTGGTATATGTAGTAACTTCTCCTTTTTCATTTTTTATTTCATTTACTTGGGCTGTTTCTCTTTTTCTCTAATAAGTCCAGCTAAAGGTTTATCAAATTTCCTTACCTTTTTGAAGAAACAGCCCTAAATTTTCTATTGCTTTTTAAAATACACTATTTTATTTACAATATGATCTTTGTCATTTCCTTCCTTCTATGAACTGTGGGCTTTGTTTGTTCTTATTTTTCTAGTTCTTTTAAATGTAAACTTAGATTGTTTATTTTAGATTTTTCCTGAGATAGGCCTGTATCACTGTAAACTTACCTCTTAGAATTGCTTTTGCTCTGTCTCATAGCTTTTGGAACATTTCTATTTTCATTTGTCTGTAGATATTTATTGGTTTCCTCTTTTATCTTTTCAATGACACAATGGTCATTTAGTAGCATGCTATTTAGACTCCAAGTGTTTGTTTGTTTGTTTGCAGTGTTTTTTTTTCTTGTAATTGATTTCTAATCTTACACTGTTCTGATCAGAAAAATGGTTGATTTGAATTCAGTCTTCTCAAACTTGTTGAGACTTGTTTTATGGCTTCACATGTGATCTATCCTGAAGAATGTTCCATGTACACATGAAACAAAATGTGTACTCTTCCATTTTTGTGTGAAACATTGTATATGTATCTATTAAGTTTATCAAGTCTAATATATCATTTAAGGCCAATGTTTCCTTGTTGATGTTTTTGGTCTGGACAACCCATGGGCTTCCCTGGTAGCTCAGTTGATAAAAAATCCCCCTGCAATGCAGAAGACACTGGTTCGATTCTTGGGTTGAGAAGATCCCCTGGAGAAGAGATAGGCTACACACTCCAGTATGCTTGGGCTTCCCTGGTGGCTCAAATGGTAAAGAATCCACCTGCAGTGTGGGAGATTTGGGTTCGATCCCTGGTTTGGGAAGATCTCCTGGAGATGGGCATGGAAACCCACTCCCGTATTCTTGCCTGGAAAATCCCCATGCACACAGGAGCCTGGTGGGCTACAGTTCATGGGGTCCCAAAGACTTGGACATGACTTGATTTTTTTTAAGTAAGGTGTTAAAATTGCCTGATTGTATCACTATCTATTTCTCTCTTTATGTATTTGCCTTATGTATTTCAGTGCACCTATGTTGAGTTTATAGATATTTACAAGTGATATAGCCTCTTGTTACATTAATACTGTTATCATTATGTAATGGCTTTGTCTCTTGTTGTAGTCTTTGTTTCAAACATTATTGTTTCTGATATAAGTATTGCTACTCCAGCTTTTTTGTTTGTTTCTATTTGCATGGAATATCTTTCTCCATTCCCTCATTTTCAGTCTATGGTGTCTAGCTCTGAAGTGAGTCTCTTGTTGGCAGCATATACATAAGTGTTATTTTTTATCCATTCAAGCCACCTTATGTCTTATAATTGGAGCATTTAGTCCATTTACATTTAAAGTGATCATTGATACCTAGGTACTTATTGCCATTATGTTAACTGTTTCCTATTTGTTTATATGTATGTATGTATGTATATATATATATGTATATGTATATATATAGTAGTTCTTTTCTTCTTATTTTTTTGCAATTTTTAAACACTTTTTATTTTGTATTAGAATGTAGCCAATTAGTAATGTTGTGATAGTTTTGTATGGACAGCAAAGTGACTCAGCTATACATACACATGTATTAATTCTCCCCAAACTCCCCTCCCAACCAGGCTGCCATATAACCTTGAGCAGAGCTCCCTGTGCTATACAGCAAATCCTTGTTGGCTATCCATTTCAAAGACAGCAGTGTGTACATATCCATGCCAAACTCCTTCAGTATCTCTTTCCCCCATTTTCCCCCATGGCAACCATAAGTTCATTCTCTATGCCTGTGAATCTGTTCTGTCTTTTCTTCTTTCATGTTTTCCCCTGTGATTTGATGACTATCTTTAGTGTTACATGTGTATTCCTTTCTTTTTATTGTTTGTGTATCTGTTACAGTTTTTTGATTTGTGGTTGCCTTGAGGTTTATATATAAAAACCTATGTACATAGCAGTATAATTTTATGATTGCTTAAATTCTAGAACACTTTAAAATCACTACATTTTTCCTCTCCCCCTCAAGTTTCATTGGAAGGACTGATGTTGAAGCTGAAACTCCAGTACTATGGCCACCTCATGTGAAGAGTTGACTCATTGGAAAAGACCCTGATGCTGGGAGGGATTGGGGGCAGGAGGAGAAGGGGATGACAGAGGATGAGATGGCTGGATGGCACCACCGACTCGATGGACATGAGTTTGAGTAAACTCTGGGAGTTGGTGATGGACAGGAAGGCCTGGCGTGCTGCGATTCATGGGGTCGCAAAGAGTTGGACACGACCGAGTGACTGAACTGAACTGACTGAGCCGGCCCCACCTACGACTACTTTAAGGTAATAAATCCCAGCCCTCTACTGAAGAAAGGCACCACTATATTAACTTTGTGGTCTGTTATACTGCCTATTCAGTATTTGGCACTGGCTATGCAGACTGAGTGGAGAAGGCAATGGCACCCCACTCCAGTACTCTTGCCTGGAAAATCCCATGGACGGAGGAGCAGCAGCAGCATGCAGACTGAGGGTGGATGATAATATGGTACTGCTGCTGCTAAGTCACTTCAGTCGTGTCTGACTCTGTCCAACCCCATAGACGGTAGCCCGCCAGGCTCCCCCATCCCTGGGATTCTCCAGGCAAGAACACTGGCATGGGCTGCCATTTTCTTCTCCAGTGCATGAAAGTGAAAAGTGAAAGTGAAGTCCCTCAGTCGTGTCCGACTCTCAGCAACCCCGTGGACTGCAGCCCACCAGGCTCCTCTGTCCATGGGATTTTCCAGGCAAGAGTACTGGAGTGGGGTGCCATTGCCTTCTCCAGTATGGTACTGCAGGCCAGGACAAAAAACAAAAATCAGGGGTGGCATTATCTCAGAATGCTCTTGCTGCTGCCTGTGTTTTGCCTAATGGTCACAATATTCTCTGTATTGTGTCTGTTACACATCTCACTTTTGCCCCTACTCTGAGTGGAGTGAATCTGTTCATGGACTGAGCACAAATGGGGGCCTCACTGTGAAATGTTTTATTGTTGGGTCTAGAGTTAGATGCCATTGTTGTCCCCCCCTGGACTTCAGTGAAAATGTGACCCACCAAAGCCTGGCTCCAAAGTTTGCCTCCCTCCAGGACTCTTGATATACTTTAACTGCTATCTTTATTGCACTTGTGGTATTCAGTTGCAGTGCACCTCTACATACCTGATCTTGGGATATTGTGGAAAGAGGGGTGGACCAAGACTGTAAGGCTCATGCACGGTGTGTAGGGGTGGAGTGTATGATCAGGCCACTCAAGATAGCTGTTCTCTTGCTCTCAGTGCATCCCTGTACTCGCCCAGTGCCTTATTCTCTCACATGACTATCCAATTCTGTTAATTATAGAGCTTAATTAGTAATGCCTATGTACCTGCCCCTTGACCCAGCTGCTGGTTTCTGAGCCAACCTGATATCAATTCCCCTTATAAATGTTGGCTTCCTTCTCACCTGAGTAGTAAAGGTGGATGGTATGTCCTGGCTGCCGTCTGTCATCTGTGGTGGAGTGTAGCTCCAGGGCTTTTGTTTTGACTGTGTAAGATGCCACATCCAGTAAGCCATTGATCACTCTGTCTCTGGGTTCTCTCCTCAGTCTCAATGCTGGGCAACTACAAGGCTTGCAGCCCAACAGAATGGTAAAAGAGGTACCCTTGTCTTGTTTCTGATCTTAGTGAGAAAGCTTCTAATTTCCTGTTATGAAGTGTGATGCTAGCTGTACGTTTGTTGTAGATATTCTTTATCAGGGTGAGAAAGTTCCCCTTTATTTCTACTTTCTGAGTTTTATCACAAACAGATGTTGGATTTTGTGAATTATGAAGGCTTCTTAGATTGCAGTGTTTTTTCTGTGTCTATTAATATCTTCATGTAACTTTTTTTGCCTGTTTTTTCTTTCTTCCCCTGTTAGTTGGGATAAAATGGTTAGAGTGGGCTGGAATTGGACATTTCACTTCCCCAGGTCAATTAAGTTCTGATTATATCTGTAAGATTAGATCAACAAGTTTCCCATAAGGGTGGGCATTAAGAACAGAGTATTCTGATGTATTTCAAAATGGTTCCTTTACTTTTTCCCCTGCTGGAAGCACAAGGGGATTTTTCTCTAGTATTTACTGTGAGAACCTGCTCAACTCCTAGAGATAAGTTTCACAATATCACGAAGGCCCCTTTGACTGGGTTTACCTGGAGTTTTAACTCCCAAACTTGTCCACACTGAGCCTCCCTCCAGCAATTCCTCATTTACAGTTCAGGTTTTTCTACCCAGGCACTGGTTCCCACAAGAGTTTCTGCTTATGAGTTTCCATTCCTATAAACTGAAAAATCTCTGTATTTCCCTGTCTCTCCAATTTTGGGGGCAGTGCTTTGACCTGTGTCCTCCCCACTCTTAAGGCTGTTGATTTCTTTTTTAGGTCTGTTTGACTTTTTACTTGTTTGTTAGAGTGGTGATTTCCAAGTGCCTTACATATAGAACAAGACCTTGAATCGATTGGTCTTTCTCTTTTCAGGGTATGAGTTTGTGGCAGTGGATGATAAAGATGGAGGAAACTGTTTTCATATAGCAAAAAATATTATTACATTGAGGTCTATCATTTATTTCATTTCATCTAACTCTGCAGAAATCTCAGCTTGCTATTTGGTATCTGACCTTAGCCTACCTAGTAGATTGATGAGGAGACTTTCAACTAACACTGCCAATGTGCCAACTAACATTTAGAGTCAATATTTTTGCATGCCTCCTGGCCAGAAGAGCATTATGCTCGAAATCATCATTTCACTGAAGAATTACCATTGTAGTAGTACATTTTTATGGAGATTATATAGGATATTAGCAACTTTCTTATTGAATTAAGTCAATAAGAAACTTGCTTATTTAACTTATATGCAGAGTACATCATGCAAAATGCCAGGTTGGATGAAGCACAAGCTGGAATCAAGATTGCTGAGAGAAATATCAATAACCTCAGATATGCAGATGACACCACCCTTATGGCTGAAAGTGAAAGAAAACTAAAGAGCCTCTTGATGAAAGTGAAAGAGGAGAGTGAAAAAGTTGGCTGAAAGCTCAACATTCAGAAAACTAAGATCACTGCATCTGGTCCCATCACTTCATGGCAAATAGATGGGGAAGCAATGGAAACAGAGACTTTATTTTCTTGGGCTCCAAAATTGCTGCAGCTGGTGACTGCAGCCATGAAATTAAAAGGCACTTGCTCCTTTGAGGAAAACCTATGACCAATCTAGACAGCATATTAAAAAGCAGAGACATTACTTTCCCAAAAAAGGTCCGTCTAGTCAAGGCTATAGTTTTCCAGTAGTCATGTATGGATGTGAGAGTGGAACTATAAAGAAAGCTGAGTGCCAAAGAATTGATGTTTTTGAACTGTGGTGTTGGAGTAGACTCAAGAATTCCTTGAACTGCAAGGAGATCCAACCCGTCCATCCTAAAGGAAATCAGTCCTGAATATTCACTGGAAGGACTGATGCTGAAGCTGAAACTCCAATATTTTGGCCACCAGATGTGAAGAAGCAACTCACTGGAAAAGACCCTCACTCTGAGGAAGAATGAAGGCAGGAGGAGAAGGGGACCAGAGGATAAGATGGCTAGATGGCATCACCGACTCAATGGACATGAGTTTGAGCAAGCTCTGGCAGTTGGTGATGAATAGGAAGGCCTGGCGTGCTGCAATCCATGGGGTCACAAAGAGTCGGACATGGCTGAGTGACTGACCTGAACCTGAGCAACTTTCTGAAAAGAAGGTTTTGATGCTTAATTTGGGGTAAGAAAAAGAATAGCAAATATTGGTTTTCCAGATTGCAACTTAGAGCTTCTTGGTCAGATATCTCAGTAAAAATATGAGAAACACCACCTGGGGCTCTTTTATGGTCTATACAAGCCAGCACTTTGTCTTATACCCAGAGAAAATTATGTCACACCTTTGATTTAATGAATGCTTAAATCATGAAAAGCACAGTGCTAATGTTTTACATTAGTCATCTCATAGTTCTATAAGCATGCTATTAATATCTCTACTTTTGCATAAGACCATTGAGGCTCATAGAAGTTATTTGTTGAAGGCAGAGTGAGAACTTTGAACCCAGTTTTGTGAAACTTTAAAGCTACTATGATATATGGCTAGGGTCAGCAAACTTCTTCTATAAGTGGTCGTATAGTAAATATTTCTGGCTTTGTAGACAATATAGTCTCTGCAATTAATTCAATCTGCCATTGTTGTGTGAAAGTAGCAATAGAAAAATGTAAACATATAAATAAACAAATGTGGCTGTGTTCCATTGAATAATTTCCATATACTGAAGTTTGAATGTCATCTAATTTTCACGTGTTATGAAATATCATTTTTCCTTTTTCTTTCAACCATTTAAAATGTAAAAAACATCCTTAGATCATGGGGCATCTAAAAACAGGTGGCAGTCCAGATTTGGCTTGTGGAACCATGTTTGCTGATCCCTAATCTATGGCATCTCAAAGGTTGCAAAGTTTATTGAGCATGTAATTGAAAGACTTCATCAGCCATTAACTTTCTCTTAATAGCTCAATATGAGTCAGTCATTCATGCCCACATCTAAGCCTTTTTTGTAGATGTTTGTCTATTCAGTACCATATATGTACTGATTTTTATCTGGTACAAAGTAATCCTCTTTTAAGGATCTTTTCAACTCTTTTAGCATTCACTGAACAAGCCTGTATTTATTGGATTCTTTTTTTTTTTTTTCAAACTGGCTCTTCTTTATTTTGCATACCATGCCAAAGGTTTGCCCACTGTGCCAACATTTGTTCTATAACATATTCATCCTCCAACACCTTCGGGGCATCTTCTACACAACAATTAATGACTCTCATAAAAATAGCAAATCTGTAACTTTTAAGTATTAAGAGTGATTGAAGGATTATACTATTGTCAGTGATTTCAACAAAATGCAGCCTTACTAAACAATGCTTAGCCATTGCAGTACCTTCCAAGAAATGCCTATTTTTATTTCCTTATTCCTTTAAACATCACTGTCTTGCACTTTATTCCTCAATACTGAGAGATAATGACTGCAAATGGCTTGCTTACCAAAGCCTAGCACAGTGCCTGTCACATAGTAAATGCTCATTTGTTAAATGACTGAATCAGTAAGCATCCCAGGTTAACTGAAAAATTCCCACACCAATCAGATCATGCACTTTGATGATTTTGATGAGACACAGCATAAGGTAGTTGGGTCTCTCCAAATGGATTCATTGGTCCCCTAAATGCTGGCAGATGGAAGAAGTTTTTGAGGCTTTTCTTTTTTTGTCAGAGGATTCTTTGGTAGGCCAGAAAACTAAGCAGAATGGTATTGCCTTCTCTTCCACAACTTCTAGGGATTGGGATGGAGAATCCCCCAAGTTATTCTATATTTTTCTTTTCCCTTTAGCTGCACCACACAGCTTGTGGGAATCTTAGTTTTCCTGACCAAGGATTGAAACTGGGGCCACTGCAGTGAAAGCATTGAGTCCTAACCTTCAGGGAGCTCCTTATTCTACACCTTGAAGAACTTCATTTAGGGCAGAATTACTGCCTGGCAAGGGGAATTATGAGGACTTCCCTGGTGGTTCAGATGGTAAAGAGTCCGCCTGCACTGCAGAAGACCCAGATTTGATCCCTGGAGAAGGGAATGGCTACCTACTCCAGTATTCTTGCCTGGAGAATTCCATGGACAGAGGAGCCTGGTGGGCTACAGTCCATGGGGTCGCAAAATAGTTGAACACAACTGAGTGACTAATACACATAAGGGGAAATGTGAAGTTAATTCTTGGTGCCTGTAGGCTTGGCTTTATGATTTGTATTCTCTGTTATCTGATGTGATCTAATGTGAGGGAAAAGTGGTTAATAAAACCAAAATTGTGGGTGTAGTTTTCACGTGGGCCTTTTAGTTTTTGCTGTGTTCCAGAACTGCAGACCCCAACACTAACCATTGTCAATTTTGTGCTGCAACTTCTGGCTTTCATCATGAGATGGGCACAGTTTGTTTGTGAATAGCTCAATACAAAACCTCCCTCCACTACCTTAAAATGAGTTCATAGCTTATGACTCACTAGTGTTGGTGGACCAGAAGTGTCTATAACCCTGGAAAAGATTTCCAAAAGGAAATAAAAGTAAGTGGGAAGTGACGGAAGATTACCATTTTAGTGTGCAAAAACAGAGAAACTATCTGCTGTATCTCTAGGCACTGACTAGGCTTTATTGGAAAGAAGTGGGATTTGTTCATTTAAGGAATATTTGGAGGTACTTTGTGTCAAATAGACAAATATCTGTCTTTTAACAATTGCTAGGAAAATGATACAAAGGATAGGAGAAAGAATAATAAGGAGAATGTCCTTATCTAAGGTAGTAACACTAAAGCATCAATGAAGAGATGACAGTTTGCTGAGAATGCTACCTGCTAGGTATGTTTCTTTTTCTTTTTTTTTTGCTAGGTATGTTTCATGCCTCATTTTTCGTAAGTCCAACTGTTTTGTTGGGTTAGGGAGAATATTTTCTTTTTTCTTTTTTTTTTTTTTGCTGTGCCATACAGTAGGTGTGATCTTTGTTCCCAGACCAGGGATCAAACCTGTGCCCTTGGTAGTAAAAAGAGTGGAATTCTAAACACTGGCTGCTAGGGAACTGTTGAGAATATTTTCTTAATGAGAACTTTCCCACTAAAATAATCTGTAAACATTAGAGAGCAACTTTTTAGATTCTGTGCAGAAAGGAAGGGAACTGACACATTTTTCAAGCATTTGCCCTGAACCAGATTCCTCACATATACTATTTCATTATATTTCTTTCCTAAAAGAGATCCATGCAGTCTGCATTATTTCCATTTTGTGGATGAACAGACTGAGACTCGAGGTAAAATAATTTGCCCAAAGTAACATGGGAGTCTGAGATTCAAAATTAAGATTTCTTTGCCTCTGAAATCCATGTTCCTTGATATTATACTATCATGCTACCCAGCAGTGTGAGTTAATTCACCAATAATACTATGCTACCAACTGGGGGAAGGGGACTTCCCAGGTGGTGCTAATGGTAAAGAACCTGCCTACCAAAGCAGGAGAGGAGAGATGCGAGTTTGATCCCTGGGTCGGGAAGATCCCCTGGAGGAGGGCATGATAACCCACTCCAATATCCTTTCCTGAAGAATCCCATGGACAGAGGAGCCTGGTGGGGCTACAGTCCATAGGATTGCAAAGAGTCGGACACGAGTGAAAGGACTTAGCATGCACACACTGCATTAACAGCTTTAGAGACATTGTTTCGCTTGACTCCCAATTAGCTCCTGCAGGAACTACTAATGTACTATATATGAAGAAATCAAGCAAGGCATAGGGGTCTTAAGCAGTTTGCTCAAGTCACATAGCTAGTCAACTACAGATACTACCATCACCACATAATTTTTCAGGAGTTGCTCTGCTTGTCAAACTTTAGACATATGACTGGACTGGGTTTGATGTTCCCAGAGGGGCTTTGTCTTGAAGTCCAGTTGAAGGTAATGCTAATCATTCAGCTGGGTCCTCACATTTCTTCAGCCCAGGTCCAGATTCCCTGGGACCAAAGTGATATGTAAAACAAGATCCCTCTTCAAATGCCAAGTCAGTGGAATAAAACAGGATACTATTGGTATTTTCCTTTGCCAAAGACAGTGCCGTTTCCATTAGTAAATCTATAAAAGCCAGAAGTCACAAGAAAGGTTCAGCAAGAGAATGAATTCAGCCTACTGCCAGAAGTGAAATCCTTACCTGTGAGCATCCATTCCCTTAAATATAGTTTTCAGTACATTACTACTATTTTACATGTTTGAACATTTTCATTATGAGAACAGACATTTTGTTCTACTAAAAAAAAAAAAAAAAAAACCAAAAACAAAAACAAACAAAAAAAACCAATGCTCACAAACTGATTTGGCTAAGCTACTGGAAAATACCTGAATTGGAGGGAGAGGGGCTGAACCCAACTTGTGAATTTGAGAGTATATCTCAGGTTCTGCTTTGCTTTTCATGCATCTCCTTCCCTCACCTAGAGTGAAGATGCCACCCCCATCATATATAGCTTCCTCTATAACCTGGTATCCTCTCAGCAGTTTTGCCTCCTCTCTGAGGAAAGGAGCTGATACATTAATCAGCAAGTGATTGATAAAGCTAAAAATTTTCTCTTTCTAAGGAGAGTGGTTGAATTTTAATAATTTAACATGTATTACAAACTTACTGTATTCCTGACATTGTGCTAAATATTAAATTGAATAAATTTAATTAAGTTTAATCTATGGTAATCCAATAAGGTAGGTATTGTTATTATTAGCACTACTCTCCTTTTATAAATTTGCTAAAATGGGCTCACATGGAATAATTTTCCCAAGGCCACCCAGCTAATAAATAGTATAGATATGCTTGGAATAGAAGTCTGATTGAATCTTAAGTCTGTGTTTTTAACCAATACTACAGTGCCTTAAATCAAAAAGATAAAGCAGTAAGTGAAATTTAGACATCAGCAAAATATATAAGGGAGGTATTTGTAGGGTAATGAGGAAAAGGGAAGGAAACAGAAGGTGTCTTCATGATACCCTTATAATCACGCCATGAATTAGGCTGTCTATTCTATTCATTACTCATAATGATGAAGAACAGCTCTTCTAAGCCCAGTGTCTCTCAGTCTATATCATTACTGAATGGGTGAAAATGTTATTTTTTGATCCTATGGATGAACAATGCACGCTGGTTCTAATACTAAATCAAACCCTTTTGGAAAAAATAAATTTTTCTCTGGAGAATTGTTAGCATATGTCCCAAGGGATTTAAATCTGTATACTGCTACTGCTAAGTCACTTCAGTTGTGTCCGACTCTGTGAGACCCCATCCCTGGGATTCTTCAGGCAAGAACACTGGAGTGGGTTGCCATTTCCTTCTCCAATGCATAAAAGTGAAAGTGAAGTCACTCAGTCAAGTCCGACTCTTCGGGACCCCATGGACCGCAGCCTACCAGGCTCCTCCGTCCATGGGATTTTCCAGGCAAGAGTACTGGAGCGGGGTGCCATTGCCTTCTCTGGTATACTACTTGATACTAGCCTTTGATTCGTTAGCACCCTTTGAAATGAATAAACAATGCTCAGTTGGTGTGACAGAATCCGAAAGATTACTAAAGTTTACTCTGCTTGACTTGTGGGTTCTACCAAGTTTAACCATTGGGTCATGATCTGTTTACTGGTGAATCAAATAGTCTCAGTTCCCAGAAGAATATATTGACTTCTGAGTGGGTGGTACAGCCATTGATTTGGGGATCTTAAATTATATTGGTCTTGCATTATTAGTAAGGTAAAAATGCAATTGTTGTTTTTAATCTTTATGGATCTACTAACAGAAAAATGTTGCTAATATACATGCCACTTAATATCCTTACTTTAGTGTATGATAATTTTAAACAACATTTATTTCTCTCAAACTTCTGAGTTTATTTCAATGGATTCCCTATCCTTCCCCAGTTTCAAAAGTTCAGTTTCTCCCTCCCCCATGTATTTCCTCTTGAAGGAGGCAAGTTGGAGGAAGGCCTTAGTGTGTTAATCATGTTGATTATCTCCTTAGCCAGAGTTGAGCCCCAAATCTCACTCCTACCATCCTTTAGTCACTTGAAGCTACTCCATGGTCTTTATTAAAAAAAAAAAAAATACCACCCATTAAATTTGTGCAAAATAGCATTCTCAGTAATGTTTCTGGTTTCTCAGGATGGATATATATGTATTTTTTCAGTTGCTAAGTTGTGTCCGACTCTTTGTGATCCCAAGAACCACAGCATGCCAGGCTTCCCTGTCCTTCACTATCTCCCTGAGTTGGCCCAAACTCATGCCCATTGAGTCAATGATGCCACCCAACCATCTCATCCTTTCACCCCTTTCTCCTCCTGCCTTCAATCTTTCCATCAATGAGTCAGTTCTTTGCATCAGGTGACCAAAATGTTGGAGTATCAGCAGTGGTCCTTCCAGTGAATAGTCAGGATTGATTTCCTTTAGGATTAACTGGTTTGATCTCTTTGGTGTCCAAGGGACTCTCAAGGGTATTCTCCAGCACCACAGTTTGAAGGCATCAATTTTTGGTGCTCAGGATGGTTATATATTATATGTTATTATATACTTTATATATGGCTTTCCAGGTGGTTCAGTGGTAAAGAATACATCTGCAAATTCAGAAGATGCAAGAGACACGAGTTCAGTACTCGGCTTAGGAAGAATCCCTGGAGGAGGAAATGGCAAACCACCCCAGCATCCTTGCCTAGAAAATTCCATGGACCAGAGGAGCCTGGTGGGCTACAGTCCATGGGGTCACTAAAAAGTCACACATGACTGAGAACACACATATACACACCTACATTTTATTTTTTTCTTCACTATATCGGCTTCTATGCTCAAATCTGTCCTATAATATAATGACATTATTTCTCAAGTAACGGGTTTTTAGAAGCTTTCTGTTTACTTTTACCAACACACACTGCACTGTGAATTTTCCTCTGGGGAAATTTTCAATAGTATTTGCACAGACCTGTCTGGCTACCAAATTCCATTTATTTATTTATTTTTTTGCTTACTGGGCTAGGATTTGGCTTCCTTGTGTCTGTGCCCTTGGCTTGGAATGTAATTTCATCTATGTAAATGAGGAGCCCAGTTAATGAAAACTTTTTTTTGTTTGTTTTTGGGATGAATATTCTTCAAATATTAAATATTTTAAATTTACAGATTAAAATTTTAAGTAATATTACTTATGTTTTAAACTATCTTTAAAACAAACTACTTTGTTAAGAAGAAATCCTCAAATGGCAAATCAATATAGATACTATATTGATTTCCAAAGGACAGAAAAGTACTTTTAGGTTTTAATACAGTTTCACTCTGATATAGAATTGTTTGTATTATCATAGGATGTATTTATTATAGGATCAGGATAAACTAGGTTGCAGTGAAAGCAACATGCTTTCTAATTATGTCTTTCTTTTTCTCTAAACATATTTGGAATACATCAACCTGGTGTCTGTTTACAGAAATTCTGATGGGAAAAAATGCCATTCATTCTATTTCGCTTTTATTTTCCACTTAAATTGAGAGACTTTTAACGTCTTCATTTTATTTGACATTTTTGCTGCCAGTGTCAATTTCTACATGAACTGTTGGGTTATTTGTCTGTTAGCAGTGATGACTGCATTTTTATGAGGAAAGGAAGGGTCCTGCTGACTCCCATCATCTGGGTACCTGCATGTCCTTAGTTGGATGGCCTTAGAAGGTGAAATGAGAGGCTTAACTCTGTAATTGATGTCACTGGGAATACCCATTTAAAGGTGATAGCTTTATGTAAATGGTTATTGTGTATTTGCTACATTCTGTTTAACACCCTGCTCCTCTTGGGCAAAAGAGTTGCCTTAATTCTCAGTACTCCCTGATTGATTCATCCTTAATTCAATATCTTGCCTTATTATGAAGAAACATCATGTTTACTTTTCTGTATTTTTAAACAAGAAACTCATGCTATATTTTCAGTGATAGGGAAATCAGTGCTTTCAAGGGTTTGTAGTGAGTATAGGTTGACAAGAGTAGAACAGGAAGAACATTATTCCTGTATTTGATGACATTATGTCTGGTCTTTGACCTGGAAGCTGCCCACTAATAATAGCTGCCCACTCCTTTTCCTCTTCTTTCTCCAATCAATATAATTCACAATGCAGGCTTACATTGTAGTTTCCAATTTTTCACCTTTCAGCCACCAAAGCTTTTAGGGTGGCACTTTTAATGATAATTAAGTAATGAAAATAAATGTTCAAAAGAGAAAGGAGAAGCAAGTTGAAGCATGGAGTGTTAACTGGGATGGGTACTTTTCACAAGGAATAGAAGATAGTATAACAGAAAGAGGCAAAGATATGGATATTCCAGAAATACCTTCTAAAGGATTTTACATTTAGGCTGGATGTTTTTTATCAGGAATACCAACACCTGCCTCGTGGGGTTATTGTGGGAATTAAAGAAGATACACATTGAAAGCATTTTGTAATCACAGATTTGTGTTATTAGATAATCACAATTCCAATAGTAAAATCTTCCAGTCTCCCTCACCCTCACAAACCCACCTCAAAAGAAGCCAGAAAAATCCTTTATGGTTCTCTTTCCTTTTACTGAGGATCTCTGAATGAGCATTAGCCCTAGAATCAGGCTATCTTGGTTCTATTTTCTGTCACTTTTTAGCTGTGTTTTCATTGTACCAGTCACTTAATTTCTATGGGTCTTGATTTCTTTTATAAAACAAGGATAATATCTACTTAATATAAGTATTGAGAGTATTAAATATGATATGAAAAGTACATGCACGGTGCTTAGAACACAGTAAGTACTTAACACATTGTAGGTCCCTTCCCACTGGTACCATTGTAGGTAACCATTATAATCATGAAGAAAATTTTGTCAAAGTAGAACCTCTGTTACTTGTTGAATCCTACATTTTCAAAATGGCAAGAACCACTAAATACCTTCTTTTGTATTTGTGGTTTTGTTAAGAATCATAAGATGATGATTACCAAGGCAAGTTCACAGTGAAATATGGAATAATAAGTCTACAGCTTTGCTCAGTCCTCTTTGTGGAGTTCCATGAGAGACCCACACTCGTTGGAAGAAGTTAATCTTAACAGGGAGAGGAATATGTTCTTTGGTTAAGGTTACAGGAATAGTTGTGCACTCCTGGGAAAAGGCTCCGTATAAGTGCACTGGCACTTCTGATAACATTTTCTGTGTTGAATATTTCTGTTACCTTTGAATAGTCCTTAATATTTTAATATGTTTAGGCAAAATTAATAGGCCATTTCCTAGCAAAGTAGGACTTAGCTACACCAGAGCCTGGTGTTTTCCATATGTGAACCTTAATATATTAATTATCTTCCAAAGTGTGCTTTTAGAATGCTTGACAGGCACATAAATTTACTTATATCAACCTTGTCTGTCATTATAATTGAAAAATGATGCTTTCATTTTTCAATGATATTCTTGATTTTCAAACTAGACATTATATTCCAGTATACCATATGCTGTAGATTTCTTTTGTCTTTTAAGACACTTGTGGAAACTCTGGAAGAATTAAGAGACTGTCAAAGTTTTATTACAAGCACAGTTTAATTACTGATGTAGGGCAAAGGGTAAAGAACATATCCTAGATGTTATAGTCAAAGCTGAGCCTTCCTACATTGCTGCTCCAGTTGTAAACATTTTTCTGTGATGCCTATAAACATTAGTGACTTACATGTCTACCCACCTTTTAAATATAGATTCAAGGGCTTCTGGAAAGCAACTAAATGGAGGCAGTAAACTTAACATGCAGAAGTATACAGAAAGATTGATTATGAGGTCTTTTGAATATTTCCCCTTAAATATCCCAAGGAATTCAGAAACTCTTAATCCCTAAAAAGGATCCTGTCAAGTTTAACCAAACCCAAAGAATTAATTGGGCCCTAGCTCAGTTGGTACAACAATGGACATGTTCCAGGTTGAGACTGGCATTGATATGGGGGTAAAAGGAATGAGTAGGTTTTGTCCATTTTCCTTTCCTTCTATCACACAGATGTTTGTTCCCAACTCTCATAGGAGGGTCACATAGAGGGGAAAAGTGAGAGAGAGATAAAGTAATGGAAACATGTGTGAAATCAAGAGGCAAAAATGGAGAAAATGTCAAGATAAAACTAAGCAGGCTGTTGCACTGTGATTTGGGCAGCAAAAGGAAATGAAAGTCGGAACCAGAAACTCCAAGAGACTAGAGTGGTCTTAAGGGTCTAGTTGGCAAAGGGTTGGTTAGCTTAGGGAAGGTTATAGGAATCTGAGCTCATACAAGAACTAGAATTCTATTTTATTTCTGAAAAACAAATTTAAGTCTTCTGTGTTTTGGTTCTAAAATTGACTCCAAACTTATATAGGACTGGACTCACCCATTAAAATAATTTTCTTTTCTCATTTCTGGTATCCACTCAACTGAGTTTATTGAAGCATCATTTGCATAATCAAGGTCAGAGTTTTCACTGTTAACCATTTGCATAGTCAAGGTCAGAGTTTTCACTGTTAAACATTTATTTCCTTTTGTATTATACTTATCTGTGCAAATTATCAATGTGTCAACTACAGCTTTATCAGCTTAAGGAGGATAAGCCCCATTGCACCCAACAAAAATTGGGATTGTTACCAACACTGTACTTTTGGAAATAAAAATAAAAAGTTATGTATGTTATTCTCAAGAAGTTTACAATCCAGCTGGTTTTCTCCAAGTAGTTTAGCAGCTTGTGGAATCCCCTTGATATTTCAATTCTTATTGGCTAGGTTAAGCCATAATAATATGCCAAGATCACAATGCTTAAAAAATGGCTCACATTTGAGCGGGATTTGACACTCATCCACATGGAAGTGTGATTCTTATTAAGAGATTGTGAAATATATAGAAAGTAGGAGGTACTGGCCCTTATTACAGATGGAAAGTTTAGGGTGATTGACACACTTTGAGCAGGGTTTTTCCATCACTTTTTCTTTTTTCCACCCAACCTAAGTGGTTTTGTAACTCTACAAAAGTCACTTAACAGAGACTGAGCCTTTAAGTCCTCAGCTGTATGGGCAGTGTGTGAGGGGTGATATTGTTTATCTTACAGGGTAATTATGAAATTCAATGAGGTAAAATACATAAAGTATCTGTGGTAGAAACCATGGATTGTTTCCCCAGATTCTGTATTATCCTTTTTTCTTAACAGCAGAAGGGGTAATTTTGCCACATGTCCACCACGAATAAAGACTTCATTTCCAATCTCTTTTGAATCTGGGTGTGGCCATGTGAGTAAGTTCTCACCAAAGGGGTCAGGTTGGAGAAGAAGGAACTGGCAAGGAACAGGGAGCAATCTCCAGCCAACTGCCAGCAAAGAATTGAATCCTGCTAACTTTGAGTAAGCTTGGAATCAGATTTGTCCCCAGTCAAGACTTCACATGAAACACAGCCTCAGTCAACACCTTATTTGCATCCTTGTGAGAGAATGTGTGACAGAAGTTGCAACTAAGCCCTGACCAGATTATTGATCCACAGAACTGAGTCATTTTAATTTGCTAGACTTTGATGTGTTTATAATACAGCAACAGGCAATTGAGACAGGGATAAATTGTGAGTGGAATATGTGAATTCCAGAAAGTGTCTTTAAAGAGGGAGATGGTGCCCTTCTTCTGTTCCTTTGTCTTAATATCTGGAAGAAGTATATGATGATAGGAACTACAGAAGCTATTTTAAACAATGAAGTGAGAACAGAGCAGAGTAACAAGTAAATAGGAGCCTGGATTCCTGAGATTATTATATAAAGTACTACTCTAGATCATCTATATCAACCTAAACAACAGAAAATAAAAATTGATATTTTTCTGTTTATTTTGAGTTTATTCTTGGGTCTTCTGTCACTTGAAGACAAATCCAGTCCTAACAGTGGTGCCTGATACTACTCTTAACATCTGATAAATATTAAATAAATACTATTAGTTTTTTCTTTGGATCAAAAAGAATAAAATACCTATGAATATATAACCATTGAGGCAAAAGACCTGTACACTTTGAAATATAAGATATTAATGAAGGAAATTTAAGGAGATACAAATAAATTATAGAAATAAATTCTATGCCCATGGATTGAAAGAATTAATACTGTTAAAATATCTATACTACCCAAAGGGATCTACAGATTAAATGCAATTCCTATCAAAACCCCAGTGGCATTTTTTCACAGAAATGGAAAAAAAAATTCTAAAAATTGTATGGCACCACAGAAGGCCCCAAATATCTAAAGCACTCTTAGGAAAGAAGAACAGAGCTAGAGGCACACATACCCTGATTTCAACTATACTATAAACTATAGTAATTAAAATAGTATAGGTTAGACATAAAAACAAACATAAATCAGTGGCACAGAACAGAGTGCTAAGAAAACAAAAACCCACATATATATGATCAATTTATGATAAAGGATCCAGGAATATACAGTGGGAAAAGGGCAGTCTCTTAAATAAGTGGGAATGGGATAACTGGAGAGCCACATGAAAAGAATAAAAGTAGATCACTACTTGGTGCCATATATAAAACTCAACTCGAAGTGGAATAAAGACTTGAATGTAAGACCTTACACCTTTAAACTCCTAGAAGAAAATATAGGCAGTAAACTCCTTGACATCAGTCTTGGTGCTGATTTTTCTTTTTTGAAACTGACAACAAAAGCAAAGGGAACAAAAGTAAAAATAAATGGGTAAGACATCAAACTAAAAAGCTTTTGAACAGCAAAGGAATAATCAACAAAAAGGCGACCTAAGTAGAAAATATTTGTAATTTGTAAGTCTGATAAAGGGTTAATATCCAAACTATACAAAGAACTCATGCAACTCAATAGAAAAAAACTCAGTTCAGTTCAGTTGCTCAGTCATGTCTGACTCTTTGCATCCCCATGAACCACAGCACGCCAGGCCTCCCTGTTCATCACCAACTCCCAGAGTCCACCCAAACCCATGTCCATCGAGTCGGTGATGCCATCCTACCGTCTCATCCTCTGTTGTCCCTTTCTCCTCCTGCCCTCAATCTTTCCCAGCGTCAGGGTCTTTTCCAATGAGTCACGTCTGGTGGCCAAAGCATAGGAGTTTCAACTTCAACATCAGTCCTTCCAATGAACACCCAGGACTGATCTCCTTTAGGATGGACTGGTTGGATCTCCTTGCAGTCCAAGGGACTCTCAAGAGTCTTCTCCAACACCACAGTCCAAAAGCATCAATTCTTCAGCACTCAGCTTTCTTCACAGTCCAGCTCTCAGATCCATACATGACCACTGGAAAGACCATAGCCTTGACCAGATGGACCTTTGTTGACAAGGTTTTGTCTCTGTTTTTTAATACACTGTCTAGGCGCTCGCTTTGGCAGCACATATACTAAAATTGGAACCGTACAGAGAAGATTAGCATGGCCCCTGTGCAAGGATGACATGCAAATTTGTGAAGCGTTCCATATCTTTTCATGTGGGATTTTATGGCTGAGTCGGTGGTATGTGAGATCTTAGTTCCCCAACAAGAGGTTGAACCCAGGACTTGGCAGTGAAAATGCTAACCACTGGACTGCCAGAGGATCCCCTGTGTACACGGTTACAGTTAGGGAAGATGAAAAATTTCTAGAGGTGATGGTTGCACAAAAATGTGAATGTACTTAGTGCCACAGAACTGTATGCTTAAAAATGGTTAAAATGGAAAACTTTGTGTTATGTGCATCTTACCATAATTAAAGTATATATCAAATTATTCCATTTTAAAATGTATATGGCTGAAAAGATATAAAAGGATATATCTATAATGTTACCAACAACTATCTCTGGCAATAGATTATGAGTGATTTGAGAAAGTTGTCTTATTTTCTAAATGTTTAAACTTGGTGAGCTGTATAATAAAATGCAGTCCTGCAAAATTAAAAGAAAATAATATGCTGTCTAGGTTGGTCATGACTTTCCTTCCAAGGAATAAGCGTCTTTTAATTTCATGACTGCAATCACCATCTGCAGTGATTTTGGAGCCCAGAAAAGTAAAGTCAGCCACTGTTTCCCCATCTATTTGCCATGAAGTGATGGGACCGGATGCCATCTCAATAGAAGCTCAATAGAACACAACTCAATAGAAAAAAACTCAAACTGATTTTAAAATGGGTAGAGGATCCAAATGAACATTTTACCAAAGAATACTTTCAGATGGCTAACAGGTACATGAAAAAATGCTCTATATAACTCATCAGAGAAATGCAAATTGAAACCACAATGAGATATTTCCTTACATCTCTCACAATGGCTATCAACAAAAATACAACAAATAACATGTTGGCAATGATATGGAGAACCCTTGTGCACTGAAGTTGTTTACTTGCCATACTTGTCCAACTCTTCACAACCCCACGAACTGCAGCATGCCAGGCTTCCCTGTCCCTCCCATCTCCTGAAGTTTGCTCAAGTTCACGTCTAGGTGCACTGGAGATTGGAATGTAAATTTGTGGAGCCATTATGGAGAGCAGTATGGACATTCCCCAAAAGTGCAGCAATAGGTAATTGAGACAGGGATAAATTGTGAGTGGCATATGTGAATTCCAGAAAGTATCATATGGTAGTCTACCATATGATCCAGAAATTGCACATCTGAGTATCAGAAGAAAATGAAAACATTAACTCAAAGATATGTTCATCCTCCTTTACCTTACAATGGTAAAGATACAGAAATAGCTTAAATGTCCATGGATAGAAGAATGGATAAAGAAAATCTTACACACATACACAAAAAAATTGTATTAAGCCATAAAAAGAATGAAATCTTGCCATTGGTATCAACATGCTGCTGCTAAGTCACTTCAGTCGTGTCCGACTCTGTGCGACCCCATAGACTGCAGCCCACCAAGCTCCACCGTCCCTGGGATTCTCCACATGGATGGACCTTAAGGTCATTATGCTAAATGAAATAAGTCAGATGGAGGAAGACAAATACCATATAATCTCACTTATATGTGGAACCTTAAAAAAAAAAAGTTCAAAAATACAGGAAACAGATTGGTGGTTGCCAGAGGCCTGGCATGTATTAAATGGATAAAGAGGGTCAAAGGGTGCAAATTTCAAGTTAAAAATAAGCAAATCTTGTGGATTTAATGTACACCTGGTGGCACAGTGATAAATAATCCGCCTGCCAAGCAGGGGATGCAGGTTTGATCCCTGGGTCATGAAGACCCCCTGGAGAAGGAGATGGCAACCCACACCAGTATTCTTGCCTGAGAAATCCTATGGACAGAAAATCCAGGTGGGCTACAGTCCATGGGGTCACAAAAGAGCTGGATATGACTTAGCAACTAAACAACAACAGAGTGACTATAATTAAAAACATGGTATTGCATATTTTAAAGTTGCTAAGAGAATAGATTCTCAAAGTTCTCATCACAATAAAAATAATAAAACTGCATATAGTGACAGATGTTTATTAGACTTCTGGTGATCATTTCACAACATATATAAATATCAAATCAAGTACACTGAAACTAATAAAATGTTACATGCCAATTATACCTCAATAATTTAGGAAAATAAATTCTAGTTTTGTTTCTACTCCAAGTATCAAGGAAGAATGAATATGATATACCTTGTGATGAAGTTCTTTAGGAATATACAGTCTAATTTCAAAAAGATTTTAATGGTTTAGCTAAATTTTTTTGGTTTAGCTAATTTTTTTCTCAACTAAACGCTATTCCCAGCACTCTGCCACTTAACGTTTAAATATACTGGGTTCTCTAAAGAATATTGAATCTTTTTTGTAATGGGAAAAATTAATTTTGCCATAGCAATATTCACCCCTAATTCTATCCATTGGTTTTAAAAATGGAGATTTCTATATGTTTCTTCTTACTTAAATAAGAATTTTTATATATATAATGAGTTTTGATTTTATCACTGGCAAAATGTATTAACTTACCCAAGTGCCTTACAATCTTGGAGGCTCAATCTCCCCATTGGGGAGAGAAATAATTATATTACCCTCCTCATAGTATAAATTAAATGAGAAAACACACCTAAAATATTTATCATAGTGTTCCACAAAAATAAATAATATATAAATTCAAGTATGTTACTTAAAATGTTATTATAAATACATTTCTCTAGGGCAAAATTTTCGAGCTGATCATGACCTTTTTAAATTAATGTATCAGCTCTAGGTACTCTGGAGACAGTGCCTAAACCTGAAAGAATGACTCCGATGTTGAAATACTCAGGTACTAAGGCAGACTAATAAGATGGATTTGTATACCTGAACTTATGGAAAGACCTAAATATCTAGAAGTTTCTTCAGTAGCTGACCTTTGGTATCATTTACAACTTGTACAATATATGTGTTTAAGAAGAAAATGGTGCTCAAATGTTGGTCTCTCTGGATTTTATGTGCTTTTGGCTGTGGGGCTTATCTGTGGGATAATTAATTTTGGCAAATATTTGCTGGCCTGGTTTTCTGGAAGTAAGAGATATTCATAGAATCTGGCCCCAGGTCCTTGTGAATTTCTCTATGCTACTCATCCAGATGTTTGGCTTGCCAGAGACTCCTCAATACTAAAATTTTTATACAAAGCTCTTTGCTCTCCACCCCACCCAAGTAGCTTAGTTCCCTCAGGAGTGTGCTTAGAATTGAAATCACTGGAAAATTATTGTAGCTCCAATTGATGATAAAGAAATCCTGAGTTGGCCCCAGAGTTTAACAGGCTCAGATATTTTATAAAAATGAGGTTTTGATAGAGCAAATAACATCTATAGGCTTTAAAATTAATGAAGTATATTCTTCATAAAGGATAAAGATGTTCTAACTTGTCATCATGATATTTTTGTGTTTCTTTTTCTTTTTCTAGTTGTGTATCTGGGTATATTTATACAATTTATCTATTCTCCTCTTGAGTATTTGGGTTAAGAATGAGTGTGTATACCTATATACAAATGTAATATATGTGTCTTTATCTCCAGTTCAGTTTAGTCACTCAGTCGTGTCTGACTCTTTGTGATCCCATTGACTGCAGCATACCAGGCCTCCCTGTCCATTACCAACTCCCGGAGTTTACTTAAACTTATGTCCATCGAGTTGGTGATGCCATCCAGCCATCTCATCCTCTGTCGTCCCCTTCTCCTCTCGCCTTCAATCTTTCCCAGCATCAGGGTCTGTTCAAATGAGTCAGCTCTTCAGATCAGGTGGTCAAAGTATTGTAGTTTCAGCTTCAACGTCAGTCCTTCCAATGAACATTCAGGACTGATTTCCTTTAGGATGGAATAGTTGATTCTCCTTGCAATCCAAGGGACTCTCAAGAGTCTTCTCCCTCACCACAGTTCAAAAGCATCAATTCTTTGGTGCTCAGCTTTCTTTATAGTACATGACTACTGGAAAAACCATAACCTTGACTAGACGGACCTTTGTTGACAAAATAATGTCTCTGCTTTTAAATATGCTGTCTAGGTTGGTCATAACTTTTCTTCCAAGGAACAAGCATCTTTTAATTTCATTGCTGCAGTCACCATTTGCAGTGATTTTGGAGCCCAATAAATAAAGTCTTCCACTGCATATAGGTTACTCAAGAGGCAGGTCAGGTAGTCTGGTATTCCCATCTCTTTCAGAATTTTCCACAGTTTGAGGTGATCCACACAGTCAAAGGCTTTGGCATAGTCAAAAAAGAAGAAATATATGTTTTTCTGGAACTCTCTTGCTTTTTTGATGATCCAGTAGATGTTGGCATTTTGATCTCTGGTTCCTCTGCCTTTTCTAAAACCAGCTTGAACATCTGGAAGTTCATGGTTCATGTATTGCTGAAGCCTGGCTTGGAGAATTTTGAGCATTACTTTACTAGTGTGTGAGATGAGTGCAATTGTGTGGTAGTTTGAGCATTCTTTGGCTTTGCCTTTCTTAGGGATTGGAATGAAAACTGACCTTTTCCAGTCCTGTGGCCACTGCTGAGTTTTCCAAATTTGCTGGTATATAGAATGCAGCACTTTCACAGCATCATCTTTTAGGATTTGAAAAAGGTCAACTGGAATGCCATCACCTCCACTAGCTTTGTTCATAGTGATGCTTCCTAAGGCCCACTTGATTTCACATTCCAGGATGTCTGGTTCTAGGTGAGTTACCACACCATCGTGATTATCTGGTTTGTGAAGATCTGTACAGTTCTGTGTATTCTTGCCACCTCTTCTTAATATCATCTGCTTCTGTCAGGTCCATACCATTTCTGTCATTTATTGAGCCCTTCTTTGCATGAAATGTTCCCTTGGTATCTCTAATTTCCTTGAAGTGATCTCTAGTCTTTCCCATTCTATTGCTTTCTTCTGTTTCTTTGCGCTGACCACTGAGGAAGGCTTTTTTTTAAATCTCTCCTTGCTATTCTTTGGAACTCTGCATTCAAATGGGTATATCTTTCCTTTTCTCTTTTGTTTTTCACTTCTCTTCTTTTCAAAGCTATTTGTAAGGCCTCCTCAGACAGCCATTTTTCTTTTTTGCATTTCTTTCTCTTGGGGATGGTGTTGATCCCTGTCTCCTATACAGTGTCTTGAACCTCCATCCATAGTTCATCAGGCACTCTATCAGATCTAGTCCCTTAAATCCACTTCTCAGTTCCACTGTATAGTCATAAGGGATTTGATTTAGGTCATACCTGAATGATCGAGTGGCTTTCCTTACTTTCTTCGATTTAAGTCTGAATTTGGCAATAAGGAGTTCATGATCTGAGCTACAATCAGCTCCTTGTCTTGTTTTTGGTGACTGTATAGAGCTTCTCCATCTTTGGCTGAAAAGAATATAATTAAGCTGATTTTGGTATTGACCATCTGGTGATGTCCATGTGTAGAGTGTTCTCTTGTGCTGTTGGAAGAGGGTGTTTGCTATGAGCAGTGTGTTCTCTTGGCATAACTCTTTATCTCCAGAATGAAGTAACAGAGATTTTTTTTTTAAAAGAACATAATACATGTGACTTATTGATGATCATGATTTTTAACCAATGATGCTAACTGTCCACATATTTTAATGCCCTAATCTAAAGACTAATTAATTTTCCACTAGTCGATGCGATAGCCTGCCTAAGTGTATTTAAAGTCAATTTCTTTCTCCCTGTTTTTATTGTGGCAAATCTACCTTATTCACACTCACTTGGATGGTAGCAACTTAAAAAAAAAACCTGAAAATAATAAATGTTGGTGAGCATTGGTTCACCAGTTGGTTCCATTGGTGAAAATGGAACCTTTACACATTGCTGATAGGAATATAAAGTGATGCACTTCAGGAAAACAGTTTAGCAGTTCCTCAAAAAGTTAATCTTAGAAAGAAAATATATCCCAGCAATTCCATTCCTAGGTATATACCTGAAGAAATTGAAAATGCATGTAAAAAAAAGACTACTTGAATGTACATAGCCATGCTATTCACAATAACCAACATGTGGAAACCACCCAAAGCAAATGTCCATCAGCTTATGAGAAGATAAATTAAACATATATCCTTATATTCTATATAATGGAATATTATTCAACTGTAAAAAGAACTGAAGTGCTGGTTTGTGGTACAATATCAATGAACCTCAACTATGTGATGCAAAGTAGATTATGCCAGCCACAAAAAATCACATATTGAATGGTTCCATTTGTATCAAATATCCAGAATAGGAAAATACAGAGTCAGGAAGTAGATTGGTAGTTGTCAAGGGCTGAGGGGAGGAGGGAAGAAATAGTGATTGCTTAATGGATATTGAGTTTTCTTTTGGTGTGACGAAAATGTTTTGGAGCTAAATAGAGGTATTGGTCACACATATAATATTGTTCAGTTCAATTCAGTTCAGCCGCTCAGTCGTGTCCGACTCTTTGTGACCCCATGAATCGCAGCACTCCAGGTCTCCCTGTCCATCACCAACTCCCAGAGCTTACACAAACTCATGCCCATCGAGTCGGTGATGCCATCCAGCCATCTCATCCTCTGTCATCCCCTTCTCCTCCTGCACCCAATCCCTCCCAGCATCAGGGTCTTTTCCAATGAACCAACTCTTTGCATGAGGTGGTCAAAGTATTGGAGTTTTAAATGTACTAAATGCCACTTAATTGTACATTTTAAACGGTTAATTTTATGTTGCATGAATTTCACCACAAAAATGTTTTTAAAAAGTTTTATCTTATTGGGTTAATGAAAGAACTTTACTGGCTTCTTTAGAAGACAGTAAGCCATCACATTCATGTTGCTTTCGTGGAAATGTGTGTTACAGCAGTGAGGTTCACATTTTCCACTCTGAAGTTAATTGGGTTTTAGAGGGTAGAAGATTCAGAAAAAGACCTCTCTGAGATAAGCATAAATATTTTTTACAAAACAATATTAGCCAGTTGAGAGTCCCATTGTCCAGTTAAATGACTCTTAAACTCATCTGGGTCAACCTAATTCATGATTATCTATCTTTTGGGTGTCATAGATCATGGCCATTGGAAATCAATTAACTTGTTGCATATTGTGCTCCAGTAACAATTCTTGTTTGTACTTCTCCAGATATGAATGTTATTTCATTTGTTTTTCTCTTTGTATTTTCTGTACATTTTCTTTGGAATGCTCTTCTTCTCCTTGGTTACCTAGCAAACTTTTACTCTTCTTTTGAAACCTATGTCAAAGTATCACCTCCTCAAGAAGACTTAGTGGAATAGCAGAAAGGAAAACTAGTATGTTGTACATACTTCCACTAGTCTACTTAGGACAGGTAATTATAATTACATGCTTGAGTTTCTAACTTTCCCCACTAGACTGAGCTCCTTAAGGACAGGAACCTTATCCATTATACTCTCTATGTTCTTTCTGCCTGGTAAATTGCAGAACCTTTAAGAGGAATTAATAAACATATGTTAAAAGTCATTTAATTATGCAAAAGAGAGTATGATATTGCTTTCCTTGGAGGCAAGAAAAAAATGAAAAGATCCTTGGAAATCTAGTAACATCTGAGAGTGATCTCAGCTGCTATAGAATTCTTTTTGAGAATTTTAGCTTCAAGAAATCCTGTCTCAAAGCCTCAATCATCTATCTTCTCCCAAGATATAATATCTCTGCTGTTTTCTTCCCAGCTTCTCCAGTTCAGAAAAGTTTCTGATTATTTGTACTGGCAAGAGTATTTCCTGTAGATGCTCTTAATGTAAAATACAGCGTTCTGAGATCATGGGATCTACACTTAAGATTTTTTTTCTACTTGTATCTGCTGCCATGGCTCAATTGTTCTGAAGACTTGGAAACTTCTTTTGTGACTTGAATTTCTCTGAAAAATGACAACTCCCTCATCCCTAGAGCCCTTGAAAGTCTCTAGAAGCTTTAGCGAGGCAGATGAGTCTGCCAACCTCAGCACTCTGCCAGTTTCCATCCTGTACATGCTTTTAACCCTCAGGGTAGAGCAAATGCCTGGAGATATTCTTTCATAACAGTTATTTGGCAAGAAAAATAGAAAAAAAATGATAGCAGCCAAGGGTCACAGTTTCTACATTCTGCAAGAATATCTTTAAGCTTATTCTCCTTTTATTTTTGTAAAGGAAAAAAGTTTAATTTTTGTGACAACAACTTGCATTATTTTTTGTTTTCTTCCTGGAATGGGACTGTCATAGCTCTAACTCTAGACTACTTATATTCTTTGCATTTTTGCTTTATTTGAAAGTGTCATGCTATACCCCCTACCTTTTCTCTTATTATGCATCTCAGCCTTCCCATGTTTAATTTTCAGCTTTTAGAGGAAGACAGTCTTATTTGGGGGACCACTGGCCCTGAATGGCACACATAGATGGGCTTCTGGAAACAGGCCAATCGTCTCAGATTTGTGAGCTGAGCAAAATTATGTATATTTGTATATGGTACATTTTTTTGAGGAATAGGATCCATAAATTTCACCAGATTCTCAACATGGTCTATGAGTCAAAAATATGTTCAGAACTATCAATTCATACAAACCTAGGCAAATCTGCATTGAGAGACTTCTTCAGAGAATAAAATAAGTATCTCTGGCCTGAAAAGGAGTTTCTTCTCAAGAGGAGCTTTCTCTTTCTTTGAGGAGTTCTCATGAGATGACATTAGAACTTTCTAGATTGTAAAACAACTGTTTTTTGGGATTCTGCACCTAGAGTTTGAGTCTCCTTGTTCAAGCTGCTGGAACTTACAGACTACTAGCTGACCTGTTAGAAGTCACATAAAAATCACCAGTTGTAGCTCCTAAAGGAGAAACAGCAAAGGAACTGTTGCTGGACTTATAAATCTTTTTCAAATATTTGAGGTCCAGCTGTTATTTGTAGGTTGCTGAGGAAAATGTTCCAGCATATTAATATCTGTGAATTTATATGTGTAAACCTGTGTACATTTCTTTATCAATCTGCATTTATTCAGCACTCTAAGATGATTTACACCCTCCCAGTCCCTGAAAACCCTGAGGACAGAGTGTTACACATACTCCCAATTATTTATGCATAAAAATATGAGGTTTGGCTATTGGACCCACTGACATAGCTAAACATTTTTGGCCTCCTCACAAGGTAAAGAGTGGAGATGTGGCGGTTTGTGGACTTGCATTCCATAGTCTGCATTGGTCTGTGGGGGAAGTAAAAAGTGGGAAGAAAAAGAGTTTCTTCAACTTATTAGGCTACTCTCTCAGAAATAGTTTCATCCATCGATGTACAATGTCAGAATTAGGGCATTTTCAGATTTTGTAACCTTGGATCTCTAATTTCTGCCCTTAAATTATCCCCTTCCCCAATACTGTACATTATGCATATGTTTGCCTTGGTGAGGTGGGGCAGGGTTATACATGAAGTGCTTATATTTTGTACTTGGTACATTTTATTTCTTGTCTAGCATGAAAAAAGCAAGGACCATGATTTAAACTTTATGTGCACAATGTTCAGCATATAATACTCAGTATCTACTGATTGACTTGAATTTTCATGTTGACTAGTAATTCTGAACTTTAGTTACATAAAATGATATCTCTGACTCCTAGAGATTGGACTTTTCAATTTAAGGTATAAAACCAAAAAACAGAAATCATTGGACAAATGTGACTTTGGACAGCCAAATTCAAGCATTCTTTTCTTAGTGGTGGTCAGTTTAGTTTGGATCTAGATATATTGAATATACAGTATATACAGGACAAAACTGGAAGCTTCTAGGACTTACTTTCATTCACACAAGCATGACAGACGGCCCTTCTAATAGGTGCATTAAAATACAGGGAGAAGAATTCAGTTTTCAAGATTGTTCCAAGTGGTAAGATCTGTGTTGTATAGTTCAAGTCAACATCTGGCAGTGTGTAGTTTTGTTGGGCTTCCCCAGCGGCTCAGTGGTAAAGAATCCACCTGTGGTGCAGGAGATGCAACAGATCGGAGTTCAGTCCCTCGGTTGGGAAGATCCCTTGACGGAAGGCGTGGTGACCCACTCCAGTATTCTTGCCTGGAGAATCCCATAGATGGAAGAGCCTGGCAGGCTATATGACATGGGGTCGTAAAGAGTCAGAAATGACAGCATGCATGCAAGGAAGTTTTATGAAAGGGCAAGTCAGATTGTTTCAACAAATCCTCCTGTACTGGGAGTTTATTGGCCATCCACTTAAAATGTATGTGCTATGGAGGCAGGCACTTGTATTTGTTTTGTTTACTTTAGTAACCTGGCGACTAGAACAGTGCCTGTCAGAGAGAGTACTCAATAAGACTTTCCTGGTAGAGTCAATCAACAAGAGCTTAATGAGCATCAATTATATGCCTAATAAAGTGGCAATTCCTCTGAAATTTAAATATGAAGCACAAAGAAAAATTTAAATATGAAGCACTCCTTATCCTCCATAAGTATAGAGTCCATGTGAGAAGATTCAATAAACAGACATAAAACCAATGACACACTAAAGCACCCAAACCAAAAACAGATGCTTGAGTTCTTTTTATGGCTCTGATACTAACATGCTGGATTAGCTTAGACAAGTCACTTTGTTTGGGGGCAATACCATTTCCTCATTTGGAAATTGTGGATTACATAAAATTAAATATTGAAAATAAGACAGTGATGTATTTACAAATTCAAAGAAACAAGAGACTCAGGGGACTGTAATAACCAGAGAAAGTGTCAGGTAAAAGATGAGCTAGAACTTGGCTCTGAAACATGAATATCATTTAATTTTATGGAGGGAAAGATTAAAAGAATTTCAGGAGGAAACACAGTACATACAAAGGCATGGGATAAAATGAGTTTGACTCAGCTAGGAAGTTTTCAATAGATGAGAAAGTATTTTGAGGAGGGAGGAATAAGGTTGCCAAGAAGAAGCAGTTCAGGTTATAGGAGGTGCAAAGTGTCAGAAAAGAGACTTGGGCTCAATGCAAGAGGTAAAATTCAGTCATACATAAAGTGCGTTTGTATGTGTGTACATATAGCAGTCAGAGCAGTGCCTGGTACACACTGAACTCCATCCATGTCTAAACAATTATGTGAATGTGTGTGAGAGAGAAGAGAGGAGAGGGTAGTGGGAAGTAGTAAATAAACATTGTGTTGAAAGTTTAGCTTGACAATAGTGTAGTAATAATAGTGTTCAGGGTGAATTAGAAGATGGATCAGCTAGATGGATATTTCTATCTGAACATAGAGTCATAAGATCTATAGTCTTAGATCCCAGTAGAGAATATTCTTAGATATCAAGTTATTTAACCTCACGCATAAGGTAGAAATCCTTTCTGCGTTCTCCCAGCCTGACAGTTTGCAATGGCAGAGTTTACTGTTCTGCAAGGCAGTTCATTCCGTTTATGGGTATTTTGTATCCTTAGAGCTTTCTTATCCTAAGCCTAAATTTGCCTCCTCATGACGTCTACTCATTATCTTGGTTCTCCCCTTGGGATTACACTGAATATGTCTAATTTTGTTTCTACGTCATATTCTGGCTCAATTTTCCCTTTTTTAGGAAAAAGAAAAGAGAAAAAAAAATGTTTCCAATTTCTTCAATCATCCCTCCCTGGCATGATTTTAGAAGCTTCACCATCTGGACTATCTTATTCTGAAATCTCTTCAGACTGATAAAGTTCCTATTAGAATGTGGGTGCCCAGAAATGAACAGTCTACCAGACGTGGTCAGAGTAGTGCCGAGTTCCTCCCTTGAACTGGGCATTCTATTTGTATTGCTCTGTTCTAACACGGAGTTTGCTTTCTAAGAAGCTACATCACACTATTGACTCGTTTCAACTTCTGATTGCCTAAAAGCCACAACTATGTAATGACTTGTTGACCTGCTGAACTTCCTCTTTACTGTTTTGGCCTTTCAAACCTGTTGATATCTTGTGAGTAGAAAAATCCAAGTGGCTAGTCAGGTTGAGAAACTACTTCTTAAAAATGTCTAAGATTGTTGCTATTTGGCAGGGAGAGAAGGGACTGTTGAGGTACAGTTACAACACAGTAATTCAAGAGTAATTGGAAGATCTATCTACTGTTGAATCAGTGAAAAGTCTGAATCATTTTCTAATGTGAAAATAAACGATATTTGAAATAAAAAATAGTAATTGGAACAATGGCTTTGATATTTTCAAAGAAAGAATGTGTTAGCCATCTTTGAATAACAGACATGACTAGTAATTAACAGTACCCTACCTTGTATACATTTCATGGTTAAATTCTTTAAAATAGTCCCTGTAACGCTCAGTGTTGGACATTAATTTGATGAGCCCACATTTTTGCCTATACAGCAGAGAAGAAAATACAAGTAATAGCCTGCTAGGCTCCTCTGCCCATGGGATTTACCAGGCAACTGGAATGGGTTGCCATGCCCTCCTCAAGGGGATCTTCCTGACCCAGGGATTGAGCCCATGTCTCTTGCATCTCCTGCATTGGCAAACAAGTTCTTTACCACTATGCCACCTGGGAAGTCCCTCAATCAGAACAGTAGAATCCAAATAATGACTTACAGTATCTAGAAAATATCCGCAACTTGCTTGGACTTAAAGAGGCCAAATTTAAGTATGTTAAGTTTCTATACTCCAGACTAGTGTTATCTCTCCTGCAAGTGGTGGTGGTGGTTGTGGAAGAGGCAGTTTCATAATTGATTCCTATCTCTTTGTGTATGTAGTATATTTGATTAAATGTTTTAAATTTTAACAGATGAATCCATGTGACATAAAGATGTTTGAAAAGATTTAAAGTTATATGAATTGGCAAGATACTGATTGCCTTCCACCTGAAAGATAGATGGATGGATAAGTATCTTAAGGATCCATTTTATGAATTGCTGAGAGCATGATTAGAAGAGTGGAAAGAGAGTTCAAACAGAAAAACTGGATTCTACTTTTGCCTCTCTCACTAATTAGCTCTCTGCCTTTGAGTAATTCACTTAACTTTTCTGAGTCTCAGTTTCCCCACATCTTTCAAATAAGAGGATTAGATTATCTCTCAGGACTCTTCCAATCCTAACATTCCGTGTTTTAGAAGATGAAAGGAAGCCAATGGTAGAGAAGTAGGAAAAAGTTTAAATAATTGCCATGAATAAAGAAATGAAACCTAGCCTTGGCCTCACCATTTTTAATCATTCTGGGTTGTAACTGGAATTGAAAAACAAAGATCAATGACCCTCATCTTCCACAATGTGGCTCAGAACTGGGTTTGCTCACATTAAAGGGAAGGGAAAGGAAGGGAAAAAAAACCCCAGATATTCCAACCTAATAAAACTAATTTCATGTGAATTGGCATCAGTGCAAAACAAATTAGATGAGTAGTTTACAGTATATCTCCCATAATAATCTGGCTTGTCTTAAAACACTGAGCTTCTTAAACAAATTTCACTGCCTAGTCTATGACTTTGTGGTTCCATCATGCTCAAGGAAAAATGCTGACAACTTGTTTTCTGTTTCCACTGGCAGCATTACTGTTTTTAAACTGAAATGATAAATGGTCAGGTTTGGTGCAATGGTTGAACTCTGAGTTCTATACTAATATTCTATATTTCTCTTTAATGAATACATTTTAATTCCCAGGTAGGTTTCAACTGTGTTAGACAAAATGGCCATCACATAATAATTATAATCAGTGAACAATTTTATATATTTTGGTTCTAATACTTAAGGTCATGTCATAATTTAGGCTTTTATTTTTCATTATATGAGAGAACTTTTGAGAAGACCAGAGAACTTGAAGGAGAAATTTCCTTTTTGTTTTTTCTGCTTGGGGAAACGCAGGTGTGTAGAATATTTTTGTAATTTTTTTAAAATCTGTGAATTTAAAAGTGCTTGAGAACAGCTGATCTGCATTTTCTCCACACATATTGCCAGACAGTGCTGGAGACCTTGGAAAGACACATTTTGATTTGAAGCAAGGCACTTTTTGTTTGTCTGTTTTGTTGCCATGAGTTTATGCAATTGATCACTCCCTGATAATCAAAACGAACTCCCCAAATTTGAGCCTTTGTCCTTAGAGGCTTTATTTGAGTCTTTGGGAGAAATCTTAAACCTTTAGATCTTCATATATCAGATGAACTGATTTAAGCCCCAGGCAACATTATGTTCAACGGTTTTTAACCACTGTGAAAGATGGAGGAAAGGCTACTGTTTTTGTTAAGTAGTGCTGTTTATATTGAGAAAATTATTCATAGGTGAAGTTACTCTTGTTGGATCCTCTGCTTGGTGTTCATCTAAGTCTTACTCCTATCTTCAGCATAATCCACGCATTTCCTGTGTACCCAGTGTGCTCATGAATTCCAGACTCCTTTCTATTTTCTGTCTCTTGTCTCTTTTCACCTTCATGAAAATGTATCCATCAATTGCCTCATAGGCTTCTGTATAGACTTTTGTATTCCATGTCCCTTGAACAAGTCACTTTGTTTCTGAGCCTCAGTTTTCCCATAAGTAAAATAAAGGGGTTGAATTTTGATGACCTCGAAGGCCCCCATTAAGCTCTAAAATTTCTTAAGTCAATATCTTTGTTAATGTGGTACCTGGTAAATGTGCTTTACTTCCTGAATAAAGGAGTTTGGTTAAATCATAAAGGCCAGATTGTGGTAACTTCCTGGGAATATTATGATTTAACTTAGTTAAAATTATTTTAGAATACTAATGCTAGGCATTTCAGGGACTTCCTCATGGCTTTTGATCTCCTTAAAATCACAGTCCATAAATGGTCACCTATTTTGCTTATGTTCATAGTCAACTTTTTTTGTTGGATTTCAGGCAGCAAATATCCAGTCATTTCATAAGCAGAAGAAGAGATTTATATATATTCTTTTGGACTTAACTCTTTACTTACTTAGTTGAGTCCAGTTCCTCTTAGGGAAATAAACTATATTTCTGACGGGTTTCTTTAGCAAATTATCCTTTACTGTTGGTATCATCCCAGCTACACTTTCCCAGATAATTCATTATGATCAACTGTTCTAAAATATTGTCTTACTCTAAAAAGCAACCACTTCTCACAAATGCTACCCATGGGTCAAGTATCTTCTTTCAGTTAAAAAAAAAAAAACTCCTCTTCAAAACCATCTTTTTTAGTGCTATTATCACTAGATTCATAATAAGCTTTGGGGCATTTTAAACTTCTATGACTAGAAATCAGTTTGATTTAACTCAGGTTAAGGAAATAGGCAAATCATGGTGGATTTTTTTCTTTTGGCTTTTCTTTCTTTTAAAACAAATAACAAAATGACAAATCCAAAACTTGAGACATCTGGATGTTTCTCATCATGTGGCTTAAACATCTGCATTTTTTCACTTCTCATCCAGATGTTTTGGTCTTATGTAAACCTAGCTAAAGTGAAGGAGAATATCAAGCAATCATCTGGGGACTTTGATTAACATGGACAGCAAATCCGAATAATCCATGTTCTGAGAGTCCTGTTTTTCGTCTAGCTCAGAACACAGTACTAATGAGGTCAAAGTTAATGTAGGTTTGTTCCTTGTATGGACCAGTTAGCTCTGATTTGTTCCATGACCACACGGTGCACCTCAAGCCTCAGCCAGCTGTCTGGAAAAAGAGTGTCCTTGGTCCTACAGGCCAGTCATGCATGAAACTGAATAGCCAGTCTCTACCAATTGGAAAGTAAAATGAAAGTGCGTTTTCATGGATGGTGGGTCAGTGGTGTCATTTTTGTATAAACATAATTTTGAATATTATATTAACTTATGTAGTGCCTGTTTTTTGTCAAACACTGTTCTTAGTACTTTATATGCATTAAATTACAATGTTTGTTCACAACAACTCTGTGTCCATTATTATTATTCTCATTTTATAGGTGAGGAAATAGGTGCTCTAAAGTTTAAATAGTTTGCCCAAGATGAAAATGGATGGCATTTATACTTTTCTGTTCATTTTACCACATTCCCTCTGTCAAGAAGATCAGAGGGTACTCACAATGTATTATTGACTGTTTAGAAAGTGTATCAAAAAAGGAGAGAAATTTGGCTATTTTTGCATGGTGAATTCTTTGGTGGACCTGATACTGTGGCATGACTTTGCCTAGTAAAGGAGGCTAATCTAATTCCTATTCTTCCACCCAATATATTTATAGGCATAAAAGTACCCTTTGCAAAAAAGAAAGGCAATGTTTTTGTTGGCAATAAGTCAGTATATAAAGTATATATTTAGGAAACAGGACTATGTGGTTAGAAGCAATGAACTACATTGGGTGGCCACATAGAACTAAATTGTCTAAATGCTCTGAGGAAGAATGATTTGTTTGACTGGAAAAATGCTTAGGAAACTTTGATCTCCAACCACAAATTGACTTACAATCCTAAAATTTAGACCTGGACAGGGCGTAAAGAGATCATCTATTTTTCTTTTCTTTTTTTAAAATTGGAAACAATAAATTACTTCTTAGAAGAAACAAATGAAAAAAATTCCTCTTATATTTTTAAGGACTCCAGGAATTGAAAGTTCACAGATGCTCTCAAATTTATTTGTCCACTTATCAAGAAATATGATGTGAGCACCTACTCTTGTGACCAGTACTGTTATATATGCTTGGATTATAAAAAGGAATGAGACATGACCACTGATCTTCACAAACTCTTCATCAAGTCTGGCGTTTTCTGCTTTAGCAAGTGAAAGTTCTCCTTCCTATAACTTTCCTGCCTATTTTTGTTTTATTTTCTAGCATTATGGAAAAGAATTGCTCAACATCCTGCTAATGGAGACTGTGTTCATTAAACTACATTTCCTTTTCCTTCTGGGCAAATTGCTAGGCTAAATTTCCTACCCCTTAAACTCTCTCCCCCTTTCCCTCCTCATGATATGTGAGTAGTTTTTATGGGCCATTTGGTACCAACTTCCGTGCCCTCTTTCTTTACCAATCTACTAGCTTAATATTAATAGAATTCCTTGGAGCTAGAGGAGATCAGAGAAACAAAATGGAAAAACCCTATCCTGACTATGGAGCAGAGCCTCTGTTCATAAGTCTATCCAATACTTCTTGAACTGATTTGAGGAAACATTACATGCAGGATTTGGGTTGTTATCCTTAACAACAGTTATCTATTTTTACTAATACAATGTCCCTTATAAAGTTTCTTCATAATTTAAAATATGGAAATCACTCTGCCTTCCATTTTGATGAAAATTTGGTTCCTTGTGTTCAATACTTACATGGTTATCAATTCTCTGTTGTTTGTCACAGATCCACCATCTGCACCCCCTCCCACCATTCCAACACACTTCAACATGTCCCATTTTGCTCTTGTGAACATTGTCCACTTTCTCTGTTTTTTCTTTCATTATCTCTTTAAACTGAAGTATGGCTGATTTACAAAATTGTATTAGTTTCAGGTATACAGCATAGTGATTCATATATACATATATATGTGTGTGTGTATATGTGTGTATAGATCTATGTGTATATATATATATTCTTTTCCATTATGGCTTATTACAGGAAACTGACTATAGTTCCTGTGCTATACAGTAGATCTTTCTTATTTATCTGTTTTATATATGGTACATGTACCTGTTAATCCCATATTCCCAATTTCTTTCTTTCCCCACCTTTCCCTTTGGTGACTGTAAGTTTGTTTTATATTTCTGTGAATTTGTTTTATAAATAAGTTCATTTGCATTATTTTCAGATTCCACATATAAGTGATAGCATGTAATATTTGTCTTTGTCTGACTGACTGTTTAGTATGATAATCTGTAGATCCATCCATATTGCTGCAAAGAGCATTATTTCATTATTTTATGGCTGAGAAATATTCCATTATATATATATGTATATATATATATATTCCATTATACACACACACACACACACACACATGCACACCCATACAGCTTCTTTATCCATTCATCTGTTGATGTGCATTTAGATTGCTTCCAGGTTTCCATGTCTTGACTATTGAAAATAGTGCCACTATAAACATTGGGGTGCATATATCTTTTCTAATATCTTTGATAGGTTTTGAGTTTTCTGGATATGTGCCCAAGAGTGGAATTACTGAATCAGTTGGTAATTCTATTTTTAGATTTTTAAGGAACATCTGTTTGGTTTTCCATTGTGGCTGCACCAATTTACATTCCCACTAACAGTGTAGGAGGCTTCCCTTTTCTTCACATCCTCTCCAGCTTTTACCGTTTGTAGATTTTTTTGGTGATGGTGTGAGTTGATAACTCACTGTAGTTTTGATTTGGATTTATCTAATAAATAGCAATGATGAGCATCTTTATATATGCCTGTTGTTCATCTGTATGTATTCTTTGGAGATATATCTATTTAGGTCTGCCCATTTTTTGATGGTTTTGTTGTTGTTGTTAAGTTGTATGACCTGTTTGTATATTTTGGAAATTAAACCCTGGTCAGTTGCAATGCTTGCAATTATTTTCTACTAGTCTGTATGTTGTCTTTTTGTTTATGGTTTCCTTTTCTGTGCAAAAACTTTTAAGTTTGATTAGGTTCCATTTGTTTATTTTGCTTTTATTTATATTGCCTTGGGAGACTGATGTCAATGGCAACCCACTCCAATACTCTTGCCTGGAAAATCCCATGGACGGAGGAGCCTGGTAGGCTGCAGTCCATGGGGTCGCTAGGAGTTGGACATGACTGAGCGACTTAACTTTCACTTTTCACTTTCATACATTGGAGAAGGAAATGGCAACCCACTCCAGTGTTCTTGCCTGAAGAATCCTAGGGACAGTGGAGCCTGGTGATCTGCCGTCTATGGGGTTGCACAGAGTAGGACACGACTGAAGCGACTTAGCAGCAGCAGCAGCAGGGAGACTGATGTAAGAAAACGTTGCTATGATTTATGTGAAAGAATGTTTCACCTATGGTCTTGTATAGGAGTTTTATGTTGTGCCTATATTTAAGTCTTAAAGCCATTCTGAGTTTATTTCTGGGCTCTCTATTCTGTTCTACTGATCTCTATGTCTGTTTTTGGGTTTTGTGCCTATATCACTCTGTTTTGATAACTGTAGCTTTGTAGTATTGTCTGAACTCTGGAGGGACTATTCTTCCAGCTTTTTTCTTTTTCCTCAGGATTGCTTTGGCAATTCTGAGTCTTCTGTGGTTCCATATACCTTTTAGGATTATTCTAGATATGTACAAAACTGTCATGGGTAATTTGATAAGGATTGTAATAAATCTGTAGTTTTCTTTGGGTAGTATGTCCATTTTAACTATATTAATTTTTCCAATCCAAGAGCATGGGATATCTTTTCATTTTCTTGAATCATCTTCTATTTCTTTTACCAGTATTTCATAGTTATCAGCTTATGTCTTTCATCTCCTTGGTTAGGTTTATTCCTAGGTATTTAATTTTTTGTATTGCGATTTTAAATGCAATTTTTATTTTACTTTCTCCTAATATTTTAGGAGAAATAAATTTTTAGGGGAAATATTTTAGAGAAATAAATATTTTAGGAGAAATAAATTCTCCTAATATTTTAATTTCTCCTAATATTTGTTAGTGTAAAGAAGTACAATAGATTTCTCTATATGATCTTATATCCTGCTACCTGCTGAATCCATTTATCCGTTCTAATATATTTTATATGGAGTCTTTCAGTCAGTTCAGTCACTCAGTCGTGTCCAACTCTTTGCAACCCCATGGACTGCAGCATACCAGGCTTCCCTGTCCATCACCAACTCCCTGAACTTGCTCAAACTCATGTCCATTGAGTCAGTGATGCCATCCAACCATCTCATCCTCTGTCGATCCCTTCTCCTCCTGCCCTCAATCTTTCCCAGCATCAGGGTTTTTTTTCCAATGAGTCAGCTCTTCACATCAGGTGGCCAAAGTATTGGAGTTTCAGCTTCAACATCAGCCCTTCCAATGAACACCCAGGACTGATCTCCTTTAGGATGGACTGGTTGGATCTCCTTGCAGTCCAATGGACTCTCAAGAGTCTTCTCCAACACCACAATTCAAAAGCATCAATTCTTCTGTGCTCAGCCTTCTTTATAGTTCAACTCTCAGATCCATACATGACTACTGTAAAAACCATAGCTTTGACTGGATGGAACTTTGTTGGCAAAGTAATGTCTCTGCTTTTTAATGGAGTCTTTAGGGTTTTCTATATAGAGTATCATGTCATCAGCATATAATGACAATTTTACCTCTTCCATTACTATTTGGATACCTTTTATTTCTGTCTTTTCTGATTTGCCTTAGGACTTCCAATGCAATGTTGAATAGAACTGGTGAGAGTGCCCATCCTTGTCTTATTTAAGAATGTGGTTTGTCATAAATGGCTTTTATGTTCCCACTACACCCACTATAGCAAGAGTTTTAATCATGAACTGTTATTGAATTTTATCACATGCTTTTTCTGCATCTATGTGGTTTTTTTCCTTTTGTTGATTTGCATATGTTGAACCATTCTTGTGACCCTGGAATGAATCCAACTTGATCGTGGTGTGTGATGATTTTTATGTGTCATTTGATTTGATTTGCTAATATATTTTTAAGGATTTTTACTTCCATATTTATCAAAGATGACGGTTTTTTTTTTTCTGTTTTAAAACTCATGGCAAACAACCCCAATCTCTGCCTCCTAGTTTCTTCTGATTGAATAACTTCAATATCTTTAAGATCATATATATATATTTTTTACTCCAAAGTGAGGTGAAGAATTTAAATAAAATCAGAAGATGAGATGATCAAATTCCATCAATTCCTTCTTTAAGATTTCGTGATTATGCTCAGTGGAGTGAATGCAATTATTTGTTCTTCTAAATAAGATTTGCTGATGTACTTTGCCTTTTCTACAAATATTCTCCTACAAACACTTCAAGTTTATTCCAGTAGCAAATATATCTATTGTTGTGTGGTCTCTATTCTTGTCCTTATAGGATGCTCAGTTAAGAAGGTAAGTTAAATACTCTAAAATAACTCCTTTGATACAACTAAATTTCTTGATCCTTGGAGTCTTTATTGATTGTGTTTTTTTCTTCATTTTTTCACATCACCACATCCTGCGTATACCTGTTTATCCTCAGATTTGCTTTTTGGGGAGTATCCAGAATACCACCCTTCATCTCATCACCTCACACATGGACTATAGCAACAGCCCCTCAGCTGGTCTCCCTGACACCGCTTTTCCCCTCCATCTAATTCTTCTTACCAGATATATGTTCCAGAGATTCTCCCAGCTTTTTTTTTTTTAATTATGTACTCACACAGACTACTGCTCTTGCTAGCTGAATTTGCTTATCAGCTAAATAATATTTACTTATCTTCCCCTCAGTCTTTATATGTGCTATCCTGCACATTTGGGAAATTGCCTTTTTTCACTTCTTGTTCCCTCTATTCCAAATTTACCTCTTGCACAGTTCAAGACTGAATCACCCCACCTCACTTATCAGCACTAACATGTATATTATTAATTTTTCTACTTGGACTGTATTTTGCAAATACCCTTTTCTTCCTGCATTTGATGAGAGAACAGGGACTGAGAGAACAGGGACTTCAGTTTTTTTATTTTATTTTATTTATTTTTTTCACCCCAGGAATACAAACTTGATTTAATTTAAGGTGATATAACATTCCACCTTATCAGACTATGGGAGAAAATCATGTTCAGAAAAAGTAAGTAGTGTCAATATTTTTTTAAAAAAAACATTTCTGTTTTACTTTTTGTAGTGGACAGTACCATGGTGGACACAACTGACTTTACTAATATCTGGAGAAATGTGCTTAATTAACTAGCAGTGAGTATTTGGAAAGATAAATTTTGATGGTTGCAGGTGATTTTACAAGTTCTGATCTCACAATAATTAAATAGAGTGTTGAATAACCTTCTTAAATTTGCCTATGGTTAATTTTAGTTCTAAAAAAGACAAATTTGATATGAAAGAGTTTTAAGTGAATTATTGCTTATCAGGCAGCACTATACATTCATCAGAGTGCCCTAATGCTCAACACTGTGACCTTCTATCAAACATCTTAGAACAAAAATGCATGAGTAATATAGCAATTTGAGTCAGATAGTTTTCAACATTAAATTCTCTCCCAGAAAAGAGCAACAATTTCAAGTGTTCAAACTTAACTGAACACTATGAAACTGTTTTCTGTCTTAACTTCACTCTGATTTTATCAGATCACTACTTCACCTTGGGAAATGAATACAAGGAGTGTAAAGATTTATACGTGCAATTTTCAGGGTACTTCCCCAAGTCATTATTTAATTTTCTAGAAAATGCTTGGTGAAAGCCAACTAATTTATTTAAAAATAAAAACCTCTGGTTTCAAGCATTAACTGCCCTTTGGCATTTTATTTTTAAATAAATTAGTTGACTTTCACCTAAGCCCTTCAAACTACCAAGTGTGTCAGGGAATGTCCTCCTTTTTCTTGCCATAATTTCCTTCCTTCTCACAAACCATTTTCTATATTGTTACAGTTATAGGATACTACTCATTTCCATGTTCTCTTGAAAATTCTCTATAAATTTCTTTCATAACAGAATGTTTTCTCCTCTCACTGAAGCCTACTTCCTACTTTTAAGCCCTTCTATGTTGGCCACAGATCTGCAACAAAATACAACTTTTCATGTGATACTATCTTGGTTGTATCTCACCAGAAGCCCCAAGTGTCATTTCACCTCTTTTTTAATGAAAGTGATTGAATGCAGAACATATTTGGACCTAATTCAATTAAGGCTTAGAGGGGATGAGGAAAGAGACCTTATATTTCAAGAACCATCCAACTACCTTTCAGAGTCTCCATAGTCGTATTGGAGAACATAGATTGCCAAACCTGTCAAATGTCATCCTTTGTTAAATTGTAACGATGTACCTGTTGTCCATCACCCTGGGCATTGCTTATTATTAATGCAGTTTTCACTTGATCTTAGCCAAAAGGCCGAGAAGCGATATTAATGCAGTTTTCATTCCCTATGTATCTATTGTTTCATGCATTTCTCATTTGTCTAATAATTTGTGACATTTTCAGAATTTTCACCTTAAAATAGCCTCAGTTTTAAAACTATGTATACTGTTGAAGGATGAGCTTTATAAATTTGTTATGAATGTATAGAAACTAGTTGCAGCAGTATTTTTCTAAATTTCCAAAATCCATTTCAGTGAGAAACTGGGAAGAAAATGTTTCCCACTGTGAAAGCAACTGGAAGACTGCATCATGTTCTAGACTAAATACATATTATGCTCATACAGGCTATATCTTTTAAAAATTCTCAGATGAAAATTGAATTTTGAATTGCCATCTAGAAATAAATTTTTATAGATAGTGTACACATTGGTTCCTGAAAATGGTAGAAAAGGTTTCTTGTCAAGTTCCCTAACACAAGTGTGAATGCTCTGTTTTTGAGTACCTACTTGTAGTGAAAGGACACATTGTGGCCAGCCAACTCAAATTGCTACCCACGTTTAATCATTGTAAATAAAGGAAGCAGAGAGACCCATGTTATATTTTCAGAACTGGCATGCTCAATACAGAACTATTAGTTTAAAAATACCACTGAACGTTCTATTTGAATTAATCTAGACTTCTGTGAAAAACAAAATAATAAAAAGTACAATTGGTCACTTAAACATATACTATTTCATGCAGGTTATTAGCTTAGTAACTATACATATTATTAAAGAACAATGAGAGTAAATACAACTTTATAACACTTGGCAAACAGCTCAGAATTGATAAATTTCCATTTTGAAATACCTATAGTTTCTACAGAAGGAAAATCACCTTTCTCAGTGGAAAAAAAATGTATCTATGAAACACCTATGTGCTGAACATTACTTTTTAAAGGAGCAACTAATTGTCCCAGTGTGAAATGAACATGAATCACTGCTAAGGTTTCATATACTGTTTGTGCATAATGCATTTTCTGAGCATCTGGATATAGAAAAGCAACAGAAAAACAAGTACTTTGAACAAAACCCATGGATTATAGGGAATCAATCATGTAAACAGGTTGAAATAATCAAAACATATTACCTAATGTTCTCTTAAACATTTGTGTTTCACAGTTACCAGGACTGGGAAAATTCTAAATTTTTACACACTGTGTACACTTGTCCTTGTTTATATTTGCCCCCAAACATGATTTAAGAACCATATGCAAAATGCCAGAATGAACCTTAATTAATTGACCCCCACAGTAATCTTTGCAGATAGCACACCAAAGTTCATTGGAAATAGCACAAAGAAGTAATTCACAATAAATACTAGAATAGGGGCACATTCCTTACAGCAAATTCATAAGATTTTAGAATATTCACAGGGATTTTCTGATATGGTACAGTCACAATGTGAGGGTGAAGAAGTTTAGTCTATAAAATATACTCTTTGAAGCACCAAGAATAGAGATACTTCTGAAGGAGCCTTGCACACATGGCCAAGTAGATATTGTGTATGTACAAAACAGTTTGTTTCACAACTACATTTCAGGTGAGAATCACTGCAATTGCTTCTCTACCACTAGTAAACTTGAATCATTTAGCACTTCATCTGTGAATATTGTTTTCTACTGCTGACACTTGCAGTCAATACTTAAATTCAGACTCCAATGGTGTTGCAAAAAAGGAAGATGTGAGCATCTTCATGTAAAACTTATAGCAAATCAAGAGATCATTTGGAAAAAATCCAAGTCTGAATTTGTTAGCAAACAATAAAATGCCTAACTTAAAATGTGTTTTCAAATTTGTAAAACTTTGTTAATAGGGTAAAAAGCTGTAAGGTTTGTTCGACATCAGCCTAAAAGAGCTAACAGCTTATCTATTCATTTACTTAGGAAATGCACGTTGTTTACCTACCTACCAGTTTTCCTACAGAAAATATGCTTGCCTAATAAAACTAAAAGCTGTCATCATGCACTGTTGATTTAGTATACAGAAGTTGTCCATTATGTTGAAGAAGTTCTAAACGTATCAACCACTTTTTTTTCTTAACTGATCTTCCTCTACATACAATCTTCCAATTGGGATGTCTCAACACTTCTTTCTTGATAATTCCTGATTTTCAGTTACTCTATAGAAGTTCTCGGTTCCTCTTAAACTTAGTTCAGAATTTTCAAATTCAATTAAAGTCTTTAAGCTTTCCTTCTTTCAAATACTATGTGAATACTGAAATATTCATAAATATGTGGAACATAGCTTTCCTACCAAACTTGCAGTCTAAGTACTATCATAAAATCTACTCTAAAACAATAGAATTTAAAATTGTTTTCTTTTAAGGAAGAAATAAAAACTGTACATTGGAACAAGGTACTATACTACAAAAGCAGGTCCTTCTATCCCCCCACTATTCTGGAAATGTGAACAAAAATTAGATACAAAAGTGATTTCTGTGCGGTTTTCTTTGAACACTTTTTCAGCACCTCAATGTTATTAGGTGTATTTTTTGCTTGGTATAGGAGAAATTTTGTATGCACACATAGCTGTTCAGATTTTCCACTACCAAATATCACTGGTGAAGCTAAGCTCTTTGGGTGATAAAGGTAGCAGGGAACTGTTCCTATGAACAGTATCTTTCAGGGCATTGTTAAGGGGTAGCTGTCCATTGAGTAGTGTCAGAGGCAGGTTACAGTAAGTGTGGTGGTTGCCTAAGGAAGGTACTGGCAAGGTGGTGGTTGGCATCTCCTCTTTATAACCTCTGCAACAATGCCTCATTTGCATTGAATCTGAATGGTGGAAATCTGGGAGATCAGCTTGAGATGACACCAGAGAGGCCGAGGTACTGGTCATGGCAATAGAGGGTATAGGCTGGAGCTCTCCAAAAAGTCCTTGTTCTGCTGAGTCCAGAACATGGCACCGAGAAAGGATTTCTTTTTTCTTGGTGGGCATTTCATATATTAAGTGCTTCCAAAACTTTGAATTTAATTTGCTGCTCTTGGGTCCCTTCCACTTGATCAGGGACAGAAATTTGATGCTGCGTTTTAGTGATTCCACCTCCTGGCAATTCACCTTTCCTTTTAATTCTGTACATTCAATCAAAATCACTTTGATTTCTCCACTGACTAGCATGTTATGGAGTCTGCTTTCCAATTCGAAAATACTCCATCCTCGTCTGAGAATATAATCTGGAGTTAGCACGATAATAAGTCTTCTGCTTTGCTCAACACATCTTGTGAGATCTTCAACGTAGGCTACAAATCACAGAAAGAGAGAAAGAGTAAAACAAAGACATTTCCAGTCTTTAAAGCAGTAGGTTTGCATCCTAGTATAGCAAAGACCCAGTCTTTCACTAAGGTATATCACCTTTTCTTTTCTTGTATTTTACACTCAGAAAGCTCAATGCCTAAAAAAAAATTAAAAAAAAAAATTCTAATATATTTATTTCCCCTCACCATTACTTACAGTGTTTTACCTAATATAAACTGACTTCTTCAGAGCTTAGGTGTATTTCAGTTATTTTTATTTACTGAATCATTTAATTCCAGACAAGCCTTCGGGCTAGTACTCTAAGTGAACAATCAGCAGGTTGATGAAGAGAGAAATGGAGCCTTTTAATGAAGGTCACTGTATTTATGGGTTTGGTTGGCTTTTCCTCGTTTCCAACTACTAAACAAGTAGGGGGGTCTATGTACATAATTTATATATATTAAATTATACTTCAAAGATAATTATGAGAGAGATGGTGAAAAATCTCTTCTAAAATCATAGCTTGTTTCTCAGAATATCTTCTGTTATTTGCAACCTTAGGTTCTCCATTTTGTCCTTCAAATCTGGAGATAGGGAAGTGGTGTGTGTGTGCCCATGAGTTTAATTTGAACCAGCTGCTCTTTGTTCAGAGGAGGAGTGAGGGGTGGAGTTGGAGAATGGGGGATGGTGTGGAATGAACGGTATCAGAGGAGGAGTCTATCAACTGAGAAGTCTTTACTCTACTTTGTGGGAAAATTCTGAAAGTGAGGTAAATAAGTTCTGGTCTTTTCCTAGTAGAAAAGCACTCAACTAACTCTAGGTTTGTTTATCCCATGGAATAATCCTTTTGCAACCAGGCTTCCCAAAGCCTTATCCGCCAAAAAGGGAAACACACACATGTGTTAACAAATGGAGACTTGGACACAGGTGCTGTAACAGTGAGCTGTCTTTACTAAGCAGAGCACGAGGCCTTGTCTAATGTACAGTGCCCTCTAGCAGAAGCAGTGCCTACAGAAGCAGAGCAACATTTGTCACTACAGATCTGCCCAAGGTTACAGACTGCTTTCAGGGTGTCACGTCCAGTGCATAGTGTGGGGCCACCAAGCAGCTCGGTACAAGTCACTTGAAAAGAGAAACTTATTTTACAAATGCATATTTTTACAGATGATTTCTCTTTCCCAGGGTTTTATTTCTACCGTTTGGCAGCAAGAACACTTTCACAAGTGAAAAAGAGCAAACTCTCTCTACACCCTACAGATAAACAACTTTTTGAGAGGTACACAGAGAATTGCCCGTTTAACAAATTGTTGTTAACTGCTGTTTTGCTTTTTGCTTAATACATTTCAGTACTTTCTCATGCACTAGTTACAGAGACTGTATCTGAGGTGATAAGGCAACTTCTAAGTGGGGAGGGAACCCCTTAAGAATTTTATTAAAATTAACCCCTTCAGAATTTTATTTTAGAGATTATGTTTAAAATAAACAGCATTGAAATCTGCAAAAAGTAAAAATGAAGACAAAAACACCACACAAGTAGCAATGGGGAATTTATCACTGTCATTTAGAGAACTGGTGAAACAGAATGGAAGGAAAGGTAGAAAGTTTCAATAGAGTGGAAAAATATTATCCCAATGTATCAACAGCTCTGACTCTTCATTTTCTTCCTTTCTTTCTGCTCCCAAAAAGAAAGAAGTTATGTGGGAAGCTTCATCATTAGAAGTTGAATCTGTAAGATACAGTAAAATAAACTATCATGCATCTTTCCCATTATTCTTTTCACCTTTCCTCCAAACAAAACAAAAACCCAAGCCAGAATCATGGTATAAGTGCAGGAGTACATGAAAACACAATTTTACCAGATTATGTATGAGTTAATTGTTATTTTTACAGAAGAATTCTTTACAAAATGATTTACTGAGGGGTTATCCCAAGTAGTATTCTTCCCTTATTAATTGTTGCTTTACATTTAATTCTTAAAATTTTATCTGTACAAACTTTGTCACAAGCACATTTGTCACGAGCACATTTGTCACAGTAATGATACCTATATGAACAACACTATTTCTATGTTTTGGGATGTAGCTTAATTTACTTTTTAACTATACTTTAAAAAACAAAAGGTACAGCTATACAGATTTCTATCTACTTAAAGAAAATGACAACTCAAGTGTTCACAGTTATAAGAGAAACAGTACACACACACAATAATAAATTTGATTGGGATGTCATAGGCTTTGACTTTGGGCTTCCCAGGTGGCTCAGTGGTAAAGAACCTGCCTGCAATGCAGGAGATGCAAGAGATGGGGGTTCAAACCCTGGGTCAGGAAGATCCCCTAGAGAAGGAAAAGGCAACCTACTCTAGTATTCTTGCCTGGACAATCCCATGGACAGAGGAGCCTGGGGGGCCACGGTCCATGGGGTCACAAAGAGTCCCCAGAAATGACTGAGCACACTCGTACACACACACAGGCTTTGGCTTTATTATCCTTTTTCTCTATTGGGGGAGGGGACAGGATACAATTTTTGCCCCATTAATATGGTTCTCCCCCTTTACTTGTCTATTATACTTTGTCATTTGACAGTTAAGCAGAATGCAACATTTAGGGTTTGAGGGGCTTCTTAGAGATTAATTAGGCAGAATTAGCATTTGCCCTCAGAGGGAATGCCTGTCAAGATGAATCCCACTACACTCAGCTGCACAGGGTGTGAGCGTTGAAGGGAGCCTTGGAGAGAGGGAGTGGTCCCTTTCTCCAGCATACTACACTGGCTCTGCTTATCCTGGCAAAGCCTAGTGGAGAGTTGAGGCAACCATCCAGATAATTCCAGCTGAAAACCTGCTCTGGAAGAAAAAAAGGTCTGAATTATCCTGGTTTGCCCTATATATACATTAATCATATGCACTGGAGTCAGTCAGTCAGTACATCTAAATTTTCCCTGGGTAGATACAGCCCAAGTGTCCCAAGGAAAACACAAGCCACTTTCTTGGGCTCCGAATTTCGTGTTCCATTTCACTTGGTGAAAAACCAAGTGGAAGTTTTCAGATGTGAAGCCCACATTTCACTTCTTGGGATGCTGATCAGTGGCTGGGCAGCAATCTCAATATTTGAAAGCAGTTGGGGAGGTGCCTCTAAGTGCTGTCTGGCTCTAAGGAAAAGAAGGAGAAACTGGGCCCTCACTTCCATATTCTGGCTTGCTCTCTGTTTTTCTCTCTATGTTTTTTCTTTTTCTCACCCCTTTGCTCCTCTTTCTTTCTCCCTTTCATTTTTTTTCTTTTCCTGTCCTGTCTCTCCTGTCCTTTTCTCTTTGCCCTGTTTCTCCCTTCCTTCCTGAATTTTTGCTTTCTGTATCTTTGTCTTTGGGAAAAACAAACAAGGAACTAGACATCATGAAAGGAATACTAAATTAGCAAGGGACCCAACAGGTAGAGTTAACAATATTTTTTACTTGCTAATCTTTATCCAGGAAGTTGTTGCTGGCTCCTTTGCAGCAAGTGCACAAAAGAATTTTCCCCAACCCCTGGAGTTGCATGTCTGCATCCAATGACTGTGAACTGGAGCCTGATCCATTAGGGCCATGTCCTATTTTTGTATCGCTTTTGAGCTAAGAATGATTTTTTAAAACATTTTACAGGGTTTAAAAAAATAAGAATATTATGCAACAGAGACCATATATGACCCACACAGCCTAAAATATTTATTCTCTGAACCTTTACAGAGAAAGGTTGCCACCCCTAAATTAGAGACCAATCAGGATGTTTAGGTTTGGAAAAGTTCCAAATAAACTAAGCAGAAAACAGGTATCAAATTAAGGCACTGCTGGTCCACAGCTAGAGTAGTCCCTGACAGGCAGTGGTGTTTGCCATGGTAGGGCTGTGGTTTTGTGTTAGACATGTTAGAATCCTTCAGGAGCTATTTAAAAAAGTTTCTTACCATGAAGAGATAATAATTTTTTTTTTAATTCCTAAATTCGCAGCACACATGAATACTTACTAAATCTTGCCCTGGCTTGTTCAGGCAAATTTAGCAACCAAGTAGCAGGAATCCCTTAAAAGACTATTTTTTTCCACATAAAAATATAAAACATCCCTTAAATGAAAGGACATTAAGTTATTTCTTTGCAAATTTTGAAATAACTTAACAATAACAGAGTAAACTATGGGTGGTTGTGTCTGACAGCCTTCTGCTTAAACAAGGCAATGAAACTACACTAGATATGAAACAAAGCTATTACACTTAACCTATTTGTGATCTTCACAATTTTGTAAAGAAAAAAATGGGCAGTTGTATAAACCAAAATTCCAGTGTATTTAAAAAAGTAGCATTCAATCTACAAAAGTGACTTGAAAACAGGACACTTAAAATCAAAGCAAAAAAGTTAACTGAAAGAAGAAATAAAAGTATGAAATAGAATCAGGAAGAATATAACAGCAGCCCCAAGAAGCTACTTCTAATGGGGTGTGTATACTTTCCCCAAAGATCTCAGTACTCCTAAATGCCAGGCTTTAAATCTACTGTGGATATAGGGAGAAGCACAAGAAGAAATCACTCTTATGCATAAATTTCCATGTGGTCTTGCTACTACCTACTAACCATTTGATTTATCAAACTAATTAATTATGAATTATTTTTGTTTTGACACTGCTGCTTATGTCAGAATCATTATCAGGGATAGTAGGCATATTAAAAATTAAAAGACAAGTACTTAGTCTGTAGGTAAAAGCATAATTTATTACTTTGTCAGGTTCAAATAATAGAATCTTGGTAGGCTTATACTCACAGCTATGTATATCCAAAATCAGTTAAACAGACAAATCATTAGGGTGAGATAGTATGTGTCAAAATTGATAATATTCTACTAATTTTAGTGAATATTACATAACAAATAGCCATCAGCAATTATATTTATTAAACCTATAGATTCATATATCAAAGCTTAAGACCAAGATGGTTTCTGACTGTGATTGAGATGGATCTACTCCTATAACTGGTGGGGAGAAACCAGCAAAAATAATACAGGTTTCACATGTATCAAAGAAAAAAATGTATTATTCAGCACTATATATTTGGAAAAAGTTATTAGACCTCTGGTATAAACAGAGGCATACAGTGAGGTACTTTATAATGTAGTCTCACTGAAAATACTACCTGCATTTAAAATAATGATGCTTAATACTAACTTATTGAAAGAGTTACACAGGTTGACAACCTCACTCTTTATCTTGGCTGATGTGAAAGCTTTCGGGTCTTGCTTCTGCCTCTGGCAGATGTAAGAATCTGTCTGTGTTGTCTGCCACAGAGATTGAGGCTACAATTTTTTTTATTTAGCCAGGTGTGTGTGAGGGGAGCAGGGGGCTTTCTAAACAGTGTGTAATATTACTTGCCCTACAAAAACCTTCCCTGCCCCCTCCTCCAAGTCCTTGACTTGATAGCTCATAGTTCACAGGGATAAAATTATTTTTGGCAGGATTTTTGTTTTCTATTGACTAATGTAAGGGTTCTAATTGATTCTGATTAATAAGCTGATCAACAGTTAACATGGATTTGTTGAGTCTTTGTGAGTGCAGGAAACCATGATTTATTTAGTTTTGACTTTGGAAGCTGCATTTTTGGTAATGAACCCTTTGCTTTTGCGTTTCATCAATTGATGGACAGGAAGGCATGATGGTGGGCAGAATATACTCTGGAATGTTGTCCATATTTCTGAATTCTTTCACTTTCCTCTTTACCTCTTCACTGAGAGTAGAGGTAGGTAATGGAACACATTCAGAGAATACTGAAAGAAAGAAAATGTGGAGAGTAGCAAACAGAGTCTGCAAAATGTCCTTCCCCTCCTTCTTTTCTCTTTTAACCTCATGCCCTAAAACCTGATTTGTCATTCTAATCAGTACAATCTTGATAAATATGCAACAAGACAACTTGTTGCTTATATAGTATTTTCTGTGGTTCCTTTGGTACTTAAGACAATTTTATCTTGGTCTTCAACTCTTTTTTAAGGTGTCTGTTGTCTGTGCTTCCCCAAAAGTAGATGCTCTGTTTGAAATGCTACACAACAGAGGCTTCCTTTACCTCAAACTTTGAATGAGAAACCTCAGTCCATTGACCACAGTATTTTGCTGGTCATTTTGGATACAGTTTACAGTTCCCTCTCTATAGACTCTAACATGAAGGGGTTGGTGGGCATATATAATTTTATTCCATGTGAGTAAATTGTATACAATGTGTTAACTTTCCATGATTGTGCATTTCACCCCTGCCTCACACTTTTTAGGTCACAGACGTCAGATTGCCTGGAAAAGGATTTTATTACTCCCCAAGGACAATTTACTTGAATGATGTCCAATATGTCCAACTATTAGAGAAACTATTGGCAATGAATAGCTACAGATCCATGTACAAAATTTTTTTTGCATGCCTCACTTCAGAAGCGACTAGGGATCATCTGACACCAGATGTATTCTCCAGTCATTTGTCATTTCAATGTCAGCACAATCACAAGGCCATTAAAGAACTGAATATTAGAATAGTGAGGAAGGTCTAGCAAATGCAAGAATGTAATCAGACATAAGAATTTCTACTTTAAATTATTGAAGGAGTCCTAGGATTCTTGAGTGAGAAAAACAGAAAATTGAGCATGAAAAAAAATGGAAAGACAATTTGATATTTGAAGCCAAATTCATAAATATAATTTCAACAGACGTGGCTGATCAACCATATGCTTGACAATATTTTTCATTCACTATGTCTTTCTCTGGTGAAATAATGCAGGAATAACTCACATAGAGATCCCCATAGTCTTCCTATGGATAGAAGAGGAAACAGCTAAAAACTTTTGAAAGGCTTTTTTCTCTTTCATGTCCACTTAATCATCTATAGATTTTTCTAAAGCTTCAGCCAGAACTAGCTCAGTTTATAATTGTTTTTAAAGTATTTCACATGTACTCTTAAGGATCCTGCTCATTTTCTCTTAAAAGGCAAACAAAAACTACAGGATTTGTTTGCTTCTACTTTTAGTCTTAGAGTGCTGTTTTCTCCATTTGGTCAGTTGAAAAACTTTTATATTTTTATGTTTTATAATCTCTGCAGAAACACTGAGATAAGATGGACTCAAAAGCCTAAATGGTACTCATCCAAAAATGTCCCCAATCTCAGAATCTCAACTGCACAGCTGGGTTCTGTTGGTCACATGTCAGCTTCAGAGCACATCTGTTCATTCCTAAAGGATCCACTAGGCCCCATGAACACAATGTGCTCTGTGTATAGTACTTTACACCACAAAACCCAGCAGCTGCACGGGTGAGAAAATCTCTACTTCTCAAGTTTGTGTCTCTAGGCAGTTTGAGTAGGGTGTTTTCTATCTGGCTTTCTTTTGGTTGCCTGTCATTTCTGACATTCAGATGCCTGTTGGCAACAAAGTTGCTTTTGCTATTCTACTACAGATGTTTCTAGCCTGGGAAGAGACAGACCAAACTTTTACTGGACACATTCAGGCACCAAACCTGAGAAAACATAAGGAAGATTCTGGCCACAGGCTCAAGAATGGAAAGGTAGGTCACTGCCAGGAAAATAATGTCCAGATCTAAAGACTTCTAGTTTTAGCATTTAGGAAAAATATTTGTGTCAGTTCTTCCCATCTGTGATGGTTCATGATGGCCAAAGGACACTTCCCGAGTAGGGCATGCAAAGAGGGTACAATTACATACACTTCACCTTGGAAAGTGACATCTTTACATTAGAGCTTTCTGAGAACTCATGGTCACATGTGTGGGTGGTGGGGAGGAGAGGGGGAGGGGGACATAAGGTAAGGGAGACACATTTATGTACTTTTGAAACTGTATGCGTTGGAGAGATTTGTGTGCTGATGAGGTTGAGTTGAAATACCATGAGAGTGGTGAAAAAGAAACTGAAGATACATAAAAAATGAAGGTGTTAAACATGAATGGGTTTATTTAAAATATTTCATTAGTTTGATTCATAGAAAATTATTGTTGTAGGTCAAGAATGATATTATGAAGTCTGCTTTTACAATCCTCAAAGGCCTCACTGCTAGTTTTTAGAGGAAGGAGCAGTCTTGGGTCAACATGTTTTAAATGAGATGTGAGGGACAAACACAGCTTATAATATTGTAACTAGTGCCCCCCCCACAGGAATGTGTCTATATTTATATAGCATAACCTGTTAAATCTGTACCAATGGCTGCGACTACAGACCATAGAAGCTTCTTTAATAACACATATACACTAAGTCCAAAATGTTCTACTCTGTCATTCATGTGTAAATCAAGTATATTATTCATATACTTCATTGACTTCCTGAATGCGTGCTAAAAATGCCAAGGAAAAACTCGTTAATCGTGACATGCTGACTGCTCAGCCAGCTCTGAAATGTTGATGGAAAGGAAAAATTGTCAAAGGGCCTTTTTAAGAACTTCTGCAGGTTACACTCACAAATCGGAATTCAGAGAACATGAATTTTCTCATTCAGGAAGGAAGGATTAAAATCAAACACCCTCCAGTGGTTGCATCTGAAAACTGCATAGTTGTCTTTTACTTGTAAAAGCAGCTTTCCTGTGTACCATTGAGTACCCAGGATCCAACTCCCTGCTTAGTTTAATTGTTGTATCATCTCAAAAAATTAAAATGATCTTATATGGACTATAAAATCCCTCTTCATCCTAATAACATCATCTTGGGTATTTTTATATTAAGTTCTTTAAATGCTAGGATAAATAAGGCAACAACCTCCTATTATCCCTTACGTTGTGTATTACAGTCCTCAATTAAAATCTTGTACTTTCATGCTAGGAAATACGACTTGTATAAGCCTCACATCCCATGGTCAAGGAGGACATTCAGGCCTGTCTATGATACACCAAAACAACTAACCAATTTCGCCAATCAACTAGCTGACTCTGAGGTATAAAATATTCTACCACCTGTTTGGCTAAATTGACACAGCATGTTGATTCAATTGACCTGTCAAGTCATCAAAATAAACAAAGAATGAAGAAAACACAATTTGCAGATGCATCTCTCTTGCTCTCATGATCTCACTCTGGGTCTCATGGGTCTCATGCTGACCCAGGCACACTAGATACTGCTTTATATAATAAGCAAGTGTCCTCTATTGAGTCTCAGGTAAAGAGGCTCACCTATGTTCCAAGTTGTCCCTATTTCTTTTCCCGATGTGCACAATGTTGAAGTATTGCTTTCTGGGTCAGAAGAAAGATAATCAAAGTTGACATGTTCAGACACGAAGAGTGACATTTTTAAGTCACTTAGTGGGGTTGATAAAGACTGTCTATTGTGGTGCCAACAAATTTGTAATACAACAAAGCAGAAATTGAATCCACACTGAATCCTACTGAAGGTGACTTGACATAGAATATAAATTCCACTTTGGTAATGCTATTATCTGAATACAGTTTAGGACACTATCTAAAAATTGATGTTGCAGAATTTTGATAGTTAACGAGATGCTCTTGGCAAAAAATGCAAAAAATACATAGTAATTTAATGAACTAAACAAAAAATACTAAAGGGATATTTTTGATATTTCACTAATGATCAACCTCAACCTCTTGTAGATGTTCTTTCTAAAATCTGAAAAAAATACACATTAGGACTGAGACTATTCCTATGAATTACATTTTCTTTCAGCAGAAAGCTTCTTTTTAGCTTTCTTATTCACTTGTTTAAAAGGCCTTTCAGATACTGTCATGCAAATATTAAAACTTTTATTTCATTTCCTCTTGTCTTAAACCAACACTATTAAAACAAAATCAGCAAGCATCTATTTAGCATCTACTGAGCTCAGACATTCTGTTAGATTATAGCAGGGGTATGTAGATGAATGAGAGACAGTCCCTGCCTTCATGGAGCTTACAATCTCACTGAGAAGATAAGACATACATAGGTAGAAAGCTACATACAAAAATAATACAAAATATTACAGGAATACAAAATTTATAGTCAAGCAAGTGATTATACCCTATGTACTCTAGAGTTAGAGAAATCATTATGGAGTTTTCACAGAGGCAGTGATATGGAGAGGATAAATAGGATTTATAAAGGTATAGAAGACTAATATGAACAAAAGCATTGCAAGGACATACAATGTACATGAAAGGCATAGTTTAGCTAGAGTATGGGAATGGGTAAGGGAAATTGGTGAGGGAAATGAGTAAGGAATGGGTAAGGGAAATGGTAGGAGAAAAATTTAGGAGATAAATCTGGGCTGGCACTAGACTGTAGAAGTGTTTAGCTAAGGGTTAGTAGATTTAATCCTGTAAGAAATGGTGAAGTATTGTTGAATAGGGGAGAGACATGATGAAGGAGGTATACATATTAATGGGACTAGATGGATGAGAGGAAAAATAGGGAAGGCAAAGAGTAATAGGCATGGAGGAATGAGTTGATTAGGGCCTATACTAGAATGGTGGAAGTGATCATGGAAAAGATACAAATGGACACTGGATTTGGGAGAGAGATACCAAATAATCAAAAATGACTCTGAGGTATCAGCATGTTCTTTGGGGCTCAATCAATGTAGAACTGGCATTTCAAGTCATGAAAATGAAGGAAATTACAGAAAGAAAAGAGGTGAGGACCAAGGTAAGAAATTTGAGGAAGTCTTACATTTGTTGAAAGTAGTGTACCAGTAAATATTGTCTGGTTTCTTCCTATGAATGTGTAAGTGTGCATACTCACGTGAAAACCCAAACATATACAGAAATATATGCACACTGATAAAAAGTGATGAACAACCAAAACTCAGTTGTTTCAATTTGTTTCTTGCCAGCTAGTGACCATGGTGGACTTCTGATCACTTGAATTAACATTATTGAGGAATAAATAATGAGGAGTGAGAACCAAACAGACCTAGGTTCTAATTCCGTCTCTACCATTTGCCAGCTGACTGATACTGGACTTCTTTCAGGTCTTATTTCCTCATCTGTAAGATGAAGATAATAGTGCCTGTTCTTAAGGATGGAATGAAACAATGTGTCTGAAAATATTCTATATACAGTCAAGTACTGAAAATATAAGCTTTTTAATTTTGTTATGCATTGTATATAAATTACTATATTCTGATTTGTGGTTACAGTTTAATTTCCTCTTCCCAGGGATGTTCATATATACATGCGAACTAATTCTAGCACTTTTAGTTTCCTGCAATGACATTTTAAGCTCTCTGAGGGTAGGGGCCATATTTTTCTGTATTTATCTTATACTACCATGTACAATACTCTGAACAGTAAAAGGAAAAAAGTATATTTTTTTACTTGAACCTGAATTTATTCTGGAAACTCAAATATAACTTTCAATATGTAGCATAATTGAAAAGTGGCACTCAAGCCCTCCCCATAGTCTGCTGCTGCTGCTGCTAAGTCACTTCAGTTGTGTCCGACTCTGTGCGACCCCATAGACGGCTGCCCACCAAGCTCCCCCGTCCCTGGGATTCTCCAGGCAAGAACACTGGAGTGGGTTGCCATTCCCTTCTCCAGTGCATGAAAGTGAAAAGTGTAAGTGAAGTCGCTCAGTCGTGTCTGACTCTTAGCGACCCCATGGGCTGCAGCCTACCAGGCTCCTCCATCCATGGGATCTTCTAGGCAAGAGTACTGGAATGCCCCATAGTCTAGAACTCCTTAAAAGGAATTTAAATATACAGTGAGGTGCCATGCCCCGTGGTCTAATATACATTTTAAAGTTTTATTTATTTATTTTTTAATTGGAGAATAATTACTTTATAATATTGTGTTGGTTTCTTCCATACGTCAACATGAATCAGCCATAGGTATCTGTATGCCCTCTCCCCTTGACCTCCCTCCCACCTCCCACCCTATCCCACCCTTCTTGGTTGTCTCCCTGTATCATACAGCAAATTTTCACTGGCTATCTGATTTTACATGTGGTAATATATATATTTCAATGTTACTCTCTAAATTTGTCCCACTTTCTCCTTCCCACTCTGTGTCCACAAGTTTGTCCTCTATGTCTGCGTCTCCATTGCTGCCAAGCAGATAGGTTCATCAGTACCATCTTTCTAGATTCCATGTATATGAGTTAATATATGATATTTGTTTTTCTCTTTCTGACTTACTTCACTCTGTATAATATCTACCATATTAGAACCGAGTCAAATACATTCATTTTAATGGCTAAGTAATATTCCATTGTGTATATGTACCACAGTTTCTTTTTCCATTCATTTGTTGATGGACATCTAGGTTGCTTCCATGGGCTAGCTATTGTAAATAGTGCTGCAGTGAACATTCGGGTACATGTGTCTTTCAGTTATGTTTTTTTTTTTAAAGTGGATTTTTCTCTAAATCTGGAAATGAATGTCAAGTCTTAAATTCAGAGTTATTAGTGACAATGATTGTAGGTATAAGTAGAAACACAATGACAGAAGGTCAGTTTTGGAACTGAAATGCGTTGAAAATCTGAAATGCAAAAAAAGATTTGACTTATACAATTTTTAAAGGATCTTCATTTTTCTAAGAGCACTAAGGCAATATAGTAAAATGTACAATTAAATCACAATTTTAAAACCATACCTAAAATATAGGTGAGAGTGCCTTTAAAAAATTTGAATGCTAAAAAGTCATAACACAGGTGTTGGGGAAAATTTTGAATTTAATAAAATCTCCTGTAAGAAAAAAAACTAAATACTTGGCTCTGACATTTGAAGTCTCCATATAACTTCTTAAGTGAAACCAAACTTTTAAAATACAAAACTCAAAAGTACTTACTTCCACTTGGAATTAGGTCCCTTTCTGGGATGAATAGTTTATATCCATAGTGTTTTTCCAGCACATCTGGCAGTATTTCAAGAGCAAATTGCTCTTCTTCAGGGTTGTCACAGTCTAAAGTATCTTGGTCCACTTTCGTGTAAGAGAGATACGCATCATATTCCTTGTTGTCTTAGATACAAAGAAAAACAAAAGGGTTGTATGCATGATTAGCAGGTTCACTTTCAGGACTAAATATCTGTAATAATTAACAGGCTAGAATAAGCAGCATAATTAATAACCATCATTAACAATTAGAAAAAATAAGTCACATGCCATGCCGTAAGAAACCTAGTACATTTCAACACAATCCAGTTATAGTCAAAGGATATGAACTGAAATTGCTATGCAATGGGCAACATATAGTTTTGACAGAATAAAAGAGAATTATTTGTAACTTTTGGTGTGAATGATTAGCTCAGTGTGTTTGAATGAAGGACTACATAGACCAAAGTCATGAATCTTAACTCTTTCTGTGCCGGCTGGCTTGGCTCTGTTACTTGGTCACAGACTATACCTTGTTTGCACAAATATGTGTAAGAGATCCAAAAGAGGCTGGGCTCTGGAGTGTGGAAGATTGAAATAATCTAGCTTCACTCCTGGAGACTCTACTTGAAACAAATGCCATACTTCCAGTTGGTTAGTGTCGTCATCCTCATATACAAAATGCAGTTCATTACCAAATATTAGAGACAGCAGCTGGGTTTTATACAAGTGCATTGTCTGTTATTCTTGTTCAATCCATGGTCAACTAATTTGACACAAACTTCCAAAAGAAGCCTTTGTTTAAAAATATACATCCTTCCAATATCGCCAAATTAGGTTTTCCCTTCACCCATTTAGTCAGAGTTAACTGTGCTTTAAGAATGTAATTTTCTCCTCCTTTGCTGTATTGGCTCAGAGCCAGTCTCCCCAAAGAGAAAATGTGCACGTGTATGTATGTGTATACACACACAGAATTTTTCCCTGATTTTATTAATGATTACAGCCACTCAAAGTATTAGTCCCCACTGGTTTTAGAAGGGACACACTGGAAAAGTTATAGTGGTTTTTAAAATTCCCTTATTTAAAGAAAAAATTTTAATGTGGTGAGTCTAGATTCATATGGAACTATTAGTATTTATTAAAACTAGTTACTTGCAAGTAATTTTCAAAGACCAGAAAACATTTCAGATTTTGTTTCTAAAGCACAGAAATATTTTCCATTAAAACAGGCCTGATTAGATTATAGTTAAAACCTGACCAAAATACACTTTACAGAACGAAGCAGCCACTCATTTTCCTTATACCATTAATAATTTGGTTCTAACTGCTGAAAGAGGTATACATGATAGGCACATAAGGAGATATAAATATCCTATGGGTTCCAAGGTGGTTCAGTGGTAAAGAATTTGCCTGCCAGTGTAGGAGACTTGGGTTCAATCCCTGGGTTGAGAAGATCCTCTGGAGAGGGAAATGGCAACCCACTCCAGTATTCTTGCCTGGATTATCCTATGGACAGAGGAGCCTTGTGGGCTATGGTCCATGGGGTTGCAAATTGTTGGACATGATTTAGAGACCAAACAATAACAACAAATACACTATGGTAAGAAGCACACAGGACCCCTTTGACTACTGTAGTGATAACTGAGTCAGGATTATATTGTTCTAATTCTAGTAAAGTTCCAGGCTTCACTACCCACACATGAAAGGAACCCTGGTTATTTATGTTAAGATGGTGCTTGAAGCCAGGAGGCTTCCCTTTAGCCTGTCCTCTAGCTAGATAAGACTTGTGTGAGCCTTGGTTGAGTTACTTGATTGCTTAGGAACACACACACATGGAGGACTGCCCCAATAGTTGAGATCACTTGGCTTACAAATGAGGCACATTCCACTGTTATGCATAAAACACCACTTGGAAGTGAGAATGTTCACAAGCAATGCTAATGTAAGAACCTCCTGGTAATCCTAGCACCTCTGCCCCTGTTCCAATCAGGCTCAGGATGCACCTGCAGGCCCTTGACTTTCTCCAGCTATAATTACTCACCTGGGACTGAGAGTTGCTGATGATACACAGCTGGAAGAATAAAATAGGCCAAAGGACAAACAGATCCATTTCTATGAGCAGAATGTATTTCATCTTTCTTGATAAATGGTGTTGCTGCCTCAAACTCCATAATGTCAGCCTAGACTCTAGTTTCCTCTGACTTTGATAACTCTAACTTACAAACCTCTCGAAATTCAACTACTTATTAATTCATTCAACAATGTTTTTTTGTTGGGCATCTACTATGAGCTAGCCATCCACTATGACTACCTGACTCTTTCACCCATCTGGCCAGAACTTCTAGACTCTTGCCCCATTGCTTGTCCAGACTATGACAATTTGCCCTCCAACTATGCCTAATCTCCATATTCCTGCTCCTGTCCTTATTTGCTTCACCTATACACTAATATAGGTGGTGTTTTTGTTGTTGTTTAGTTGCTAAGCCATGTCCAATTCTTTTGAGACCCTATGGACTGTAGCCCACCAGGCTCCTCTGTCCATGAGGTTTCCCAGGCAAGAATACTGGAGTGGATTGCCATTTCCTTCTCTGGGGGATCAAGACATTTTTTTTCCAGAAAAATATTGCTATATCTCAAGTCAAGTTATGACAAAGAACATGGATGTCTTTGTGTTAACCTTCAACATGTCTGGATAACAAATTGTATATATCATTCTAGAAATACATCATTCTTTGGAAAATGGTTGCTCCTGGTTTCAGTTATGTCCCTTTAAGATGAACTAAAGGTGAAGAGCTTATGGTAACTGGCAAGAGCAGGAAGAGAGCTCTCAAAGCCACTATGTCAGATGTCCCAGGAGGCCTAGGATGCCAGCTAGTGAGCAAGCAGTGACACAGATGCCACAGTTTAAAAAATGCACTTCAGCTCTATGTAGACAGCCAAGAAAACCTCATGAATAGCCACAGCTGTTGCTCACAAAGAGGAGCAAGACAGATAAAGCAATATCAATGATACGATACGATGCGAATAAAGGTTAACGGCAAGTCCTAAAAATTGTTTTAAAACTGAATGGCCATTCAGCAACACCACTTTGTTATGTGAGGCTAATGAGCCTTCCTCTTTATTAAATCATGCTGACTATGCTCATCTGAGAAGCCAGAAAACAGCACAATGCATTATAAAGGAGAGGGCTGGCACAGTCGTCACCATAGGTATGCTATTCCCAAAGAAGAGAGAAGTTATGATGAAGGGAACCAAATTGTCTGTGGAAGAATTTTTCTGTTGTCACACTGTCCTTCCCATTTTAAAATTTCATTTTAATCCTGTTCACCATCAGGAAGTGGTTCCTGTTTACAATGCAGTTCTGCTGCAGCTGCTAAGTCGCTCAGTCGTGTCCGACTCTGTGCGACCCCACAGACAGCAGCCCACCAGGCTCCCCCATCCCTGGGATTCTCCAGGCAAGAACACTGGAGTGGGTTGCAATTTCCTCCTCTAATGCATGAAAGTGAAAACTGAAAGTGAAGTTGCTCAGTCCTGTCCGACTCTTCGCGACCCCATGGACTGCAGCCTACCAGGCTCCTCCATCTATGGTATTTTCCAGGCAAGAGTACTGAAGTGGATTGCCAGTTCTTCTGGGCCTCTGCTAAACATAGTACTAAATCCTTTAGTTTCTAAAGTGCAAAGACTGTGTAAGTTTGTGGATTATTATGTCCCCAATGCTTACTATACTTCCAGTGTGTGTATGTATAGGATTAATCCAGATGAAGAATATATTTCATATGTAAGTAAATACATCATTCATGGTGCTTGGTACATAGTAGACACTTAGTAAGTATTTAATGACTACATAATTCAAAGGTCAAATAAATTAAGCAAGCATTGATGAATTGAAATGAAATTAATTATATCAAATATGTGTAAGAAGTCAAAGTAGATTTTATTTTATAAAAAATATGGCATTTTATAATGACTTTCAGGAAATGCTACTATGGATATGAATCAAAGAGGAAACATGAACAAAAGGTACATGGGTACAACTATGGTGTGTCTTTGAGATGTCAAAATATTTAAATAAAGAAATGAAAAATTCAATAGGATATCTAGCTGACATTTGGCATCATGAAACCGGATATATCTAAAAGGCTTTTAATATTCATTTATTCATCCTCACTATATATCTGTTGACTTTTTAGTATTCCATTCAACTAGTACAGAGATTGTGTGTTTAAGGTCCAAGTTCCATGTAGGAATATAAACTATTTTAATTTTCCTTTCTGCTGAAAACCCTTGAAGTCCTCCACCATTGCATTTTTTTCCCTAAAATAATTGGTTTGGAATCAATACACTCAATTCTCTAACCAAAATGCTCTAGATTACTTGTCATCTTTGGTCACTTGGGCAATATTGAAGATATGGATGCAAAATGTCCTATGATATTAGCATGAATTTAATCTTACAAATATGTACTACAACTGATCAGTTAGTCTGGATTATCAGATATGGATGATGAAAGTAATTATTTCAGATGAACTTAGTAAATTATATCACCTTACTTACAGAAAGTTTTAACAAATTGCTTGTAATCATGACCTAAAGCAAATGAATCACAGTAGACTCCCTTTCATGTACTTTCACATAGACAATGCATCTTTAACACTCTTAATTGCTATTCCCATTTGGCTATTCATTGGCACTTGGAAAACAGTGAAATTTTCCCCAATAGCATATTCCATCTCATTATTTTATGTGTAGAGGTTAAGGAGTCAGATTTTCCAGTATTAATTATTGTATACAGAAACTGAAGGTAACTGACTACATTTTCATACATATTGTTGGAGCCTATAATCATGGTCAGAACAGGCTTTAATTTCTCATTTTAAAGATATATCTGAAAAAGGGCCTGTGATACTTTTAAATAGGCTGCTATAATCATTAGGTGAGAACACTGCTTTGATAATAAGCATGCACATGTATTCATCAAACAGCATTTCTCTAATTTACTGCAAAAATATAGAAGTCAATTAGAACATACTCATATCATTGTTCACATAATAGTAACAATAAGACCAATATCAAAGGTTCCTCAAAAATTTTGATGTTACCGTCACCACTCTGTCCTTCTCCTATCACTATAAAAATAAAACAAAATCATAAACTCTTCTCCTTTGAGGATCTCAAAACAAAACAAAAGCTCTAACTTTCATTATTCTAGTACAATGAAAACTAAGATTTAAATTTGGCTTTTTAAAGTAATGACTTACAATTGGACTTCTTTTTTTATCTTGGCTTAGCTTGGGCATTCCATACACACATTTCCAAGGCTTATAGTAGTTTGCTGGTGAAGACTGTATGCATAAGGAGTGATATGTCATGATTTCTTATTAGTTTTGATTGGGAAGTATGGTAGTTTGTTCTCTTGAAAAATTAACTCATTTTTGAATGTTCAAAGAAACAGGCTCAGTACAATGTTTTGCTAATATCTCATTTATAAGATTTCCACAAGCCATGAATGGCAAACATAAGAAAATTATAAGCTACAATCAGAATTTTTTTCCTTTGAAGTCACCTTTGAGAATTGTTATAAAATCACACAAAATATGTGGGTCCAGATGTACTATTAGCTTTAAATCGAGTATCTCTATGGCTATTAATATGTTTCTTGAATAACTTGGGTTTTCTTTGATGCCAGGAAGAGCTAAATATGATCTGCACCTAAATTTGAATTTTCTAGAGAAAAAAATAAATTTGGTTCTTAATTTGTTTCTTAGTAAGGGTTTTGACAGCACTGGTTGATCTCCTAACCAACTAGTATCTCCTTGTTAAACTATTTTTTGAAATAATTTCAAGAAATAAAACCATTTTAAAGAACACCCATATATACTTTACCCAGGTTCATCTATTGTTAGTATTTTATTACCTTTGCTCTCTTTCTTGATAGATTAAAAGCATTTTTTTTTCTGAATTATTTGAGGGTAAATTGCTCTACTCATACCCTTTTAACTTAAAATTTTTCATCTTGTATCTCCTAGGAATAGGGATATTCTCTTACATAATCACAAATTCATGCTTTTTAATTGAGCTTGAACAACAAAAGATAGCTTACCATCTGCAATTTCATCACCTCCAAAATGCTGTCGGTAGAAGAGCATTAATTCAATATTGTAGCATTTGTAGATGACCACAAGCAGTACAAAGAGGAGGAAGATTGCTCCCAGGCCTCCTGCAAGCTCAATTTTGTAGATTAAATCTGGAACAAATAAAATAAACAGGAAAAGGTAATTAAATCATCAATACTGAGGAACTTCTGATATTTCAAGTGTCTAAAATTGTACAGCCCATTGTATTTTTCTTTACAAAAGATTCTTGATAAGTGCAGTAAGTAGATGTGTTCTTGATACATTTGTGTAAATCAGTTTTTATCAAATTAACTCTCTTTTAAATATTTGAAAAATTTTACTATTGAAAGTGATAAGTCTATCTGAAAAAGAATAGTATCTGGCACTTTGTTTTGAACACATCTATATCTCACATGTATACTTTTGCTTGAAGTGTATTTCAGGAAACTATTAGAGTTGCCTTTTACTGGGTTCATGTCCAATATTTTGTTGTTTCTATGAAATTATCTTTTGGCTTAGGAAGATTACCATCTAATACTTCTTAGGACACAGGCCCTATTCTTCTACAGGAGACCAGAATCATAAAATTATTCTCAGAATCAAATAAAATCTAATGAGCTTGCAGGATTTAACTATTTCATTTAACCTTGGTAGAACATAACCTAATAGAAGGTAGGCAGGGGAAATTAGTTTATCCATTTTCCCTACTTAATTGAATAAATGACTATAATTTATATGCAATATAATATGCCCAGCGGGGCTAAGAGAGTATGAGAAATCCAGGCTAATCACTTGGCCTATTCAGCCAACACAAAGATGCCTGATAGCAGCCTTAGGTTGTTCCAGTGGGGCACCCCTAGAACTGTGACAGTTGGAAAATTTAAATCAATACATAATGGAAGGAGACTTAATATACCCCAGGCTCAGAGAATAGTGACTTACCTGTAGCTTAATTAGTGATATTACAAAATCTAGGGTGTGTCATCAAAAGAGGAGATAGTATCATGGAATTTAGAGAAAGGGGAAGTCAGAGAAGAATTTAGAATATAAATTCAGCAATGTGCAGAGGAGAAGTGCTGAATCTGAAAGACACTAGACCAGAGACATTTTCCACTTTGGCACACGGAAATTCACTGGTCTCAACAGAACACAGGTAAACCTACCTTATAATGACCTAAGTTCCCTTTAATCTAATCTCATAATTGCCAAGTGACTCTTTTATTATTAATTCAGCTTACCATGTAACTACAAACTGAAAAAGGAAGTGGCATTTTGGTTTGTACATCAGTTGTTTCTGAGTTTCCTTGGCATCAATCAGCCTCCCTGGATGCATCAATTCTGGCCAAAATCAAATTGATGACCATGACAAACTGCCATTCTTGAAGGTCTCTTGACAAGAAGATCATCGGTCATCTGTATTTCCCCGAGATTGCCCCTTATCTCTATATAGACTTATTGTTTAAGATAAATTAGGTTCAATGTAACAATAAGAAAAAAGATAAACATATATAATATATATTACAAGTAATGTATATTATAGATAAAATTTTCTACTAGTCTACCATCTATTCTCTAAGTAATCTGTTAGGGCAGGAATTACTGATTCAAATTCATCAATGAAGAATCTGACTCAGCAGTTTGTTCACTTACTCAAGGTCTTATAGCTAAGAAGTAGACCTGAGAACAGATATTTTAATTTCAAATTTAAGGTTCTTTTTATTGCACCACAGTTTTGTAAGCTCCATCCTGGAAACTAACCGTGAAAAGCCTTCTCTTTGTTCCTCCATAGAACTATTGGTAATACTTCTCAAAAACATATGACTTGCAGTGAAATTTGGCTGCTTCTGTCCTTTACATTTTGAGGAAAGAAGCTAAACTACAATTGCCAGGCAGAATGCTAGGACTTAGCAGATCTCAGGCAGGTTATTGAAGGGCATTGAAGAATTATGTAGCTATACCAGAAAGAAACAAGGAGCTCCTTCAGTTCAGTTCAGTTCAGTTGCTCAGTCGTGTCTGACTCTTTGCGACCCCATGGACCACAGCACTCCAGGCCTCCCTATATATCACCAACTCCCGGAATCTACTCAAACTCATCTCCACTGAGTTGCTGATACCATCCAACCATCTGTCATCCCCTTCTCCTCCTGCCCCCAATCCCTCCCAGCATCAGGGTCTTTTCCAATGAGTCAGCTCTTTGCATCAGGTGGCCAAAGTATTGGAGTTTCAGCTTCAATATCAGTCCTTCCAATGAACACCCAGGACTGATCTCCTTTAGGATGGATTGGTTGGATCTCCTTGCAGTCCAAGGGGCTCTCAAGAGTCTTCTCCAACACCACAGTTCAAAAGCATCCGTTTTTCGGTGCTCAGCTTTCTTTATAGTCCAACTCTCATATCCATACATGACTACTGGAAAAACCATAGCCTTGACTAGATGGACCTTTGTTGACAAAGTAATAGCTCTGCTTTTTAATATGCTGTCTAGGTTGGTCATAACTTTCCTTCCAAGGAGTAAGCATTTTTTAACTTCATGGCTGCAGTCACCATCTGCAGTGATTTTGGAGCCCAGAAAAATAAAGTCAGCCACTATTTCCACTGTTTCCCCATCTTTTTGCGATGAGGTGATGGGACCAGATGCCATGATCTTAGTTTTCTGAATGTTGAACTTTAAGCCAACGTTTTCAGTCTCCTCTTTCACTTTCATCAAGAGGCTCTTTAGTTCCTGTTCACTTTCTGCCATAAGGGTGGTGTCATCTGCATATCTGAGGTTATTGATATTTCTCCTGGCAATCTTGATTCCAGCTTGTGCTTCATCCAGCCCAGCGTTTCTCAGGATGTACTCTGCATAGAAGTTAAATAAGCAGGGTGACAACATACAGCCTTGACATACTCCTTTTCCTATTTGGAACCAGTCTGTTGTTCCATGTCCAGTTCTAACTGTTGCTTCCTGACCTGCACACAGATTTCTCAGGAGGCAGGTCAGTTGGTTTGTTATTCCCATCTCTTTCAGAATTTCCACAGTTTATTGTGATCCATACAGTCAAAGGCTTTGGCATAGTAAATAAAGCAGAAATAGATGTTTTTCTGGAACTCTCTTGCTTTTTTGATGATCCAGTGGATGTTGGCAATTTGATCTCTGGTTCCTCTGCCTTTTCTAAATCATCTTGAACAGCTGGAATTTCATGGTTCACATATTGCTCCTTGGAGTCCAGCATATGAGTAAAGGTTTTAGGTTTCATGGGGAGATAGAGAATTTGGTATTTCAAAGGAGGTGGAGTAAGAGAGGAGATGGTAATGGCCAGAGACAACATAGCCAGTCAGGAGAGTCACTAAGAAGAAATGTAAGAAATATGATGTTATACTTTTTGAGTAGGAAGAGGGGGAGGATGGGGGGAAAAAGTCAGTGAAGCTGCTTTGAGAGACAAAATATGTTAATAAGTAGAATTATGAAGGGCCTCATATGAGCAGGGACAGGAAATTGGAATCTGTCTCTATCCTGCCTGCTGTAAGAGGTGGTCATTTGGAAACTTAAGTCACAAAACTTCAGATAAAAATCAATCCTATGTCATATTAGCTCTGCCTCCTGTCTTCCATATAGAAAGTGACTCCCTAGGAACCACTGCCTGCCTCTATGTGGGTGATAAGGCAAGCTTGCTTATGAAACCTCTGTGGGGCTGCAATATCATAAACTTCACTTGTTTTCTTAGCATGTTACATCAATTATGCATTTTAATAGCTAGTGTTAAATTGAAAGAGCAATATGAATTTCTTTGGTTTACTCTGAAAACTGAATTCTCTTTGATCTTAGATTATTGATTGCCTTGGTTCAACATGTTTTTCCTGTTGTAAAATGTTCATTTAATGTTGTAATTTTTTATGAACTCTGTCTCTCTCCCTCAGTGTCTCTCTGGTCAGAACAGCTTTGAACTGTTTTCAAAGTCACTTAATGGGATTTTCCCCCAGCAATTTCTGTGTTATTTACAGAGTAGAGTTACTATTAGGTGGATGGAAAACTTCAGCAGCAGGAACAATTTGTGTTCCCAAGTAGTAGACACCTTTTTCAGCAGTAAACTTATGGAAGAAAGTTGTGGTGTGAAAAATCCCTTTGTGGTTTTGGGGTTCATTTTATAAAAATGTCTTTGAAAGATATTACCTAATGATGACTGTTTACATTGAAAACTGTGGATCTAGATCCTGAGATTCAGCTAGTATTCTTTGATTCAGCCAAGGCAATCACATTAAAAGGGAAACATGTATCCTATAATCAGAGGGCAGAATTGCCATCAACCAGATGACACCTGACTTTTCTCTTGTCTCCTGTTTTCAACTGCCATTTTCCATCTCAGCAGGATCTATACTTCCAGGGACATTTCCTGACTGAGAAGGTGAAAGTCATTTTATTTGAACTGTGTCATGTATAGACTTCACAAGGATAGAGATAGCCAGAACAGGAAATATATATGTGACTGTAACTTTTTCTAGGCACCCAAAGTACAAGTGTAGTTCTTTGTAACCTTCTTAGTTTGAACCCAACCAGTTCTTCACTTTGAATGCGAAGATCAGACAACATAAGATGGGACTAACAGCAGTTGAAGTCAAGGGGCTTGAAATGTTCTGAGCTTGCTCATAATTTGGGAAGCAGGTTAGGAGATCCCACATGAGGGTTTCCTATACAGGTTGGGGATTCAGGGTAAGGCAGTAGCACTAGGAATGAAGAGAAAGAGAGATTCATTGATATGTGTCTATGGTAAAGGGAGCACACCCAGAGAAAATATAATCATCAGAATTTTCCTAGCACTAAGTTCAGAATATTGGCTACTCAAATAACTTAGAATGAATTTCTTACTAAAATGTTCATTGTACTTACTGGCAAATAGTTTATTGGAGAGCGAGGAAGTGGTAGGTTAGTAAATGCAGGTAGAAGATGAATACATAGGTAAGGGGCATCTTGCTTTGAGAAAGGCTGACACTGTTAACTGTATATATTAGACATGAGTTGTCACTTTACAAAAGGTCCTTTCCCTTTGTGAAAAGATTTATGAAATGTTTCTTCTCTATAATGATCACTTAGGGCATTTAGATATTTGATTGTATCATTAGGAAGTTATTTTTCCATAAAAGGAGCCATACTCATATTCCAAATGGAAACACTGTGGCTACTAATGCCAGGCTATGTTGTGATAAAGCCTGAAAGGTTCAACTTTAAAGGAAATAACTGAAATTTTGCAAGATGAACTAGAGTTCAGTCTGATTTAATATGCTAGATCAGGGCCATAGGGCTTCTTGTTCTTTTCTGAACATCTACCATACTATTGAGAGCTCCCAAGTAAAATGGAATAAGGGAAGATGAACTGCATCCTTTTGTGAAGCACAGTGAAAAAATTCAACTGCTACGTAAAACAGAGAGTACAAACTGGTATACCATGGGCCAGAAAAAAAGGTTTTTTGGTCTGTATGTTTCCCCAAAAGTCGATACTAATACTTAAAAATCAAAATATTGTATATTCAGTCTTTCAGCTTCACTTGGAAACTTTGAAGCTCTCATATCCACAGGTTCACTTTTCAGGAAGCATGACAATAATCTTCTATGAAAGAGTAATGACTGCCCTTTAAAGCACAGCATGCTTTCTGTAGCCTATGTTTAATATCCAGCCTTCCTTTTCTTTTAATTGCCACATCTGCCTGGCTATTGAGGTCTTTGTGTTTTTATCCCCCAATCTGGAAATTTAATGTTTTGAAAAGAGAAATGCATTCAGATAACCCAGAATAGATACCAGTCAAGTCCAGATCTCAGGGAAATCCTCTCTTTACCAGTCCTTATCATCTATCCTCCACCTAACTGCTCTAGTCATCTAGGAGGACCATTTTCACCCAAAAAATGCCTTTGAGCACTTACTATATTCTACGTACTTGGGATACAGCAATGAGTAAAGCAGGGAAAAGTCCCTGTTTTTATGAAGTTTACATTCTAATGTGTGTGTGTGAGTTTACATTCTAATGTGTGTGTGTGTGTGTGTTGGGTGTTGGGGGAGACAAGTAGAAAACCAATATGGAATATGATATCAGATGGTAGTAAATAGAGTAAACAGAAATAGAGCCAAGTGAGAGGGAAAAGAATGTGATAGGTAGTCCATCAATGGATGAATAGATCTAGAAAATTTGGCATATGTACACAACAGAATAGGCTTCCCCGAGGGGCTCAGATACTAAAGAATCCACCTGCAATGCGGGAGACCTGTGTTTGCTCTCTGGGTTGGGAAGATCCCCTGGAGGAGGGCATGGCAACCCATTCCAGTATTCTTGCCTGGAGAATCCCCATGAACAGAGGAGCCTGGTGGGCTATAGTTCTTGGGGTCACAAAGAGTCAGACATGACTGAGTGACTAAGCATAGCACACAACAGAATATTATTCAGCCTTAATAAAGAAAGAGATTCTTGTCATTTGCTACAACACGGTTGAACCTGGAGGGCATTATGGTAAGTGAAATAAGACAGACAGAGAAAGCTAAATATAGTGTATGATATCACTTATATGTGGAATTATTTTTAAGTTGAAGTCATAGAAACAGAAAAGTGCTTTTCTGCTTGTGCTTGTCAGGGGATGGAGGATAGGGGAGAAAATAGGGTGAGATTAGTAAAAGGGCACAGATTTCAGGTAGGTGAATATGGTTGGAGGAGCTAAGGTATAAAATGGTGACAATAATGGATAACACTGGATTTTATCATTGAAATTTGCCAGGAAGGTAGAAATTAAATGTTCTGACACACACAGAAATAAAAGATAGATGTGTGAGGTGATTGTTAATTAACTCAATGGGGGGAGTCATTTCACAACTTACAAATCATCATGCTGTACACTTAAAATATCTTACAATTTTGTTTGTCAGTTTTACCTGATGGCTCAGACAGTAAAGAACCTGCCTGCAATGCGAGAGACCTGGGTTCGATCCCAGGGTCAGGAAGATCCCTTGGAAAAGGGAATGGCTACCCACTCCAGTATTCTTGCCTGGATAATTCCATGGACAGAGGAACTTGGTGGGCTGCAGTACATGGGGTCACAAAGAGTCGGACATGACTGAATGACTAACACTTTCATTTTTTTAACTCAATAAAGCTAAAAGAACATTTTAAAGAAATAGATTGGGTAGTACTATCTTATAAAGAGTGACCAGGGAAAGGCCTATTGAGTAGGTAGTATTTAAACAGAGATCTGTAAGAAAAGAGGTAGTGAGTCATTGGAACTGCTGGGGAAAGAGTGTTCCAGGCAGAGGAAGTAGCAAGTGCAAAGATCAGGAACCAGGACCATGCTTGGTGAGCATGAGAAATAGAAAGGAGGCTAGTGTATGCAAAGTTTAAGGCAGACTGTGGTAGAAAATGAGATCAGAAATGTCTTGGAGGACATGGCAAAGATTTGGGGTTTCATTCTAAGTGTAACAGTGTGGTGGTGGTGTGGTTAATTGCTACGTCAGGTCCGACTCTTGTGATACTATGGACTATGGCCCGCCAGGCTCCTCTTTCCTTGGGATTTCCCAGGCAAGAATACTGGAGTGGGTAGCCACCCTCTTCTCCAGGGGATCTTCCAGACCCATGGATCAAACCCGCATCTCTTGCATTGCAGGCAGATTCTTTACCAACTGAGTCACCAGGGAACTGAAGGTTCTGTAATTGGATGGTTCTGACTAGAGAAATGATATGATTTGACCTGAGTATTTAAAGGATAAATCCAAATGCTGTGTTGAGATTAGACTGTAAGGGAACAAGGGACAAGCAGGGAGACCAGTTAGGGGGAAAATGCAGTGAGCCAGGTAATTGATGCTGGTGGCTCAGACTTAGATGGTAACAATAAAGGTGGGGAAAGTGCTCAGTGTTGATGTGTTGTAAAGGTATAGCCATCGAATTTCCTGCTAGACTAGATATAGCATGTGTGAGTAAGGAAAAAGTCAAGGATGACTCCAAGGATATTTGGCCTGAGCAACTGGAAGGATGGTGATGGAGATGGAAAAGGCAACTGGAGGATCAAGTTTATAGGGAGGAGAAATCAGGAATCCTGAGTGGGACAAGTGAAGCTTGATATGCCTACTAGATATGTTTGCTAGTGGAGTTTTTGAAATGTTGTGGAATAGGCAGTTAGGAATACAACTCTGGAGTTTAGGCAAGAAGTCTAAGCTAAAGACATAAATTTGGGAGGCGGCAGCAAATAAATCATGAGCAAAACTGAGTTGGAGATGGAATGAACTCATCTAGGGACTGAGAAGAGGGGACCTGAAGCCTGGGGAACTCTAATGTTTAGAAAGATGGAAACTAATATTCTCAGTTATTCATGATTTAGACACATTTCCTTGTAGAAGCCGTGGGAGGCAGCAGTTTTACAGTGTACCTTGGTTTCTAGTGTCAGATTATTAGAAGTGAAGGGTTGCTAGTGGTTACTTTACTTATCAAAGGAAAATGGGTTAATTTTAAAACTCAAGGCTATTTCTACCTCTACTGACTGACTATATGATAAGACCCCCCTCATTATTTTTTCCTCTGAGCACGTTTTTAATTATAACACTTTATATATTTTGTGCAATTTTTTGTTTCATGAGTAAGGTTTGTCTTTCTTTGTGCCCTCACTGCCCTGCAGACTATAAACCCCATGCAGACTTAATGATGTCTATTTCCTAATACCTAACACAATGCTTGCTATACATGCTCCTCAATAATAAAAGAGAACATTATTCTTTCATTAACCAGAAGGGGTTCTAAGTGCCTATTAGTGGTGAGACACTGCCCAAGTTACTGAGGATACTTAGGTGCAGTCAAGTCTGGCTTGGAGGATCTCTAAGCCTAAAATGAGACTGAGATGGACAGGAACAAAACTATCCTTGCAACAAGGTTATCTGGACATGATCAATGCCTGCCTTTCATGTAGGTGGACAAGTGGCTGCTAAGTGCATACAAGCTCCATTTAATAACACTTTGAGCATGATATACTTCATATCATATCATTATTATTTGAACCTCAAAGTGACTCTGCAAGGTAGGTATTATTACCCCTATTTTATAGATGAGGAAAGTAAGGTTTAGGCTGTCTAATCAGACAAGTTAGTCCTACTAAGGCAGGTAGCTAAGTCAGTGGCTGCACTGGGATCTCCTGAAGCACGGTCTCATTTCACTGTCCATGTTAGACTCCTCTACACTTAAACACTCCATTATTTTAAAACAAAATCATGTCTAGCAGAGTCAGAAATGGTGCTAGAGAGATAAAAGCATTATTCTCAGACTAATGACATTTCCCTGCTTCTCCTAGAGCTGCTGGGCAAGGTCAAGTATTAGAGCTGGCGGGAAAATAGAAATTCCATCTTGGCTACAAGGTACAACTAGTGACCTTGCTGATTGAATCTGTTCTATTGCTCTATAGCCTAGACGAGAACACTGATTGAGAACATTTGTTCAGTTACATTTACAAAACCTTTTCCAGATGCACATATACAGAAAGTATTTAGTCTTTTGCAGTAATCAGGAGTCGTGGCAGGATAAGAGCCAATCTCGGAAGCTGCTCCAGCTGCCGGAATTGTTATTCCTATATCTACTTTTCTCTATTTGTATATTTATAGTTTCTTTTCTTTGACCATTATGTGCAATTTCCACCCCATATGGAATTATCTCTGAGAGTGATCTACATAAAGGCCAAACTATTTAAAAATATATGCACCTGATGAAGGTCTTGAACACCAGGTCATATCATGAAATATTGTTCATAATCTTCATTATAACAATGGTAAAATATTATATGATACTAGTCCTTATTTCTATTTATATTCTAGTCAGGGAATTTAAAAAGTGACTGTTTCTTATCCAATAGTAAAATCGCTAGTATTTCATTTAAGCAATATAAGATGAAGGTGAACTATAGAGAAAAATTTAAATATCAATACCCATCAAATCTTACGTAATACTTATAACCAAGGTATTTTTTCATCTCACTGGATTTTTAAAAATTTTTATTTATTTTAATTGGAGGGAAATTACTTTACAATATTGTGATGGTTTTTACCATACATGAGTATGAATCGGCCATAGGTATACATTTGTTCCCTCCATCCTGAACCTGCCTCCCACCTCCTTCCCCACCTCATCCCTCCAGGTTGTCACAGAGTCCCTCCTACACTGTTGGTGGGAATGCAAACTGATACAACTACTATGGAGAACAGTATGTAGATTCCTTTAAAAAATAGGAATAAAACTACCATATGGCCCAGCAATCTCACTGGATTTAACACAGTTTAACAATATTTCATGTCATCTGTCCATTTTCTAATGATATGAAGATCATAGGCATTTTATGCTAATATCCACAACAAAAGAGAGATTTTTCCTTAAAAATAAAAAAATGATTAATAGAAATTTATACTAGATAATAAAATCAGGCCAGGAAACATACCTAACTTCAATAGTTACTACATAGCTAAACAAACTATAGTAACAGTTATAAAAATAAATACCCTTTTTACGCAGCAGAACACTGGCATGTTTTCGTCCATTTCGGTTTTCCACATGGCAGGTATAATTCGCCAGGTCAGCCTCCACCACTGAATCAAAGATGAGTGCCAACTCAACTTCTTTTTCTCCAAGATGCTCTTTGAGGAGCCTGAAATAAAGGAAAGTACTCTTGGCTAAATCGGTTTGATTTGGGGAGAGCCCAGTCATGCAAAGACTGAAGATAGTTATGTAGCTCACTAAGGTCTCCAGTAGGCTGATGGGTGTATGTGCAAAAACTTCAAAAAGAAACAAAAAGTGACTTTTAATGTGAAGATCAGATGGGAAAGAAAAAAAAAGTGAGGAATTCACTCAGCAAAAAGAAACATTAACATGCTACTAGGCTTTGATAAATGAAGCCAGTATGATTTGTGTAGCAAACAGGAGTAGACATTGGGCTCCATATTCTAAGCTGAGCTTATGAAAACAAACTGGATTTTTGCATCACAACATGAAGGGGGAAAATGTAGGGTTTGTGTTAGAGTTTTGACAACAGGGGGTAAGACAGTTAAAAAGGCTTTTCAAAAGCCTTGAAAGGGATTGCTTTATGAGAAATAAACTAAGGGTGGTTAGTGGCACTCTATCCCCAAATATCAGTAAGAAGCCTGTTCTCTACTTTCTCCTGCCTTTTGTCCAATGCAGGCATATACCCCTAATTCTCCAATGTACTACTATGGCCCTCCTTCCCACCCCCTCCACAACATTGCTCGTCATTTGTCTTTCTCCTTCCCTCTGCACCCTCCTACCCTCACAAGAGAAACCGCCTTATGTGTATTTTTTCATAGTCCTGTCTTTTGCTTTCTCAAGTGAGGTTGCAGGTCTTGAATGGCCAGTAACAGTTGTTCTTCACGGAGGAGCTGAGTTGCCAGGAAACTTTCCTGAGGGGTGCGTCTCTTGTTTCTTTGGAGAGCTATATTCTCACCAGTGACCAGCTGCCTCCTGGGTGAGGTGAAACTGGGTACCCTGCTGACTTTTACTTTCTATCTCCTGCTTTTGACCAAAGAAAGAGCAAATTGTGAATCTAAATAGTGGAAAGCCTGCCATTAAGGTCTGGGGTGAGGTTGTTAAATACATGAATTTGCAAGAGGGAAATTCTCATCTCCTTTTTGGATACCTGGTTATGAAGGCAGTGAAGAACATTCTGCTTTACCAGCATTTAGCATAAAGTTGGAAAAGACAACTGTACTCAGAAAACTGGGTTATAAATATGGGCCTCCCACTTACAAGCTCAAGCTGGATTCTTACAAAGTAATTAACTCAATGACACCTTAATATAACTCATCTTTAAGTTGGGAAAAATACCTACCCTCCTTAACTTTGTTGTGGGGGTAAAATGGTTTAAAGTGATTTTAAGATTAAATAGCAGATGTGAGTGCAAATGAATGTCATTAAATACCAACATTTCATTATCCAAAGGGTAACTGTTTAAATTTTGGCTCCTCCAAATATATTTGTATTTATACATATTGATACTTAAATTTGGCTTAGATGAATCTCTTCTGGATCCCCTCTGAGAGAAGGGAAAGCTTAAAATTGGGTTGGTGGAAGAGAGTTCTTGGAATCTGAGACTCCCCCATACTGAAATCCTAAACACAGATTATATCCCCAATACACGTTTTAAAAATTAACCTTATTTCTGTTACCTTCCAATAATATACATATCAGAGAGTTTATAATACTGGCATTTATAACTTGAGTAAAACTCCTTAGTATAAGAATTTTCTTAATTGTATTTTGCTGGTAGTCTATTAATTTTTTTTCTTCCTGGCTAAACTTGCAGTTTTCCTCTCTTTCTCCTATCCCAACATAAACCTAAACAAGGAAAAATGGGAATTTACTGTCTTCACAGTTTATGTTGAATTTTACTCCATTTTCTCCCTGCTGTGTGCAAATCGCACTATATGCAATTTTTTAGTTCTGTGTGACCCACAATGGAATAACCCCCTTTAATGCCAGAAGCTGCTTAAGCACCACAAATTAAATTTGATTTAAAGCTTCACGTGTAGGGCAGCCACAGCCTTTGCCAGGCATGAGGCAGAAAGCTGATCTTGTCCTGCCAGACCAAGCCTTTCCCTCTTCATTTCTAATGCAGTTTCCAAAAACAGCTCTTCACAGGCTGCAGAAAGAATCTGGAGAGAGGATTTGAAAAATGATCCTTCATCCATCTATTAATATATATGAGGTGTCTTAATTATCAGCTCTTGAAAATATAGAGGGGACTTGCTTTTTTGGAATTAAAGATCAAGTTGGTGTTTATGTCTATAAATCACTCTGCAGAGCAGTCACAATTTCCTAACAAATATTGATTTATAACAATCTATCAATGATTCTTTGTCATTTCTCTAAGTGTCTAGCTCTGGGATAGATATTGGTATTAGAGAAATGTAAGCATTAAAAGACCAGGTGCCTGCTCCCAGTAAGCATTAACATTTAAACAAGGGGACAAAATCTACATAGCTGAAAAAATTATAGGAGGAATGAGGTAAAACAGGGTGATATAGTCATGCTTACAATGGAATTAAAAAACAACAACAACAACAACAGACTATTATTTACTAAAGTAGCTGGAGATGGCTTGAGAAGACTCTGCCTAAACAAAAGAAGGAAGCATTTTCTAGGAGAGAAGACAGAAACAGGTTTTTGCAGAATGTTTGACACTGAAGGGACTGGTTTTGGAATGGGGGATACAAATGAGGGGATTTTGGGATATACTTCAAGTAACTTCAGAAGTATCTCACTCCAAGGATTAATATTGAAGGCAAGTTATAGGCAATAGTGAATACTGACAAAATAAAAAAAAAATACTAAATTCAGGTGACAGAAATCACTACTTTTAGAAGTTTTATTGTTAAGACCTATTATTTAAAAAGTCATGCTAAAAAAGTTTGAAAGTTTTCACTCTCACCCTTACAACAAGAAAAAAGTGAACAAAATCAAAGCCAACAACTCTTCTTAGATCCATCAGAGAACTGAGGTCATAGGGCAAACTCCTGCTCCGAGAATTTGAGATAGTGAGGCAAATACTGAGAATCACAGTGCACTGGGAGCAGAAAACCAGGAGCAGGAACCAATATGAATTAAAACAATTATTGATGAGTCACTGAAGGACTAGTATGGACTAGCTTGAAAGTTAAAAAAACCCCATGAGATCTAATCTTAGGGGTGCCTCATACTTTCATGAGCTTTGCTTCCAAGAGCCTGTCCAGGGTTTCAGGCTAAAGATCAGAGACCTGTTCCTTTATGCTTTGGGCAAGGGAGGAGGGAAAGGCACCTATCTTGAAATGAGCCTACAGCACTCTTTCTTCTTAACAAAGGCATGCCCTCAAGGGAAACTTCTTTAGCAAAGCCTAAATTACTCGAGTTTTACCGAAACTGGAGGAAAGAGAAATATCTAGCTCCAGCCTCCTCAAGCCTTCCTGTTTCATCTAAGAAAAGGAGGAAAGCTGAGAAACACTTGTAAAGGTCAGAGCCTGAAGGCACGGGCTGATGGAAAGACTAAGACTTTATCATAGTGTTACAGAATATATTTACCACCATACCAGTCAAGGGCTTTCAGATGAAAGAATGGCCAGGCTCAGACCCTGTTTCAGAAGCAGTCTCTAGGAGAACTGAAAGAAACAGTGGAGTTGTAAACAAGTACATTATAGGAAATTTTAGCCTTTTACACCTACAACTACAGAAAACAGTAAACACAGCTTAACTCCTAGCCACATAAACATAAAATCTTACTCTAAAGACATGTTTACTTCATTTCCTTTTATCTGATACATTACATCTGGTTTTCAAACAAAAAATAAGACATGTTAAAAAGAAAAAGTTTTGAAAAGACAACACAACCATCAGAACCATACTCAGATATGGCAGAGAATGATCACAATGAGAACATAAAATAACCATGATTAATAAGTTAAACTCTCAAATGGAAAAAGTGAACAATATAAACAATAGATTGGTAATACAACCTGAGAAATGGAAATTCTAAGGAGGAATCAAAAGGAAATGCTAGAAAACAAGACACTGTAATAGGAATAAACAGTGCCTTTCATGGGCCCTTAATAGACTGGATGTGGCCAAAGAAAGAATAAGTGATCTTGAAGACAGTCAACAGAAATCTCCTAATCTGAAATGCAAACAGAAGAGAACATGGCAAAAAAGGAACAAAGTACTGAACACCTGATGTATAACTACAAAAGGAATAACATACATATAACCTATGTTACCAAAATACAAGAAAGAGAAAGGAACAATATAAATATTTGAAGTAATAGTAACTGAGAATTTTCCAAAGATACCAGAACACAGATGCGGAAAGTTCAGAGAATACCAAGCAGAGTAAATATTTTAAAAGCTACATCTTGACGGATCATATTCTAACTTTAAAAAGTGGGGAAAAATGACAGAAAAGTCTTGAAAGGATTCGGGTTGGGGGGAACTTACCTATAGAGGAATAAGAATAAGAAACACATCTTTAGAAACTATATAAGCAAGAACAGGGTGGAGTGGAATATTGAAAGTGTTGAAAGAAATTTACAACCAACCTAAAATATTGTATCCATTTTTTCCTTCAGATGTGAAGAAGAAATAAAGACTTCTTCAGACAAATAAAAAGTGAGGGAATTTGTTGCCAGTAGACCTGCATTGTAAAAAATGTTAAATTCTTAAGAGAAAATGAAAATGATACAGGTCAAATTTGGATCTTCATAATGAAAGGAAGAAATACAGGAGTAAATAAAGGTAAAATGTCTTACTTTTCCTATTCATAATTAATCTAATAGGTAAGAGCTTATTTATTTATTTTTTAATTAATTAATTAATTTTACTTGACAATATTGTATTGGTTTTGCCATACATTGACTTGAATCTGCCATGGGTGTACATGTGTTCCCCATCCTGAACCCCCCTCTCCCCTCCCTCCCCATCCCATCCCTCTGGGTCATCCCAGTGCACCAGCCCCGAGCATCCTGTATCATGCATCAAACCTGGACTGGCAATTCATTTCACATATGATAATTTACATGTTTCAATGCCATTCTCCCATATTATTCCACCCTCACCCTCTCTCACAGAGTCCAAAAGACTGTTCAATACATCTGTGTCTCTTTTGCTGTCTCGCATACAGGGTTATTGTTACCATCTTTCTAAATTCCATATATATGCATTAGTATACTGTACTGGTGTTTATCTTTCTGGCTTACTTCACTCTGTATAATAGGCTCCTGTTTCATCCACCTCATTAGAATTGATTCAAATGTATTCTTTTTAAAGGCTGAGTAATATTCCATGGTGTATATGTACCACAGTTTTCTTATCCATTCATCTGCTGATGGACATCTAGGTTGTTTCCAGGTCCTGGCTATTATAAACAGTGATGTGATGAACATTGGGGTACACGTGTCTCTTTCAGATCTGGTTTCCTCAGTGTGTATGCCCAGCAGTGGGATTCCTGGGTCATATGGCAGTTATATTCCAAGTTTTTTAAGGAATCTCCATAGTGGTTGTACTAGTTTGCATTCCCACCAACAGTGCAAGAGGGTTCCCTTTTCTGCACACCCTCTCCAGTGTTTATCGTTTGTAGACTTTTGGATAGCAGCTTCTTACTGGCATGTAGTGATACCTCATTGTAGTTTTGATTTACATTTCTCTGATAATGAGTGATGTTGAGCATCTTTTCATGTGTTTGTTAGCCATCTGTATGTCTTCTTTGGAGAAATGTCTGTTTAGTTCTTTGCCCAATTTTTGATTGGGTCTTTTATTTTTCTGGAATTGAGCTGCAAGAGCTGCTTGTATATTTTTGAGATTAATTCTTTGTCCATTGCTTCATTTGCTATTATTTTCTCCCATTCTGAAGGCTGTCTTTTCACCTTGCTTATAGTTTCCTTGGCTGTGCAGAAGCTTTTAATTTCAATTAGGTCCCATTTGTTTATTTTTGCTTTTATTTCCAATATTCTGGGAGGTGGGTCATAGAGGTTCCTGCTGTGGTTTATGTCAGAGAGTGTTTTGCCTATGTTTTCCTCTAGGAGTTTTATAATTTCTGGTCTTACGTTTAGATCTTTAATCCACTTTGAGTTTATTTTTGTGTATGGTGTTAGAAAGTGTTCTAGTTTCATTCTTTTGCAAGTGGTTGACCAGTTTTCCCAGCAACACTTGTTAAAGAGGCTGTCTTTTCTCCATTGTATAGTCTTGCCTCCTTTGTCGAAGATAAGGTGTCTATAGGTACATGTATTTATCTCTGGGCTTTCTATTTTGTTCCATTGATCTATGTTTCTCTCTTTGTGACAGTACCATACTGTCTTGATGACTGTAGCTTTGTAGTATAGCCTGAAGTCAGGCAGGTTGATTCCTCCAGTTCCATTCTTCTTTCTCAAGATTGCTTTGGCTTTTCAAGGTTTTTTGTATTTCCATACAAATTGTGAAATTATTTGTTCTAGTTCTGTGAAAAATACTGTTGGTAGCTTGATAGGGATTGCATTGAATCTATAGATTGCTTTGGGTAGCATACTCATTTTCACTATATTGATTCTTCCAATCCATGAACGTGGTATATTTCTCCATCTATTTGTGTCCTCTTTCATTTCTTTCATCAGTGTTTTATAGTTTTCTATGTTTAGGTCTTTTTTTTTTCTTTAGGCAGATATATTTCTAAGTATTTTATTCTTTCCATTGCAATGGTGAATGGGACTGTTTCCTTAATTTCTCTTTCTGTTTTCTCATTGTTGGTGTATAGGAATACAAGGGATTTCTGTGTGCTAATTTTATATCCTGCAATTTTACTATATTCATTGATTAGCAATTTTCTGGTGGAGTCTTTAGGGTTTTCTATGTAGGGGATCATGTCATCTGCAAACAGTGAAAGTTTTCCTTCTTTTCCAATCTGGATTCCTTTTATTTCTTTTTCTTCTCTGATCGCTGTGGCTAAAACATCCAAAACTATGTTGAATAGTGTTGTTGAGACTAGATCTTATACATTCTCACCACGTTTTAAAAAAAGAGCTTATTATGTTAACTATGTGAGCTTAACTAATATAATGGTATACATCAATTATACCTCTATAAAATAAGAGTGAAAATGTAACCTAGAGAATGGAAGAAAATGTTTGCAAACCATATATTTATAAAGGGTTAATATCCAAAATATATAAAGACCTTTTTATAACTCAATATAAAGCAGAAACAGACAATGTGCACCCCAATATTCATTGCAGCACTGTTTATAATAGCCAGGATATGGAAGCAACCTAGATGCCCCTCAGCAGATGAATGGATAAGGAAGCTGTGGTACATATACACCATGGAATATTACTCAGCCATTAAAAAGAATTCATTTGAATCAGTTCTAATGAGATGGATGAAACTGGAGCCCATTATACAGAGTGAATTAAGCCAGAAAGATAAAGAAAAATACAGTATACTAAAACATATATATAGAATTTAGAAAGATGCTAATGATAACCCTATATGCAAAACAGAAAAAGAGACACAGATGTACAGAACAGACTTTTGGACTCTGTGGGAGAAGGCGAGGGTGGGATGTTTTGAGAGAACAGCATCGAAACATGTATATTATCAAGGGTGAAACAGATCACCAGCCCAGGTCGGATGCATGAGACAAGTGCTCGGGGCTGGTGCACTGGGAAGACCCAGAGGGATGGGGTGGGGAGGGAGGCGGGAGGGGGGATCGGGATGGGGAATACATGTAAATCCATGGCTGATTCATGTCAATGTATGGCAAAAACCACTACAGTATTGTAAAGAAATTAGTCTCCAACTAATAAAAATAAATGGAAAAACATACAAACAAACAGACAACTTGTTTGAAAACAATGGACTAAGGACCTAAACAGACATTTCTCCAAAGAAGGCATATAAATATCCAACAAATATATGAAAAGGTGCTCAAATTCACTATCATGAGGGAAATGCAAATCAAAATCACAATGTGGTCATCTCAAACCTGTTAGAATGGATATCACCAGAAATACTGGCAAGAATGTGGAGAAAAGGGAACCCTATAAACTAATGTGCAAATACTATGGAAAACAGTACAGATTCTTCCAAAAATTTAGAGTAGAACTACCATATGATTCAGCAATCTCACTTCTGGATATATAGCAAAGGAATTGAAATAAAGATCTCAAAAAAATATTTGCCTTCTCATGTTCATTTTAGCATTATTCATATTAGGCAAGATATGGAAACTAATGTTTATCAGTAGGTGAACAGAAAAAGAATATGTGGTTTATATATACAATGGAATATTATTCAGACTCAAAAAAGAGAAAATCTTGCAATTTGTGACTACATAGGGGAATTTGGAGAATATTATGCTAAGTGAAATAAATCAGACAGAGAATGAAAAATACTGAAAAATATTGCATGATATTACTTATATATGGACTCTAGAGAAGCCAAATTAATAGTAACAGAATGGTGATCTAAAGAATCAGGAGCTGGAGGGTAGAAGAAATAGGGAGATGCTGCTCAGTCGATGAAATGGGGAAATGCTGGTCAAAGAGTACAAACTTTCAATTATAAGATGAATCATTTCAGGGTACCTAATGGCAACCCACTCCAGTGTTCTTGCCTGGAGAATCCCAGGGACGGGGGAGCCTAGTGGGCTGCCCTCTATGGGGTCACACAGAGTCGGACATGACTGAAGCGACTTAGCAGCAGCAGCAATATATAGCATGGTGGCTATTCAACAATACTGTACTGTATCCTTGAATTTTGAGAGGAGAGTAAATCTCAAGTGTTTTCACCACACATACACACATGATAACGTGCAGTGATGGATGTTAATTAGTTGATTGTGGCAATCATTTCACAATGTATACATGTACCAAAACACCACATTGTATACCTTAAATATATACAACTTTTATCCATCAATCATACCTCAATAAAACTGGAATTTTTTTAAGTCACACATGAAATAGAGGAAAGAGAACTGACTCCTCTAAAATAAAATAACACTTGTAATTCTTGGATCATAGGGTAGTTCTCTTATTAGTTTTTTGAGGAACCTCCATATTTTTCCACAATGGCTGCACCAATTTACAATCCCACCAACAATGTACTAGGGTTCCTTTTCCTCCACATCCTCACTAACATTTGTTGTGTTCTTTTTGATGAGAGCCATTCTATCAGGTGTGAGGTGATCTTTCATTGTGGTTTTTGCATTTCCCTGATGATTAATGTTTAGCATCTCTTCATGTGCCTGTTGACCTTCAGCATTTCCTCTTTTAAAAAATGTCTATTCATGTTTTCTGTTCATTTTTTTAATTGAATTGTTTTTGTTTTTGATATTGATTGTATGTGCTGTTCCAGTGTCTGTTCATTTTATGTAGTCCCTTAAGCCAAGTTGAATCCTCCTTTGATGACTAGGTATGTTGCAAGTCTCTGGGTCTTTATTCTGAGTATGAGTAATAATTATCTAGGAATAATTGAGAATGTCATTAATAGGAGATAGTTTTTTTAAAAACTCTATTAAATAAACAAAATAGTGTCATTTGCTTTAAAAAAAAATTTCCTGTTAAAGCCTTATTAGTCAAAGACCAGGATCAAATTTTTAGCTGACACAAACAGATTTATTGATTGGATCCACTGTGGTATGAATGCTCCAGAGGACTTGTGGATTGTTTCTTGATTGAAGGAAGAAGAAAGCATCTGTTGTAATGTTTAGGTTCTCACGAAAGACTGAGAATGGTCTAAAAAAGCAGGGATAATTTCTGAATTAATTGCAGTTTCTGAGGCAGTTGGGTGGGGATGGGGAGGATTCAGTAGGAATTGTGTATTGTCATGAGGTGGAGGTGGTCTACTAATTGGGTATTCCCAGAAATATAACAATAGCAAAGCAGGTCTGAGGATCACTGAGAAGAAAGCAGTAGTCACTCAAAAGAGGTGGGGGTCATTACAGCCTTATACAACTGCTTCACAACCTTGGGAGAAACTGTTTTCTGTTAACTTTGCAGCTGGCTTTATCTGTCTGTCCTCCCAGCCTGATTAATAGCTGGACTGCTTATTCTCAGTCCAAACTAATTTTTACTTTTCAGTCCCGAGCAGGTTTTGGCTCTTTATATCCTAAATGTGGACTACAAGAGATAATTCTGAGCAATTGAGGATTCTTGCTAGCTGTGTTCTTATAAAGTCATTCTAGCTCCACTGGAACTGTGAATCAACTGCCCAAGAACTGCTCTTTCTCAGTCTCTAAACTTCAGATATTTTAGGTGTAAAATAAACTGATATGATTTATTTCAAATGCTATAAAAATTCAATGTAATTTAGGATATAAAAATGTTTTTGCAATATACCGTGTAGTATAAAAACATGGAGGAATTTTTATTATTATTTACTAATTATAGATTCTTGTATAGAGCAGCTTATAACACATTGAGACTAGGCATCTATAATCTATTTAGTAAACAAAGAGAGAGAACAAATATGTCTTAGGCAGGTTTTAAATATTTTATGCCTAGGTCAAGGTTAAGACCCACTGTAGGAGTGAAGCTGTGAATAGTAGAGTCACCACTCCTCCAAAAATCATTCTTCATATAAGTGACCATTAAGGTTGCCTTTGGGTAAAACTATGCTGCTTATTAAGTTTACCTCCACTGAAGCCTCCTCATGATTTACAAAATCTATACTTACATATAGGTGTGATGAGGTTTGAAACTTATCTAAATCAAAGGCAAAGTGATCAATCAATAATCCTTCTTCCAGTGGGATGAACTGAGAGTGGGAGAAAAGAAGAGATGATGTGCATGTTTGGGGGTTGTTTTGTGACATTTTTAGTTCAGTTTTGGGGCAGCCAGAGCAGGTGGAGCTGTTTCAAGGAGCTGAAAAAGCATGATGGAAAGTTGTCAGAACAGACTCCTTCATTTTGCCTTGTGCTGTGTGGCAAAAAATTATATTCACAGCTCCATATTATTTGTTTAAATTGATAAGGTGTTAACATTATTTTGTGTCTTTAGCATAGACTCACCCTATTTTAAGAATAAAATCCTTTCATACCTGTATTACATTCCCTCCTTTGTTAAAGAGTATTTGACTCACTCAAGAAATGTATACATTAAGGTTAAAAAAGGATGGAAATAGAAGGCTGGACAGTGGTAGAAGCACAAGTGAAAGAAACAGAACTTACCAACAAAGCCCACATTCAACTTATAACCTTTTAGGAAGTGAAAGTAAATTATATTATTTGCATTTTAACAATCTTGTCTGAAAAACCTTAAGATAAATTGAATATGTTTTTCAGGTCAAGAATTATAAAAGATTTGGTAAGCTTGTTTTATGGTATTGCCTGGGGGAAAGACATTAGCTATTGATAGGGAGACTTGTAAAGTGAAATTTTTAATTGAAAATTACTCTCCATTGGGGCAAAGCAATTGTACTGAAATTCACGCAGTCTCCATCGACAATCAGATGCAATTCACAACCCTGCAGGGAAGCTTAAAGACTATTATTTCTTGTTTAATAGGATTAGTTCAATTTCTCTGGCATTTTTTATTAGAACTGTGGAATATATACCTCGCATTTTTTTTTTAAATTCTCAAGTCTCTGGTAAGATTAATTAAAAGGAAGTTATGTAAAGGTGTGGAACTGGGATGGCCTTGCTAGAATGCTCATACTCAAAGACTACTCCTTTTCATGAACTTTCTTATCCTATTTCACAATCTGTTCCCATTAACTTTAAACAGAGGGACAGAAATTAGGAAGTCCTCTCCTAATGATAGTTTCTACTGACTCTCACCCAAATAATTATTTGATTTGTCTAAATAGACATGGAGCTTGTAGAGAGCAGTTTGTTGCAAGGACTTTAAAATGATACATAAAAATAACCAAATTTTCACAATTGCAGTTTATGCTACTGCACATGCAAAATTCCCTTAACATCCCTACAGATGACATATTTTGGAGTCTGTGAAAAGGCTGTAATGTAGTTTGATAGGCTGGCATTTGCGATTTGATACTACATTTAGGTTCAAATTTTCTTAGGGCTCAGTCTCTTAGCAACATCATAGACTTTGTTAGGGCTATGCCAATTTCTGCCTAACAGGAGATAAAGGGGAATCTGTATGCCTAGAGTGGAGCTTGAATCTCTGGTAATAGGTTGCAAGTAAGGAGATACAAGGAACTATGGTGGCCAGAGTAACCCAGAGAACAGTGAGAACTCCAAAATCCTGGTCAGGATTTGATCAAATACCCTAGTCAAACTACAAGGGAACTGCTGAATAAAGAGGTTGTACTGACTATAGTCTGAGTAACATTATTTCATCAAGCCTTTGATAAATATCTAAGCTTTTTCCTTAGGTAGATTTTTTTTTCTTCAAAGTCTTCTACTGCTCTGGGGCAATACTAAGAGATAAAAAGGGTACAACACACACTTCAAATTCAAGCTGTTGCCCAGGCAATGGAGAACCTAGGCAGTGTGGTTAGTCCTGCCAGATCCAGTGCCTCGGTGGCAGCTTCTCCATAGTTAATTGCTTGAAAGCAATTTATTTACATTCCCACTTCTAAGATCTAGTGGGTAGACTATGTGCACAACACAAGAGCTGTGATTCAATTAAAATATGGAGCAAATACAATACCCTGAGGGAGAGTCATGCATCCAGAAGGAGATTTTGCTTGCAGAAATTTTTTTGAGGGGAATCTTCTACTTAACATCTTCAGCATTCTGCTGTCAGAACTGTTCCCTTTGGAGAATATAGGTGGGCTATGAAAGAATTCAGATCTTTTCTTGGTGGAACCAAATGGTATGATTAGCAACTATGTTTGATAAAGCTACCAGATTTGTTCCAATCCACCATGTGGTATAAAAATCTTCTTTCAAGGACATTGATTTTGGAAGCCAGAAGACAGAGTCTAGTAATTAACTTGTGTGTTAGCATAAATGACCATAGCCTGAAGGAATTCCCACACCCACACAAGCTCCCAAATAGATCATAGATCATATAATTAATATTACAAAATGGCCAACTGTGTGTTTCTCTTGGCCAGGATTCCCTCCCTCTTTGTTGGCATTTCTCTAGTTAGCTAGTAAGGTATTGTGAAATTTTCAAAACAAATTTCATGTTACTTTCCTCCCCTGCAAATATAGGTATGTACCCTTTGTTACAGGAAGGGTTGCAGATGGTGGAAAAGAGGATGTAACAGAATCAAATAAACAATGACGTTTTGCAAGTCCCGAAAGGTTGACTTCCTATAGCACTTAATACCTGGTTGATTAATTTTGCAGTTAATATAATGGCTAGGACTGGATTAAACTGTTTCACATATGTGTGCTTTCTCTCCCACCACTCTAGTTATTTGCTGCTAGAGCAACATCATTGCCTAACTTTTCTTTTGTGAAATGGTATAACCATGTTCGAGTATAGTTTGGCAGACTCTTAAAATGTTAGATAATCCTGGAGAAAAAAGGATAGTTAGAAGGCTGCCCAGGTGGCTTAGTGGTAAAGAATCCACCTGCCTATGCAGGAGATGCAGAAGACGTGGGTTCAATCCCTGGGTCAGGAAGATCTCTTAGAAAAGGAAATGGCAACCCACTCCAATATTCTTGCCTGGGAAATCCCATGGACAGAGGAGCATGGCGGGCTACAATCCATGAAGATGCAGAGAGTTGGACATGACTGAGTGACTGAGCATGCACAAGTAAAAAATAAGGACATTTGAAAGAAATATTAACTTTAGTTAATAATAATGTATCAATTTTGGTTCTTTAATTTTAACAAAAATATCACAGTAACTTAAGATGTTAATAATAAGAACAACTGGGTATTGGGGTTATGTACAAACTTTCTATACGATCTGCTATAAACTGAATGTTTATTCTTCCTTCCCCAATTCATTTGTTGAAATCCTAACCCCGTAATGGGATGGTACTAGAAGGTGGGGCTCTGGGGAGGTACTTAGTTCATGAGAAAGGTGCTCTAATGAATGAGATTTGTTGTTATTGTTTAGTCGCCAAGTTGTGTCTGACTCTTATGAGACCCCATGGACTGTAGCCCATATGGCTCCTCTGTCCATGGGATTATCCAGGCAAGAATACTGGAGTGGGTTGTCATTTCCTTCTCCAGGGGATCTTCCTGACCCAGGAATTGAACCTGTGTCTCCTGGTTGGCAGGTGGATACTTTACCACTGAGCCAACAGAGACTGTAATGAATTAAGATTAGTGCCCTTATAAAAGACACTCCAGAGAGCTCTCTGGCCTCTTTTGCCATGCGAAGACCAGTGAGAATACAGTATGAAAATGACCATCTATCAACTAAGAAGTGGGCCATCATCAGCCAGTGAATGTGCTGGTGCCTTGATTTTGGACTTCCCAGTCTCTAGAACTATGATAAATACATGTTGTTTAACCCACTCAATCTGTGAAATTTATAGCACCCAGACAGAATAGGACACTATCTTTATAATTTTTCTGTAAATCTAAAATTATTCTAAAAAAAGTTTTTCTAAAAAAAAAGCTTAAAAAGAACTAATACAGTTAAATGTATACCTACTATCTAAGTCATCAGTTCTATGTCTAGATATTTATCCAAGAATAAAGGAAATATATATGCAAACAAAGATGCAAACATGTATGTCCAGAGCAGCTTTATCTGTAATAGACCTCAAACTGGAAACAACCCAAATGTCCATCAACAAGTGAATGAATAACCAAACTGTTTATATCCATAGAACAGAATACTACTGAACAATAAAAATAGTGAACTACTGATACATGTAACAAGACAGATAAATCTCACAATAGTCATTTTTAAGGAAATAACGCAGATAAAAAAAGAATACATACAACATGATTCTGTTTATATAAGACTATAAAATGCAAACTGATTGATAGTGACAGAAGGATGAGTGTTTTAAAAGAGGGGCACTACCAAGGGGTATATGTTCAATATCTTGATCATGGTGGTGGCTTCATAGGCAGATATATTTATCAATCAGTCCTGACAGATTATATACTCTAAACTGTGTGTTTATTGTATGTCAATTATGTGCCAATAAATCTGTTTATTTTTTAAAAAGTCCAACTAGTCATGTATGGGAGATGGGAAATAGTTATCTTAGGCTCATATAGCTACTACCCTTGATCATGAAACATAGCTCTGTGCTTTTTGGTAGTGGAAAATTTGCTACTTTGTACCATTCTACCTACTACTGGCTCTTTGAGGACAAGTTTCTTTCTCCGAAAAACGAAGAGTGACCGTTGAAGTCTTCTATAGGCAAATATATGAGAATAATTTTCAACATGTATCTTCTGGAATAACTTAAAATAAATTCATTTGCACTGATTTCATAAACCTTAAGTTAAAATTGTTTAATAAAGTGTTATTTATTAGGAACCTTGTTAGAACTGGACATGGAACAACAGACTGGTTCCAAATAGGAAAAGGAGTATGTCAAGGCTGTATATTGTCACCCTGCTTATTTAACTTCTATGCAGAGTACATCATGAGAAACGCTGGGCTGGAGGAAGCACAAGCTGGAGTCAAGATTGCTGGGAGAAATATCAAAAACCTCAGATATGCAGATGACACCACCCTTATGGCAGAAAGTGAAGAAGAACTAAAGAGACTCTTGATGAAATTGAAAGACGAGAGTGAAAAAGTTTACTTAAAGCTCAACATTCAGAAAACTGAGATCATGGCATCTGGTCTCATCACTTCATGGCAAATAGATGGGGAAACAGTGGAAACAGTGTCAGACTTTATTTTTCTGGGCTCCAAAATCACTGCAGATGGTGATTGCAGCCATGAAATTAAAAGACGCTTGCTTCTTGGAAGGAAAGTTATGACCAACCTAGATAGCATATTAAAAAGCAGAGACATTACTTTGCCAACAAAGGTCTGTCTAGTCAAGGCTATAGCTTTTCCAGTGGTCATGTATGGATGTGAGAGTTGGACTATAAAGAAGCCTGAGTGCCAAAGAATTGATTTGAACTGTGGTGTTGGAGAAGACTCTTGAGAGTCCCTTGGACTGCCAGGAGATCCAACCAGTCCATCCTAAAGGAGATCAGTCTTGGGCATTCATTGGAGGGACTGATGTTGAAGCCGAAACTCCAACACTTCGGCCACCTCATGTGAAGATTTGACTCATTGGAAAAGACCCTGATGCTGGGAAAGGTTGAGGGCAGGAGGAGAAGGGGATAACAGAGGATGAGATGGTTGGATGGCATCACTGACTCGATGGACGTGGGTTTGGGTGGACTCTGGGAGTTGTTGATGGACAGGGAGGCCTGGCGAGCATGGAGTCGCAAAGAGTCGGACACGATTGAGTGACTGAACTGAACTGATGTGTCAGTTAATGGTCATGTAGGCTATTTCCACCTATTCTTTATTATGAATAATGATACTGTGGCTATTTATATGGGCTTCCCTGGTGGCTGAAATGGTAAAGAATCTGGCTTCAATGCAGGAGACCTAGGTTCGATCCCTGGGTTGAGAAGATTCCCCGGAAAAGGGAATACTCACTTTATATACAAGTTTTTTGTGGATATATGTTTTGATTTCTGTTAGTTCTATCTAGGAGGAGATTGTTGATAACTGTTTGTTTAATCATTTGAGGAATTTCAGAAAGTGCACCATTTTACATTCCCACCAGCAGTGTACGAGGGTTCAAATTTCTTGGCATCTTTGCTGGCACCTGTTGTAATCTGACATTTTGATTATAACCATCTTTTGTGAGTAAGAAGTGTTATCATATGGTTTTGACTTACTTTTCCCTGGTGACTAATAGTGTCAGGTACATTTTCGTGTACTTTTTTCCCCCTATAAATATGCTCATATAGACAATATTTTTGCATAGATCCTCAGGGGATTAACAGACCCTCAAAGTTATGAAACCCTAAAGAGGTTATTGGGTAGACACATGAAGATAAACTGTCATGACAGTTATTATAAGTTAATAATATAAATGATAGTAAATAATATAATGCATATTTTTTGTTTTACACTGCTATATATTCAACAAGTAAAGTAAATAAAACACATTTTAATATTAGCTGCACTAAAATATTGATTTACTTTCCATTTCATAATTCTTAATAGGGGTGGAGCCCCAATTCCTATTGAAGTGAGCAAAGTATATTATATGTCACCATCTCTGAAATCAAAGGGTAGCCCCATAGACCGAGTGAGGTAGAAAAAATTACCTCTTACAAATTGTACAAATGTGATCATATACATAGGATTAGAAAACCAGTAGAATAGATGCCTATACACCAGGGAGTTATCTGTGTAAGAGGAGAGTGAAAAGAGGTTGAGGGATGTGTTAACCTGAAAGTCACTTTCAGGATGAGCAGTGGGTACTGGGAAAAAATAAACACTATTCAACAAGAGTCAACAGTTATTTTGATGAGTACTAGCTTATTACTCGGAGAAGGCAATGGCACTCCATTCCAGTACTCTTGCCTGGAAAATCCCATAGACGGAGGAGCCTGGTGGACTGCAGTCCATGGGGTCGCTACGAGTCGGACATGACTGAGCAACTTCACTTTCACTTTTAACTTTCATGCATTGGAGGAGGAAATGGCAACCCACTCCAGTGTTCTTGCCTGGAGAATCCCAGGGACGGGGGAGCCTGGGTGGGAGTCTATGGGGTCGTACAGAGTCGGACACAACTGAAGCGACTTAGCAGCAGTAGCAGCAGCTTATTACTGCCACCACAGCTTTGCACCTATGATATATGAAAGTTGTCTGTTCCCAGGGAATAAATGAGTATTTTCCCTGTGGTCTGAAGTCACCTATAAAGTTTCGATCTTTGCTGGGACTGGAGAAACAGTGGCTTAAGCTTTGAAACCTTAAAGGAATTTGCTTAGGCAGCTTTGAGGGAATCATTATACCTCATGGCATATTCTTAGAACCTGAGAAAACTTCCTTATACTGGAAGTGTATACATTTGCATTTCTTAAGGCAGGCAACCTCACTCTCTTCACTAGATCAGCTTTTAGAAAATGGAATGACTTGGAGTTGCAATTAAAATTCTAGGCAGAAGCTCTTCTAGGATGTTCCATTGCTTAACTAAAAAATAGCATGGGAAAGTAAGCAATTCAAGTTCTGTACCTTATTTCACCTTCTCTAATGTGACCTGCCAGTTCCTCAATAAACTTCTCCCCTTTCATCCAGTAGATCATTGGTCCGGACTCTCCACTGAACCCAAAGAATGCTTTGCAAGGGATGTTCAGAGGCTTACCTGAGAATGACAGAGAGAAAAAAAACATTAGTAAATGGCTCTGGTTATCACTGGGAGACAGAAAAGGACCATTTAACCTCCAAAGGAAAACTCAGAAGTGACCCATTTTCAACTCTTCTTCCAATCATCTTATCACTCACTCTAAATGAGAAAATTTTTACATGGTTACAAGGGCTTCTGGGAAATTTTAAAAGTCAATATATTATCAAAAAAGAGAAAGTAAAGAAAGTTACCAAGTTTTTAGAACTGCTGATTTTTACTGCTTCCCTGTTATGAACTAACATGAAAAAATCAAATAGAATCCTCTTTTATATTCCTTTTTTGAGAATATTAATAACTACTTACTTGGACTTGCCTTTGAAGTTAACATTAATCAAAGTATAAGTTAATTTTTGATTGAGAAACATAGACTATCCACTGTTACTAAGACTGAATAGGGAAATTTGTTAGTTCTGATTATTGCATATTCTAAGAAAAATTGGATACTACAAAGAATTTTATAATTACAGAAATATCTATAGAAAGTACATGGAGCAAAAACTCAGTCTAACCATATCTTCAATCTCTTTGTGTCACCTATAGTACTTAAATAATTCTAGGCAATACTGTAGCTTTTTACTATGCATCTTTGATTATAGCTAAAAATGTTTTAATTATAAATGTATCATCAACTGTATAAGCAATTATTTTTTGCTGGCATTGATTTTATTTTCTTACAAGGTAGTTAAGTAAGGGAAGAAAGGTATAGAGAGCACAATCTTGACATTCCTGACAAAGGAATCCCCCAACTCATAAATCATAATATATCATTCTCTCTATAACATGCAATTTTTGCCCTGGTTGGAACATTAGATGAAGCAATTTCAAGAATATTTTTCCTTGAAGAGTGCATGGTAAAGTTGTTCCCACAATCACTCTGAGCTATGGACAATTTCTCCTTTCTAAAATTGATCTAAAACTTCCATGTTCCAAGAACAATTACTTTCTAAAAACCTTTCTATTTAATCATGACTAGCAGATAGCTTGCTTTGAGGACCACTTACACCAAGAAACAGTTTTAATTGGAGTTAGTGTCTACACTGTGACAAAGAGGAAATTGAGAAAACCTCATAGATATATGGATGCTGGGTGATAGGCTGGGCTTAACCATAATAAGTGACTGTTACCAAATATTGGTCTTTTTATAATGCAAACTTCTCTCTCAGCAAAATGGCATGTCATGGACCTTTGGGATCATTCAATTATTGTCAAAAGCTTTTATATCAACAGTCTTTTATATTAATATATGTCTGAAACAAGATTATTAATTGTTGCTTTGAACATGTATTTTATGATACAAGCTTGTGTGAAAAATAAAAGACAGCCTTGTATAGCTAAGAGATTTGAATCCTTGTTTGGATCTATCATTAAAAAGTAGACTATATGGCCCTGGGTAGATTACCAAACTTTTTACAAACTGATTTCTCATATATGTAGTAAGAGTGGTAATAATACTTTGGAGGCTCAGATAAGATAATCTCTACAAAAATACTTGGTGAATTTGAAAGTCCCATCTACATTTATCATGGCTATGCTTTCCCTCCAAGGCTTGGTCTTTCAACAAGTAAAGTTTGAGACATAATTCTATGTGTCAAATCAGATAGATAAGTGTTTATTAATATTTGACCCTGTCAATCTCTTGTCCTCTTATTTATGAATTCTAAGGGGGAATATTCTTTTCTTATCAATAGTCTATAAATATCTCCTGGATTCTAGAGAAGGTGTGATTCATCTAAACAGGCCCTTTCTTCTCTAAATCTGAACATAGGGTCTTTTTTATGACTTACTGTTCTTCATTTCCATGAAATTGAAGGTATTACAGAATGTCAAGTAGATAGCAGCAAAAGATCCAGAGACTGATAAACATTATTATAAGGATCCTAGTTGCTAAAACTACCAGAATATACATTTATACAAATAAACTCTAGTTGTCATTCCTTTAGGCTATGTTGAAAGAATATATCAAATAAAATACCTTTTTTTGGTGGGTATCCACCTGCAATGCAGGAGATCCCAGTTCGAATCCTAGGTGGGAAGATCCCCTGGAGGACGGACAGGTTACCCACTCTAGTATTCTTCAGTGTCCCTGGTGGCTCAGACAGTAAAGAGTCTGCCTACAGTGTGGGAGATCTGGGTTCAATCCCTTGGTTTGGAAGATCCCCTGGAGGAGGGCATGACAACCCACTCCAGTATTCTTGCCTGGAGAATCCCCATGGACTGAGGAGTCTGGCAGGCTACAGTCCATGGACTTGCAAATAGTTGGACATGACTGAGCGACTAAATACAGCACACAGCACAGCATGTGGGTATTCAGACCTGGTTTGATTTTAATAGAAAAAGAAAATTATAGCAATGTGCAAAAAGGTGCCTCCTTGAAGAGGTCTGTCAAAAATGGCAGTATCAGCCATTTCTTTGATACTACACAGTGGGTACTGACTATTATAGTGATTTCTCCTGGAAATATTTTTACTCGCCCATCAGACAGGTTTTTGTTAAATAAATGCAAGAGACACATTTCAGCAGCCTAGATTCTTCAAATGCTGAACAAATATCCTGAAGCCTCTGTTAACAGCCAAAAGAGGAAAACAGTCCAATTATCATACACAGTACTCTGAGGAGAGTCTCAAAATGATCAGCTCTTGTGCCAGATAGTGAGAATCAATATGTGCCAGGTTGTGGGCACCTCTTCTCTCAAAAGGCCTGGGAGGGATCTCAGTGTTGATTGAGCAAATTACCTGAAACAGAGTCTCTCCAGGCTTTTCTAAAATTTGGCTTATGTGCATATGCAAACTCCTATCTACCATTTCCATTTGCTACTGTATTGTTTTGCCTCCAGATGTTTTCAAAATCATTCCTATGGTACTGTATTCCCTACTAATAGAGATGATCAACTCATATTTATATCTAAAGAGGATTTTACAGTAGGTTGAAGACTATCAACATAAAAGTAACTCTTTCTCAATGTTTTGTGCTATTCACAAGGTAATGGCTTTAGACATATCTCCCTTTTAGGTTCACTCTGTATTACTGGCAATTTCTCTATCAGTTTATTAAGTCTAGATTAATTAACAAAACATATGTTCATACAAAGACTTAGAGATGGATGAAAAATGGATGTTCATAACAGCTTTATTTGTGATAGCCAAAAGCTGGAAACAGTCCAAATGTTTGAAAGAATAGATGAAAGTATACTCTGGTACATCCATACAAAAAATATTTATCAAGTATGAAAAGGATGAACTACTGATAAAAACCACAACAAATGAGTTTCAAAATTTCAAAATAATTATACTAAGTTAAAGAGGTCAAAAAAAAGGGTACATGTTTTGTGATTCTATTTATGTAAAATTCTAGGAAGTTAAAATTAATCCATAGCTTCTTAGGAATTTGAACATCTGTATGTGATCCAACCACTCCATATAAACGCCTATGTCTATATAAAGTGTTGTACTCAAATACACATATCAGTGTTATTTTCCCCAAGTTAGGGAAATTTTCAGTCATTATTTATTCAAATAACTTGTGTGGTCTTTTCTCTCATTCTTCTGGGACTCCCTATGATGCAAAATGTTAGTCTGTTTGATGTTATCACATAAATGTCTTAAACGTATCTTCACTTTTTCCCAATTCTTTTTCTATTTGCTGCTTTGGTTGGATAAGCTCTACTGCCTTGTATTCAGGATCACTTATCCTTTCTTTGTTTCATCTAGTCTGCTATTGAACCTCTCTAGTGCCTTTTTTGGAGAAGGCAATGACACCCCAATCCAGTACTCTTGCCTGGAAAATCCTATGGAGGGAGGAACCTGGTAGGCTGCAGTACATGAGGTCGCTAAGAGTCGGACACGACTGACCGACTTCACTTTCACCTTTAACTTTCATGCATTGGAGAAGGAAATGGCAACCCCCTCCAGTGTTCTTGCCTGGAGAATCCCAGGGATGGGGTAGCCTGGTGGGCTGCTGTCTACGGGGTCGCACAGAGTCGGACAGGACTGAAGCGACTTAGCAGCAGCAGTAGCAGTGTCTTTTTCACTTCAGTTAGTATATTCTTCAGCTCTGTGACTTCTGTTTGGTACTTCCTTACATTCTTTATCTCTTTGTTAAAGTTCTCATCTTGCACTTATCAATTCTTCTTCCAAATTTGGTGAGTATTTTTATGACCATTACTTTGAACTCTTTATCAGGTAAATTACTTATCTCCATTTTATTAAGGTTTTTTTTCCTGAGATTTTATTTTGTTTTATTGCTTGAAACATATTCTTCTGTTTATTTTCCTTCACACTTTGTGTTGATTTCTATGCTTTAGATAGGACAACCACTGCTTCCAGTCTTGAAGTGGTGGCCTCATGTAGGATATGAACCTTGTTGTTCATCTTGCCCTCATTTTTTTTTGTCTCTCAAATCTTTTACTTGTCCAAGCAGTCTATTATATATATATTTTTTATTTTTTGCTTTCTTTTTTCTCCCAATTATTTTTATTAGTTGGAGGCTAATTACTTTACAATATTGTAGTGGTTTTTGCCATACATTGACATAAATCAAGAGTCTATTATATTTTTAATTGTTGTTCAGTCACTCAGTCGCTCAGTCATATCCAACTCTGCCACCCCTTGGACTGCAGCACGCCAGGCTTCAGTATCCTTCACCAACTATCGGACTTTGCTCAAACTTATGTCCACTGAGTGGGTGATACCATCCAACTATCTCATCCTCTGTCATCCCCTTCTCCTCCTGTCTTTAATCTTTCCCAGAATCAGAGTCTTTTCCAATGAGTCGGCTCTTCATATCAGGTGCACAAAGTATTGGAGCTTCAGCATCAGTCCTTCTGATGAATATTCAGGGTTGATTTCCTTTAGGATTGACTGGTTCGATCTCCTTGCAGTCCAAGGGTCTCTCAAGAGTCTTCTCCAACATCATAGTTTGAAAGCATCAATTCTTCAATGCTCAGCCTTATTTATGGTTCACCTCCTACATCAGTACATGACTGCTGGAAAAACCATAGCTTTGACTATGTCAAACCATAGCTTTGACCTTTGTTGGCAAAGTGATGTCTCTGGTTTATTAATATGCTATCTAGGTTTGTCATAGCTTTTCTTCCAAGGAGCAAGTGTCTTTTAATTTCATGGCTGCAGTCATTGTCCGCAGTGATTTTGTAGACCAAGAAAATAAAGTCTGTCATGCTTTTCATTGTTTCCTCATCTATTTGCCATGAAGTGTTGGGACCAGATGCCATGATCTTAGTTTTTTGAATGTTGAGTTTTAAGCCAGGTTTTTCACTCTCCTCTTTCACCTTCATCATTTTTAATAGCTCGTATTAATTTTGGATGTGCCAAATTTTTCAGTGTCCCAAAGGGGAAGACCATAGTTAGCATTCAGGCTGATTGGAACTCAGACTCTCAAGTAGCAGCTTTTAAAGTACGAGTATGTAACAGTCCTGTGGATCCACAAGTGTAATTCCTGCTAGCCACCAGAGTCAGGCAATCTGGTGGTATCCACTGGGGAAACCTGGGGTTCCAGATGAATCTATAAGCTCCTTACTGGGAGACACGAGTGAGCTGGACTGAGCCAGAGGGAGAGCACATAGATGATGTTCCCTAGCCTGCATTCCCTGGGAATACCTCCAGAGCCTTTAGGTGCGAGCCAAACCTGAAGCTGAAGCCCCAGGCATAGCAAGTATGCCTCTTTCACTGAAAGATGGGATGTGTTCCAGTCTGTTGTCTGTGCAATGCTCTGGGGGTGGTAGTCTGTCAATAATCCCCTCTTCAATTGTTATAGTCCCATGGGATTCAGGGTTGCAAGTTCTCGAACTCCCAGAATCGGATGATCAAGGGGCATTTCCTGGCAACAGCTGCAGAAACCAAAGCAGCAGATATAAAATCTGAGAAACCAGATACAATAAACAATTCCCATCTGAAAAATACTGGTGCTCCGGGGTGTTAAAGAGGGAGAGGGCAAAGACAGAGCCAGTCCTCTGAGATCTCTGGAAAGGTTTGTAGTCAGCCTTTGCATGCTTAGTCACTCAGTCATGTCTGACTCTTTGTGATCCTATGGACTACAGCCCACCAGGCTTCTCTGTCCATGAGGATTCTCCAGGCAAGAATACCAGAGTTGCCATGTCCCATGCCAACATGGGTTGCCATGCCCTCCTCCAGGGGATCTTTCCAATCCAGGAATCGAACCAGGGTCTCCTGCTTTGCAGGTAGATTCTTTACCAGCTAATCTACCTTTAGGTGTGTTCAGTTAGAAGGCTTCTCCTCAGACTGCAGCCATGATGGTAAACTAACAGGCCTCTTTCATTGTAAGATTGAACTCCCGGGTCTATTGTGTCTTCTTGTGCCCTGAGAGTGGTAGCTGTTTAAGAGCTCTTTCTCTACTGGTTACAGTCCTTTGGGATGTTCAAGTGTAAGCCCCACTGACCCCCAGAGCCAGGTGATATAGAAGTATCCACTGGAAGCAGCTTCCAAAAGCAAGTTACCAGATGTAAAAACTGGGGTACCAGACACACGTGAAAACTCCCCTCTTGGAGACACTGGTATTCTGGAGCAGGGAGAGGGAAAGTGCAAAGATGTCACCCACCGAAAAAAGGAAAAAAAAAAAAGATAGTGCCTTTCAGCTTTAGCAGGGAAGGAGAGTGTAAGCATGGCACCCTACTGCCTCTGTCCCTAGAACACTGGTGCTTTAAGATTAACAAATAAATCTCACATAAAGGCTGGATGCTTTTCAAAAGCTGCATCTCTGCTAGGCCCTGGAGTGAGTAAGTCTGCATATGAGTGCTTTAAGAGCTGCTTCTCAGTTCGTTACAGCCTTTTGGGTCTTGGGACATAAGCCCTGTTGGTTTTCAAAGTCAGATGTTATGGGGATTCATCTCTTAGGTGTAGGTCTTAAGACCTTAAGTTGTGGTGACTGATGTGGGGCATGAATCCGTCACTCTTTGGGAAGAAGCTGCAGGTTGGTGAGCTCTCTTCCCTACTGTGAGTTGTCACCCTTGGACCAGAATTTATGGTGAGTTTATCTCAGCCTCTCCTGCCTGCCTTTTTCTCATTTGTGAAGCATAAAGGAGTTCCTTAGTTAGCTTTCACAACTTTTTCAGAGAAAACTATTCCATATGTAGCTGTAGATTCAATGTGTCTGTGAGAGGAGATGAATTTAGGATCTTTCTACATTATTATCTCAAACTACCTCCCTGTAACAGCTTTAACTGTAAAAGCCCAAAACAACTCAAATTTCAATCTACATGTGGATGGCTACTGATACATCCTACAATGTGAATAAAATTCAAAATCATTAGGCTGAGTGAAAGAAGCCAGATACAAAAGACTATATACTGTATGATTCCATTTATATTAAATTTTCAGAGAACACATGACTATAAAAACCAAAGCACATCAGTGATTACTTATGGCTGGGGTCAGGGACTGACTGAAAACCCAAAGGAAGAAACTCTTAGGAAACGATGGCAGTGTTTTAAAGTTGCAGTGTGATGATGGCCACACAAATGTATAAGTTTACTAAGAGCCAATGAGTGATACATGGGTGAATTGTATGATATGTAAAATTCAGGTAAATAAAGCCATTAAAAGTTTAAAAACCCCATGTTCTCAGGAAGTTTATATCTGAGAGTAGAAAGAGGAAGAGGTGAAGGACAATACACAGTATTAAATAAATTAAATATAATGTAAGCCATATACATGTTCTAAGAGATCTCAATCTTTGTGTTTTCAAAGCTAAAGTCAGCACCCTAATCACTGAATTGTCTATGCTAGAGTCTTCTGCTAGCCCAAAGAGATTCTGTTTTGCATTTCAAATCCATATAATTGCTCTGGGACAACTTTAAAAGAACCAGAGGCTGAATTATCTAATGTGAGAGAATTTTAGGTAAGAGTGGAATGATAATATCTATTTAATTTTGGCCACACATCTTAATCTCCCCCTGTTCCTAGACTTTCTAAGAATTTCTCAAGGTCAAAAATTTGATTTTCAAGTTCTTTGTTGAGATCTGCCCTTCCCCCCATCCTGTGATGGACTATGGATTTTATAAAGGCCACAGATAACCAGCAAGGCTCTACTATTTCCACACAGTTGTTCTTCATTCTTTGTTTTTCTCTTTAAACAATTTTCAACAAACTTCTTTTACTGTCTCTTTTAAATTGCCCTATTATCTCTATTTCTTGGGATGCAATATTTTCTATCTGTGCCAGTGGAAACACACGTATGGCAGTTAATTTTCTTGTGAGGTTTGTAATTTTGTTACTGTATTTGTATCTACAGTAAGGATTGTTTTCTTTGGGAGCCCTGGGTGGTGAGGGTTGTGGAGGCATTCCCTCAGAGTGGTTCCAAGTTTGCCTCTGCCAAGTCCTTACAAGTTTCACTGGTTTGGAAACAGTGTTTTCTGTTAATTTCTTAGCTTGGGGGTTTCCACCACATGTGGGTTGTGTGAATTTAAAGTCCACATCTATGTTTGGTACAAGTTTAGAGTTCTGATTTCTCTGGAGTGTCTCTTCATTCATGGCCATGACCCTGGACAGAATGTAAATTTCCTGGCCACTTTCCTAGACCAAAGTGCAGAGTTTTCTAGTTCTTGTTTCAGGAACTAGAGTTTCAGACTTCATAGATCCTTCAAGCTTCAAGACTTTTGCTGGGATCTCAGTTCTAACTTCACACTTCACACAGATCTATGGTTTTATGGTCTGACCCTGAGCTCAAGCCCTTAAACTTTTAAGGTGCTTATCTGATCCTGATATCCTTAGGTGGTATTTAGCTTTAGTTTGTGCTCCCTTCTCTGGGTTTGAGTTCCCTTTTCGTTCCTAAAGCTTAGGAATTTCCCCTACTTGCTATCATGCTGAGCTAAGCATGTACAATCTTTGTTTTATTTTGACCAGCATTTCTCTGCGTTTAGAACCAGAGATGGTTCTTTACCACATCAGTCTATCCTATTAACTAGTTGTGTAAAGTTCCACCACCAAAACCTGCAAGCAACATATCTTAAGCCTGAATGATCAAATTAATTTTACTTTCATCCAAGGAGTTAAAGCTAAAATTTCTATTCCTGTTACTGCTAACATAAATGAAAGTTCTCCTTTCTTCCCTGGGCTCACACTTAGATTTGACCTTTACAAGATGAGATGAAAGGAGGAGTGGATATTTGTGATGCCATTGTAAAAGCTACTCACCTTCCTGCTGTGCTTTATGTACTTAAGCTTGTAGCTTCAACTTTCAAGAGCTTTATTCTTTCAGAAGAGTGTGTAATTAGGGCACACACCTTTTACTTATTTGCACATGAGGTGCTGAGTGTCCTGATCACATGCTCCAGTCACATGCTTGTAACATTAACACTGATTAATGTTAAGACACACAAAACATAGGGGTATGTGTCTCATTTTTGTGAGACACATTTTAAGAAGTTTGTTCTAAAATACATTGAAGTTTGTAAATTATTTCCTCAACAACTTATAGCAGAGCTGAGGTTATCATTATATTAATGTCACACTTCTATGAATTCAAATATGCCTTCTCTTAAGTGAAAGAGAAAAAATGGAGTCATAACTTTACGGGGAATCCCCATTAAGAGTGCCTGATTTTGAATGTCATCTGTCCAGTGTGTTAAAAAGGGAGAAAGTTGAGAACCACCAATCTAGGGATGTGATTTTCTTGAGTTGAAGAAAAACATATTCTTCCACTTTGAAAAATTACACACACATACACACACACACAAAACAGCTCAGGTGTGGTTGAATCACAAGATAGTTCTTCATTGCTCACATTGGCCTTTCCTATCAATCATCTAATATGCTAAGTAACCATTTGTAGCCCAAACTATATTGACAAAAGCTCCAGGGTTCTTGATTTCACTGTGATTGCAGTCTCAAAGTGAATGGGTAAGACAGAAATAAACTGAATTTCCTGAGGTAAAATAATGTCCAACTTCAATAATGAAAAAATAATCCATGTCTTCTAATATGCTAATACAATGTTCAATCTATTATAGCAAATGTTGCCTTCCCATTTCTATATATCTGGAAAAGAACGGAGTCTTGGCATTCCAGAGTGGTTTTGTGCGGCTATTCCCCCACATCTTTCTACAGAAGGACCCTCTTGCCATCATTTTCTTAATGAGTTGATACAACCACTGGAATGAATTATAAATTATAGTTGAGAGCAAGCTATTATGAAGTTAAAGGCAGGAAAAAAATGTATTTCTTCCAGTAAGATTCAATAGGAGATGAAAAGTTGATGAGATAGAGGAGATAGTTGTCCCAGCTGGTGGAAACTGAAGAGATTAAGATTTTGTGAGAAAAGAAAGGGAATACCAAAGCTAATTGACAGTTGACTGGGGAAGGCAAAAGACTGGGAGAAAATCCTCGAGTACCCTTATATTAATTATTTGGAAATGGTGGAAAATGTGTGTACATGAGAGAGAGAGAAGCTTACTACTCTTTCTTGTTTTACAATGCATTTAAAGGTAACGTTTTAGAGGTGATGCCCACAGCTATTTGTCTATACTAAAGACAAAGAGCATAGCAGCAGGACTCAAAGATGAGACTGTTTTCATGAATAAAAGTATAAGCAATGAGGTTGCTTTGGTCTATAATTGGCTCTTAGGGATAAGTGACACAAAGTCCAGTGGAAAAGGAAATGTTTAGAGTTACAGGATTTACCAAGCCGTCTCATCAGGCAGCCTCAATCCCAATAGAAGTTTCTTTTACTGAATTTCATCAAGGGTGAATAAACATAACTCCCTTTGTGACTATGTAGCATGTCCATAAACCTTACTTACTTTACTTCTTTCATCCCCTTAGAACAGGGCTTGGTTGGCTCAGGGTCTGAAGATACTTTTCTCATTCATGTTTCTGATTCAAGGGCACAAGGTGTAGGTAAAGTAGAAACACAGCATGGGAAGAGTATTGGGGTCAGGACACTGAAGTTATAAGCCTGGTCTTCTCACTAAGTTTCTGTGATTTTTTTTATAAGTTCATTCTTCCAATAGCCTCCATTTCTTCTTCTAAAAAATGATAATCAGCTAAGAGAATTTCCAAGGACCTTTTCAGATCTGACATTCTTATATTTCAAGAAACTGGCCTACAATGGTGAGTGTTAGGATTTTTCAGGTGGGAAGAATTTCTCACATTGGAGTGCAAGCTCTGAAGTAGCAGTTCTTTCGGAAGAAGATGAGAGTCCCTCTGCCCTGGGTAAACTTTGGCTTTAGCTCCAAGGTCTCTTAGTCCTGGTATTTCATGTCTGAGTCTGCCTGCCTTCTGTGCCTGGAGCCCTAGTTCCTGTGTATCTCCCCAACCTCTGACTGTTTATTGCAGAATGAGTTTCCTGCCTATGAATACTACCTTGCCTTGAACCCTAGTTCCTCTCTGTCCCACTGGCCCCTAGTTGCTTATGTTGGCTCTGCTGATCTTGGCTTATGGCTCTGCTTTCCTTGACCCAGTGCTTTCCATATCTCGGCTTGACAAAGGGATTTTTAAAAAGTCCCCTATGGGAAAAGACAAAGACCTTGGGTATTAACTCACTCCACTAGCAAGTCCAATTCGTACTCAGCAAATTGAGATGTGGAGAGAATTAAAGTAAGCAAATACTCTGTGTGCGTGTATGCAAGTGTATATATAGTTGCAAAAGAATTCATTTGGATTGAATTAATAGTTCAAAATTAAATGCACATGATTCTTGGTAATTTGTTAGGTGGAAGAATAAACAGACAACTTTTAATACTTTAATATTAAATGACTTCATTTTAAAAAAATTCCCTTATTGATCTAGAAATGTAGATTTGTAGAGTAGCCAACCTGTGTAATCAATTTAAAATGATTTAAATCCATGTGAGATTCATATTTAAAGCTCTTTTCATTTGTTTCAAAGTTGTTTACTTGGTTTAAAACTATATGGAATTAAATATTAAGTTTTATAATGTTATGTCTATTCTAGGAACCAGGCAAGAGAATAGTAAAAATAAAACACAGAGTAACCATTACTTTCTCTAAAGGGAGTCACCTTTGTCATTTGAGAACATCTGACTGGAAGCAAATCTTTTTCACTTTCTCCCCTTCTGTTTCATCAATAGTACTTCTGAATCCCTTACTGATAAGATCACAACTTCTGGTACTAGGGCTTAATGGCTAGTCAAATTCTGCTCTACCAGTTCAGAGGAGAAATCCGTCAATACAACCATAGTAATTCTTACTGTGTGTCTTAAGACTGATCCAGGTATTACGTGTGACTGAGGAAAATGCTGATCTGTTTTCTGGGCATAATAGTGTGATTTAAAATGTGGTTGTGCAAAGTTTTAAAAAGTCTTCAACAAAAGAAAAATAAAATGTGGTTCTAGTTTTAACATAGGTGGCATTCACTTTGATAAAACTTGCTGGCTGTTTATGGGCTGTGACTCCAGAATTGATGTTAAAAATAATCCCACAAGGATCCTTTAATACTTCAGAAAATGGAAATATCAAAGTTTAATGCCAGTTGTGAAAATTAAACCTGAAGATATCCACAGATTTCTGATCAGATTCCTGTCACAGTATTGATTTTTTGAGGTCCCACAAAGGTTCTTTTGGACTATTGATTTCCTTTGACAACAAATTCCCCTAGTCTTGCCATTCATTATATTCTGTTTTGCTGCCTACTTGATTGACATGCCTCTAAGTTCCTCTTTCCTCTTTTGCCTATTTAAAGCCTCACCCTTCAAGGTCTAGCTCAAGTGTAATCTATACCATGAAACCAGCCCTGACTACTCTAAGTGCACACTGACTTATCTCTTTTTCTCTAATCTATTTTCATATGTTCATAGGGAGTTAAACATGTAGCTGTGTTCCACTTCACAAATTATTACAACAAAAATAAACCAAGTGACTAAGATGTTCTAAATTAATCCCCAAAGACAGTGAGTAAGGTACTAATATTCTCAGTTTACAAAAGAGCAAACAGAGCAGAGAGAAGTTAAACATCTTGTCCAAAGCCCCAGATATTGTGAGAAAGATGTAAAACCAGATAGTTTAGCTCCACAGCCAAAGATACTAACTGCTCATCCATACTGCCTTTACCTAGAAGTTTGTATCATTTTCCAATTAAATGTTATAGTATTTAAAAGTGGAAATCAAATCTTATATTTTACTTTCATTTCCATAGAGAGATCAGCATAGTGCAAGTCATACAGTTGTGCCCAACTGTACTTGCTTGATTCTCAATATCTTAGCTCATCTCAACTTTTTTCTTATTTTTAAGTTTTTCTTTTATGGCATTAAATATATCCTTGTAAGCCATCAAAAATCCATTTTGGAATAATAATCAAATGTCCTGCAGTTCAAGTTTTTCCTTTCTTTCCCCAATTCTCTTAAAGTGGGAGAAGGGAACAATGGAAAGGGAAGAGGAACACACATAATCCATCCTTGTCCCATCAAGGCACAATCAACAACAAAATGAGAGGAAACTTCAACGATTATATGCCTGTGAAAATTAGCCAATGTGCTGTGTCAGGTAATACCAGTAAAAGAGGACAACCATCACATTTTGCTTTGGATTTTATCTTGAATTGTTTTGTGTTTGAATCTTTCTCTGCCCATATCCATATATTTCAGAAGGGAAAAGAGAATTGGCTCAATGAATCCAGAAAGGGAGAACAGAACAATTATATCCCATTCATTTAATAAATTCAAATAAATTTTCTATTCTTTAGACAGAGGATACATGAACAACAGAAAATAAACACTTGTGAAGCTAATTATTACAGTTAACAATACCATAATACACAAGAAGTCATCTCCTATTTATGCCTTTGCTGAAAGGTATGATGATTAAATGAGACAATAAGAATAACATGAATGAAATTCTGAGTCAGTGAAGTATATTTTGAGGATTTCATGAATCTGCCAATGATTTATCCCCATTCCTTAAGCCATATAATTCCCAGTTCTGGGTCCTCACCTTGTTTCTCTTGCAACAACAGTGAGCCAACCACCCTGCAAGAGATGGATTCCCCATTCCATCCCTAGTGGTATCCTACACTGCTCCTAGCCACTCAGACTTAGTAGCTTAAATAACTCTGCCACTGTTAATTTCCACTACAAACAAACTCTGTGTACCTTCCAAAGTGAAACAATTGACTATTTTTTTTTTTTTTAATAAAATGCTGCTGCTGCTAAGTCGCTTCAGTCGTGTCCGACTATGTGCAACTCCATAGACGGCAGCCCACCAGGCTCCTCCATCCCTGGGATTCTCCAGGCAAGAATATTGGAGTGGGTTGCCATTTCTTTCCCCAATGCATGCATGCATGCTAAGTCGCTTCATCTACTAAGTCACATATCTCTGTGTGACCCTATGGACAGCAGCCCACCAGGCTCCTCTGTCCACAGGATTAAATAATCCATGATAATTTGCTAATGTGGGGTAATGCTAAAGAAGAGAGTTCCCCATACTCTTCTACATAATGTGCATTTTTTTCCTTTGAAAATTAATGCACATCTTCAGTAAATTTCCTCAAAGAATAGGCCAATACAACATTTGCTTAACATAGAAGAGCTTTCTAAAATTCCTCTCTTCTCATATTGACTCAAAGTCTTCAAACGAACTACTCATAATCTTTTCCTCCTGTAAAATTCTTTCCCAAATACACAGGGAACTTTCCTGTCTCCTCAATCATCCCCACTCTTTCTGCCCTCTGGATCTAGCTCTATCTTCTTTCCATTTCTTTTCCCTGCCCTTTCCTTTATAAAGGCTCTATAAACCTGTAATTTTTTTAGTATAACATAATAGAGGCTTGTAAAATTCGGTAGTGCACAAAGTTAAAAAAAATATCAAAGTTCCCTATTCTCTCAGTACTGTCATACACTGCAACATCCCAATTACCCTGTTAATTGCTTTATAAGTATCTTGTAAGTAGGCTTCTAGAAACAATGATCTCCTTAGATTTTGAATTTTCATATCTTCTATGGTTTCTTGCACAAGTATGCCACTTCGTTTCAACAAACATAACAAGTGCCTACTACAGGCAAGATCTTTTCCCTTGAAGTTGAGAGGATATAAAATTAAATAATATATGGTCAGTCTCTGCCTTCAAATATCTAAGAACTCTTTATCAAAGATAGTTTCATGGCATTCTTAGGTTGGTAGATTTCTTCTCACCTGTTTCTGTTCAATATTCTGAACTATTCACATGCTTGCTAGATTAGGGTCATGTTTTATGCCATCCCCATATTTCCCACAATGTGAATATTATACAAGCAGTAGGCCAGGAGTGACCTAGTTGGGAAAAAAATCTCAAAGCCAATTGTTTCTGTCATAGCCTCTTTTCTATTTGACTGGAGCCAACAGGGATATCTCAATATCATTGCACCCTGGCCCATTCTCTACCCCCTCTTTCACTTATTCCTTGTAGCCAGTGAAAGTGAAGTCTCTCAGTCGTGTCTGACTTTTTGCGACCCCATGGACTGTAGCCTACCAGGCTTATCCATCCATGGGATTTTCCAGGCAAGAATACTGGAGTGGGTTGCCATTTCCTTCTCCAGGGGATCTTCCCAACCCAGGGATTGAACCTGGGTCTCCCGCATTGTAGGCAGACACTTTACCATCTGAGCCACCAGGGAAGTCCCCTTGTAGTCAAGACCTGGTTGAAAACAACTAGCTCTCAAGTTAAGCAGATACTCAAAGATAATTTTCCTTAACCATCCAACATAGAATATGATCTTTCTTTCCCAGTGCACTTGGGCAGGAAACTGGTTAATGTGAATTATACCTTATGCACATGGACTGCTCCTCTGCCATACCAACATCCATGGCCATCTGATGAAAGGAGCAGCCTATCTATTTGCAAAAAGTCTTGTCAGTTTTGACTGAGGAATGGTGTCCAATTTGCCAGCTAGAAGTAGGGTAGGAAAAGACCAAGATCACCTGGCTAGTAAATGGCTTTGTGTGTGCAATGCTCAGTTGTGTCCAACTCTTTGCAACCCCATGGACTGTAGTCCTCCAGGTTCCTCTGTCCATGGAGTATTTTAGGCAAGAATACTGGAGTGGGTTGTCATTTCCTACTCCAGGGGATCTTCCTGACCCAGAGATTGAACTCACATCTCTTGAGTCTACTGCATTGGGAAGTGAGTTCTTTACCATTAATGCCACCAAGGTAGCCTGTAAACAGAGGAAACAGGGATACATCTTGTAGAAGAAATACTCAAGCTGAAATTGTCACATAGTCTCTGCAACTAGGAGTACAGATGGTGATGTAAAAGATCCAAAATCTTATCATCTCTATTCCTTGTATTTATCATCACAACCACTCAGTGAGTATCTAGATTTTCTGCATATGATTTTCCCCAGAGGACAGACATTGAGCTCCTTGAGGATAGAGAACTGGATCTCTTTTTCCCCATCCTCTTTAGTAGCTTGCATAGTACTAGGCACACAAGAAGGTTTGAATTGCTTTTCTGACTAAAATACCCCTGGTTGAAGGATAGAGGAGATTACATACAGAAAAGAAAGGTGTGCTTGTTTTAATTAAATTCATTGTTTTAGTTTTCTCTTTCAACAGATTGTGCACTGGACCATGTTTTCATTTTCATTATTATCACTTTTTCAGTATCAGAAGTAACTACAACATCTAGGTTTTCCTCTAGTAGTCTATTCCCAGTTGCACTTCCTTTTGTTTCCGTATCCTTAATATCTATCCTAAACCTTTCTTTTCTTATCTACAAATGACAAGTTTTAGCAGTCCCAAGTTCGGTGAATAATGTCCTTTCTGTGTTTATATTGTTACCTTGAATATACATTCAAGAACGGCATCTTGTACTTAGCAGCTTCTTTCTCTTCATGAGTCTTTCCTTAGAACATTCTTGCTTTCTCTTTTTATACTTTATATTTCACATTTTCTTTTGTTTATCCTCCCTCTTCCTGTATGTGTTATAAGATCTATATACATCGTTCCAGATATTGTCTTTTAAAGGTTAAAATTACCTGAACCTAATTACCCATGGTTATCTACAAAGAGACAACAGGGAAAACAGAGTTTATTTGAAATCCAAGAATGATAAGAAACCATGTTTTGTGTAACAGTTCAAACTTCTCTTCATAGCCCCCCTCCCCCAACTCCCAAAGATAGATAAAGGAGCCAAACTGACTTGGCTGTTAATTCCATTCTCTGCCTGTTTACTAAATAAGGAAAGAAAAGCAATCCAGTAACTTAGCAGGGAAAAGGAAGGAAAATAAAGCACTCAAAAGGTGTAACTAATTCCTGAATATTTGCTGGTTGTCTATATATTTTTTTCTTTTTGGCCTAGACATGCATATACACATGTATTCACACACATATACCCACTTACAAAGATATGTTTACTATGGTCGCTGTATCTCCTATGATGTGGCATTTTTTTTCCAAGTTAATTACACTGGTCTCCACCATGTTCCCCTCATACTGTGTATGCACGCACATAAGTGTGTACCTCAAAAATGACCTCAAATAGGACCTGTTAACCAAAGTAATACATCTGCTACATACATATCTTTGCTAATAGCCTGAAGAAAGGACAAGAAAGAAATAATAGAAAATATATCATCAGGAAAAATGTTCATATAAAATATTCTCTTAGTTGCATGGCATATATTAACACCCTAACATTAAAGAACTCTGCTAATTTAGAACAAATATTGCTAAAGTAAGAAACAAAATGGTATAGATAAGATTTTAAGGAGGATATTTTATGCATCAAAATATTTTAAAAAGAGAATGATTTCAAATTATTTAAAACAACTGTTTACATGTAAATAATTTGCTAGTTTCCAAACATTCTTGTCAATTTGATAAGGCTCCACTGGCACATGAGGTCAGCCTATGTGTGGAATAATTACAATTAAATTATGTATTACTCAAGCAAAATGGAGTTGACAGGTATTTGTTTGCTATGTATTGTTTTCTTAAATTTTTTAGATTCAATGAAAAAGTAGTTTGTATTTTTAAAAGTTGATTGATTTTTAAGCCTGGGATTAAGATGTAGTCCACATTATTTAAAAATTTGAAAATCATCCTGTTGATGGGCATGAGACTTGCACAGTTTGTCTTGAATATATTATATTATGCTCTATACTATAGTTGTATATATTGCCAACCTCCCTTATTGCATTGCAAGTTTCTTGGCAGACCCCATAATAATCCACCCTTTTAACCCCTGCAAAACCCAGCACCATGTCTTGCCCTAGTAGACTTTCAGGAAATGCTAAATTAAGTAACTAGATTTTAAAACACCTCACCTATCAATACTGCAATCTCTATGTGCCAGGTACTTCCCAATTCACTTCCTAATTCAGATTTTTTTTTTTTTTTTTTTTTACTATTTCTGACTTTTCACCCAACTTAATCTGAAAAGTGAGGTCATACTGTTTATCTTTACCCAGTGAATTCAGATATACATTTGGTACCACAAAGATTCTTTTGAAAGACATATGGAGAAGACTGGATGTGGTTAGTGACAACCTTTGCATATCTATCTTTAAGAGACTCACAGTATGTGGAGCTAGAAGGGGACTTTGAGATCATCATGTCTTACTCTCTCCCTCTGCAGATGAGAAATGGAGGGCACAAAGGTCAATGATTTGTCCAAGAACACATTTCAAGCAAACTGTTGGCGGAGCCTGTAGCATAATCCAAGTGCTCTGCTTATAAACTGAATGCTTTTTCCAAACATCTGCTACCTCTGGTCCTTACCATATCTTCTGGCCCGACCTTTCTGCCTCCAATCTCTTCCTACTTCCAGTTTGTCTTACAGACTTTTGCATCTTTTTCTCCCCTAACCATAGATTTAGTCATGGCATTTCTTTGCTTCAAAATCTAAAATGGCTTTATTTGGTATTATAAATATACCAATAAAAGTGGTTCTCAATGGGGGGGAGGTTTACCCCAGATGGGGACATTTGGCAGTATCTGGAGACATTTTTGGTTGTCACAACTGGGGGATGGAGTGTTATTGGCATCTAGTGGGTAGAGGACAGGGGTGCCCGTTAAACATTCTGCAACACACAGGACAGGCAGGCCCCCACAGCAAAGATTTCTGTGGGGCCAACTGTCAGTAAGTGTTGAAGTTGAGAAACCCTGTTCTAGATTTAGAGGGCTTTCATGTCCTGATTTCAACTTTCTTTTTTAACCTTATTTTCCACTACCTTCTGACAACTTAGAAAATGTAAACTACTTCTTATTTCTTGTATATGTTCCATACTTTCTCATTACCTTGATTTTGCTTAACTTGAAATGTTTTTTCTCATCTTTTCACATTTTTTCTGTTAAAGACTAAACTATATATATCTTCCTCCATAAAAATCTTCCCTGGTCCTTACAACTAGATCATCATTTTCTCTTCTCAAGTCTCATAAAAATTTGTATGTATGTTATTTAAAAATATATACATTATTTTGGGAAAGTCTGGCTGTTAGACTATGAAGCAGCTGTGAGAAAAAGTACACTAAGTTTGGAGTTCTAAGACTTATGACTCCACTATTTATTAACCATGCTTGATCTCGGACATGTCATTTAATCTCACTGGTCTTCAAATTTTTCATCACTAAATTGGGACAAATAATGCCTACTTCCTAAAGATGGTGAGAAGAGTAAGCAAAGTCATACAAATGAAAGTGCTTTTTAAGTTTAAAAGCACAGTGCCCACGTGAGAGATTGTTATTTTTATTGCAGGGGAATTAGCCCTTGAAAGGCAGGTAAACCTTCCGTTTAACCTTGTGTGGGGAATAAGAAATGCATTGACCATACTGCAAGTTTTCTGGTTGACCTTGTGTGAAGGCTGGGAATATACTTAAGTCTAATTTTCCTCATGAACAGTACAGTATGTTCTTTATGACTTGTATCTACCCAGTGTGGTGGTAAAGAAAACACTTCCTTCCTCTGGAAAAGAAAGAGAACAGGTGAGTTCACCAGCCAATTATTCACAACAGGATTGCCAGCGGCAACAAGAGACCAGCAAAACAATTTTTTGCAGTCAAATGCATCCAACTCACAAAGAAAGTCATAATGTACTTCCAGTTACTTGCAAGGGCATTTCTAGAAGTGTCCTTGCCATTTCATAATCCCCAGAATGCAAGTGTCCTTTGGTAGCCAAAGTTTGGGAATAAAATAGATGACAATTAATAAGAAGAAAACTGACAGGGTTTTTATTTTTTGATGACAGTTTGTCATATGTGGGGAGGACTATTTTGTATAGCACCAACCCCTATGGAAATTAAATATGAATAAGAGGCCCTGGAGCTTGATATTATAACTATACAGATGTTTCACACTAGAGGTCACTCTTGCAATCTAAGAACAAAATTCTGAAAATAAGAAAACACAGCAAAACAAAAGCAAACATCCATCATCAACAACACAATAACATGGACATGACATCAATGCAAAAATTGAGGATATAGTTTTTTTCATTTGAAATCTATGAGGATGCCTTTAAAATGATCAAATGAATTGGTAATGTAGTGGACAGTTATTACTGAGTGCAGGAAGGAGCTAAAAAATAACAATTGCTCTGCCTGGCAGACAGGCAGGTAAACAGCTTGTTCTTCCATGACTTGGGACATCAACCACATCTTCCATGACTTGGGACATCAGCTCCACTGAAGTGCTCAGCTTGATACAGATCTAACTAGACTGGAATGACATAGGCATTTTAAACTGGAGCTGTTGGTAAGAAGAATTGCAGGAATGGAATTCAATGTATCAATACAGCAAAGAAAAATAGTCTCTGTTCCTGGTTTTCTACAGAAAAGTTGTTTTTATTGTGAAAGTTCATTTCTTAGAAGTCAACTAAGTGAGTAGATTAGAATCACCCTAGGAGTCGTCTCAAGGGCTAGGCACAGTATTTGTACCCAACAAACCACTATGTATTTTATGAGAGAAATGCTCATACTCTTCTCTTGCTTCTCCATACCCTCATTCCTGCTGTGAACTTAATTGGCCTGCATAGGGCCTGGAATTCCAGCTATCATTCCTTCCTCAGGTAAATGCATTTTGCTTTCATTTGTCCCTTGTTAAAATCCAGAAACTCCTGGTGGAAGAAGAGGGGTAAGAGATGAAATTATTCTCATCCTTCAAACCTCATTTTTAAGGTAGGTTCTCATTTGGGAACCTGATAATAAAGTCCAAAGGAAGACAGACAGGACATGTGGCAGAGGAGGAAATACTGATGTGATCCAGGACAGAGGAAAGACAGGTATGGGTGGTAAACCTGAGACACCACTGGAGAATACTTGAGAAGCAGGGGAGTATTGAAAATAAACAAACAAAAAAAAACCCGAAAGGATAATAAAGATTTCAAATTTTATCAAGCTAGTAGTAAGAAAGAGATTTAAAAATCTGGCCTTTTATCTGCAAGTTAAATCAACACAATTATGAAGAAAGCTTTTTTTCTCTATGAAAGTAAAGGATAAATAATGAATAATATTATTAAACAGATTGCAATATATACATACTAGACCAGTAGTAAATGAAAGGAATACTGACACTGTAAGTTTGATCTGTCCAACATATTCTCTTTCTTAATGGCATGTGTAAAACAAAAACAAAACCAAAGAAATGGGGCTTTGGTTTCAAAACCTTGAATGTTTTGTTACCAAAGTATATTAGGAAACTGTCACCATAAAGCCCCACTGGGATTTAAGCACTTTTCAAGAACTTCAACCTCAAGTGCCTAGGAGAATGATAGGCAGCTATACTGGAATAAGGGAAATCAAATTATAGGATTTGAGTCTGGAAGAGTAGGTGAATCATTTAGGGAAATTATTTTTACAATGTACACCTTTGAAGAAAATCAGATGATATATAAGGTTCTGTCTAAACATGGGGAATAAAGTGGTTGCATGACTCAGTTATCTCAATAATTCAAGCCCAAAATAGCCCACTCTTTCCTCAGTTTCAGATATAGCTCCCTGCCAAATCTGTCCAGGAAGTTGACTTCAGAATTCACTTTTCTCCAAATGCACTGATGGAGCCAAAGGCAGTGCAGAAAAAGTGACTCTTACTGAACAATTTAGCCCATGCCAGTTGATATTGCTACTTTTACTGTACTTCATAACCTTGGGAGAATTTATCTTTTCTTATTAGCGTGAACCACTTCCATAGTGAGTGAAAAGTGGGAGAAATTGTTAGAGGGAAAAATTCTGTAGGCAAATAAAGACCAAAAACTAAGGGAAAAATATGATACTAATGAGAAAAATCAAGTGGCTGCTGCAAGACATTTTAAGGACTAACCTCCTATTCCTTTTACCTAGAAAGGAAAAATTGATGGCTAGTTCTCTGTAACCTAAGAGATGCCTGAACTTGGAAACTAAAAAAATCTAAGCAGTGACCTAGAGAAAAGGACAAGAAGTTCCAACAAGTTTATGTTCAGGGTATGTTTCATTCAAAAGAGATAAAATAAAGCCATGTTAAAAATAAGTAAGTTTCACTAAGAAAAGCATCTCGCTTCAATTCTGGGATACTTGAGAAGGTCACAGGGAAAAGCAGAGATTTGTCCAAGACTTGAAGAGGATCGATTCCAAACCCCATCCCACAGAGGAATGTAGAAGAAGAAAAAAGGAGCCATGGTAGGTTAAGCTCATCAAATAAGAGAGATAAACTAGAGGGAGAATATCTGGGTTCAGGGCCAAAATGACTTACTCATTTAAAAATTCTATGACAGAGTAGAAATATCTGTAGAACTTGTTTTAATTTCACTATAATGTATAATTTATGAAGGCAGAAATTTTAATCTGTGATGTTTATTGCTATACTGCTTGAACCTAGAAAAATAATTGACACATAGTAGGGCTTCCCTGGTATCTCAGCTGGTAAAGACTCCACCTGCAACGCTGGAGACCCTGATTTGATTCCTGGGTCAGAAAGATCCCCTGAAGGAGAACACAGCAACCCACTCCAGTATTCCTGCCTGAAGAATTCCCATGGGCAGAGGAGCCAGGTGGGCTGCAGTCCATGGGGTCGCCAAGAGTGGAACATGACTGAGTGACTAAGCCCAGCACGGCGCAGGTCCTTAATAAGTATTTGCTGAAAGACTAACTGAATGAGGTATCTCTCTAATCTGTATATATAAAATGTGAAATGTATATATCTATGAATATTGTGAGTTTTAGGTGGCAGAATGCATGTACAGGTATCATTCCAAGTTTTGTGGGCCTAAAGTTCACACAGTTCAGTGGGTACCTTTAAGGAAAGAATACACAATAATAAGTACATTCAGTTTAGTAGCTCAGTCGTGTCCGACTCTTTGTGACTCCATGGAATAATAAGTACAGACTTAGGTATAAAAGCAAATATATTTTTAGAATGAGAAAATGAATCACTTTATATTATGCATTTTGAAAAGCTGATAAATGTCACAAATATCATAGAATCAGAAAAAAGTAGCTTCATGAATTAACTAACATATTTCTGTATTTTTATTCCTTACATTTTAAAACTGCATATATGTTCTCCTTCTCATATGACAACAATTTTATACTATTTTCTCTGGACAGAATGGGCTTCCCTTGTGGCTCAGCTGGTAAAGAAGCCACCTGCAATGTGGGAGACCTGGGTTCAATCCTAGGGTTGGGAAGATCCCCCGGAGAAGAGAAAGGCTACCCACTCCAGTATTCTGGCCTGGAGAATTCCATGGACTGTATAGTCCATGGGTCGCAAAGAGTCAGACGTGACTGAGGGACTTTCACTTTCACTTAAACTTTCCCTTTAGACAGAACTCTAGCACAGTTGATTGAAATTTGTTCAGAAGTTTCCTTCAGTTTCAGAACTTGTTATTAATGCCATGTAAAGTTTGAGAACTGCTGTCAAATTAGGGGGAAGCATTTTAAAATCAATTTCTAACAATTTTCTTGTAGATATAGAATAATTTTCCATAGAGTGGTTCTAACCCTGTATGTGTCAAAGCTCATTTCTCTTACATTCACTTATACTTCTGTTGCCAATCACTTTAGGATATATTATTGCTTTAGTAGGACTTCTGGTTCTGCAGTTTCAGGTCATTGGGCGAGTCAGCACAGGGGGTGGTAGGATAATTTCTTGGAAGCCATTCCGTACTGGGGTAGCTAGCATAACAAAACTAGTGTATGACTGTAGATTCCACGTCCTAACAAACTCAAATTCAGTCTTCTCAGTTAGATTCCTAAAATGCTCATGTTTACTCCAATGCCATCAGATAAAAGGGAAAATGTCCTGACTGAGTTCAGTTAAAATATCTTCTACAAATTTCACAAAAACATATGATCAGACAAAAGCATTGCTAAGGATATTATCAGAGGTTTGGAGGGGGCCCATAAGTCTCATGCTTCACTAACTTCACAACAAACCAACCTCTGTGGATATGAGCATACTTTGTAAAGTGCAGAGTGTAATAAAAATATTGATAATGGCAATGATTATATTGCAAAATATTTAGCCTAGTGACATTTGTAGAAAGTTATGGGAGAAATCATGCATTGTGTTGTGTTGCATTTATGCTCAGTTCTGTCCAACTCTTTGAGACCCTATGGACTATAGTCCGCCAGGCTCTTCTCTTCATGGGACTTTCCAGGCAAGAATACTGGAGCGAGTTGCCATTTCCTCCTCCAGGGGATCTTTCCAATCCAGGAATTGAACCCATGTCTCCTGCATTGGTAGGCAGATTTTTTTTTTTTTTATCACTAAGCCACCTTGGAAGTCCATTATGGGAGAAGCCATACTGGGCTCTTTAAGTGTCAGGTTACAGTGTGTGTACTCTACTCCCTGAAAATCCCTGATAGAAACCGTATCCTGATTGACCCAAATCTCAGGAAGCAGGAAGGAAAAAGGTTGCCTTATATAACTATATCATTCATACAGTGATTCCATAAAAAAGAGGCCCACAACATAACCCCAGTAATGTCAAAGTTCCCTGGATCACCCGATTTTATTTTTAGTATTCATTCTTTAGAAAAATGTATAATGACAGAAAATATATACTAATTTACTAATATTAGCTTTGAAATAACCCATCATTTTATCACAAAAGCATTTAAGCTTGTGTATACTACTTAAAAATATCAGTGGTATAAACATATGAATAAGACATAATAATGATTCAGTCTTTGGATGTCATGGCTTCTTCATAACCACTACAGTTTCTAAGCCAATTCTAACCTGAGAGGACTGTATGTTAGGATGGTTGATCCATCCTACAAATGGGTGAAATTTGGAATTCATCTTTCTATCTTAATATTCTCTTTTAAATTAATTTTTTTTTAATTTTTAATTGAAGGATAAATGCTTTCCAGTATTGTGTTAGTTTCTGCCAAACATCAACATGTATCAGCCATGGATATACTTACGTACCTTCCCTCTTGAACTTCCCTCCCACCTCCTTCCCCATCCCACCCCTTAAGGTTGTTACAGAGCCCCAGGTTGAGTGCCCTCAGTCATACGGCAAATTCCCATTGACTACATATTTTACATATGGTAATGTATATTTCCATATTACTCTCACCAGGCATTCCATCCTCTCCTTCCTCCCTTTGTCCCATGACCATAAGTCTGTTTTCTATGTCTGTGTCTCCATTGCGGCCCTGTAAATAATTTCTTTAGTACTGTCTTTATAGCTTCCACTTATATGTGTTAGTAATGACATTTGTTTTTCCATTTCTGACTTAACTCTGTATAATAGGCTCTAGGTTCATCCACCTCATTAGAACTGACTCAAATGCATTTCATTTTATGGCTGAGTAATACTCAATTGTATCTATGTACCATGGCTGCTTTATCCATTCTTCTGTTGATGGACATCTAGGTTGCTTCCATGTCCTAGCTATTGTAAATAGTGCTGCAATTAATATTGGGGCACAAGTGACCATTTCAATTTTGGTTTTCTCAGGATATGTGCCTAGTAGTGGGATTGCTGGGTCATCAGGTCAGTCAGTTCAGTCGATCAGTCCTGTCCGACTCTTTGAGACCCCATGAACCACACCACGCCAGGCCTCCCTGTCCATCACCAACTCTCGGAGTTTACCCAAACTCATGTCCATTGAGATGGTGATACCATCCAACCATCTCATTCTCTGTCGGCCCCTACTCCTCTCGCCTTCAATTTTTCCCAGCATCAGGGTCTTTTCAAATGAGTCAGCTCTTCATATCAGGTGGCCAAAGTATTGGAGTTTCAGCTTCAACATCAGTCCTAACAATGAACATTCAGGACTGATTTCTGTTAGGATGGACTGGTTGGATCTCCTTGCAGTCCAAGGGACTCTCAAGAGTCTTCTCCAACACCACACTTCAAAAGCATCAATTCTTCAGCACTCAGCTTTCTTTATAGTCCAACTCTCACATCCATACATGACTACTGGAAAAACCATAACCTTGACTAGACGGACCTTTGTTGACAAATTAATGGCTCTGTTTTTTAATATGCTGTCTAGGTTGGTCATAACTTTCCTTCCAAGGAGTAAGCGTCTTTTAATTTCATGGCTGCAATCACCATCTGCAGTGATTTTGGGGCCCAGAAAAATAAAGTCTGACACTGTTTCCACTGTTTCCCCATCTATTTGCCATGAAGTGATAGGACTGGATGCCATGATCTTAGTTTTCCGAATGTTGAGTTTTAAGCTAACTTTTTCACTATTCTCTTTCACGTTCATTAAGAGGCTCTTAAGTTCTTCTTCACTTTCTGCCATAAGGGTGGTGTCATCTGCATATCTGAGGTTATTGATATTTCTCCTGGCAATCTTGATTCCAGCTTGTGCTTCATCCAGCCCAGCGTTTCTCAGGATGTATTCTTCATAGAAGTTAAACAAGTAGGGTGACAATATACAGCCTGGATGTACTCCTTTTCCTATTTGGAACCAGTCTGTTGTTCCACGTCCAGTTCTGACTGTTGCTTCCTGACCTGCATACAGGTTTCTCAAGAAGTAGGTCAGGTGGTCTGGTATCCTATCTCTTTCAGAATTTTCCACAGTTTATTGCGATCCACACAAAGGCTTGTGGATTATATGGTGGGTCATGTGGTGGTTTTATTCCTAGTTTTTTTTTATTCCTAGTTTTTCAAGGAATCTTCATAGTGATTTCCATAGTGTCTGTATCTGTTTACATTCCCACCATGAGTGCAAGAAGGTTCCCTTTTCTCCACATCATCTCCAGCATTTATTGTTTGTAGATTTTTTGATGATGGCCATTATGACAGGTGTGAGGTGATATCTCATTTTAGTTTTGATTTGCATTTCTCTAATAATGACTGACAGAAATGGTATGGACCTAACAGAAGCACAAGATATTAAGAAGAGGTGGCAAAAATACACAGAAAAACTATACAAAAAAGATCTTCATGACCCAGATAATCACAATGGTGTGATCGCTCACCTAGAGCCAGACATCCTGGAATGTGAAGTCAAATGGGCCTTAGGAAGCATCACTATGAACAAAGCTAGTGGAGGTGATGGAATTCCAGTTGAGTTATTTCAAATCCTGAAAGAGGATGCTGTGAAAGTGCTTCACTCTGTGTGCCAGCAAATTTGGAAAACTCAGCAGTGGCCACAGGACTAGAAAAGGTCAGTTTTCATTCCAATCCCTGAGAAAAGCAATGCCAAAGAATGCTCAAACTACCACACAATTGCACTCATCTCACATGTTAGTAAAGTAATGCTCAAAATTCTCCAAGCCAGATTTCAACAGTACATGAACCGGGAACTTCCAGATATTTAACCTGATTTTAGAAAAGGCAGAGGAACCAGAGATCAAATTGCCAACACCTGTTCGATCATTGAAAAAGCAAGAGAGTCCCAGAAAAAACATCTACTTCTGCTTTGTTGACTACAACAAAGGCTTTGATTGTGTGGATCACAATAAAATGTGAAAAATTCTGAAAGAGATGGGAATACCAGACCACCTTACCTGCCTCCTGAGAAATCTGTACATAGGACAAGAAGCAACAGTTAGAACTGGACATGGAACAACAGACTGGTTCCAAATTGGGAAAGGAGTACGTCAAGGCTATATCAATATTTAACTTCTATACAGAATATATCATGTGAAATGGATAAAGAATAAGCTGGAATCAAGATTGCTGGGAGAAATATCAATAACCTCAGATATGCAAATGACACCACCCTTATGGCAGAAAGTGAAGAAGAACTAAAGAGCCTCTTGATGAAAGTGAAGAAGGAGAGTGAAAAAGTTGGCTTAAAACTCAACATTCAGAAGATCATGGCATCTGGTCCCATTGTAAATAGATGGGGAAACAAAGGAAACATTGAGAGACATTATTTTGGGGAACTCCAAAATCACTGCAGATGGTGACTGTGGCCATGAAATTTAAAAGACGCTTGCTCCTTGGAAGAAAAGTTATGACCAGCCTAGACAGCATATTAAAAAGCAGAGACATTACTTTGCCAACAATGGTCCATCTAGTCAAAGCTATTATTTTTCCAGTGATCATATATGGATGTGAGAGTTGGAAACCAGCGAATCCTAAAGGAAATCAGTCCTGAATATTCTTTAGAAGGACTGATGCTGAAGCTGAAACTCAAATACTTTGGTCACCTGATATGAAGAACTGACTCATTGGAAAATACCTAGATGCTGGGAAAGATTGAAGGCAGGAGGAGAAGGGGACCACAGAGGATGAGATAGTTGGATGGCATCACCGACTCGATGGACACGGGTTTGAGCAAGCTCCAGGAGTTGGTGATGGACAGGAAAGCCTGGCGTGCTGCAGTCCATGAGGTTGCAAAGTTGGACACGACTGAGCACCTGAACTGAACTGAATAATTAGGAATGTTGAGCATCTTTTCATGTGTTTATTAGCCATATGTATGTCTTCTTTGGAGAAATGTCTATGTAGGTCTTTTGCCCATTTTTTGATTGGGTTGTTTGTTTTTCTGGTATTGATTTGTATGAGCTGCTTGTATATTTTGGAAATTAATCCTTTGTCAATTGTTTCATTTACTGTTATTTTCTCCCATTCGGTGGGTTGTCTTTTCACCTTATTTATTGTTTCCTTTTACTGTGCAAAAGCGTTTAAGTTTAATTAGGTCCCACTTGTTTATTTTTGGTGTCTTGATATTCTTGATATTCATGATGTCTTAACATTCATGATGGACATGAGTTTGAGCAGGCTCCTGGAGTTGGTGATGGACAGGGAAGCCTGATGTCCTGCATTCCATGGTGTTGCAAAGAGTTGGACACGACTGAGCAACTGAACTGATATTCTTTAAAGCATCATGTCCATTGTAACTCCCAGCCATTCAGCTGGCACCATATAAACACAGGGCTTAATTAATCTATCATATACAGCTACATCCCTAAACAGTTTGCCACTTCCTATTCTGAGCACTGCCTCCTAATTGACTTCTGAGGTCCCTAAGTTTTCTCTGGTCCTATGAATGGAAGCAGAGTCATATAACTACTGTGGTATCTTAAAGGTCAGCCATAGGTATTCATGTGTGCCCCAAGTCATGGTCTTCTCTGTATCCCTGTCTTGTTTACTCCATTCTTACAACTCCTCTCATGAGATTAGTGACTGACCTTGAACTCCAGTCCAATTGGCCAGAACCATGATTCTCTGCCTAATTCTTGCCATCCACTCAAGCCTAGCCTGATGGCATCTGGATATGATATCCCATATTCCCTCATCATCAAGAACTGCATTGTTAGCACTTACCTGCTTTGAAGTATTATTAATCCTACACACCAAGTTGGGACTCCTTGATTGTTTATTAACCGTAGTCTGGATGGACCACTTCTCTTTAGAGAGTATATCTCTTTAGATATGACACACTGGAATGATACCCAATCTCCTAGAATCAAACTGTCCAGCTGTGTCCTGGGCTGGCCTATCTCTCCTTCTTCACCTACATATGTAGCTAAGACCCACCTGCCTTAGATCAAGTATGACCTATTCAGACACATGCTTTTATTCAATCATCTGTGATTCTCTAGTTATTTCATTTGGTAGTTGTATCTCTCTAACTAGATTATGAACTCCATAAGGAAAGAAACCATGCCATATACTTATATATTTCCATGGTCCTGGCTACATAATGTGTGTTTAAATTTTTCAAAGCTGATTTGGTGAGGTAACAGAATTGGGAGGGAAGTGGGAGTTAAGTGGGGATCACATCCCAGTTCTCAAATTCTCCTCCTGGACTTAGATGGCATACTATTAAAGACTACTGTATGCAGAAACTGCAGCACTTGTGAAAGAACAATTAAGTACATGGCTTTGGAGTCAGTTGTGGGCATTTCATCAGATCACTTATTCTTTTCACTTCGATGTCCTCAAAAAATTGTGACGATAATATTACTTTATGAGGATGTCGAAGTGAAAAGAATAAGTGATCTGATGAAATACCCACAACTGACTCCAAAGCCATGTACTTTATATATATATAATGCTTTTGTGATGACTAAACGAGTGATTAAAATGCCTGGCACAGTGTCTGACACAAAGTAATGCTCAGTAGGGGTAGCCTTTCTATTGTTACTACAGTTACTTGCTTTGTAACTTTAGGCCTAAATAAGGCTATGACTTTTTACCCACAAATAACACATATCAAGGAGGCAACTGCATTATCCAATTTTAGATTATTTCTACAAATTTTGAATATAATAACAATAACAACAGCATCTAGCATTTACTGAATACTTGTCCTCTGCTTGTTTGATTTCCTGACATAGAAAAGAGTTACTACCATTTAGTTGTAAGACTAATGAAATTATTAATAATATGGACACTCTGTATTTGATGGCATATTGATTGATTTTTCAATATGAAAGTTTACTTTCTAACTGACATGTTTTCCTCTAAAACATGATAAAGTTTTTGTTTATTGACTACTTCACTTATCTATTGATTCATAAAATAATGTTAGAGTAGTTGTATGGCAGAAACCAACACAACACTGTAAGCAATTTTTTTCCAAGTAAAAAATAAATTGATATGTTTTTGGATTCTGTTTGCTAGAATTTTGTTAAGGATTTTTGTGTCTATGTTCATCAGTGATATTGGCCTGTAGTTTTCTTTTTGTGTGGCATCTTTGTTTGGTTTTGGTATTAGGGTTACGGTGGGCTCATAAAATGAGTTTGGAAGTTTACCTTCTTCTGCAATTTTCTGGAAGAGTTTGAGTAAGATAGGTGTTAGCTCTTCTCTAAATTTTTGGTAGAATTCAGCTGTGAAGCCATCTGGTCCTGGGCTTTTGTTTGCTGGAAGATTTCTGATTACAGTTTCGATTTCCGTGCTTGTGATGGGTCTGTTAAGATCTTCTATTTCTTCCTGGTTCAGTTTTAGAAAGTTATACTTTTCTAAGAATTTGTCCATTTCTTCCAAGTTGTCCGTTTTATTGGCATATAGCTGCTGGTAGTAGTCTCTTATGATCCTTTGTATTTCAGTGTTGTCTGTTGTGATTGCTCCATTTTTATTTCTAATTTTGTTGATTTGGTTCTTCTCCCTTTGTTTCTTGATGAGTCTGGCTAACGGTTTGTCAATTTTATTTATCTTTTCAAAAAACCAGCTTTTAGCTTTGTTGAGTTTTGCTATGATCTCTTTTGTTTCTTTTGCATTTATTTCTGCCCTAATTTTTAAGTTTTCCTTCCTTCTACTAACCCTGGGGTTCTTCATTTCTTCCTTCTCTAGTTGCTTTAGGTGTAGAGTTAGGTTATTTATTTGACTATTTTTCTTGTTTCTTGAGGTAAGCCTGTAATGCTAAGAACCTTCCCCTTAGCACTGCCTTTACAGTGTCCCATAGGTTTTGGGTTGTTTTGTTTTCATTTTCATTCATTTCTATGCATAAAAATTCTAGCAAACAAAATCCAACAACATATTAAAAAGATCATACATCATGACCAAGTGGGCTTTATCCCAGGAATGCAAGGATTCTTTAATATCCACAAATCAATCAATCTAATACACCACTTTAACAAGTTGAAAGATAAAAACCATATGAGTATCTCAATAGATGCAGAAAAAGCCTTTGACAAAATTCAACACTCATTTATGATAAAAACTCTCCACAAAGCAGGAATAGAAGGAACATACCTCAACATAATACAAGCTATATATGACAAACCCACAGCAAACATTATCCTCAATGGTGAAAAATTCAAAGCATTTCCCTTAAAGTCAGGAACAAGACAAGGGTGCCCACTCTCACCACTACTATTCAACATAGTTTTGGAAGTGTTGGCCACAGCAATCAGAGCAGAAAAAGAAATAAAAGGAATCCAGATAGGAAAAGAAGAAGTAAAACTCTCACTGTTTACAGACGACATGATTCTCCACATAGAAAACCCTAAAGACTCTACCAGAAAATGACTAGAGCTAATCAATGAATATAATAAAGTTACAGAATACAAAATTAACACACAGAAATTCCTTGCATTCCTATACACTAACAATGAGAAAACAGAAAGGGAAATTAAGGAAACAATACCATTCACCATTGCAACAAAAAGAATAAAATACTTAGGAGTTGCTGCTGCTACTGCTGCTAAGTCGCTTCAGTCGTGTCCGACTCTGTGCGACCCCATAGACAGCAGCCCACCAGGCTACTCCGTCCCTGGGATTCTCCAGGCAAGAACACTGTAGTGGGTTGTCATTTCATTCTCTAATGCATGAAAGTGAAAAGTGAAAGGGAAGTTGCTTGGTCTTGTCCAACTCTTAGCGACCCTATGGACTGCAGCCTTCCAGGCTCCTCCGTCCATGGGATTTTCCTGGCAAGAGTACTGGAGTGGGGTGCCATTGACTTCTCCGAAAGAAACGAAAGACCTATATATAGAAAACTATAAAACACTGATGAAAGAAATAAAAAAGAGGACACAAATAGATGGAGAAATATACCGTGTTCATGGATTGGAAGAATCAATATTGTGAAAATGACTATGCTACCCAAAGCAATCTGTCAATTCATTGCAATACCTATCAAGCTATCAACAGTATTTTTCACAGAACAAGAACAAATAATTTCACAATTTATATGGAAACACAAAAAACTTGAATAGCCAAAGCAATCTTGAGAAATAAGAATGGAACTGGAGGAATCAACCTGCCTGTCTTCAGGTCTACTACAAAGTCACAGTCATCAAGACGGTACGGTACTGGCACAAAGACAGAAAGATAGATCAATGGACCAAAATAGAAAGCCCAGAGATAAATCCACGTACCTATGGACACTTTATCTTTGAAAAGGAGACAAGAATATACAATGGAAAAAAGACAACCTCTTTAACAAGTGTTGATGGGAAAACTGGTAAACCACGTGTAAAAGAATGAAACTAGAACAGTTTCTAACACCATAGACAAAAATAAACTCAAAATGGATTAAAGATCTAAATGTCAGACCTGAAACTATAAAACTCCTAGAGGAGAACATAGGCAAAAAGTCTCCAACATAAATCACAGCAAGATCCTCTATGACCCACCTCCCAGAATATTGGAAATAAAAGCAAAAATAAACAAATGGGACCTAATGAAACTTAAAAGCTTTTGCATAACAAAGGAAACTATAAGCAAGGTGAAAAGACAGCCTTCAGAACGGGAGAAAATAATAACAAATGAAGAAAAAGACAAAGGATTAATCTCAAAAATATTCAAGCAACTCCTGAAGCTCAATTCCAGAAAAATAAATGACCCAATCAAAAAATGGGCCAAAGAACTAAACAGACATTTCTCCAAAGAAGACATACAGATGGCTAACAAACACGTGAAAAGATGCTTAACATCACTCATTATCAGAGAAATGCGAATCAAAACCACAATGAGGTACCACTACATGTCAGTCAGGATGGCTGCTATCCAAAAGTCTACGAGCAATAAATGCTGGAGAGGGTGTGGATAAAAGGGAACCCTCTTACACTGTTGGTGGGAATGCAAACTAGTACAGCCACTAGGGAGAACAGTGTGGAGATTCCTTAAAAACCTGGAAATAGAACTGGCATATGACCCAGCAATCCCACTTCTAGGCATACACACCGAGGAAACCAGATCTGAAAGAGACACGTGTACCCCAATGTTCATCACAGCACTGTTTGTAATAGCCAGGACATGGAAGCAACCTAGATGCCCATCAGCAGACAATGGATAAGGAAGCTGTGGTACATATATACCATGGAATATTACTCAGCCATTAAAAAGAATTCATTTGAATCAGTTCTAATGAGGTGGATGAAACTGGAGCCCATTATACAGAGTGAAGTAAGCCAGAAAGATAAACACCAATACAGTACACTAATGCATATATATGGAATTTTAAAAGATGGTAATGATAACCCTATATGTAGGACAGAAATAGAGACACAGAAGTATCGAGCAGAATTTTGGACTCTGTGGGGGAAGGCGAGTGTGGGATGATCTGAGAGAATAGCATTGAAACACGTATACTATCAAGTGTGAAACAGATCGCCAGCTCAGGTTGGATGCATGAGACAAGTGCTCAGGGCTGGTGCACTGGGAAGACCCAGAGGGATGGGATGGGGAGGAAGTTGGGAGGGGGGATAAGGATGGGGAACACATGAAAATTCATGGCTGATTCATGTCAATGTATGGCAAAACCACTATAATATTGTAAAGTAATTAGCTTCCAACTAATAAAAATAAATGAAAAAAAATAAATTAATTAAAAAAAAAAGCTAGACTAATTGTCTACTGGGATTGAGACTGAAAGCTAAAAGATAATATTTACATAGAAAATAAGAGTAAGAATATTTAGAAACAATTTTTTGATAACTTTAAGGACCACACTTACCATGTTTATCTTTGCAATTTTCAAGATGCTAGGTGAGGAGATGTGTACACAGTTAATACATGATATAGTAGCTCTTAAGAAATTAAGCTAACCTTCCTCAACTTTGCATGTTCGTTAGTTCATTGGTTCAGTAATGATTCCCAAGGAGAAAGAGGGGAAAAAAAAATCTCATTTCCAGGGAAAGAAGCCATAAAGGATATCTCTTCTTTTATAAACCACAACCCCCCCTGAATTTAACCTTAGTCAACTCACCATCTTATACCTATTGTCATATCAGTATGATTACTAACAAATGGTTTCCTTTGAATCTGCAATTTCATTATTAGCTTCTCTATTGATTTTCACACTATCTGGTTGGTATTATGTTTTGTTGCTGTTGTTGTTTAGTTGCTAAGTTGTGTCCGACTCTTGGCCACCTCATGGACTATAGCCTTCCAGGTTACTTTGTACCAGTTATATAAAAGCCCAAGAGTGAAAGTAAACATGGGTATCCATTCCAGATGAAAGAGTAAGCAGGGACATACTTCCATTACTCTAGGATGTCAGGAAAGAATGAGGTAAAGGTAGGGCTGTGGAGATATGATCAGGGGGTCAGTATTATTGCATTCTAGTTCAAGCTGTGGGACATCATGCAAATCATTTAATCTCTCTGGGCTAAATAGAGGTGATAATGTTTCTTCCTGCACTAAAAATAGGTGATAATCAAATATGTTTCATCTCTCCCATCCTCTATATTCATTTAGTCATCAGATTTTGATGGTTTTATATACTAAATATCTTTTCAACCTATTTCCCTCCCTTTCCATAGCAACTTAAAGTTCTTTTCATTTCTTACCCAGATTAGTCTGACTCCTAACCTGTTGTATTGGAATTTAAAAGACAACACATTCTTTTTTGTTTGGCAACACATTCTTTATAGTTCTTCCCATCAAGAGACAAATTATATTTCCCTATGCCTGAATCTGGGCTGACCTTATGACTTGCTTTGACCAATAAAATGGGGCAAAAGTGACATTGTGCAACTTATGAGCTAGGTCTCAAGAAGCCTTTTAGCTTCTGTTTTTATTTTATCTCTTGTGGCTCTGAGATTGCCAGGTATGTTGTTTTCTTATAGCTGCTGTAACAAATTACCAAAAATCTGGTAGCTTGAAATAACACAAATTTCCCATACAGTTCTAAAGGTCAGAAGTCCAAGATCAGTCTCAGTGAATTAAAGTCAGGATGGCAACAGGTCTGCTTCCTTCAGGAGGCTCTGGGGGAGATTCTGTTCCCTTGGGTTTTCCAGTGTCTATAGACTGCCTGCATTCCTTGGCTCAATGACCCCTTTCCAGCTTCAAACACAGCAGTGTAGTATCTTCAAATTTCTTTTCAACTGTCATCTCTGCTTATCATTACATCTCCTTATCTGACTGATTCTCTTGCCTTCCTCTTATAAGGAAACTTGTGGTTAGATTGGGCCCATACCTGGGTAACCCAGAACACTCTTCCCATCTCAAGATCCTTAAATTAATCATATCTGCAGCTGTCTACTTTGCTTTTAAGATAATGCATTAACAGGTTCTTGAAATTAGGCTATGAGCACCTTTGGTGATGGTGGCCATTATTCTGCCTACAACAACCATATAAACAGTATGGGCTATCCTTTTTGAAGAGGAAAAATCACAGGGATAGACAGGTCCAGGAAATGGCACAAATGATCAAATGTATGTATGAGGTCGTAGGAGCACAGTTCACAGAATCTTGAGCAAATAAATAGCCCACTAAGTTTTGAGAATGTTTATCTTCTTGTTTTTGTTTGCTTGTTTGTTTGTTTTTAAATACAATAGATACATCAGTCTCTCTGGATCCAGACTTGCTGCCTATTTAATTCCTATTCCATTCTGCTGCTGGAGTGACCTTTCTAAAGAGTGATTCTTGCTTAAAACCTTAAAATTGTTCCCCTTGACCTTGAGGATAATGTTAAAGTTATTTTGCATGGTATTCAAGGCCCTCCCCATCCTCATCCTTACCTATATCTTCAACCTTTTTTTTTTTTTTTTTTTTTTTTTTAAATATTATTTTATTAGTTGGAGGCCAATCACTTTACAACATTTCAGTGGGTTTTGTCATACATTGACATGAATCAGCCATATAGTTACATGTATTCCCCATCCCGATCCCCCCTCCCACCTCCCTCCCCACCCGACTCCTCAGGGTCCTCCCAGTGCACCAGGCCCGAGCACCTGACTCATGTATCCCACCTGGGCTGGTGGTCCGTTTCACCATAGATAATATACATGCTGTTCTTTCAAAACATCCCACCCTCACGTTCTCCCCCAGAGTTCAAAAGTCTGTTCTGTATTTCTGTGTCTCTTTTTCTGTTTTGCATATAGGGTTATCGCCACCATCTATCTAAATTCCGTATATATGTGTTAGTATACTGTAATGTTCTTTATCTTTCTGACTTACTTCACTCTGTATAATGGGCTCCAGTTTCATCCATCTCATTAGAACTGATTCAAATGAATTCTTTTTAACAGCTGAGTAATATTCCATGGTGTATATGTACCACAGCTTCCTTATCCATTCATCTGCTGATGGGCATCTAGGTTGCTTCCATGTCCTGGCTATTATAAACAGTGCTGCGATGAACATTGGGGTGCACGTGTCTCTTTCAGATCTGGATTCCTCAGTGTGTATGCCCAGAAGTGGTATTGCTGGGTCATATGGCAGTTCTATTTCCAGTTTTTTAAGAAATCTCCACACTGTTTTCCATAGTGGCTGTACTAGTTTGCATTCCCACCAACAGTGTAAGAGGGTTCCCTTTTCTCCACACCCTCTCCAGCATTTATTGCTTGTAGACTTTTGGATAGCAGCCATCCTGACTGGCGTGTAATGGTACCTCATTGTGGTTTTGATTTGCATTTCTCTGATGATGAGTGATGTTGAGCATCTTTTCATGTGTTTGTTAGCCATCTGTATGTCTTCTTTGGAGAAATGTCTGTTTAGTTCTTTGGCCCATTTTTTGATTGGGTCGTTTATTTTTCTGGAATTGAGCTTCAGGAGTTGCTTGTATATTTTTGAGATTAATCCTTTGTCTGTTTCCTCATTTGTTATTATTTTCTCCCAATCTGAGGGCTGTCTTTTCACCTTACTTATAGTTTCCTTTGTTGTGCAAAAGCTTTTAATTTTCATTAAGTCCCATTTGTTTATTTTTGCTTTTATTTCCAATATTCTGGGAGGTGGGTCATAGAAGATCTTGCTGTGATTTATGTCGGAGAGTGTTTTGCCTATGTTCTCCTCTAGGAGTTTTATAGTTTCTGGTCTTACATTTAGATCTTTAATCCATTTTGAGTTTATTTTTGTGTATGGTGTTAGGAAGTGTTCTAGTTTCATTCTTTTACAAGTGGTTAACCAGTTTTCCCAGCACCACTTGTTAAAGAGATTGTCTTTTTTCCATTGTATATCCTTGCCTCCTTTGTCAAAGATAAGCTGTCCATAGGTTCGTGGATTTATCTCTGGGCTTTCTATTCTGTTCCATTGATCTATATGGAGGAATCAACCTGCCTGACTTCAGACTCTACTACAAAGCCACAGTCATCAAGACAGTATGGTACTGGCACAAAGACAGAAATATAGATCAATGGAACAGAATAGAAAGCCCAGAGATAAATCAACCTTTTCTTTCATTCAGTATTCATTTTGCATCAGTGAACTCTTAGCTTATATTACTAAACATTACTTTATAATTGTGTGAGTAAATGTCTGTCTACTTTCCTTGTCCAGGAACTTGAAGTCATGGATATTTCTTCACTTCTATCGCAGGTGAGGAAAGGGTTTTCCTTGACCCTCTTAGGGTCACTGGCTGGGTCTGAAAATTAAACTGCAAAGACATATTAACAGGAGAAAAGCATGAATGTGTGACATGAGAGATTTTATCAGGAAATAAAGAGCTGAAGAAACTGAACTGAGTATTTTATGCTAGGTTTGATAAAAAGTAGGTAGTTGTATAGAAACATAAAAGGTTAAGGAATATGAAGTAAGTACAGTAAACTGGAAATTTAGCAAGGCGTGCTTATTAAGATTCCTCTTGACATCATTGTATTTTCAGAGATGAATGTGTTCCTTTCTTCCAGGTATAGGGAGGGCACCTTTCACCTGAGGATTTTATAACCTGTTTTTATGAAGAAGGGTAGTGGTAGGGAGGAGGTCAGAGTGATTTCCTTGTTTCTTCCATTTTCTTAAACTCCTTCAACTTAAAATAATCAATATGCCAAGGTGCCATAGTTTGGGTTAGTGTGTTCTAAACCCCATTCATTATGTACTTGAAGCACTTGGCACAGTATTTGGGACACAGAAACAATTAATAATTATTCAATGAAAAGATGAAAAAATAAAGGGTCATTCTCTTTTCAGGAAAGTTCTGTTTTTTGGCATTTTGTAGATCATACAAAACAACTTATTAAAATGTTTCTCCAGTGGCCTACTTACTGGTACTTTCTAGTTATGGAGTGATACACTTATTATTTCGGTTTCCTGTATCTTAGTTTCTTCACCTGTAAAATGGGAATAATATCAGTAATATTAGTGCCTACTTCACAGAGTTGTTGTGGGGAATACATAGATGTATGTAAAGTGCTTAAAAGCATGCTTGGCCCAGAGTAAGTGCTATTAAGTACCAAGAATCATTATGATGATTGTCATGGTGGTAGTGATGGTGATGGTTGTTAACCCCACAGTCCAGGGGAGTGTATAAACTCAGTTGAAGATTAGCTGGAACAAAATTATTACAGAAATGTAATCTATGTAATCCCAACAAAACTAATTATAGAAAGCATTCTAATAGTTCTCAGTTATCCCTATATGTAGAAAAATTACTGTGTATCAGTGGAAATCTATGTTTTAGTGGAAGACCTGTGGCCTGTCTTATGCAGTCCTGTTCATTTTCTTTGAGCTATTTTGCGACCATATATAAATTGTGAATTCTGTCTTTCTGGTAGAGGTTTAATTGATTTCCCTTCCTTGACCCTCATGGAAAAACCAATTTTATCTCCATTTACAGTACTTACCAATACTACTTTATTCCATAAACATCTGTGCTCTTCTATCTTTTCCTTTAAATAAATTATAATTTCTGCTTGGTCCCCTCTTATCATAAGAGTAAAATCTTTAGCACATATTTATTTATATCTATAAGAGAATCATGATTTTTACCTTTTCCTAAAAAAATATATTTTAACAATTTTAGCCCAGTCATGCCTTCTATTGGTTCCCAGAGGTAACTCCAGATTGGCAGTGGAGATATGCTGAATATGTTTTTTTCTAACCTTAATTTTGCTCTCCAGTAATCTTGTTTCTTGTTTGTTTGCAACCAATAAGTTATTCCCCATTGAGAATGTGGTTTAGTGATTTGGCCACTTGTGATTTCTGTAAATGGACTATTTATATAAATCTATTCTTTGTTAGATAAAAGAAAACAGACAATCCTTTTTGTTAGTCTTTTTGATTGGGAATTTGGTTTTATGGTTTAATCATTTGATAACTCCTATAAATTGATTAATAGCTGTACAAAGACCTTGTGCCTGTTGGCTGAGAGATAACCAGATAATCTTGTTTGTTACTATTTTCTGACTGTCTATTTTGAACTCATCAGTTTTTTTACCAACTGAGAGGAGAATAGCTCTTTGATATGGACCAGAGGGCTATATGGGTCTATTTACTTTTCACTCATTGCTGAAATTTTGGAATTGAGGCTATTAATATAAGTTCCATCTGTGTAAGGGTGTGCTATGGGTTGAAATGTATTCTCCCAATTTCATATGGATGATCTAATTTCCAATATGACTGTGTCTGAAGATAGGGACATTGTTGTTGTTCAGTCACTAAGTTGTGTCCGACTCTTTGTGACCCCATGGACTGCAGCACACCAGACTTCTCTGTCCTTCACTGTTTTCCAGAGTTTGCTCAGATTCATGTTCATTGAGTTGGTGATGATATCTAACCATCTCATCCTTTTATTAAGAGGTAATTCAGATTAAATGAGGGCTTCCCTGGTAGCCTAGCAGTTAAAGCGTCTGCCTGCAATGCGGGAGACCTGGGTTTGATCCCTGGGTCATGAAGATACCCTGGAGAAGAAAATGGCAACCCACTCCAGTATTCTTGCCTGGAGAATCCCATGGATGGAGGAGCCTGGTGGGCTACAGTCCACGGGGTTGCGAAGAGTTGGACATGACTGAGTGACTTCACTTTCAAGTTAAATGAAGTCATAGGGTGGGGTCCTAATCTGATAAAACTGGTCTTTTAAGAAGGAGAGAGAGCTCTCTCATTTTCTCCCTCCCTCCCACCCTTCCTCCCTTTTCCCTTTTCCCTCCACTGTGTTTGCCTTCACAAAACGAAATCCTAGATGCAGAATAAAAAAAAATAGAATAAAACCTCTAAGTTATCTTTTACATCTAAAACTATCTCATTTTAGGCTTCCTGGAAAGGCACACAGATTTGTTTTTAGTAAAAACAGAGGTTATAGAAGTAACTAGATTTATTTGGTATGTTGCATGGGGAGAGTTTTCAAATTAGATGCTCAGTGTTCTTTAAGTTAAATTTATGTTGGTAGAATGCTATTAGCATAAATATTTCAGAAATTGTATATAGTGTGGGAAGTTCCAAGAGATTTGTCAAAGCCTTTGGTGCTTTGCCTGATATGAGATGATAGCATTAGAACATTATCAGTCATAATTTCAGTTATTTTAAAAAAAAACCATTAACTGTCACAACTTTGATTCTTTAATTTGAATCTAGCATTTTCTAGGCCAGAGTTTTCAAATGGGGATTCATATCACTTACCTATGTAGTTTTATTAATATACAGATGTTTAGGATGTACTCTGTGTCTTACTTGGTGGTGCAGTGGTAAAGAATCTGCCTGCCAATGCAGGAGACATGGATTGAACCCCTGGGTTAGGGAAAATTCCCTGGAGAAGGAAATGGCAACCCACTCCAGTATTTCTTGCCTGTGAAATCCCAAGGACAAAGGATACTGGTGGGCTACAGTCAATGGCATCGCTAAAACCAATGACACAGTCAATGACACGACTGAGTGACTAAACAACAACAGGATTTTGACTGAATTGAACTACCCAGGTGGATCAGTAGTAAAGAATCTGCATGCCAATGCAGGAGACAGGTTTGATCCCTGTGTTGGGAAGATGCTCTGTAGAAGAAAATGGCACTGTCCTTAGGATTCTCTTACCTGAAGAATCCCATGGACAATGGAGCCTGGTAGGTTACAATTCATGGAGTTGCAAAAGAGTTGGACATGACTGAGTAACTAAACAGCAACTACTGCATTGGATCACTTTACTTGATATATTCTTGGTATATTCTTATTCTATGCTTGGAATATTCATTGCATGCTATGTCAAGATTATTTTACCTCAAGATTATTTTCTCACTAAAATTAGAATTAACATTAGAAATGAGTTAAAATTCATTCATTAAAAAAATTAGATGTAATGTTCACTGTCCATGTCTATAATTGTTTTGTCTAAAACCCTTTAATGGACTTTACTATCTTGTTTTGCTTGTCAAAGAAAACTGAATTTCCTTGACAGTTGCATTATTCTTGTAATAAATTCAATTCAGGTCTTGCACTTTTGAAATTATTTATAATAAATTAAGCCCAGCCAATTTAAGTCTTTTGTCATATATAGATGTTTTCATTTGTTTTACTCATGCTTCCTTGAAAGTACTTGCAATAAGCTACAGGCATGAGTGCTTTACTATCAGCAAAAGAGAGTCTATTTCAGACATCCGAGGAAAAGGATTATGCCAAGTATTCAAGATCCTGTCAAACAAGAATTAATTATATAAGACTGAAATGAAGTAATCAAAAATATTCTTGACATTTTAATGTTCTATTTTCTGAATACGTAAGAAAGTCCTTTCTCTTTCCTCTTAAGATGTCTATCACCCTCAACAATTTAGTAGATTCAGTTTTTGTAAGTACATATGAAACATTTGTAAATGATATTTTATTCTTATCTAACCCCTTCAGAATTCAGAAACTCTTATTGAATACTCTTATTTTCATATTATCATAGTTATTTGCATGGATTAAACAAGAGTCTGTTCTCCTTTTACTAGGACATAATTAGAAACATTGGTTATACAACTAAGGATGGCCTGGGATGTTATATTTGAGAATTAAGCTCATTTAATTAGATGTGGCCAGATGCTTTTAAGTAACTAAGGCTGACTTTATGAAGTCAAAGAATAAAATTCTCTCTCTCAGGAAACCTGGCCTAGAATCTGGCTTCCAGGGTTCTTAGTCTTACAGATGACTAAAGAAGGTCATTTCTGGACAAACCAGGAACCTAGGATGTTTTGAAGACCTTAAGAAGAGAGGAACAAAAGTATGTGTACTAGAGGTGAAATCTGGCCTGCTTCTTAGCTTCAGGACTACAAATAATAATAGGCTTGTGAAAGTCCAATCTGAGATTCCTCACGAAGATTTCTATCAAAACAAACTTCAGAAGGTCATGTGGCAAAATGAACATACTTGCTGCTGCATCTATGTAAGTCATCAGGTCAAACATAATGACACATCATATTTTGTGATCAAGATAAACTTTTTTGAGATTGTTTTTGATCAAAAGAGGGGGTAAATGTAACAAAAAAATTGTTTTTCAGTAGAAAACTATGTATCATCTAGAGAACACCCTTCAGACCTATCTGGTAGAAATTTAGTTGACTCTGAAACCTCACCCTGGAAAAACCAGTTTTGTCTCCACTTGCAATTCATCTCAACATTCCTTTACTCCATAAAAATATTTGCCCTTTTGACTTTTTAACCAATTATAATATTGCTTAGTTCCCTCATATCATATGAGTAAAATAAAACTTTAAACCTCATTTATTTTTATGTCTATAGAAAAGTCATAGTTTTACCTTGCTCTGAAAATTATGTTTTAAGAAAATTACATTTAATTCCTGGTTACTTTTCTGAGTTTAGATATATAGTTGACTATGTTTTCCTTTATCAAAGAACTTTATGACTTAACAAAAAAGATTCATAAAAATAAGTGTTTGATTTGTCATGACATATAACCCAAGTGACAACTTAAGTAGAACCCAAGTGTCACTTTAGTTTCACTGTGACTCCATTCAGCAAACAAACCTAAAGGATCAGAAGCTGTGGAGAGTAAATAATTACTTTGTCTACCACATGCTAGTAAAACAAGACAGACTTTTTCAGAAGCCATCGTTTGACATATTTGGAGGATAGAATGCATCCCCTAATCAAATAATATCTTGGCTTCTTCATTTATGTTCTGCTCCCTCTTTTCCTGGTTTTATATTTATATTTTAAAACTAATGTTTCTGTTTGTTGGTTTAGAGAAAAAAATTTTAAGTCACATGCAATATAAATTAACTCTCATTACCTTCTAGCTTATTAAAAGAAGACTTAATGGAACTGTTGCTTTTAGATAAAACTTGGGTATGTCCATAAGGTCCTATATAGGGATTTTGTGGGTGTAGTAATGTCAGACACTCTTGATCTTACCCTTGTAACTGTGGTTATTACCCTGTTGATTCCAAATATGAACTGTTCAGAAAATAGGAAAAGACAAAGAAATCAGTGGTAGTTGACTCCATAACCTGAAGGGTAGCTGACAACTCTAGGTCTTCCTATAAAATGTGGGGTTACTATCTCCTACTAAAATGTGGGGTTACTATCATCACACCTATTCATCTGTTACCCATGTATCATGATAGCACTGAATCTTACAGATTAGAGTTGTCTATGCAGTTATTTGCTCTTATCCTCTTTCCATCTATTGTCCACATATCAAAAAAGCAAGAGAGTTCCAGAAAACATCTATTTCTGCTTTATTGACTATGCTAAAGCCTTTGACTGTGTGGATCACAATAAGCTGTGGAAAATTCTGAAAGAGATAGGAATGTCAAACCACCTGACCTGCCTCTTGAGAAACCTGTATGCAGGTCAGGAAGACTCTTGAGAGTCCCTTAGACTGAAAGGAGATCCAACCAGTTCATCCTAAAGGAGATCAGCCCTGGGTATTCATTGTTTGGACTGATTTTGAAGCTGCAACTCCAATACTTTGGCCACCTGATGTGAAGAACTGACTCATTTGAAAAGACACTGATGCTGGGAAAGATTGAGGGCAGGAGGAGAAGGGAACAACAGAGGATGAGATGGTTGGATTGCATTACCTACTCAATGGACATGGGTTTGGGTGGACTCCGGGAGTTGGTGATGGACAGGGAGGCCTGGAGTTGGTGATGGACAGGGAGATTCATGGGGTCGCAAAGAGTTGGACAAGACTGAGTGACTGAACTGAACTAATTACTTATATGTTTTTAACATCTTTTGGTGTGGATCATGAATCAGAAAATAATGGGTCTCTAATTTTGATATTGTAATGAATCAGAGCTCCCAGATAAGACAAAGACCCCCAGTTTGCACTTCACTAGTAAAGGGCAGGGATTATAGCTTTTCTCTCAGTAAATTCTGGAGTAGCTTTTCTTCCCTAATAAGTTGTCATGTTACAGAATATGATTATTCTGCAGTCTTCATGAGAATAGTATTTTTAATTCCCATCTAAACTTCTCAGAATATGTGTAGTACCATAGTACTGGGAGTGATTTTGTTCCCCAGGGATATTTGGTGACGTCTGGAGCCATTTTGAGTAGTCACAACAGGGAAGAAGTGCTACTGGCCCCTAGCTGGTAGAAACTATGGAGTTTCACTAAAAGCACAGTACAGTATCCTCCACCAACAAAGAATTTTCTGGTCCTAAATGCTAATAGCGCTGATACTGAGAAACATTGGCCTAGTGTTCCAACAATGCTATCTGCCTGATATTGAACTGTTTATATTTCAAAAAAGGACGACCCTGAAAAAATACTTTTCTGACTTTCTTAGAATAAAGCTATTAATGTTGTCTGCAATTTAATCCAAGTATTTCTCTTTTCTTATTTTAGGGCTTTGAGATAAGGAGTGGGGAAATTACACAAGCTTAAATAATACAGAATGAGGAAAGTAGTATGAGTCTGAAATGTGCAATACATATGGATAGTGTAAAAAATCATTTTATAAAGTTAAACAAGTTTTACCTATCCTATGAGATCCAATATTTATACATAATACAGAATTTTATCAGAACTGTTATAACTGATGACATTTTCTTTTATCTGGCGCTATTCAGTGATAATTTCCCCTTATAATCTAAATTACTGACTTTAAAAATCTCCAATGCACAAAACTGGAAACTGGAAGATGGAGACAATACTAAATTATTTACATTATTCAATTACAGAGTAAAGTGCCTCTTTAATGCAACACAAGTCTTAATAAAAAGCTGTAATAACCAAAACAATAATAACCCCAAGAAACATTTGAAACTTTAAAAAAGGGAGGTATATTTTATATAGCAAACAGCAGAAAATAATGAAATTATTGTATGTCTTGTCAAATATTATTTAAGAATAGAATTTTATGTCCTACCTGGTTATTTAGTAAATAAATATGTAGTCACTAAAGCATTATGACTTAGTATCTTGCTGTTTTTTTTCAATATAACAGCATTAGTTGAGGGAAATGAAAAATAATGTGTAATTATTATTCAGTTTTGACAAGGTGCCATGTAATTACACATTCAGTTGTTGCTATGTAATTACTAAGGAGGCCATTCATCTAATATTTTTTGTGCTTTGGGCGGCAGACCCTACAATATGGTATGAAGCAGAATCTACTGGTGAAACAAATCTCCCAAAATTTGTAGCAGTAATCTTTAAAAAACAGATTCTTTCAGTGATGTAGGTTTTCAAGTGACAGAAATTTCTTTAGACCAAAGAGGGAGTGAGGGTACAAAGGAATACCTTTCTCCTCCATTGCTTTAGTTAGCCCTATCTTGCTAGCCTTTGAGTAGTTCCTAAGTGGATTCATGGGGTCACAAAGAGTTGGACACAACTTAGCGACTGAACAACAAAGTGAATTCTAGTAAGCCTAGTGCCATCTAGAGAAAGACAATTTTCTGTGCAGTCTCTTTGTAATCAACTCTGACCCCCTGTGGTAGTTGAATAGCCCTCCTGGTTTCCAACTGATCAATAAAAGAGTAATTGTGTCTGAGAGAATATTTATCACCAAATAACAGCATAATCAAACTACCATGAGATGATGAAAGTTAATGTGAGGGACTTCCCTGGGGATCCAGTGGTTAAGAATCTGACTGCCAATGCAGGGGACACAGGTTTGATTCCTTGTCCAGGAAGATCCCACAAGCTACAGGGCAACTAAGCCAATGCACCACAACTACTACACCCACACTCTAAACCATGAGAGCCACAACTACTGAGCCTGTGCACCCCTGGAGCCCGTGCTCCACAACTAGAGAAGCCACCACAATGAGAAGCCCATGTACTGCCAAGAAGAGCAGCTCCAGCTCGCTGCAACTAGAGAAAGCCCAGGCGTAGCAACAGAGACCCAGAGCTGACCCATGCCCCCACAAATAAAAGAAAGTTAATGTGAACAAACTCTAGTCTGGCCTGTGGTATCTCACGGATCTTTTACTGTTGGGAGAGGTACCCAGGTGGTCACAATGTTTATTTTATTTTATTTTTTTACAATGTTTATTTTTAAAAATTGCTTTAGGAGGCTTATGCTTCTGGGAAGATGGAGCAGATGAACTTTCCCCTATTCCTCCTCCTAAGTACAACTAAGCCCTGGATATTATATATAAAGCATACATAATAAGATGACAGACACAATAGAACCTCAGGACCCATGGAATGACATGGTGGTAAATTATCTGGATGTGTGTGTGTGTGTGTGTGTGTGTGTGTGTGTGTGTGTGTGTGACATATCCCAGATTTGTTGTTGACATGAAGACTTGTTCTCTCTAGCTAAAGGAGAAGGAAAATGGAAGTCTACAAAGGTAGAAAACTTAATGACAGTAATCGCTGTCATATATCATATGACATATATCATATCATATCATTGCCATATATCATAGAAAAAACTGTGGCCCAACTCCTGCATTTGCCAGCAAAGTCTCATTAGGGAGCTTAGACATCTAATCTCGGGATGCTGTAATAAGTTGCCATCATATTCCCACTAGAGTAGTATCTGAGATAGTCAAATAGGAAGCCAAGACTTTTACCCTCACCATCTAACAATAAGGATGACCCTTGCTCCCTTCTTCTGTGGTGTCAATGGAAATCATGTGAGGAGTCTGGACTTCTGCCTTCGTCCAGCTATAATGAGGCACCCCTCCACTTTTCCACTGGTTTGCTAGCAAAAGAGGCCTTTCACCATTGCCAAGTGATAATGAGGCCAGTCAAACCATGGTATCAATGGAGACCATGGGTGAACCTGTAACTACAACCCATTTATAAATAGCAAGGAGATTCTCATTTTGGGTATTAATGGAAACTTAGTGGTGAACCCAGACTTCAACTTCTGGGTCGACTTCTGGGTCATTTCATTATTGACTTGAAATGACCCCATGTTTTGCTCTGATAAAGCAGTCAGAAAAAACTATCTAAAAAATGAAAGGTTTAAATAAGGACATATGAGAAAAATGCTCAGATTTAAATAGAAAATTACTAGTTACTGCAACAATTAAGAAAATCTCAACTAAATTTAAAAAAATAGTCAATAGACAAGGCATTATACATTTTAGAATTATCAGACAATGTTTTGAAAAACATGATTAAAAAATGCTTTGACAAAAAATGAACACATTTGAATAAAGGAATTTCTAATGTAATTCCACAGTGACAAGACAACAGACTCTGTATGATGTCAATACCTTTAGACCATGAAATTTTCACACCTTGTTTTATGTCCCTGGATATATTCCAGTGTCTCATGATATATAATCTATGGAAACTTGGATACAATTTGTATCCTGCTGTTTTGTGAAAACTGTATAACTCTTAATTGTGTTGAATTAGTTCATAGTACTTTTCAGGTCTACTATATCCTACTTTTCATTCTATTAATTTTTAAGAGTTTGATACTGAAACTCCAACTAAAAATCTCCATTTATCGACTTAAAAGTACTTGTATTATATAGTGGAACTATATGAAACTTTGTTCTATATTTTCCAAATCTCCTGTAAATGTGTTACCTTACTTTCATAATTAAAAAAAATCCATCAAAAAAGTATCAAAGAATACTGGCAACAGAGAATTAGAAGATATAAAGAAGAACCGAATGTCTATACCAAAAATTCCAAACAATCTACAAATAAACAAACCTCCTAAAACTTAAAAGTTCAGCAAGTATTCAAGATATAATATACATTACTTTGAGTAATATTTATAGTCATTTTCACAATATTGATTCCAATACAAGAACATGGTATATATCTCCATCTATGTCAGTTTTTCTTTCTTTCTTTGGGCTCTTATAGTTTTCTGAGTACAGGTCTTTTGCCGCCTTAGTTAGGTTTATTCCTAGATATTTTATTCTTTTTGTTGCAGTGATAAGTGGGATTGTTTCCTTAATTTCTCTTTCAGATATTTCATTATTAGTATATAGGAATGCAAGAGATTTTGGTGTATTAATTTTGTATCCTGCAACTTTACAAAATTCACTGATGAGCTCTAGTAGTTTTCTGGTAGCATTTTTAGGACTTTCTATGTATAGCATCATGTCATCTGCAAACAGTGATGGTTTTACTTCTTTGTTTCCAGTTTGGATTTCTTTTATTTCTTTTCCCTCTCTGTCTGATTGATGTGGCTAGGACTTTCAAATCTATGCTGAATAAAGATAGCAATAGCGGAACATTGACTCATTCCTGATCTTACAGGAAATGCTTTCAGTTTTTCACCATTGAAAATTATGTTTGCTGTGGGTTTGTAAAATATGGTCTTTATTATGTTGAGGTAGATTCCCTATACTCTCACTTTCTGGAGAGTTTTTATCATAAATTGGTGTTCAGTTGAGCTCAGTTGCTAAGTCGTGTTCGACTCTTCGCAACCCCATGGACTGCAGCACGCCAGGCATCCCTGTCCATCACCAAATCCCCGAGTCTACATAAATTCAGTTCCAAAGAGTCAGTGATGCCATCCAACCATCTCATCCTCTGTCATTCCTTTCTCCTCTCACCTTCAGGCTTTGCCAGCATCAGGGTCTTTTCAAATCAGTCAGTTCTTCGCATCAGGTGGCCAAAGTATTGGAGTTTCAGCTTCAACATCAATCTTGCCAATGAATATTCAGGACTGAAATCCTTTAGGATGGACTGGTTGGATCTCCTGGCAGTCCAAGGGACTCTCAAGACTCTTCTTCAACACCATAGTTCAAAAGCATCAATTCTTTGGCAACACTCACATAGAGTCCATATAGTCCAACACTCATATCCATACATGACTACTGGAAAAACCAAGCCTTGACTAAACGGACCTTTGTTGGCAAAGTAATGTCTCTGCTTTTTAATATACTGTCTAGGTTGGCCATAACTTTTCTTCCAAGGAGTAAGTGTCTTTTAATTTCATGGCTGCTGTCACCATCTGCAGTGATTTTGGAGCCCAAAATAATAAAGTCTGTCACTGTTACCACTGCTTGCCCATCTATTTGCCATGAGGTGATGGGACCAGATGCCATGATCTTAGTTTTCTGAATGTTGAACTTTAAGCCAACTTTTTCACGCTCCTCTTTCACTTTCATCAAGAGGCTGCTTAGTTCTTCTTCACTTTCTGCCATAAGGGTGGTGTCATCTGCATATCTGAGGTTATTAATATTTCTCCCAACAATCTTGATTCTAGCTTGTGCTTCATCCATCCCAGCATTTCTTAGGATGTACTCTGCATATAAGTTAAATAAGCAGGGTGACGATATACAGCCTTGACATACTCTTTTCCCTATTTGGAAGTGGTCTGTTGCTCCATGTCCAGTTCTGACTGTTGCTTCCTGAACTGCATACAGATTTCTCAAGAGGCAGGTCAGGTAGTCTGATATTCCCATTTCTTTTAGAATTTTCCAGTTCGTTGTGATCCACACAGCCAAAGGCTTTAGTATAGTCAATAAAGCAGAAATAGATGTTTTTCTGGAACTCTCTTGCTTTTTTGATGATCCAGCAGATGTTGGCAATTTGATCTCTGGTTCCTCTGCCTTTTCTAAAACCAGATTGAATATCTGGAAGTTCATGGTTCATGTCCTGTTGAAACCTGGCTTGGGGAATTTGGAGCATTACTTTACTAACGTGTGAGATGAGTGCAATTGTGTGGTAGTTTGAGCATTTTTTGGCATTGCCTTTCTTAGGGATTGGAATGAAAACTGACCTTTTCCAGTCCCGTGGCCACTGCTGAGTTTTCCAAATTTGCTGGCATATTGAGTGCAGCACTTTCACAGCACCATCATTCAGGATTTGGAATAGCTCAACTGGAATTCCATCACCTCCACTAGCTTTGTTTGTAGTGATGCTTCCTAAGGCCCACTTGACTTCACATTCCAGGATATCTGGCTCTAGGTGAGCGATCACACCATTGTGATTATATGGGTCATGAAGATCTTTTCTGTATAGTTCTTTCGTGTATTCTTGCCACCTCTTCTTAATATCTTCTGCTTCTGTTAGGTCCATATGATTTCTGTCCTTTATTTTGCCCATCTTTGCATGAAATATTCCCTTGGTATTTCTAATTTTCTTGAAGAAATCTCTAGTTTTCCCATTCTATTGTTTTCCTCTATTTCTTTGCACAGATCACTGAGGAATGCTTTCTTCTCTCTCCTTGCTCTTCTTTGGAACTCTGCATTCTAATGTGTATATCTTTCATTTTCTCCTTTGATTTTCACTCTTCTTCTTTTCACAGCTATTTGTAGGCCTCTCCAGACAGCTGTTTTACTCTTTTGCCTTTCTTTTTCTTGCGGAGGGTGTTGATCCCTGTCTCCTGTACAATGTCATGAACCTCCATCCATAGTTCATCAGGTACTCTGTTTATCAGATCTAGTTCCTTCCACTGTATAATCAGAAGGGATTTAAGTCATACCTGAATGGTGTAGTGGTTTTCCCTACATTCTTCAACTTAAGTCTGAATTTGGCAATAATGATTTCATGATCTGAGCCACAGTCAACTCCCGGTCTTTTTTTGCTGACTGTATAGAGCTTCTCCATCTTTGGTTGCAAAGTATATAATCAGTCTGATTTTGGTATTGACAATCTGGTGATGTCCATGTGTAGAGTCTTCTCTTGTGTTGTTGGAAGAGGGTGTTTGCTATGACCAGTGCGTTCTCTTGTCAAAACTCTATTAGCCTTTGCCCTACTTCATTCCATACTCCAAGGCCAAATTTGCCTGTTACTCCAGGTGTTTCTTGACTTCCTACTTTTGCATTCCCTTCCCCTATAATGAAAAGGACATCTTTTTGGGGTGTTAGTTCTAGAAGCCCTTGTAGGTCTTCATAAAACTGTTCAACTGCAGCTTCTTCAGCATTACAGGTCAGGGCATAGACTTGGGTTACCGTGATACTGAATATTTTGCCTTGTAAAAGAACAGAGATCATTCTGTCATTTTTGAGATTGCATCCAAGTACCGAATTCTGGACTCTTTTGTTGACTCTGATGGCTACTCCATTTCTTCTAAAGGATTCTTGCCCACAGTAGTAGATATAAAGGTCATCTGAGTCAAATTCACCCATTCCAGTTCATTTTAGTTGGCTGATTCCTAAAATGTCGATGTTCACTCTTGCGATCTCCTGTTTGACCACTTCCAATTTACCTTTACTCATGCAACTAACATTCCAGGTTTCTATGCACTATTGGTCTTTACAGCATCAGACTTTGCTTCTGTCACCAGTCATGTCCACAACTGGGTGTTGTTTTTGCTTTGCCTCCATCTCTTCATTCTTTCCGGAGTTATTTTTCCACTGACCTCCAGTAGCATATTGGGCACCTACCAACCTGGGGAGTTCATCTTTCAGGATCCTATCTTTTTGCCTTTTTATACTGTTCATGGGTTTCTCAAGGCAAGAATACTGAAGTCGTTTGCTATTCCCTTCTCCAGTAAATGGGTGTGGGAGTCTGTCAAAAGCTTTCCTACATCTATAGAAATGATTATATGTTTTTTATTCTTCAGTTTGTTCATGTGGTGTATCACATTTATCCTTGCATCCCTGGGATAAATCATACACTTAATCATGGTGTATGATACTTTTAATGTGCTGTTGGATTTGGCTTGCTAGTATTTGTTAAGGATTTTGTATCTATGTTTGTGAATGATATTGGCCTGTAATTTTCTAAAATAGTGCAGATTCAATGCAATCCCTATCAAATTACCAGTAATATTTTTCACAGAACTTAAACAAACTTTTTACAATATGCTACAGAAACACAGAAGACTTTAAGTAGCCAAAACAATCTTAAGAAAAATATCACTGGAGGAATCAGGTTCCCTGACTCTAGGCTATACTACAAAGGTACAACAATCAAAACAGTATGTCACTGGCACAAAAACCAGAAATATAGATCAATGGAACAGAAAAGAAAGGCCATCGATAGATTCACTTACCTATGGTCACCTTATCTATGAAAAGAAGGCAAGACTACACAATGAAGTAAAGAAAGTCTCTTCACTAAGTGGTATTGGGAAAACTGGAAAGCTACATGTAAAAGAACAAAATTAGAACATTCTCTGTTACCATACACATAAATAAACCCAAAATGGATGAAAGACTTAAATGTAAGACAAGATACTATAAAACCCTTAGAGGTAAACATAGACAGAACACTCTCTGACACAAATTATGAGACTGACGCGCTACCTACTGCGCTAACGAGGCACCTTCTGACACAAATTAGAGCAAGATATTTTTTGACCCACTTCCTAGGGTAATGAAAATAAAAAGAAAAATAAATGGGACCTAATTAAACATGAAATTTTTTGCACAGCAAAGAAAACCATAAACAAAATGAAAAGACAACCTACAGAATGGGAGAGAATATTTTCAAAAACAACTAAAAAGTAATTAATCTCCAAAATATACAAACAGCTCATGTAACTCAATAAAAAAAAAAACACAAATAACCCAATCAAAAATGGGCAGATCTAAATAGATATATATCCTAAGAAGAGAGACAGATGGCCAGAAATCACATGAAAAGATGCTCTTATCACTAATTATTGTTGTGGCTGTTCAGTCACCCAGTCGTGTCTGACTCTTTGCAACCCCAAGGACTGCAGCACTCCAGTGTTCTCTGTCCCTCACCATATCCTAAAGTTTGCCGAAGTTCATGTCCATTGCATTGGTGATGCCATCCAACCATCTCATCCTCTGATGCCCTCTTCTCCTTTCTGCCCTCAATCTTTCCCAGCATCATGGACTTTTCCAATGAGTCAGTTGTTCACATCAGATGACCAAAATACTAGAGTTTCAGCTTCAGTAATTATTAGAGAAATGCAAATCAAAACTACAATGACGTATCACCCCACAGCAATCAAAATGGCCATCATCAAAAAATCCACAAACAATAAATGCTGGAGTGGGTGTGGATAAAAGGGAACCTTCCTAAACTGTTGGTGGGAATATAAATTGGTACAGGCACTGTGGAAAATGGTATGGATGGTCCTCAAAAAACTAAAAATAGAGCAACCATATGATTTTGCAATCCCATTCCTGGGCATATATCTGGAGAAGACAATAATTTAAAATGATGCATACAACCCAGTGTTCATTGTAGAACTATTTACAATAGCCAGGGCATGGGAGCAACCTAAGTGTCCTTCGATGGATGAATGGATAAAGAAAATGTAGTATGTTTACAGTGGAACATTACTCAGCCATATAAAGGGATGAAAAAATGCAATTTTTAGTGACATGGATGGACCTAGAGATTGTCATACTTAGTGAAGTAAGTCATGGACAAATATCACATGATATTGCTTATATGTGGAATCTAAGAAAAGTGGTAGAAATGCCCTTATTTATAAAACAGAAATAAAGTCACAGATGTAGTAAACACACTAATTATTACCAAGGTGGGAAGGAGAGAGGGATAACTTGGAAGATTGGGATTGACACATACACACTGCTATCTATATCTATATATAAAATAGATAACTAATAAGGATCTACTGTATATCACAGGGAACTCTGCTCAATACTCTGTAATGACCCATATGGGAATGTAACCTAAAAAAGAGTGGAAATAACTGATTCAGTTTGTTATACAGTAGCAACTAACACAACATTGTACTCAAATGAAAATTAATTTAAAATATATATATAAGTGTTCAAGGATCAATTGTATTTCTACAAAATATCATAAATCCCTGGGTATAAAAAGTAAAACTCCAAATAAAAAGTGAATGAAAATGTGATATTTCAATCATTAAATTAAATATTTAATTGTAAACCTAAGAGACTATATACAAAATTGCATGTTAAAAACTACAGAATACTGAAGAGATAAATCTAAAAGGAGGATCAAAAGAGATGGAGAAATACTGTGTTCATCTATTAGAAGAGCCAACATAATGAAGATGTCAGTTCTCTACAAACTGATGTAAAGTTTTAATTCATTATTATCTAAATTCCAGCAAGAATTTTTATATTTATAGACCACATTATTCTAAATCTATATGAAAGACAAATGATCTAGAATATGAAAACAATATTGAAAAAGAAAAGTGGAAGGAACTGGTCTATGTGATTTCAAGATCTACTATATAGCTACAGTCATCAAGACTATGTGATATTGATAGAGAGACAGATATATAGATCAACAGGACAGAAAACTCAGAAACAGCCCCACATAAATAGGTCCTACTTATTTTTTTTTTTTACAAAAATGTAAAAGCAAGTTAATGGAGGAAAGATAGCCTTTTCAACAAATGGCACTGGGATAGTGGAACATCCTTAAGCAAAATAATGAGCCTTGAAATAAGTCTCACAACTTATATAATAAAATTAAGTCAAAATTGATCAAGGACTTAAATGTAAAACAAAAACATTTGAAAAAAAAGCATTAGGGAAAATCTTCAAAATCTAGGGCTACGCAAAGAGTTCTTAGACTTGACACCAAAAGCCCAATCCATAAAAGGAAAAATGTATAAATTGGACTTTATCAAAATTAGACATTTTGCTCTGTGAAGTACCTTGTTAAAAGGACAAAAAGTCAATTTATTCCACAGAGTGGGAGAAAATATGGACAAACCACATATCTGGAAAAGAAATAGTATCAGCTCAAATCAAACAAAAATTATAGTATCTAGGATATTTTTAGTAGTTTAAATAGTATTTCAAAATTGTATAGTAATAAACCAAAATAATAAATTAGAAAATAGGCAAAAGACTTGAAGAGACATTTCATTGAATAAGATGTATAGATGGCTAATGAGCCCATGGAAACATATTTAATATCATTATATATTAGGAAAATATAAATTAAAACAAGAATGAAATATCACTACAAACTTATCAAAATGATTTTAAAAAATAGTGATAACACCAATTGCTGGGAAGGATGTAGAGAAACTTGTCCATTCATACATCGTTTAGAGGAGTATAAAGTGGTACAGCTACTTTGGAACAGTTGACAGTCTATTTAAAACTTAAACATGTAAATACTATATGACACAGCATTTATCTCAGATAAATGAAGACATATTTCTACATATATATAAATACCTGTTCTTGAATGTTTATATCAGTTTTATTCACAGTAAACAAAACTGGAGACAATGTAGATGATCTATGAAGGATAATGGTTAAAACAGGATTTGGTCTATCTATTCCGTGTACTCCTGCTGCTGCTGCTGCTGCTAAGTCACTTCAGTCGTATCCGACTCTGTGTGACCCCATCCCTGGGATTTTCCAGGCAAGAACACTGGAGTGGGTTGCCATTTCCTTCTCCAATGCATAAAAGTGAAAAGTGAAAGTGAAGTCGTTCAGTCACGTCCGACTCTTCGCGACTCCATGGACTGCAGCCTACCAGGCTCCTCCGTCCATGGGATTTTCCAGGCAAGAGTACTGGAGTGGGGTGCCATTACCTTCTCCCCATGTACTCCTACGCAACAATAAAATATAAATCTATAAATATGCAACCTGAATAAATCTCCAAGGTATTATGCTGAGTGAAAAAAAAGACAATCCCAAAAGATTTTATACTGTATGATTCCATTTATGTAACATTGTCAGAATGAAATAGCTGCAAAAGTGGATAGAGTTTTAATGACCGCCAGGAATTAAGGACATGAAGAAGTGGGGGCAGAAGTGGGTATTGCTATAAAAGAGCAATATGATGGATCTTTGCGGTGATAGAAATGTTCTGTGTCATGACTATATCAGTATCCTAGTTTTGGTATTTCACTATAGTCCTGCAAGAGGTTACCTTTTGGGGAAAACTGAGTAAAGAGTATATGGGATCTCTCTATATTGTTTCTTACTCCTGCAAGTGAATGTACAATTATCTCAAATTTAAAAGTTTAGTTTTTTTTTTTTTTTTTTTTTTTAGTGGGAAACAAAAGAAAGCCGGGAAACAAAACAAAGATGCTTGGGTTTATCTTTTAAGAAATGAAATCTGAAGTATTTTGCTCTGGGAACCAAGGTTAGATTTTAGATACGACAAGCCAGGCTTTTCTGTACATGCCTGATATAAAATGTTTGATCTGTTTCTTTTCTTCAGGGCTAATGAGTACATGTCCAGAAAACTTGAACAATGGAATTCAAAAGGAATGAGTGAGAGATTACTAATACGAAAAATCATTTTTTGCTTGTTTGTACAAGGTTGAAGACCTCATTTTTTAATCATTAGGTAGTTTGGAATCCATACAATTCACAAAAATGATGAGTAATTTTATTTTTATTTAGACAATGTTGAAAACATTCTAAAAATCATAAAGAAATAAACTAATTGTGAGCTATAGCTTGATATTAAAATGATCGTAGATAACCCCACTCCAGTACTCCTACCTGGAAAATCCCGGACACGACTGAAGCGACTTAGCAACAGCAGCAAATTTCCTTTTGTCTGAGACTTAGCTCCTTGTGCTGTGTTTAGTCGCTCAGTCATGTCCAAATCTTTGCAGCCCTATGGACTGTAGCCTGCCAGGCTCTTCTGTCCATGGAGATTCTCCAGGCAAGAATACTGGAGTGGGTTGCCATGTCCTCCTCCAGGGGATCTTCCCAACCCAGGGATTGAACCCAGGTCTCTTACATTGTAGGCAGATTCTTTACTGTCTGAGCCACCAGGGAAGCCCAAGCATACTGGAGTGGGTAGCCTATCCCTTCTCCAGGAGGTCTTCCCCACCCAGGAATTGAACTGGGGTCTCCTGCATTGCAGGCAGATTCTTTACCAGCTGAGCTACCTTAGCTCCTTGGGTTACAACTATTCAGCACATGGGTCAACATATGAAAATCCATTCTGCTTCATGGCTTAAACTACCTCATCTATAGGTACAGTTAAGTAAAAGTCTAAGCTTTTTCTTTTTTTGGAGAGATGTGATAATCTAATTGTTTAAACCTATTAATGTCTTATTAATTATATATTTCTACTTTAAAAATTACCTCAAAACGTACTGGTTTAAAAAAAACATAGGACTTCTCTGGTGATCCAGTGGTTAAGAGTCCACCTGCTAATGTAGGGGATCTGAGTTCAGTCTTCGGTCGGAAAGATTCCACATCCCAAGGGGCAACTAAGTCCTTGTGTCACAATTACTGAACCATGCTTTGGAGACCAGGAGCTGTAACTATTGAGCCCATGCGCCCCCTAGAGCCTGTGCTCTGCACCAAGAGAAGCCACTGCAGTGAGAAGCTCACACACCACAAGGAAGAGTAGCACCCTCTTGCTGCAAATAGACAAAACCTGCATATAGCAACGGAGACCCAGCACAGCCAACAAATAAATAAATAAAATAACAAACATTTATTATTTCACAGTTTTTGTTGTTCAGGAGTTTGGGAGTGGCTTAATTGGGTGGTTCTGTCTCATCATCTCTTAAGAATCAGACTCTCAAGATATCAGCTGAGGTTGCAGTCATTAGAAATCTTGACTGAGGCTTTAGGATCCACTTCAAGATTGTTCACTCACGCAGCTATTAGAAGTTCTCACTTCCTTATCGTGGTAGTACTTTTCATAAGCTGCTTGAGTGTCTTCACAACATGGCAGCTAACTTTCTCCACAGTTAGCAGTCTGAGAGTGAATGAGAAAGAAGCCATAGTGTCTTTTATAATCTAGTCTCCAGGGTCACACACCACTGCTTCTGTCTTATTCTATTTGTTAGAAATGAGACATCAAAGTCGGTCCATACTCCAACTCCAGTGGAGAAGGATTAGGCTCCACCTCTTCAAGGCAGTAGTTTCACAGAATTTGAGGATATTTTTTTAAAAGCTGTGGCCAACTCCAGTTTATTCTGGGTATCTTGGCTTGCACAGAGTTGGTAAAAATCACATGAGTCGTACATTAAATAAGGTACCAGTTGCACAGAATGTGCACCATACACCACAAAGCTCAGTGAGAGCAGAAAACATAATGACTCAAAACCTGGGATTTTAAAACTTCTGAAAGTTCTGCCTAAGGTGTGATATTACCTTGCAAAAAGATAGCGTGCTGACAGGGGCTTCCTAGATGAAATCTCTGCTTATAAACAAGAGAGATCTATGGGTATCCTTGGAAGAATTTTTGATATGCATTCAGGAAAAACAATTGCATTGTCTACAGGTTGATAGTGAGATTGAAATTAACATTTGAAGTAGCCAACATTTCACTAGTATATTAGCCATACTAGTGAAATTGGGCTCAAGACAAGGTAAATAAACAAGAACTCAAATGGATAATTTTTCCATTTTAAATGAAAAATATAATAATTCAGTATTACATTAAGAAATATTCATTGTGAAAACTCAGACATTATATATGGATCTTGTAAGAAGTTCAGAAGTTGACCATTACCCCAATCCTGTTTATTTTTTCCGAAAGAAGTCCATGGTTACCAGTTTCATGTGTATTGTTTCTCAGATTTTAGTGTATATATGACTCACCTGGGAATTTTGTTAAAATGTAGATACTAATTCAGTAGATTTGGGACTAGTCTAATACTCTGCATTTCTGTTTTTTCCTCCACCTTATTGAGGAATAATTGACAAATATAATTGTATGTATTTGAAGTACAACAGGCTTTCCAGGTAGCGCTACAGGTAAAGAACCCTCTTGCGGATGCTGGAGACTGAAGAGACGCAGGCTCGATCCTTGGGTCAGGAAGATCCGCTGGCGGAGGGCATGGCAACCCACCCCAGTATTCTTGCCTGGAGAATCCCATGGACAGAGGAGCCTGGCAGGCTACAGTCCATAAAGTCGCAAAGAGTCGGACATGGCTGAAGTGACTTAGCACACAAAATGTACAACATGATGATTTGATATACATATACACTGTGAAATGATTACCAAGATAAAGATAATTAACACATTCATCACCTTGTATAGTTAACTTTTTTGTGTGTATATGATGAAATGCTTAAGTTCTACTCTAAGCATATTTCAAGTATACAATACCATATTATTAACTATAGACACCATGCTGTACATTAAGAGAGCTTACTCATCTTATGACTGAAAGTTTATACCCATTGATCTATCTTTCAGCCCCTGTAGACCAGTATTCTATATTCTCTTTTTCTATGAAAACACCTGTTTATTTTTCAATTTCCACATATTTATGATACCGTATAATATTTGTCTTTCTCTTTTTTTGAAGCATTTTTTTCTTTTTTAAAAAATGTATTTATTTTAATTGAAAGCTAACTACTTTACAATATTGTAGTGGTTTTTGCCATACATTTGCATGAATCAGCCATGGGTGTACATGTGTTCACCATCCTGAACCCCCACCCACCTCCCCGCTCATCCCATTCCTCTGGGTCATCCCAGTGCACCAGCCCCGAGCACCCTGTCTCATGCATCGAACCTGAACTGGTGATCTGTTTCACATATGATAATATACATGTTTCAATGCTATTCTCTCAGATCATCCCACTCTCGCCTTCTCCCACAGAGTCCAAAAGACTGTTCTTTACATCTGTGTCTCTTTTGCTGTCTTGCATATAGGGTCATCATTACCATCTTTCTAAATTCCACATATATGTGTTAGTATATTGTATTGGTGTTTTTCTTTCTGACTTACTTCACTCTGTATAATAGGCTCCAGTTTCATCCACCTCATTATAACTGATTCAAATGTATTCTTTTCAATGGCTGAGCAATATTCCATTGTGTATATGTACCATATCTTTCTTATCCATTTGTCTTCTGATGGGCATCTAGGTTTCTTCCATGTCCTGGCTATTATAAACAGTGCTGCGATGAACATTGGGGTACACGTGTCTCTTTCAATTTTGGTTTCCTAGGTGTGTATGCCCAGCAGTGGGATTGCTGGGTCATATGGCAGTTCTATTTCCAGTTTTTTAAGGAATCTCCACACTGTTCTCCATAGTGGCTGTACTAGTTTGCATTCCTAACAACAATGTAAGAGGGTTTTTCTTTTTTCTTTTCTTCACACCCTCTCCAGTGTTTATCGTTTGTAGACTTTTGGATAACAGCCATTCTGACCAGTGTGAGATGGTACCTCATTGTGGTTTTGATTTATATTTATCTGATAATGAGTGATGTTGAGCATCTTTTCATGTGTTTGTTAGCCATCTGTATGTCTTCTTTGGAGAAATGTCTGTTTAGTTCTTTAGCCCATTTGTTGATTAGGTCGTTTATTTTTCTGGAATTGAGCTGCAGGAGTTGCTTGTATATTTTTGAGATTAATTCTTAGTCAGGTGCTTCAGTTGCTATTATTTTCTCCCATTCTGAATGCTGTCTTTTCACCTTGCTTATAGTCTTTCTCTATCTGGCTTATTTTATTTAGCATAATGCCCTCTAGGTTCATCCATGCCGTTCTAAATGACAAGATTTCCTTCTTTTTTATGGCTAACATATAGGTTATACATGCTGCTGCTGTGAATCCTCAGTCATGCCTGACTCTTTGCAACCCTATTGACTGTAGCCCACCAGGCTCCTCTGTCCATGGGTTTCTCTAGGCAAGGATACTGGAGTGGGCTGCCATTTCCTTCTCCAGGGGATCTTCCCTACTCAGGGATTGAAGCGAGGTCTTCTGCATGGCAGGTGGATTCTTTACCATTGGGACCACCAGGGAAGACCGTTGTTCACTTTAAAGCCCCATGGGACTTCCCTGGTGGCCCTAGTGGTAAAGAACCCTCCTACCAATGCAGGAGACATAGGTTCAATCCCTGGGTTCGACTATAGAGTCACAAAGAATTGAATATGATTGAAGCAACTTAGTATATATATATATGTGTGTGTGTGTGTGTGTGTGTGTGTGTGTGTGTATGTATTAATATATTTAGTCATTTTATTTACTTTATCTACCTACCTACCTATTTACTTACTTATATCACATTTTATCTGGAGTGGATTACTCTCTGAATTCTTAGTCCATGTAGCTTTCTGGCAGAAGAGTGGGTCTTATGTATTATTATCTCATTAATTGTTTACATAGGCTAATAGTATTATACTCTAAGGTCTCCTTAGTCAAGCAAGTTATAATCTTATTAATTGGACTTACACCTGTTTTAGTAGACTCTAGAAAATCCCTTTTCTTGCTTGATGAAGGTAAGTGGCTTAGTTTTAAGCTACTAAAACATAATAGATCCCCACTCTACCTTTAGGATGATGATGATGACTTAAATCTTTTAGTAAATCATTAAAAACTGAACTCTACTAGATGCTGGAAGCAAAGTAAGGCATACCTCTTGAGTCCAAGATAGTATAGCTCTGATTAAGGCAGATATTTATAATATCATGACAAGGATGGAAGAGAAAACACAAAATTGGAGACCAAATAATCCAAGACAACTCAAAAGAAAATAACAGCTTTATAAACAATTTTTGGAAAATTATATAGAACACTTACACTTCCCACAGTGGATAGTAGACAGATAGAGCTTGTTATACCAAGATATAAGGCTGGCTCAAAATATAATTAGGTTCAAGGAGAATTTAAATTCCTAAATGATAGACTTATTATAAATTAAGGACAGATAGAAATATATATGGATGGCTTTAACTTTTTGAGGTTGACATCATGGATAGCATCATCATGTCACAACCACTTATCTTGATGCTCTTATCAAGAATAGTGTGTGTGTGTGTGTGTGTGTGTCTCTGTGTGTCTGTGTGCAGTAGCAGTAATAAAGGTGAAAGCAAATCCTGCAAGGCCTATAAATGAGCAGGAATTTGCAAGTGTTGAAAAATGTAAAATTGTTTTTCACAGTTAAGGATACTAATGGAAAGTTGATAAGATCTGCTGGAGGAGGAAATGGCAACCTGCTCCAGTATTCTTGCCTGGAGAATCTTATGGACAGAGGAGCCTGGTAGGTTACAGTTCATGGGGTCACAAAGCACAACTCATGACTCATGGACATGACTGAGCACATACAGCAGCAGCAGGTATAACCTTTGTGTGATCCATGAATCTGAGGCAAGTCAGATGTAGAATAAGCAACATTTTTAATACTGATTAGAACAGAGAATGTGCCTCTTGGGAGTTAAATCCAGGATTGCTTGTTTGAGAGACAGAGGAATTGGTGATATCCTTTGTAAGATTTTTCAAATATGTACCCTGTGAAAAGAGAGGAAAAAACTAAAGACGTCATGAGAAAAGGTATTGCCAAAAAAGCCAATAGAAACCAAGATACCACTTATTGACAGAGACCCCAAAGAGTAATGGTTTAGGTTTTATGGTTTCCACCTTTCAGGGAGACAAAACAAAACAAAACAAAAAATGAAATAACCATTGGACAGTCTTTGAAGACATATATCCTTTTCTTAGTCATTTTGGGTCTCCCAGAGCACTTGATGAAGTGCTTTGTATGAAACAGGTACTTAATATCCTTTTTCCTTTTGTCTTCTGTTGAATAATAATAAAAAAATAGATTGACATTTGAAGACTTGCTACTAAGGTATGGTGATTATTTTTCTCCCAGCTGTCTTCTCTCCACCCCCCAAAAAAGTAACAGATATGGGGACACATAAGTGCACAGGTCACTTGCTACTTTCTTCTCTCTTTACCGTCTCCCTTCAACAGCAACAATAAGTGAAAAAATGAAGACAAAAAAATTAAAGACATATGTCATTCTCCAAGTATTTCAACTCAGACAGTAATCTGATAATTACAATGATGAGGAAAAGCTTCTGACACATGTGCCATGTTGATACCAATGATCTAAATCCTTAATCAACGAAATATAGTTGTCTGAAGAAGTAATATCAGAAAAGAATGATCTCATTGCTATATATTCTACTGTTTGATTCATGTTTTTTTCAGAGACCTAGGTTTATTTCTGGTAAATGGATTATCTCCATCAAATATGTATCCTATTTTGTACCCTGACATTGAAGTAATACAGATAGTTGGGAAATAGGATCAGTCTATTTACAACATTGTACAGCCAAATATGTCCATTGGAACATAAGAGCAACACAGCCTGGAAAGTATAATGAAGTCCAACAAGTCAAAAGTCACAAAGTAATTAGCAACAAAGAAGATAATTTCAAAATTAGAAGAAAATGCTTATTTTGTAATTAAAGAAATTATGTATGTAAACTGAACAGGATAGGTTGGAATGAGATGGGATAGAATATAATATGGCAGGTCAGATGGGATGTCCCACAAGTTTTAACTATGACAGACCAAATATTGGTGCTTGGTGATAGGCTCCTGGCTTAGAGCCCACAATACATGTTTGTCTTCAGTACAGAAAAGTGATACTTGGACACTTGTTAGGAACAGAATCTCTGGCTCAATAGATCAGGGGTATGACATAATGTTACTTTCCTTATGTTGTGCTTGCAGCAGTAGGAAGCATGCAAATAAAATTCAAATGAAAGGAAGTCAGCCTATATGGCTTTAAAATAAAAAGCTTCACTCTCAAAGCAACATGAGAGTTTTCCATCATGTCAGAAATTGCTTTAATCTACATTTCCTTGGGGCTTCTGTTCACCCTCTACTCCAGTGATTGTCTATCTAGACTTTTGGTGGGTAGGATAGGAAGTAGGAATTCAAATAAAAAGTGACCTGTACCTAGGTCTCATGAACTGTCCAAATTGATTTTCTTTCAAATTCTGATGACAGTAAAACAAGTTGGTTTGTTTCTGAGAGCCACAGTAGCACATTCTGAATAGAAAATAATATTCTAAAGTGGAAAGTCAATAAATACCAGAAACATGGCCTTGGGGTTTGGTATTGAAATGAATCTTATTTGCAGAAGAACAAACAAAATAAAAAGCCAAAATAAGAAGCCTTCAGTCTGTTTGAGAATAGATATTGATACACAAGCAATGAAGGAAGATCAGAAAGGAAGGCTGGGCTTTTCAATTGTTTAGTAAGGAAATGTCATTACTCAAAATAGTTGAAAATTACCTTTTAAAATAGTTTCTAAGGCAAACTGCTTATCAGTTTCTCCTTGAATTAATATAGATGTATTCCACGTTAATACTGGATGTTGAATATGCACATGTACATGCTCAGTTACTCAGTTGTGTCTGACTCTTTGTGACCCCATGGACTGTAGCCCGCCAGGCTCCTCTGTCCATGGGATTTCCCAGGCAAGAGCACTGGAGTGGGTTGCCATTTCCTCCTCCAGGGTATCTTCCCCACTCAGGAATTGAACCCCTGTCTCCTGTGTCTCCTGTACTGCAGACAGATTCTTTACTGCTGAGCCCCTGGGGAAGCCCTATTGAATATAAACTCCATGTAAAATATCAAAGAAAAAGTCCTCTTCATTCCAGGTTTAAATCTTCATGTCTCAAAGCTAAGGGAAGATTACAGGAGGTAAAAGAAAAGTGGAATTTGAGCCTGTGAATTGTTGACCTAGAGAATTGTTGACCTAAAAGAATAATTCTTGCTTTCCCATTTGGGTAGGGGAGAGGGAGACCAAATTTCTGTTTTCCACTGACCTCTAGAGATATAGACAAGAGTTCACAAAACCCTTTTGAAGTGAAAAGTTCAAAAGATTTGAGCATCCAGCTTCAGCCATCACCTCAAAGGTCAAAGGATTACTGACACATAGCCAAGGCACTGGAATCTCTAGGACTTGCTTTCCACATTTCTGTGGCTTCTTTTTCATCCCTGGATCTTGTTGGGCACATATGAAGGATATTAATTGTAGCCCTCCAATCCTCTCACATAAGGACTGTGTGTCTATGTGTGTGTGTATACACAGATATTATATACACATATTATGGGAATTAAAAAATAAGATCCCGAAATTTATAAAGGAGATTGCTATTCAGCCTCCTGACTCATTTCCTGAAATATATGCACATGCAAACACATATACACTACAATGTGTTGGATGGCCTTGTTCTATTCAAATAAAACATTTAATCTCAGAGAAAAGTCATTATTTACCTTGAAAAATTCTGAAGACATAACCTCAAGATAAATTTTACATGGATAATACTTATTTGAAGGTGAGGAAGGGATAATATTTTTTTTTTATTTTTTTATTTTTTTTTTAAATATTATTTTATTAGTTGGAGGCCAATCACTTTACAACATTTCAGTGGGTTTTGTCATACATTGACATGAATCAGCCATATATAGGGATAATATTTTTAAAAATTTTTAAATTGCTCTACTTTTGGGGACAGATAATAGCATGTCTACCTCATTAAAAGATAGCCAACAGGAATTTGCTGTATGGCTCAGGAAACTCAAACAGGGGCTCTGCATCAACCTAGAGGGGTGGGATGGGGAGGAAGATGGGAGGGAGTTTCAAAAGGGAAGGGATATATGTATACCTATGGCTGATTCATGTTGAGGTTTGACAAAAAATAGCAAAATTCTGTGACGTGATTATCCTTTATAAAACTTTTAAAAAAATTCTTAGTGAAAAGGAAGGAAGGATAGATGGAAGGAACGAAGGAAGGAATGAAAGGAGGGAGGAAAAGAAAATGACACATACATAGCTGGAGATGCATAAAATATCATTTTTATATCAGATACGGAGTGAATCTCTGCCTAGATTCAAAAACTCATTGAGTTTCAAAAATGTTCTGCTTTATACTACATCTTTGATATGTCATTATTTTGCCAAACATTGGGTAGAGGCTCTGCTTTTGAGTATGACAAATTATTTCTATTATTCTATTGTTTTCACCTTCTCATGTACTTTTTAAATTCCAGGCATAAGAAAAAAAGAGGAAATCCAAATTGTTCAAGAAAACTAAAATCCAAAAGGATGGTTTTTTCTTGGGACCCAAAGGTATTATTTCCCTATTCCAGTACTACATGGTACTACTCAGTTCAGCACCATGTTGGTAATGATTCTTTTGGTTGACTTTTGCTTTTATTTTGTTTACTGAGCTTTATTATATTGCCCTCTATAACTGTGCATTTATTGTTGTCTTCCCATCGAGATTTTCAGTATTGGTAAAATTTCCCCTTTTCTTTGTGATCATAGATCACAGCATGAAAGAAAAAGTGAAAGTCACTCAGTAGTATCCAACTCTCTGCGACCCCATACAGTCCATGGAAATCTCCAGGCCAGAATACTGGAGTAGGTAGCCTTCCCCTTCTCCAGGAGATCTTCCCAACCCAGGGATCAAACCTAGGTCTTCTGCAATGCAGGAGGACTCTTTACCAACTGAGCTATCAGGGAAGCCCAGATCACAGCATAGTATTGGGTATACACTGGATTTCCAATAAATATTTGTTAATGAAGTTATAGTCCACAATTGGTGCCACAGGATACAACTTCACTAAATCTTTACCATCCTATCCTTTGCTTCCTTCCTTCCTCCCGCTTTTCCTTTCCTTTCTTAGAGCACTGTGTTTATTGTGGGCCTACCATGTATTTTACATTATAATGGCATAAAATTGTATAAATCACAGTTTTTCCCTTTCAATGAACTTACAGTTTTATCAGGAAATAATATTTTCCAGTAGTCATGTACGGATGTGAGAGTTGGCCCATAAAGAAGGCTGAATGCTGAAGAATTGATGCTTTTGAATTGTGATACTGGAGAAAACTATTGAGAGCCCTTTGGACTGCAAGGAGTTCAAACTGGTCAATCCTACAGTAATTTAACCCTGAATATTCATTGGAAGGACTGATGCTGAGGTTGAAATTCCAATACTTTGACCACCTGATGCGAAGAGCTGACTCACTGGAAAAGACCCTGATGCTGGGAAAGATTGAAGATGGGAGGAGAAGAGGGTGGCAAAAAATGAAATGGTTGAATAGCATCACTGATTCAATGATCATGGATTTGAGCAAATTCCGTGAGATAATAAAGGTGGGGAAGCCTGGCATGCTGCAGTTTATGTGGTTGGGAAAAGACACGACTTAGCAACTGAACAACAACAATATTTACAAGTGAAACTGTTAAATCAGATTTAGTTCCTTAATAAATGGTAAAGATAATTAGTGTAATTTCAGAGACAGGGGCATTACTATGGCTCAATTCATTAAAGGAGGTCCCCTAGAAGAGGCATTTTTAGAAATGAGCTCTAAACCATAATATCTACCTTGTAGTGTTTTTGTAAATACTAAGCAGGATGTTAAATTTGAAGCTTTAACACAGTGTCTTAAACATAGTTAACAATCAACAAATAGTACCTATGATAACAATGATGGTAATGGGAGAAAGATAAGGAAAAGGAGAACTATTAATATTTAGATGGAGAGGCTGGTAGTTTTTACGTGGTAAAAAGCAGCTAAGAAAATAGTAAAATTTAGGATAAGCATGGTAAGATGTAAATAGGTAAAAGAGAGGACCTATGTCAAGATTGAGGAGGACTTTGAGTATCAAGTTGATGCATTAAGACATACATTACGATAAGCAGTGAGGAAGCATTGATATTTGAAAGATTCTCATTGCAATCTATTGGATTTTGAGATCTTTTCACTAAGATTGCAAAACCATGTGCCTACATTTCCCCAACACAACCTAGTACAAAGAAAGATTCAGGCAATCAAATAAAAATTTTTATCTTTTTATCTAAAGTTGACTATTAAGTGGATTGACAGTTTCTCTAACTCTAGCCTCTTATCCCATCCTAGAATGATTGAACTAAATTATTTTTTTTGAAGTGGAAACAGCAGACATGGCTCCAAAGACATATACTCATTGATGGCCAAGCAAAAAGATAGTGGATTATCCTGATTATTATTGTATGAGATTATATTCTTTAATATTGCATCAGATACTGAAATTATAAAAACAATAATTAGCTATTAATTTGACCTCAAACACTCAATGTGTTAAATGATGTGCAAAGCCAGCACCTGCTTTTCAGAGCTCTTCTCAAGAGAGTGAACACACAAGTCTGATCTCTATGTCTGTATCTCTGTTGCTGTCCTACAAATAGGTTCATCAGTACCATCTTTCTAGATTCTATACATACATAATAATATATGATATTCATTTGTCTCTTTCTGACTTAATTCAGTCTGTATAGTAGGCTCTAGGTTCATCCATTTCATTAGGACAGACTCAAATGTGTCCTTTTGATGGCTGAGTAATATTCCATTATATATGTACCACAACTTCTTTATCCATTCATCTGTCGATGGACATCTAGGTTACTGCCATGTCCTAGCTATTGTAAATAGTGCTGTGAGGGGGTGGGATGGAGTGGGAGGTGAGAGGGAGGTTCAAGAGGGAATGGGCATATGTATACCTATGGCTGATTCATGTTGATGTACAGCAGAAACCAACACAACATTGTAAAGCAATAATCCTCCACTTAAAAATAAATTTAAAAAATAGCACAAGAGAAAAAAAAAGACAGTGAACACACAAGTAAAAAATCAGAGAATTAGCAAAACTAGAAAAGAAATTTAAAAAAGAGAGGAAGGGCAGTGAGGCAGAGTCATACTTTTCAATAATCCAAAAGAGTATAAAAATTACATAATAAACTATGTTAACTGGGAATAACTGAGAAATTGTAACTTCATAAACAGAAAATATAATGCAAAAGCACATTGTAAAACCAACACCTTAGGGGACACGGTGCAAAAAATTAAAAAAGATACAGACTTCATAGAATCATAGAACTTAAGAAAAACCTTGAAATATCATTTTTTCCATTCCCCTGATCTTCAAGTAAAACTTTACCTCAATAATCCCAGACAAGAGAGAACTATGCTGCTTGAAATCAAAATGTAAAAGAACCCAGAGGTAGTTCCATGACCTCCGCAGTAATGTATTCTGTTTGACAGCCTTCACTGCCAGTAAATTCTTTCTCATGCTATAGTGTCATATCCTTTGGCTCCACCCTCACTGCAGATGGAAAGCATCTGGTCCTAATGACTGCCCTTCAGATCCTAGAAGATAATTACTAAATCACCTCTTAGCCAGCTTTTCTATGAGCTGAACAATCTCAATTCCCCTTGGTTTTCTTCTTCAGTTTATTTTCCTGCTGTTTATTATCTATGCTCTGGATGGCTTTATAATAAGAAAAACAATCTTGCTGTCGTTCATGCCAAATAATCATACAATTAAAGCTCTAACTTTGAAAAATAAAAAAAGAGCATATATCCGCCTCTGCTCCTAAGGACAAGAATATTTTAAAAATTAGCCTCTTTTCCTTTTCTCGACGACAAATGCCAGTGGAAAATCTTACTTAATCTAAAAAACAGTATTTCTCTAAGGCGTTGAACTGTGCAGAAACATTATTTCTGCTGTGGACAGATATCAACCTTTCCTCCCCAATCGCACTGTCTTCATGGGTAAATTGTGTAGTTACATAAAAGGAAAAATTACTCAAAGTGTCACAGACATAAGGAGTTTTACTAACTCACATAGCCTCAGGCAAGGGTTATGCTCCTGAACTCTGAACCCACCTTTCTTATTTTTCCTTAGTAACCCCATAGAGCTAATGAAAGAGGAAAAATTCTTCAGACCTTCAAATGATAAAATAATACTTTCCCAAAACCTAAGGGAAAAGTACTGTCAGAGGGTTGATAAAGTCATAACGAATTTTAAAAGCATTTGACCCGTAAAATATAGTAATACAACTATGAACTGCTACCTCACACCTGCAATTCACATGGAAGTTTTAGAAATTGTTTCTAAGGCAATATAATTTACCAACCTAATCATATATTATGCCATTTTAAAATCTTGGTGGTTTGTCTCTTTACTTGGAAGCTGGGCCCCTGAGCCCCTGCTAGAATTTAGGGATGATACATACTAAAGAGGTTAAGATTATAACCTGATTTCAGGTGAGATTTTTGCTTTATTCTGTTATGTGGGCATAGGCAACCTTGAAAATTCATAATCTGTACCAAGTGAATGTAGAAATGTGCTGCTGTTTAGAGAAGAGGTTGGCAAGGTTGGCAAAGGTTACCCTGAATTCAGGGTAAAATGTTATTTCTTTAAAGGCAGTACAGTGTTTTTATTTTTATAAAGAGAAGATTTGGGGGAAATGTCCTATTTTTCAACAAAGAGGAGGCATTTTGTCCATGCCCCATCAGTTTGACTTAGTAAAATTTGAATTTGAGTCCCAATAACACTGGTCACAAACTAACAAAAATATATAAGGAACTCTGGCCTTATCCCCTAATGGAATAATAGCTGGAACTCAGCCACCCTGGGAGTGACAGTGCCCTCCATCACCATGAGGTACCCCTCAAAATGATACTATAAACCAGTGACTCTCAACTAGGGGGGGCGGGTTTGCCTCTAAGGGGATATTTGGCAGTCTGGAGTTGTTTTGGTTGTCACGACTGGAAGTGCTGGGGCTACTGGGATCCAGGAGATCGAGGTTGAAGATGCTGCTCAACATCCTCTAGTGTACAATATGGCCCCCCACAGCAAAGAACTACTGAGCCCAATATGTCAAAAGTGTGTGAAGTTAATAAATCCTGGCTTAGGGTGTCCCTGGGGCTCAGTAGTAAAGAATTTGCCTGCGAATGCAGGAGACATGGATTCTATCCCTGATTCTGAAAGATCCCACATGCTGCTGAGACTGTGCCCTAGAGCCCAACAAGAGAAAAGCCTGCACAGCAATGAAGACTCAGCACAGCCAAAAATAAATAATTTAAAAAAAATTATTAAAATAAAAAAAGAAAGAAATCCTGGCTTAGTCTCCTGACTTACACCACCAAGGGAGGATGGCTGTTGTTGCAGTCAGGACCCTATGTCATAGTCTGCCTTACCCAAGATGTTGCTTCTCTACCAAGGTTCTTCATGCTTGTCCCTGCTCTCTCTTCTCCTCCTCTTTTGTATTTGAAGGATGGGAAGACCTGAGAAGACTCAAGATATCTTTCTTTATCTCCATGGGAAGACAGTGCCAAGTTCTACCCCTAAAGGCCATGTACTTTCTGCTACCTGTTCTCTGATCTCTGGTCTTGTGGAAAATTACAGAAGGAGCATATGCCCTTTTCCCTATGAGATGAGAGAAATGCTCCTCTGGAGTTCACAAAGGGCCAAGCTGCACTGCCAAATTCCTTGAATACTTCCATTTCTACCCTCAGGCAGATTTCCTATATCCCCCAAGTTTGGCCTATACCTCTCTTTTTAGTTTTTGGCTACAGTTGTATGCACTCAACTCAAGTATTTGTTGGGAAGTTACCTATGTAGTGATTTAAGCCTGGCTAATATGTTCTCAAGTTCCTAATGACTGTAATTTAGTACTGGAAGCAATATGAGTCACTCTGGTTAATCAAAGACTCTGGTTAACTGAGAGTCATTCAGAGACACTATGCCAGAACCACTGATCATTTTATCAAGGAATTGGAAAGGGACCAAATAGACTAACTATGAAAACCATAGAAAGCATCATTTAATTTAATCTTTACTTGACAATTTAAATGGTTCATTAGGATCCTTTATTGCCTTACGGTCATTATTAGAATCCTCTCTCTTTGTCTCATTGCTTGACTGATGCTTGGTAGAGGAATCAGTTCAATTAAGGAATTCTGGGAAACAGAATTGGGCCTTCAGTAAATATTATTGGCATACTAATGCAAGTGGATAGAGGCCACCCCATTGTGGAAATCTATTGCCTAAATCTTGATAATTTTTTTAAAATTGGAAACAAAAAAAAGGGTGGAAAACAGAGAGCTAAAAATGAATGCTACCCTCAGTTGCGTATTGGATCTGTCAGTTGTAACTATCATCTACCAGTAACTCAGAAAAATGATACTTTTGAAATGTGAAGGCTTTAATCCTAGCTTTATTTCAATAACCTACTGACTTTTCTCACCCACCACTGCTACTAGGTGTACTGTATTCTGTTTTGCCCTAAGCCTAGGGCTTCCCTGGTGGCTCAGACAGTAAAGAATACATATGCAATGCAGGAGACATGGGAGATGCAGGTTCAATTCCTGGGTCAGGAAAATCCCCTGGAGTAGGGCATGGCAACCCACTCATTTTTAACTTGGAAAATATCCTGGACAGAGAAGCCTGGCAGGCTGCAGTCCACAGGGTCACAGAGTCAGACACCCCTGAGCAACTAACACTTTGGGCTTTCCAGGTGGTAAAGAACTTGCCTGCCAATGCAGGAGTCATGAGACATGGGTTTGATCCCTGGGTTGGGAAGATCCCCTAGAGGAGGGTATGGTAACCCATTCCAATATTCTTGTCTGGAGAATCCCACAGTCAGAGGAGCCTGGTGGGCTACAGTCTTTGGGGTTGCAAAGAGTCAGGCCTGAAGCAACTGAGCCTGAAGCACTGAGCCTGAAGCACTGAGACCATGCATACTTGGGGATTCATTGCACTGTAAGCCTCACCCTGTTATGTTTTCCTTGACCCTTTCCCAGAATTCACAAGAGTTCTCCACATTTAGGCAAGTACAGGAACTTGGTAATCAGCTTGCCCATGCCTTTTGCCAAAGGAATGATCACAGTTGTATTTTGTTGGCTTGAGAAACAGAATACACTAATGCCAAGGTGCCATATATGTTAAACACCTAACAGCTTTACCCTCAGTCCAGCAAATACTACAAGGTTGGAGAGACGCAATCCTGAGGGGGTCAGAATTTGCCCTTTCTCTTCCTCCTTTCTTCCTGCAGAGAGCTTTTCACTGCTTTACATATTCCCTGAAGTATCACAGACCTGGTGAAATTGTTGAGGATAGTTAAACATCCATATCTGCACATCTGATTATCAATTTACATCTTATAACTTGAATTCACTTTCTTGCTTTTCATTTCTTTTTTTAACTTTTTGTTCTTTTCTTGTTCCCTCCCAGCCTGAGGTAACCTCCATGAAGTAATCAGAACAAGTTTCCAGCATTTTAGGTCATAGACAGTTTCCACAAGCCCAGACCCTCCCATACTGGACATTTTCTACCTCTCTCCATATCTGCTAGAAAAACCCAAAGAGTACAATCCTGAGCACCAGAAAAATTTCAGATTCTCTGTTGAAGACTAGTTATTTTTTTCTTAATGAAAAATACTCTGAGAGTCCCTCATACTGCAAGGGGACCAAACCAGTCAATCCTAAAGGAAATCAACCCTGAGTATTCATTGGAAGGACTGATGCTGAGACTGAAGCTCCAAAACTTTGGACACCTGATGTGAAGAGCCAACTCATTGGAAAGGACCCTGGAAAAGATTGAAGGCAGGAGGAGAAGCGAGCAGCAGAGGATGAGATGGTTTGATAGCATCACTAAATGAACTTGAGTTTGAACAAACTCCAGGAGATAGTGAAAGACAGAGAAGCCTGTCACACTGCAGTCCATGGGGTCTCAAAGAGTTAAACATGACTTAGCGAGTAAACAACAACGATAAGAAAGCGTTGTCATTCATTTACAAAGCTGCCACATAAGATCTATCATTAGTAGGAAAGTTTTCTCATTAATATGAATGAAGGTATTCAGTGTTTACCACATGACAAGGATTCTGTGTTCATGATTCTCCCCAACAACAGTGCAAGGTAGTATTATGAGTCCTATTTCATAGATATGGCAACAGGGTCCAATAAATGGAGTGAAAAAAAGTTTATGTTCTTTTTCTTTTATACTATGCTGCTGAAGCATGAGAATGTTCATTCGGTATAGCTTGTGACCTAGCCACTTATAAAGTCAGCTGACAGAGCTGTGGGATAGGTTGGTTCAGATCCTCTGAGAAGTAGATACCATGGCAGGATGAGATATGCCAGAGCTTCAGTGGGGGAGGGAGTGACCTGAGAGGAAGAATAGAAGATAAAGAAGGCTGGGAGGGTCAATAGACTGGGATCTAGTTCTGATCCTTGTGGAGGAGGGAGGGGAGGAAGGAGGGTTAGTTAATAAGAATTTAGAATTACAGAGTAATTCTAAGAAAGTTTCAGCAAAGCCAATGGGGAATCTTTAAGCTGCAGCCATCCATCTGAGGAATTCTGCATCTCTTCGAACAGGTCTGCTGTAGTGTCCTTGCCATGCTCAGTCACTGGCTGGGGCAGCCTGAGGGAGATGTGGTTCCCAACACTGGTAGATTCAGAGCACAGGCAACTGAGGCTATCTGTCAATTACATTCCCTGAGAGGCACATTTTCACTGTTGTAATGGGAAGATTGAGTGGGCTAGATTCAGGAGTCTGTTAGAGGCCTTTGACCTAATTATGAAAGTACATTTTTACTAACTATAAAGTCCATTTTTATCCATATTTTACTAACCAAGATCTTTTGAGGGCAGGGGTTTTGTCTCACTCATTTCTGTGCCTGTCACAGGACCTGGTTAGGTACAAATTAGGTGCTTAGTGATTGATATGAAGTGAACATGACTTGGCCAGTAGCAGTCTGCCCTCTTGCAAAAGACTAAAAATGATTTGATGACCCTTTGCAAAAATGAGATGATAATATCCTTAAATGGATCTTAAAATGAATAGCCATGAAAAGCAAAGCTGACAAATACTGCTAATTATGATTACAATCATTAAGAATAAGAGCATAATTATAATTCTTTGCCTTTCCTAATCTAGCCCCTCTTCACAGGATGCAAAGCCTCAAGATTTGAATGGTTGGACAAAGCCTCACAAAATCACTGATAAACCAATGCACACAAACCTGGACGGACAACTGCAGATGCACACTCACCCTTCCAGAAATAGCTGTGGTCTAATTTCAACTTCATATGATATAGTCATGCTTTCACTCTGGAGTGCTAAGCAGCTCTGAATTCATAGAAGAACTTCCCTCACCCCAGGGTCACCATTAAAGCAAGAGAGAGAGTGTAGGAAAGCTCTTGGATACCCAGGATGAAATCAAGTCTATGTCATGGACAGGCTGGGAAGAAAAAGTGGGAGTGAGAAAGAAGTAAGGTGTCTTGGAGTGTTGAATTAAAAAGGGCAAGAGAGAGAACTAGACAGGAGAGGGAAAGGAAAAAAGAAAAGATGAACTTATGCTAGAGATTGTGACGCATCTGTGATAAGGATCCTGGGGTTGATGGAACAGGCCTAGGCTGCAGATTACCTGTGCCACTGACTGCAGACACAGGGATTCAGTTGTTCAGGCAATTAGCCTGAATAAACACCAAGTGCAGTATTAGTGGCCATGTGTTGAACACTCATGGGCCATGCTCTCTGCCAAGCACTTTATTTGAGTTATCTCAATAATTATTTTAATACAACCCTGTGAAATAGACACTAATATATTCCCATTTTCTGATGGAGAAAACTAAGCCTGCAAAGATATTAATTACCTTGTGGAATATCACACAGCCAATAAATGGCAGAGCTCAAATGGGAAACCAGTTCTGTCAGATGTATTTACCCTCTATACTGCACTACCTTCCTCACCTATCAAGACTATTTAGACAATCAAGACTATTTTTATTATGTTGTATTTGAGACTTTGGGTCCTTAGCTAAGCTTAGACATGCTCCCTCCTGTCAAAGACCACAAATTTTGTCATCCAATTAAAGAAAGTACACTCAAACTCTCAAAATAAACACACAAAAGCAATCCAGGATTCCAAAAAATGACAAAAGTGTATTGAGAGAAGGGAATCGTTATGGGAGTTTGGAGACTAGGGTGGGTCTTTCGGGCAAAGGTTCCTGAGGATGTGGCAAACTTCAGTCACACAGTCAAAGAAAGAAGAAAATGGAGCACGGTGTGATGTTTAGGAGAGAAATCTGTCATTGCTTTATGAGAATAAAGGATGTGGAACTTGCTGCAGGGCTGCCTGGAAAAGAAGTGCTAAAAACTCAGGCATTAAGCTAAGAACTTGTTTCTGAACAAGAAGTATAGTGGAAAAGCTTGCTTGAATCTATTACTGTACCATAGGAGAACACTGTCAATATGAGCCAGATAGGTCATCATCAGAAAGTGTTACTGCTGGGTGGGATCAAATCACCAGCACAAATGGCACCCTCTTGAGCAGTTTCAGCCAAGATGCCAAAGTCTGACTGGACATGAAAGGTGGCAGATGGACATTGCTGAAAAGGAGCTTGCCTTGGTGCTGACACTCTGTAAAACTTTGTCCAGCTGAGAAACTTTTTCTGGCCTGGAGTAGGTAGAATTCTGGGACCAAGAACTTGAATCCACTTTTCTGGCAAAGAAACAAAAAGCCAGAAGCATGACCGAGGGAGAGCACATATTTGAACTCTTTTTGATCAGTCTGTGGTGTTGTTTCTGTCTTTACATAGATTGGGCCTGTTTCTGTACCATACTAAAGGGACCATGCAGAAGCCTAGGGGTAGGCACCAGCCCTCTACCTCAGGTCTTTATCCTCTCACTTTTCTACTTGCCCCTTTCAATAAGATCTCCTATTTCCTGACTCTTAGACTTGAATGGCCCTATTGTCTGGCTACTAATGAGTGAGTTAGGTCTTCCTTGCTCTGATAATCTATTTATACTTATTTCCCTGGTTTATTTACATCAACTGTCTATACATTTTCAACTTTCATCTTTGTACACACCATGAACATCACAAGCATCTGCAGGTGTGGGCAAGAGACTGTCTTGCCACTTACCCAGCCCTATGGGGCCCATGCTAGTCACGTCTGATTGTTTGGAATTCTTGCCAGGATAGGAGATGGGACCTGGCATACAGGAATATTTCTCCATTGAAAAGGCAGTTAAAAAAATCCAAAAGTTTTATTTGGTGGCATGCTCAGGCGTTTAAAGACCCAAAGGGGAATTAGAGGGGACAGAGCCTTGTCAGTCAAGATGATTAATTCTAAGGTGTAAAAGGGGGTTGTGTTTCAAGCAGAGCGGGTGATGGCAGCATGCCCACAGAGGCGGTTGTGATACAGTGGAAAGAAAACTAGCCTAGGTGTCAGGAGACCTGGGTTCTCGCCAAAATCAACTACGAATAGTTATGTGAACTTGGGTCAGTCCTCTCCCTACTCCAAGCTTTTGGTTTTCTTATCTAATAAAGAAAGTACCCAATTAAATGACCTCTGGGGTCAATTCCACATCTCATCATCTAGGACTAGTTGGTTGCTTAATAGGTAAGTGAAGAGGGAAGGCATCCTTTGTGGATGCCCTGAAGGTGGACTGCCAATGAAGCAACTTTATTGCTGGAAAATAAAAAGCAATAAATTGAAAAACTGAATAATGGAGATCAGGAATCAGACATTGGTTGGGTGTGGTGGGTCTGGGGCAGGGGAGTACAGTTAGGACTAAAATTTCAAAAACAGGGTTTTAAATGAAGCTGGAATATATGTGAGTAATGGTGTTTAAGTGATGGTTTTTAAGGAACTGAAGGGGCTAAGTTGATGTTTAATGCCTTTTCTGCTATTCCACCATTACACTGTTATTCTCTTTTGTAGGGGAGGATATCTGTTAAAAAGCAAATACATTACTAGGGGAGTATGGCACATAAATCTAGAATTGATCATTTACATCTAAAAGTGAAAGTTGCTCAGTTGTGTCCAACTGTTTGCAACCCCGCGCGCGCACACACACACACACACACACACACACACACACACAAGCTTGTGGGCTCCTCAGTAAAAGGCTGCATCTTATTCATCTCTATATTCCCTACCTAGTAGACTGCCTGGCATAGAGTATGTGTTCAGTAAATGCTTGCTGAAAGTATGAGTGAACAAAGGAACTTAAGGAGTTTATTTTAAAACAAATTGTTGGATCTCATTATCTTATTAGCAAAACAAGTTTCAAAGGGCAAATTAAGGATTCATTAAATCAAGAAAATCTTTCCCAAAGGCCTCAAATCTTAAAAGTAGGATAATTTACAGAACTTGAGTTGCTAGCCTAGAGTTCTCCCATCTTAAGTATTTAGAGCTTAAGTCTAGTAACTTTGTGCTTAAATTTCATGAGTTTACCATCTATTTTCAATACTGTATTTACTCAGCCATCAATTTCATTTGTAAGGAACAGGGCATTGTTGCACTTGTCAATCAATTCCAGCCATTAACAGATTAGTTGGGAAGCACAAGAGCTACGTTTTAAGGGAGGGGAAGAAACACAAATGGTCAAACCTGTTTGGCTGTCTTATTATTATTATTATTTTTACTGAAAAAGCTTTGTGTACCTTTATGACCAATCCTTACATTATTTTTTAGAACTTTGGTAATGGTTTGCTGGTTTTAGGCAAATAGTTTGTTAGTCCACCCTAGTCTTTTTGGTCACATCTGTGCATAATGAACGTAAACACTATTAGCAGTTTAATCTAAGACAAAAATCTGGCTGATACGATCCTCTTGGATCCTCAGTTGATGTGGGTATTCTGAGCCTGTTGCAACATTATTTGTAGTTACTGCACAAGATAAAATAGACTAAAATAGCAAGAGGATTCCTTTTGTGGCTGATACAGAGAGGTAGAGGGACCTGGGGAGGTGTCTTGCAAGTAGGTCTGCGACTGCTCCATGTTGGTATGAGGCATTCCTGAGCAGCCAGGCCACTAAAAGTTTTCTGCAAATTCATGCTTTCAAGTTAGTTCTTGGCCCTAATTCAAATCCCTAACATAAATCTGAATGAATTTAGACATTAGTTATATCAGCAGTAACAAGTACTAATACCTCCTCCCACTTATTTCACAAAATGTAAGTAATTCCTATAGTCTTCAGGCAAATGTAATAAAACATAATAGATACAGATAGATAGAGATGGTTGTGGCTTTTCACAGATTCTCTTTGGAGCTTTAGCAGATATAAATGATGGTAAAGGGCAGACTCTGAGTTTGACATGACTTGAATGGCTGTAATGAGAAACCAATGACTCCACAAAATACCATGAAAAATAGAATGCCATATGGTAGATGTCACTTCTGCCAATGGGCTTCATATCATGGGTACTTTAAGCTCATGGCTTTTTTTGTGTGTGAGTCTGTGGATTTTTTCTCTTTTTTTTCTCTGTTTCTCTTTTTTTGGTGTGTATTTAGGAGAGAGAACCCAAGGGAGAGATGGGAATAAAGGACTAGGAGATTTTAGTTGGAAATATGGAGCTTGGACTGGGTTTTCTATGATAAAGATGAGCAGTGATGATTATTGGTATGAAGATAAAATGTAAAATTGAAAACCTTGTATAGGAAAAGAAAATAATTCTAGTTTTCTATGGGGGTTCACGCTTTTTAAAGACTCTCTAGTTCTATTAGATATTGTCTTTAATTCTAAGAACAGAGCTCCACTGCTTTCAGATGTATTTAGATCTTCTGTTACCTTTTTAGAATGTCTATTTTCAGTATCTTAATGGTGACATTCTGAGTGCTACACAAATGCTCATATCTTTCCTGTATGGGATTTCACAAGAGAAAGGATTTAACTTGGCTATGTATGGAAAATGCCCAATGGAGAGTTATGGTAGGCTGTGTCCCATGCAATGCAGTAAGCTCCTGATGGTCCTTATGGGAGATTAATAAGATTATAATCATGATATTAGATCTATTTTAAAAAGAAGTGTTTTGAAATTGTAAACTGATATAGTATGGATATATCCAATGTGATTTACCATTTGAAATAATTACTGACTTTTCTCCTAAGCACAAATCTGACAAAATTTATACTAAACTGAATATAATACTAACTGGGAAAACATATAAGAGAAAGAAAAATAAACCTCCCCAAATAGAACTTGTATTCCTACTTAGTTTTCCTCTAAGGCTAAATTATTAAGCATTCTATGTACTAATTCATGTTTAGAAATGAAATAGTGATATCGTCAGTAATGTAATTTTCTTCTTTATCACTTTTCCATGCAGCATTGCTTCTGAATCTTTCTGGACAAAGAATAAAGTAAAAATATAAACTAGGTCAACATAAAAGCCTGAGCCAGGTCAGGGGGATCCCAGGATATGAATTAAAAAGCTGTGTACCTCCGTGGCTTATTCATATCAATGTATGGCAAAAACCACCACAATATTATAAAGTAACCAGCTTCCAATTAAAATAAATTAATTAATTTTAAAAAATAATGTTTTCACACACACACAAACACACACACACACACACAATCTGTTCAAAAGAATTTCGACCCAGCACCATAGACAGTGACCACTATGCACAAAATCCCTGCTACCAAAACTGAAATATTTTATTTTTAATAAGATTTAACTCAATTGCAATTCAATTTCTTCCAAAATTTTAATTATTTAGAATTACATTGCTTTCTTCTTTTTCCCTTGAAGAGACCAAATTTGAAGCCATGGTTCATTTCAAATGCTTTTGTATTGATTAAAATTATGCGATGGGGAGGGAGGTGGGAGGGGGGATCAGGATGGGGAACACATGTAAATCCATGACTGATTCATGTCAATGTATGGCAAAAACCACTACGATATTGTAAAGTAATTAGCCTCCAACTGATAAAAATAAATGAAAAAATAAATAAATAAAAATAAATAATAAAGTAACTTAAAATACAAAAATAAAATAAAATAAAACTATGCTTCTTCCATACCATGAAAGGGGCTTTTAAAGCAGGAAACTTTCCCAGGTATAAGATAATATTGTCAGTGTTGCAGGGCTAATGAATCTGTAGATTACTTGAGGATGATACAGCAGAATCTTATAATTTTCAGGGGGGAAGATCTCCTTCTTACCCCTTCAGACTGGCAAACCACTCAGGATATATGGCTGTCTCCCTGCCACTTCAAATTGTCTTTGAATACATTTTCTTGTATTAAAAATTCCTTCACCAGACTTCTCTGGTGGCTCAGTGGTAAAGAATTTTCCTGCCAGTGTGGGGGACATGGATTCTATCCCTGGTCTGGAAAGATTCCACATGCTGCCAGGCAACTAGGCCCCATGCACCGCAACTAGGTAAGCCCACAAGCCTAGAACCTGAACTCCTCAACAAGAGAAGTCACTGCAATGAAAAACTGATGCACCACAACTAAAGAATAGCCCCAGTCTCTGCAACTAGAGAAAGCTTGTGCAACAACAAAGATCCAGCACAGCCAATATATTAAAACAACAACAACAACAACAACAACAACTCCTTCATGAAAAGAGGAAGAATGGTAAAATCACATTAACAATTAAAACAAAATAAAACAAATCCAAGAGCCTTCCAAGAATCCTCAGAAGTACAGAATCTATAATGTCTTCCAGTACTGTCAAACCCATTATTTTATTTACCTGATAGTCTTCCATATGTCTAACTATAGTCTTTCCTGCTTCAATTTATGGATATTACCTTTTGTCAGGAGAAGGGAAATGAGAGGCAAGTTTAAAAGGAAAACTATTCCAGCTGGACGGAGGTTCGTGACACTGTACAGGAGACAGGGATCAAGACCATCCCCATGGAAAAGAAATGCAAAAAATAAAAATGGCTGTCTGAGGAGGCTTTACAAATAGCTGAGAAAAGAAGAGAAGTGTAAAGCAAAGGAGAAAAGGAAAGATATTCCCATTTGAATGCAGAGTTCCAAAGAATAGCTAGGAGAGATAAGAAAGCCTTCCTCAGCGACCAGTGCAAAGAAATAGTGGAAAACAACAGAATGGGAAAGACTAGAGATCCCTTCACAAAAATTCGAGATACCAAGGGAAAATTTCATGCAAAGATGAGCTCAATAAAGGACAGAAATGGTATGGACCTAACAGAAGCAGAAAATATTAAGAAGAGGTGGTAAGAATACACAGAAGAACTGTACAATAAAGATCTTCACGACCCAGATAATCACGATGGTGTGAACACTCACCTAGAGCCAGATATCCTGGAATGTGAAGTCAAGTGGGCCTTAGAAGGCATCACTACAAACAAAGCTAGTGGAGGTGATGGAATTCCAGTTGAGCTATTTCAAACCCTGGAAGATGATGCTGTGAAAGTGCTGCACTCAATATGCCAGCAAATTTTGAAAACTCAGCAGTGGCCACAGGACTGGAAAAGGTCAGTTTTCATTCCAATCCCAAAGAAAGGCAATGTCAAATAATGCTCAAACTACCACACAATTGCACTCATCTCACACAGTAGTAAAGTAATGCTCAAAACTCTCCAAGCCAGGCTTCAGCAATATGTGAACTGAGAACTTTCAGATGTTCAAGCTGGTTTTAGAAAAGGCAGAGGAACCAGAGATCAAATTGCCAACATCTGCTGGATCATCAAAAAAGCAAGAGAGTTCCAGAAAAACATCTATTTCTGCTTTATTGACTAAGCCAAAGCCTTTGACTCTGTGGATCACAAAAACCTGTGGAAAATTCTGAAAGAGATGGGAATGTGAAGAGTTGACTCATTGGCAAAGACCCTGATGCTGGGAGTGATTGGGGGTAGGAGGAGAAGGGGATGACATAGGATGAGATGGCTGGATGGCATCACCGACTCAATGGGCATGAGTTTGAGTAAACTCCGGGAGTTGGTGATGGACAGGGGGGCCTGGTGTGCTGTGATTCATGGGGTCGCAACGAGTGGGACATGACTGAGCAATTGAACTGAACTGAACTGAACTGATTCCAGCTGAGTTTTCTCTATAGTCTATCCGAGTCTACAGATGAATGGATATAGGGGGCAATGTCAAATAATTTAATACTAAAACCAAACAATTGTCATTCCAATTTTCTTCAGAAGCTCAGCATCATGCCAGGATAGAAGGATGCAATGGAATGTGCCTGATCAGATTGAGGGAGTCATTTCAGAATTTCCTGTTTATAAAATTTAAGTTTAGTTTTCAGTTTCCTAGAGTGACTATTCCAGATGGTCCAAGTAGTTCAGATAAAATAGAAACTGACCTACAATCACTCTCTAGTTTCGAGGTAAGGAGAAATAGAGGTAGTTTTTCATTTCTAAATGTCTCTGCACTGATGTGAAATATGTGTACTCCCTTTTATCTTTTTAAAAAAATAATTATTTATTCTAAATTGAAAGATAATTGCTCTACAAGATTGTGTTGGTTTCTGCCAACATATGGTAAGGCATTCCCTTTTCATATGGACAAAGGTGCAAGAAGAACTCCTGAAACAAGACAAGTAGCATATATGCAGAGAGGATGCTTTCTTCTAGCAGGCAGAAAGATGTAATAGTGAGATTGTGGTTACTGCCTTTCTTCTTCTAGCCCCTCTCCACTTTCTCTGTTTTCTCACTATTCCAACCCTGGAAAAGGGAACACTACCGACATAGATGGTAATTTGGAATTAATGGTCCTCATCTTCTCCTACTATCCAATAGCTGGAGGAGGTTAGATTTAGAGCCATTTTATATACCATCACCCTTAAATTTTTCACTCAGTGACCTTGATGTCAGACATTGAGGATGAAGCCTGGGTGGTGAGTTGCAGCTGTTGCCTGTAATTTGATCCCTTAAGGGGAATGCCTGGCTCCTCCTGTAGGTCCCTATAAAAGCAACAGTACAAGGTCAAAACTCATCTCAAATATCACCTCCTTTGGGGAGTCTTCCTGGCACCCCACCCCCTTTTTCCTCACCCAGTGCTCAAGGGTTTCATGGTTTTTACCTCTATCACAGCATTCATCATGCTACACTATACTGTGTTGATTTCTGTGCCTCCTCTACTGGGCTGAGATCTTTAGGGTTGGAAACTCTGTCTTTTATCTCTGTACTTTCAACGCCTAACATAGTGTGAGGCACAAACCAAACTTTCAATAAACGTCTGCTGAATGAATACCAGGTTCACTCTAACATGGTCTGTATCTGAACATCACAGGTGTGTGTGTGTGTGTGTGTGTGTGTGTGTGTGTGAATTTCTTCACTATTTCCAATGTTTCTACAAACATTCAACTATCATATATTTAACATGTTATTACCTAACACCTTGGAACCTCTCATTTATTCATTACTTGTAATTTCTAATTAATTGCATTTAGTATTTTATATTAATCTCACATTTAATTATGAGAGAGTCAATTCCTAGGTAGGTTGATAAGAACTCTGGGGCTCTCAAGGAGGAGGAGGAGGAAATAGGGGTCCAGAGTTCTCAAGGAGGAGAAAAGGAAAAATGCTTTTTTCTTTAAGCCCAGAGCTGATGATTACACAACAAAACAACTAATTTTGCTAAAGGATATATTTTGCCTTAAACTCTGTACCAATGATTGCATGAAAACAATGTATCCTGCTTGAGGACATTTCTCCTTCTTGAGAATCTGCTGACTAATTCTGTCATCTTAAAATGTATATTATGGGAGTGGGTCTGGTTCAGTTCAGTTCAGTTCAGTTGCTCAGTTGTGTCCCACTCTTTGTGACCCCATGGACTGCAGCATGCCAAGCCTCCCTGTCCATTACCAACTCCAAGAGTTTACTCAAACTCATGCCCATTGAGTCAGTGATGCCATCCAAGCATCTCATCCTCTGTCGTCCCCTTCTTCTCTCACCTTCAATCTTTCCCAGCATCAGGGTCTTTTCAAATGAGTCAACTCTTCACATCAGGTGGTCAAATTATTGGAGTTTCAGCTTCAACGTCAGTTCTTCCAATGAAAACATTCAGGACTGATTTCCTTTAGGATGGACAGGTTGGATCCCCTTGCAGTCCAAGGGACTCTCAAGAATCTTCTCCAACACCACAGTTCAAAAGCATCAATTCTTCAGTGCTCAGCTTTCTTTATAGTCCAATTCTCACATCCATACAGGACTGGGGTCTGGTAAGATCTTTCTATTGTTAGTTCTAATCCTGTTTTCTTAAAATGTATATTGTGGGAGTGGGTCTACGACCTTAAGAGATTCTTTTGGTTTACTGTAATAACCAACTGAAAAAGTGTATAACTCACTTCCTAAGACTAGCCAAGGGGGCACACTCCATACCCTTCTGATGTCTATGTCAGAAGCTTTCTCTGTCCCTTTTTATACTTATAAACTCTGCTATATAAAAGCTCTTGAATGATCAAGCCTGGTCCCTGGTCCCAAACATAAATTTTCTTCGGATATAACGAATCTGACATTGCTCACCATAAGCTATCAATTATACTTATATAAAGGTTCAAATATACCAATTATAATTAATAAGTTATTATACTTAACCAAGTAAGATGTTAACTAAATCAGATGCAGGGAAGTCACATTTTGATTGGATTTAAGAGAGAAGAAAAAGAAAAAGTTAAGAAAATTTCTCTTCTGAAAGAGATGGACATACCAGACCACCTGACCTGCCTCTTGAGAAACCTATATGTAGGTCAGGAAACAACAGTTAGAACTGGACATGGAACAGCAGACTGGTTCCAAATAGGAAAAGGAGTACGCCAAGTCTGTATATTGTCACCCTGCTTATTTAACTTATATGCAGAGTACATCATGAGAAACGCTGGACTGGAAGAAGCCCAAGCTGGAATCAAGATTGCCAGGAGAAATATCAATCACCTCAGATATGCAGATGACACCACCCTTATGGCAGAGAGTGAAGAGGAACTAAAAAGCCTCTTGATGAAAGTGAAAGAGGAGAGTGGAAAAGTTGGCTTAAAGCTCAACATTCAGAAAACAAAGATCATGGCATCTGGTCCCATCACTTCATGGGAAATAGATGGGGAAACGGTGTCAGATTTTATTTTCTTGGGCTCCAAAATCACTGCAGATGGTGATTGCAGCCATGAAATTAAAAGATGCTTGCTTCTTGGAAGGAAAGTTATGACCAACCTAGATAGCATATTAAAAAGCAAAGACATTACTTTGCCAACAAAGGTCTGTCTAGTCAAGGCTATGGTTTTTCCAGTGGTCGTGTATGGATGTGAGAGTTGGACAGTGAAGAAAGCCGAGCGCCAAAAAATTGATGCTTTTGACCTGTGGAGTTGAAGAAGACTCTTGAGAGTCCCTTGGACTGCAAGGAGATCCAACCAGTCCATCCTAAAGGAGATCAGTCCTGGGTGTTCATTGGAAGGACTGACACTAAAGCTGAAACTCCAGTACTTTGGCCACCTTATGTGAAAAGACTCATTGGCAAGACCCTGATGCTGGTAGGGATTGGGGGCAGGAGGAGAAGGGGACAACAGAGGATGAGATGGCTGGATGGCATCACCGACTCAATGGACATGAGTTTGAGTAAACTCGGGAGTTGGTGACGGACGGGGAGGCCTGGCGTGCTGCGATTCACGGGGTCGCAGAGTCAGACAGGACTGAGCGACTGAACTGAACTGAAGAAAATTGGTTACGTAATACATTTCACTCTTCTTTCTAAATTTAACCTTTCCCCGTATCCTCCTAATCTTACCCCTCCTTTCTCTGCCACATTCCTGTTCCATAAATCATGCCCTCTTTCCTCCTCTCCACTGACTACTCTTCAACCAAAATATATTCAGTCTTCCCCTATCCTAAAATAAACTTCCTTGACCTTTATGCTCCCTTAAGCTACCCTCTACCTTCCTTTGTGAACACTTCTAAATTGTAGACAGAATAAGTTGATACCTATAACCTCCACTGCCCTACCACCCACTCTTTCCACAATCATGCTCACCTTCTTCTTTCTATCAATCTTTGTAATTTTATTCCTATCCTTATTATTCTGCTGAAACCTCTCTCTGAAAGGTGACCATAAATTCAATGGCACTAGATCTTAGAGATTAAGCACATGGGCTTCAAAGTTAAACAGATTTGTGTTTATGTTCAGGCTGTACCACTTAATGAGCTATGAGGCCTGATCAAGTTTCATGTCCTCTCTAAAATTCAGCATCCTCATCTTTAAAATGGGGGTAAATAACAGGTCTTAACTCACAAGTTAAGTGAGTTAGCATTTCCATAACGCTGTCAGAACTTACACAGGACTGGGAAATAGACTCCTGGAGCCCACAACAGAACCTTGTGCACCAGGACCCAGGAGAAAGGAACAGTGACCCCACAGGAGACTGTTCCAGATTTGCCTGTTGGTGTCTAGGAGTCTCTGGTGAAGGTGTGGGTCAATGGTGACCTGCTGCAAGGTGGGGGAATGGACTGTAGCAGTACATGCATGGGATGTTTTGAGGGAGGTCACCATTATCTTCATTACCTCCACCATAGTTTGGCCCTAGGTAAACAGCAGGGAGGGAACACAGCTCCACCAATCAACAGAAAACTGGATTAAAGGTTTACTGAGCGTGGCCCCGCCCATCAGAACAAGAACCAGTATCCCCCTCAGTCAGTCTATCCCATCAGGAAGCTTCCATAAGTCTCTTATCCTTCTTCATCAGAGGGCAGACACTGAAAACCACAATCACAGAAAAATAAGCAATCCAATCACCTGGACCACAACCTTGTCTAACTCAGTGAAACTATGAGCCATGCATGTAGGGCCACCCAAGATGGACGGGTCATGGTGGAGAGTTCTGACAAAATGTGGTCCACTGGAGAAGGCAATGGCATGCCACTTCAGTATTCCTACCTTGAGAACCCCATGAACAGGATGAAAAGGCAAAAAATTAGGACACTGAAAGATGAACTCCCCAAGTCGGTAGGTGCCCAATATGCTACTGGAGATCAGTGGAGAAATAACTCCAAAAAGAATGAAGAGACAGAGCCAAGGCAAAAACAACACTCAGTTGTGGATGTGACTGGTGATGGAAGTAAGGTCTGACGCTGTAAAGAGCAATATTGCATAGGAACCTGGAATGCTAGGTCCATGAATCAGGGCAAATTGCTAGTGATCAAACAGGATATGCAGAGAAGGCAATGGCATCCCACTCCAGTATCCTGGAAAATCCTGGAAAATCCCATGGACGTAGGAGCCTAGTAGGCTGCAGTCCATGGGGTCGAGAAGAGTTGGACACGACTGAGTGACTTCACTTTCACTTTTCAATTTCATGCATTGGAGAAGGAGATGGCAACCCACTCCAGTATTCTTGCTTGGAGAATCCCAGGAATGGCAGAGCCTGGTGGGCTGCCGTCTATGGGGTCACACAGAGTCGGACAAGACTGAAGTGATTTGGCAGCAGCAGCAGGAGCAGCAGCAGCAGCAGCAGTAAACAGGATATGGCAAGAGAGAATGTCAACATTTTAGAAATCAGTGACCTAAAATGGACTGGAATGGGTGAATTTAACTCATATGACCATTATGTCTACTACTGTGGGCAAGAATCCCTTAGAAGAAATGGAGTAGCTATCAGATTCAACTAAAGAGTCTGAAATGCAGTACTTGGATGCAATCTCAAAAACGACAGAATGATCTCTGTTCATTTCCAAGGCAAACCATTCAATATCATGGTAATCCAAGTCTATGCCCCAACCAGTAATGCTGATGAAGCTGCAGTTGAACAGTTCTATGAAGACCTACAAGACCTTCTAGAACTAACACCCAAAAAAGATACCCTTTTCACTATAGGGGACTGGAATGCAAAAGTAGGAAGTCAAGAAACACCTGGAGTAACAGGCAAATTTGGCCTCAGTGTACAGAATGAAGCAGGGTAAAGGCTAATAGAGTTTTGCTAAGAGAATGCACTGGTCATAGAAAACACCCTCTTCCAACAACAAAAGAGAAGACTCTACCTGTGGACATCACCAGATGGTCAACACTGAAATCAGACTGATTATACACTTTGCAGCCAAAGATGGAGACGCTCTATACAGTCAGCAAAAAGAAGACCGGGAGCTGACCGTGGCTCAGATCATGAACTCCTTATTGACAAGTTCAGACTTAAATTGAAGAAAGTAGGGAAAACCACTAGACCATTCAGGTGTGACCTAAACCACATTCCAAATGATTATACAGAGGAAGTGAGAAATAGATTTAAGGGACTAGATCTGATAAACAGACTGCCTGATGAACTAGGGACGGAGGTTTGTGACACTGTACAGGAGAGAGGGAACAAGATCACCCCCAAGAAAAATAAATGCAAAAAAGCAAAATGGCTGTCAGAGGAGGCATTACAAATAGCTGTGAAAAGAAGAGAAGTGAAAAACAAAGGAGAAAAGGAAAGATATACCCATTTGAATGCAGAGTTCCAAAGCATAGCAAGGAGAGATAAGAAAGCATTCCTCAGTGATCAGTGCAAAGAAATAGAGGACAACAATAGAAGGGGAAAGACTAGAGATCTATTCAAGAAAATTAGAGATACCAAGGGAATATTTCATGCAAAGATGGGTTCGATAAAGGACAGAAATGGTATGGACCTAACAGAAGCAGAAAATATTAAGAAGAGGTGGCAAAAATACATGGAAGAACTGTACAATAAAGATCTTCATGACCCAGAAAATCACGATGTGTGATCACTCACCTAGAGCCAGACATTCTGGAATGTGAAGTCAAGTGGGCCTTAGGAAGCATCACTATGAACAAAGCTAGTGGAGGTGACGGAATTTCAGTTGAGCTATTTCAAATCCTAAAAGATGATGCTGTGAAAGTGCTGCACTCTGTATGTCAGCAAATTTGGAAAACTCAGCAGTGGCCACAGGACTGGAAAAGGTCAGTTTTCATTCCAGTCCCAAAGAAAGGCAATGCCAAATAATGCTCAAACTACCTCACAATTGCATTCATCTCACACACTAGTAAATTAATGCTCAAAATTCTCCAAGCCAGGCTTCAACAATACGTGAGCTGTGAACTTCCTGATGTTCAACCTGAATTTAGAAAAGGCAGAGGAACTAGAGATCAAATTGCGAACATCCACTGGATCATTGAAAAAGCAAGAAAATTCCAGAAAAGCATCTACTTCTGCTTTATTGACTATACCAAAGCCTTTGACAAAGTGGATCACAATAAACTGGAAAATTCTGAAAGAGTTGGGAATACCAGAACACCTGACCTACCTCTTGAGAAATCTGTATGCAGGTCAGGAAGCAACAGTTAGAACTGGACATGGAACAACAGGCTGGTTCCAAATAGGAATAGGAATAGGTCAAGGCTGTATATTGTCATCATGCTTATTTAACTTCTATGCAGAGTACATCCTGAGATGGGATGGAGGAAGCACAAGCTGGAATCAAGATTGCTGGGAGAAATATCAGTAACCTCAGATATGCAGATGACAACACCCTTATGGCAGAAAGTGAAGAGGAACTAAAGAGCCTCTTGATGAATGTGAAAGAAGAGAGTGAAAAAGTTGGCTTAAAGCTCAACATTAGGAAAACAAAGATCATGGCATCCGGTCCCATCACTTCATGCCAAATAGATGGAGAAACAGTGGAAATAGTGGCCGACTTTATTTTTGGGGGGCTCCAAAATCACTGCAGATGGTGACTGCAGCCATGAAATAAAAAGACACTTATCCTTGTAAGAAAAGTTATGACCAACCTAGACAGTATATTAAAAGGTATAGGCATTACTTTGCCAACAAAGGTCCATCTAGTCAAGGCTATGGCTTTTCCAGTAGTCATGTATGTATGTGAGAGTTGGACCATAAAGAAAACTGAATGCCAAAGAATTGATGCGTTTGACCTGTGGTGTTGGAGAAGACTCTTGAGAGTCCTTTGGACTGCAAGGCGATCCAACCAGTCTATTCTAAAGGAAATCAGTCCTGAATGTTCATTGGAAGGACTGATGTTGAAGCTGAAACTCCAATACTTTCGCCACCTGATATGAAGAGCTGACTCATTTGAGAAGACCCTGATACTGGGAAAGATTGAAGGTGAGAAGAGAAGGGGACAACAGAGGATGAGATGTTTGGATGTCATCACTGACTCAACAGACATGAGTTTGAGTAAGCTCCAGGAGTTGGTGATAGACAAGGAGGCCTGATGTACTGCAATCCATGGGGTCACAAAGAGTCTGACATGACTGAGTGACTGAACTGAAATGAACTGGGCTCACAAGTGTTTCTGAGGATTCAGTGGGACAATTACTGTAAAGTGCTTACTTAGCACAATTGTTTTTGTTGTTCAGTTGCTCAGCCCTGTGTGACTCTTTGTGACCTCCATGGACTGCATCATGCCAGGTTTCCCTGTCCTTCACTATCTCCCACAGTTAACTCAAGCTCATGCCCATTGAGTTGATGATGTCATCCAAGCTTCTCATCATCTGTCACTCTTGTGTCCTCCTGCCTTCAGTCTTTCCCAGCATCACAGTCTTTTCCAATGAGTTGGCTCTTAGCTTCAAGTGGCCAGAGTAATGGAGCTCCAGCCTCAGCACAGTAACTGGTGCATAAGAAGTGATCAAAAGTGGTAGCAATTTAGCTCACTATAAGTTTTGTTTCTCTTCAGTTTTTCATGGTATTTGACAATAGGATCTAAGCACCTTCTGGAACCCTGACCTTCCATGGCATCTACCATAGTTTAAACCTCTTGATTTCCTCTTACCAGTCTAACTGCTTTGTTTCTATTCATGTTTTTCATGGCTCTTCCTCTTCCTACTCCATCAGTGTGATTGCATTCTAAGATTCTGCTCTTAATTTACTCTTGTTTATTCTTTCTCAATTTCTCCCTAAACTAAGATGGAAATATGGGTCTTGGATTCAGGAGTGAGGTTATTAGAAGTCCATAGCCACACTCATCATCATTTTTCCTTCTAAACAGGCTTACTCCTAACTTGGCTGTTTTGTCACTAGCGTCAGAGATTTGGCTTTGCTGCAGCTAAACAATACCATTACAAGCCCCTAAATATGTCATAAATACTTTACAGCTTCTGAAATTTTTCCTGTATTGACTTGTTTCTAAAGTCAAACCCATTCCTCAAAGACCATTTTAAATATTATCTTTTCTGTGAAATGCTTCCTATCAACATGAGTTCTGAAATAATTATTGTTCTATTACTTTCTAGTTGTGTGACAGTGGGAAAATTCTAAATCACCCACTTTCAGTTTGTTCACTTAGAATATGAGGATAATCATATTGATCAAACTGACATGAAGATTAAAGTAAATGAGAAAAATTATATAAAAATGCTTTGTATTTCATCTCACATATAATAACCTCAACAGATGCTAGTAGTTACTGTTGTTTCTTCTTCTTCTTCATCTGCTACTAATATTGATATTACCATACCTTCATTGGAAACTCCAGAGCAATTGAATTCTGTCTCTTCTATTGAAATTTTCTAGTTCTAACTTTCATTAGGGTTATATATCTACATGATTGACACCTGTCATTAACCCCCTCCAACTATTAATTCCAAGGACAAGAACCATGTCTTCCTTATCTTAGTGTGTAGGAGGTCAGTAATTTTTGTTGAATTTATTTGAATTCTATTTCCTACTGGTCCCATCTGGCATTTTTCTTTGTTCCCTCCTCTTTTGTTCAGTTCCAAAGGAAGCAATAGTGATTAAAGTAAGAATGTAACACATTTCATTGTAATATTTTTCTTGTACCTTTGAATAGAGTCTCACTTTCCTTTGTTTGGTCTCTCAAGCAAATTGTTTACTTAGGAATTGTGGTGACCAGGGGTAAGTGGTCAGGGGACTTAGCTGTGGAGTTAATGAGGAAAATTGTAACCCCTGATTATAAGGAGGGGAAAACTTATTTTTCTTTTTTATATATCTTTCAGACACTATCAGTTATGTTTTCTTTTTGAACTAAGAAAGCCAGTCAATATTATTCATTGATTTATTTTGGTATATATACCTTTAGGCACCAAAAAGCATGTAAGAAAAGCAGAAAACACTCTTAATTCTAACAAGAGCTTAGTTTTGCTCTGTAGTTTCTTTTCTGAACTGCCACACAAACCCTAAAAACGATGAAGAAAAGGATAGAGTAAAAACTACCCAAATTGGGAACATTATTAGAGTCACATATAGGCAAAATCATGAAACAAAGTCATTTTCTTTCTTGTACTACCCTGGTTCCTGTATTTAACCCTTTCTGTGGACTTTTTCATGTGCCAGACACCCAATGTTTTTTCCCTAAACTCAAATTCAAAATCGAGTTTCCATCTGTCATTTGCACTCAAGTATAAACTTCTGAGAACAGCTTAGGAAGTCTCATTGCATGTGTATATATATGAGTATACTACATTTTAAGCAGAATAAAAACTTTAAGTCTAAAAGATATCACTTTGATACAGAGTGAAGTAAGTCAGAAAGAGAAAACCAAATACTAACACAAATATATGGAATCTAGAAAAAATGGTACTGAAGAACATACTTGCAGGGAAAGAATGGAGACAGATGCAGAGAATGGACTGTGGACACAGCAGGGGAAGAAGAGGGTAGGGAGAATTGAGACAGTAGCACTGAAATAAACATTACAATATGTAAAATAGATAGCTAGTGGGAAGTTGCTGTATAACAGGGAGCTCAACTCCATGCTATGTGATGACCTAGATAGGTAGGATGGGAGCAGGAAGGGAGGCTCGAGAGGGAGGGGAAATCTATATCTATATCTATCCATCTATCTATCTATCTATCTATCTATCTATCTATCTATCTATCTAGTTATGACTGATTCACTTTGTACAGCAGAAACCAACACAACATTGTAAAGCAATTATCCTCTAATTAAAAAAAATAAGTAAAAATAAATAAAACACCTGCCATCAAAGTTTTAGAAAAGGGAAAAACAATAGAAGGTGTCACTTTGATTTTAAACATTAGTCAACATGTAGAGGTGGTGGTAGAAACTCTGAAGGTATAGAAAAGCTTTCCTAGGGCTTTTGAATCCACATTACATAGGTCATCTGCTCTGACTACTTAGAAGTTCTGTACAAACTAGCTGTCAAAGTGTAACTGGCTCAATAACAAAATTATTAGTTTTCCCTTTCATTTGAAAATTTCAAGACTCTGGGTAAGCAGTTGCTCCTGTGTTCATATTCTCTGAAGATCAATAAGTAAAGAAGAAATTAGCATGCAATCAGATAAGCCCAGTGAAGATAATAACTGTGAGTGTTAGTCACTTAGTCGTTTCTGATTCTTTGGAACCCCATGGACTGTATTCCACCAGGCTCCTCTGTCTAGGGGATTCTCCAGGCAAGAATACTGGAGTGGGTTGCCATTCCCTTCTCCACAGGATTTTCCTGACCCAGGGATTGAACCTGGGTCTGCTGCATTACAGGCAGATTCTTTACCATCTGAGCCACCAGGAAAGCCCCTGTAAGATAATAACTAGGGATCACTTCATGTTTATCATATATCTCTGGGGAAAAAACAAAGCAAATAATAATTATTGAAAAACATCATAAGTGAAGACTTATGAATGCATAAATATGTTAGTTCTCTCTTAGGCCCATAACATGCTGCATGAAATCTAGCTGATTTAGTTTTTGGTTGTTCCATTTATCTACAAAGTCTCTTGGTCTAAATAACTACATGACAATGAAGAAAAAATCTTTAGCAAGGAATGAAATATTAAAAAAAAATGGTTGTATATGCAAAACAGAAAAAGAGACACAGATGTACAGAACAGACTTTTGGACTCTGTGGGAGAAGGCGAGGGTGGGATGTTTTGAGAGAACGGCATCGAAACATGTATATTATCTATGGTGAAACAGATCACCAGCCCAGGCTGGATGCATGAGACAAGTGCTTGGGCCTGGTGCACTGGGAAGACTCAGAGGGATTGGGTAGAGAGGGAGGTGAGAGGGGGGATCGGGATGGGGAATACATGTAAATCGATGGCTGATTCATGTCAATGTATGACAAAACCCACTGCAGTACTGTAAAGTGATTAGCCTCCAACTAATAAAAATAAATGAAAAAAAAATAAAATGTGATTAACCCCCCCCCCAAAAAAAAATGGTGGTAGAAAAAGAGCATTGTAAGCCTCAGTCCACCTCATCTATTTTCCTGCTTGGCCTGTAGCCTATATTTCTTTTTTCTCTCTAAGAGGTGAGAGAAATTTTTTTGGGAAGAGAATGAAATGAATGAGTGTGTTGATGATGCACCTTCACACTTGAACACTAAGAAAAAGTCCTGTGCCAAGTTCCTTCCCTCAAAGCAGCAAGGAGGAGAAACTTAGTTTTGTATAAAACTTGGACAACTCGGTGTGACTGACACTCCTCTCAGGGAGAACTAGCATGTGTGATTATATCTGTCTGGGACTGTGGCTTTCCTGAGAATGTTAACCATTTTGATTTGTTGTATTTTGGAATTATTTCCTCAATAATGACAAGTTTTCACACAAGTTATATGGCTTCAGTGAAGGCATATTATAAATCGAAGGGTGAAAGAGCCCACAACCTCAACTCAAGAACTCAAGTATTAAAACTTCTATTTCAACAGAAATAAAACTGAGGTAACATCTTGCATGATTTGGAATCATTGCCTAAAAAGTGAGATGTTTGTTTAGGGGCAAAACCGAAGAATGACTGTTGCCAAGAAGTGATATAAAAAAGTTCCTCCAACTGCTTCCTCCACTACTTTCAATAAAAATGACCACTTTGATGTTCTTCTTGGGGCTGTTAACAAATCTTATTCAATATTGATAGAATAGGAATATTAAAAATCTATGGTCTCTACAGCAGGCCAAATTCCAAGCCTTCACGTCAATGTCAAATTCTGTCAGCTGTCAAAAGCCAAAATATCTTATTACCAGAAATATATGGAACATTAGAGGGAAGATTGACCCATTACATTTAACTAAAAAGGATTTATTGACCTTTTCTTCAGCATCCAGCCCTAGATGTGGTAGGGAATGAAAAAGCCCATGGCAGGGCCTTTAGCTGGTAAAGAATCCACCTGCAATGCAGGAGACCTGGGTTCGATCTCTGGGTTGGGAAGATCCCCTGGAGAAGGGAAAGGCTACCCACTCCAGTATTCTGGCCTGGAGAATTCCATGCACTGTATAGTCCATGGGGTCACAAAGAGTTGGACATGAGTTAGTGACTTTCACTTTAATCTCAGGAAGTTTATGAAGACCACACCTGAAAATCCTGAAGGTCAGGCACCAGTGAATTCTTTAGTTCCATGTGGCTGTCAGCAGAGTTAAGGCACTGAGTTCAGACAGGCTTTAGGCACAGGCAGAAAAGAAAAAGAAAGAGAGAGGAGTAAAAGAGGACTTGTGAGAGTGTGAGAAGACAAAGGAAAGATTTGTGAGACTGAAGAAGAAAAAGATATAAAAGTTAGGGGGTGAAGAGAGAGCAATAGTTAGGAAGAAGGAAGACAATCTGGGGAACCTAAAGTTTAGGCTGCCTTCCCTCTTCAGTTAATATCCACACCAGTTTTAAAAGTGCTGGATCCCTTAAGTCAAAGTCTAGCATCCACTGTTGGGTTAGCTGTGGTTTGGTACTGAATTAGGTTGAAGGAAGGAAAAAGGACAGGGGCCTTTGACATGCTTGAATTCCCTTCAGCTGCCTATCACAATATCAATGTGTTGGAAGTTTCTAATCCTGCACTGAGAATGAATCTGGCCTTCTCATTGCATAAGACACTGAGGCTTGAATACTAAAAGACCATCTTGTCTCTTTTAGGGAGGCTAAATTTCCAGTCAATAAATGACTGGCCTATTGTATTGCCCCCTGGAGAAGCAGGCCTGAGTTTGTTTATTCATTCCTGAAATTGGATTCTGGATGCTGGAGAAAGGAGGGCTGTTTTCTGAGGAAAGGAGAGACTGTTAGGGCAGTATGCCCTCACCATCCCTCTCCATTTGCTGTGAAGGACCAGATGGGGTGATGGATAGTTGGGGTGCTTATGGCTGTTGAATATGCCTAATCTGAATTCTCAGCAATTAGGGCTACTCAGCTTTAACCTTTTGGCTGGACTATACATTTCACCAGATGCAGCAGAAGCCCTGACTAAATCTGTCTTTACCTCTCTGACACCTCTTTTCTGCCTGAACATTTTCCCTCAGACACAAATGTGTTTTATTTTAAAATATGCCACGGACACATTCAAAGCATAGTTATGGAACATACCACTTTTCCCCTCCTTAGGGGGGAAAAAATTTAGGTTTTGTACAAAAAGGCTATAGAAGTTCTCTGGGCTGCTTTTCTGGACACATACATTTCCTTTCAATAATTCTCACCCCATAACTGGATCAGATCCCCGTGTGAAATCCTCTTCAGTCTCCATTCTTCAATCCAGGTGATATAGGCAAAAGAGTTCCATGTTACCATATAATCATGGAATCTCAGCCAGAGGGAACTAGAGATCATTTAGTTATCCTCATGATTTAAGAAGTGAGGAAATTAAGTTCCAGAGAGGAAATGGGATCTGCCCATATTCACATAGCAATTTGTAGTAGAGCTGGAACTTTTGACTTGGACAGGGGTAAATAAATGGGGTCATAAGAAATTTCATATTTAATATCTCTGTTTTTCATTTTAGATGATTTACCTTTCTAATATTTAATTTTTTAAATTTATTGACATTTAATTCACTTAATCCTTTCTAGATAGTTTTCTTTCTTTTCCCTGAAATCCAAGTGAATAATCAATTTTCCACTTTCATTAAAACAGTTAAGGGCAGTTGTTGAATTTTGTATAATTTTTGTTCTCCATAGAGCCTTTCAAAGTTTTGACACATAACTCATTTGATAAATATATGGGGAAGCAGTATAGTTTAGTAAAAAGACCCCTGAATTTGAAGTAGACAATCCTAATTTTCATCTCAGTGCTGCTATTTACCAGCTATGAGGCTTGAATAAGTTATTTGCTTAATAAGAGCCTCATTTCTGCATCTATAAAATGGAACAATGGTTCCTATGTCATGGGATTGCTGTGACAATTGAAGTAATTCATGCAGAGTGTCTGCACTAAGCACACAATAAATGGTGGCCATTCATAATACTCAACGAAGGGGCGAGTGAATACTTGAAAATGAGAGAGATCTACAATCAACAGGATAGTCACAGAGGAGAGCTAAACAGAGGTTAAAGAGGAGAAATTGAATAGCTTTTTAGCACCCCCTTGAGTTAGAGTTTGGATTGCTTTTTTGCTTTCAGTTCAGTTCAGTTCAGTCACTCAGTTGTGTTATGATTCTTTGACTCCCCATGGACTGCAGCATGCCAGGCCTCCCTGTCCAGAGCCAACTCCCGGAGTTTACTCAAACTCCTGTCCATTGAGTTGGTAATGCCATCCAACCATCTCATCCTCTGTTGTCCCTTTTGCCTCCCGCCTTCAATTTCCCAGCATCAAAGTCTTTTCAAACGAGTTGCCTCTTTGCATCAGGTGGCCAAAGTATTGGAGTTTCAGCTTCAACATCAATCCTCCCAATGAACACCCAGGACTGATCTCCTTTAGGATGGACTGGTTGGATCTCCTTGCAGTCCAAGGGACTCTCAAGAGTCTTCTTAAACTCCACAGGTCAAAAGCATCAGTTCTTCGGTGCTCAGCTTTCTTTATAGTCCAACTCTCACATCCATACATGACCACTGGAAAAACCATAGCCTTGACTAGATGGACCTTTGTTGACAAAGTAATGTCTCTGCTTTTAAATATGCTGTCTAGGTTGGTCATAACTTTTCTTCCAAGGAGCAAGCATCTTTTAATTTCATGGCTGCAATCACCATCTGCAGTGATTTTGGAGCCCCCAAAAATAAAGTCTGCCACAGTTTCCACAATTTCTCCATCTATTTGCCATGAAGTGATGGGACCAGATGCCATGATCTTAGTTTTCTGAATGTTAAGTTTTAAGCCAACTTTTCCACTCTTCTCTTTCACATTCATCAAGAGGCTCTTAAGTTCTTCTTCACTTTCTGCCATAAGGGTGGTGTCATCTGCATATCTGAGGTTATTGATACTTCTTCCAGCAATCTTGATTCCAGCTTGTGCTTCATACAGCCCAGCGTTTTCTCAAGATGTACTCTTCATAGAAGTTAAACAAGTAGGGTGACAATATACAGCCTTGACGTACTCCTTTTCCTATTTGGAACCAGTCTGTTTTCCATGTCCAGTTCTAACTGTTGCTTCCTGACCTGCACACAGATTTCTCAAGAGACAGGTGGGGTGGTCTGGTATTCCCATCTCTTTCAGAACTTTCCACAGTTTGTTTTGATCCACACAGTCAAAGGCTTTGGCATAGTCAATAGAGCAGAAGTAGATATTTTTCTGGAACTCTCTTGCTTTTTTGATGATCCAACGGATGTTGGCAATTTGATCTCTGGTTCCTCTGCCTTTTCTAAATCCAGGTTTAACATCTGGAAGTTCATGGTTCATATATTGTTGACGTCTGGCTTGGAGAATTTTGAGCTTTACTTTACTAGCATGTGAGATGAGTGCAATTGTGTGGTAGTTTGAACATTCTTTGGGATTGCCTTTCTTAGGGATTGGAATGAAAACTGACTTTTTCCAGTCCTGTGGCCACTGCTGAGTTTTCAAAATTTGCTGGCATACAGAGTGCAGCACTTTCATAGCATCATCTTTAGGATTTGAAATAGCTCAACCGGAATTCCATCACCTCCACTCACTTTGTCTGTAGTGATGCTTCCTAAGGCCCACTTGACTTCATATTCCAGAATGTCTGGCTCTAGGTTGGTGATAACACCATCATGATTATCTGGGTCATGAAGATCTTTTTTGTATACTTCTTCTGTGAATTCTTGCCACCTCTTCTTAATAACTTCTGCTTCTGTTAAGGCCATACCATTTCTGTTCTTCTTCTTCTTTTTTTTCTGTTTAAAACCAATCCCTATAATATCCTGAAATTGTCAGAGTTAAAGAGGCTTTAGAGATCACTTTGTTCAAACCTCTCATTTTGTAGAGTTGGAAAGTCAGGCTGAAAGATAAACTGAATTCAGTTGGTCACAAACTTAGTTGAGATAGGAGCATACTTTGAGTTTTTAGGCATTTCTTTCCAGTACATTTTCTCTATAATGCCTACATCCATAAGCCATTTCTGATTTCAGACATTAGAACAAAAATATACTTCAAAGCAACATCATGATTTGGGTCTTACCTAGCATTTTGAATTAACCAAGCCTCTGCTCCTCTTCTTTAACATGAATGATCAAATAGATGATAATATAATCTGGGGGTAAACTTGAAAATTTAATTCTTAAAGGGTGTGCATATAATGTGTGTATGTATCAAGCCTGCCTGCATATAATCTAAGTGAATGAAATATACAGAAAAGAAAAAGAGAATCTGTCAGATGGAAGACAAAGCAAGTTACCAATTCAGAAAAGCAAATTGCTGTGACAAGCTGGGCTTTATGGTGTGGAACAGAGTAGCACCTTGGAGTATTCTCTTTCTTTGGGGAAAGGGTATCTGGAGTAGAAATTGAATGCGAAAGTGTGACCTTTTAGCCCCTGACTTTTTCTGTGAAGAGACTAAATCAGGTCTTTTGCTTCCTTGCCCTGACACTGCAATTGTCCTGTGAACAAATTGTCCCACTTTAAAGGAACAGAGGGGGTAAAAAAGAACTCAGTGGCAGGCTGAAGACATTCTAAAACAAGTTTCAAGAAATGTTTTTGTAAATTGGCCAGTTCAGGATCAAGACCTGGCAGCTGGGAGCCTATGACTTTTAGCTCACTGGTTAGTCTTTACCAAATTCTGGGCCATTTCCCCCAACACAGTGCAGGAAAAAAAAAATCTTTGAATTGAAAACTATGCATTGTTTAGATCACACCTTTCCAGTATATCTGATTATAATTTTTCACTCTGTCTGAGCAATTTTACAACTCTGTAAACTGTAGAAAACTGATAGCAGTGTGAAATAAGTCTTGTCCATAGGCATAGATTCTATCCACTGGATGCCTAATGCCCCACTTCCCCACCAAACACTTTGAACGAGGCCAGTTAGCCTGCATCTACACATCTATTTCAATATTTCTGAACTACAGTGTCCTTTTTTTCCCCCTTGAATTCCCCCTTAAGCTGGTTGTGTAATACTTCAACAGTTTTCTCAGTAATGAGTTAGGGAAAACCTTTAACATTTGCTCATTTTTACAGCTGTATAGGTGTCAAAATTTTACAATTCTTAATAAAATTATCTTTTAACAACAACCATGCCAAAGATATAAGAGTCCTCTATCCCTTGGGTATCTAGACCACGTATAGAGCAGATAACAAGTTTTTGCAAAGGAAAAGAAAGTAGAAAGTGAAGTCGCTCAGTCGTGTCTGATTCTTTGCGACCCCATGGATTGAAGCCTACCAGTCTCCTCCATCCACAGAATTTTCCAGGCAAGAGTACTGGAGTGGGTTGCCATTTCCTTCTCCAGGGATCTTCCCAACCCAGGGATTGAGCCCAGGTCTCCCACATTGTAGGCAGACACTTTATCGTCTAAGCCACCAGAATTTGGCTAATAACTCAGACCTTTCAGATATAATTATTGGCAAGTCCCCATTTCCTTGTGTTTGGGAGACTAATCTTTGTTGAGCTAGAGGAAGCAAGCAGCGTCTTTTCACTTTTGAAACGGGCAGTAAGACCAATGCACCATGGCATCAAAGCAGCTCCCTCAGGAAGGCCTGCAAGCCTATTTTCAAAAGAAGTAAAAGGCACAGTCGGCACCAGAAAATGTTCCTCTAAACCCCGCTCTACCACTTCCACCCTCAGACCAACAAGCTCCTGCAAAATAGAGAGATTCTCCCAGCACACTCTTGCCTGAACAGAGAAAGTAAACTTTCACAGAGATTCTGAAGTCAATGATTTCAGCAACTTAGGTGCCATTCCTGAACCTGCCATATGTTAGCTGGCTGACTCTGTGAAGCCAACTAACTTCCTTAATTATGGAATGGGATTCTGGGATGTGTGTTCAGCTTATACCCATGGGTCTATTCACACCCTAGCCACAAAATGATGTGATAAAAATGTTTTCATCAGTGTTCAGGGATAGATCTGGTTTTAACTGGTGAGCAGCACAACTTTATGTCATCAAGAGAACTTTCCGACTTTCCAAGGGTTTCAAATAACAGAATTAATTCTCATAAAATTAAAAAAGAACTTCAAGATGAAGGTAGATGAGATGTGGTAGGGGAAATGGAATATGGGTTGACCAGGTGGGGCAGGGAAACAATTTATTAATAGTATCTATGGCTCTAATGTCAATTCCTGGACTTCTATCCATATTTTCTAGCTTATAGAACTACCTGACTGACTATTGCCTTGGGATTCAGAAAATATAGAGTCTCTCCTTTTCTGCTTATGATTATTGTGTGATTTCAGGATAGGTTTCTCTACAGTTTTGATTGTTTTTACTTGTAAACTAGAGTTGTAAGTGTAAAATAGATAATGCTTGCTCTGAATTGGAATAAAAATCTTAAAGAGAGGATGTTCATTAGAAGGTGATGTTTAAATATGTCATCATGCCATGACATGACAGTAAGTTGTTTCTTTTTTTTTTAGATAAAGCAGTAAGTGTCCATCTGCCACAAAGTGCAGTCTTGATTTAGAAAATTAAAATATTTTGAAAAAGGCCATGTCAACACATACTAAAGAAAGAAAGCCTTTTAAAGTACAAGATAGTCCTGCTCTTCAACTCAATTCCATTAAAAACAATTAAAGATAAATATAAAGACAGTTTCTAAGATGAACTGAAAAGCTGTTTCCTTCTTATTATTACTTTATTTTTTCTTGTCAGTAGTCCTACAGATGCCCAGGCCAAACCTCAGACTTAATAAATGAGGATCTTTGGTGAGAGGTGGGGCAAGAGGCTGAATTCTATACAATTTCTCGAAGTGTTTCCAAGGTATACTGAAGTTTAAGAAATGTGTGGCTTAGAAGATAGGAGTGATTTTAAGGACAGGTAGAAAATGAATATTTCGATGGATTTTAAATGAATAGTGTGGAGAACTTGTCGATTTTTGTGTGTTTTCACTTCAACTCCTAATAAAAATTCTCATCTCTTAAGCACAGTTGCCATTGACCATGTTTATATTAAAAATCTTCCCCTCAAACTGAGGAGTCAGAAATTCCCATTCATCATACTTACAAATAAAGGGTAGCCTGGAAACCACCATCATATTTAAATACTTTCCTCTTTTTACATTGCTCTGAGATGGAGAGGGAGTCCTGGGTATGTCAGCACAAGTTCCACCTGGGACCACTCTGAACTCAGATAATAGATTTAATGAGCTTGAAATGGGTTGTTGACCTTCTTCCAACTCATTAATGCTTTTCGGTAGCTCTCATCATTTCTCACTCCGTGTCAGCTTCTTTCCAAACACACCTTTTTGTAGTATTTCACTGACAAAAGGATGCATGTGTACCTCAAAAATTCAAAACACCCTTTTCAAAGGCTCATCTGACAAAAAGCAGGGTTTGAAAGTATTTCTTTGCGTCCCTGCTTTTTTCTTATGTTGGGTTGCCCTTATTCTAAAATGTATACAGCTCTGAGAGCCTGTAAGTCTATTATTTTTGCCAATACATGCTTAACCTACCTGTCTTTTGACCAGCTAAGAATAATCCAACTAAGGTTTTTAACATAATTTAAACAAAGTACTCCTAAAGCAATGTGCTATACATTCAAATTAACAAGCATTGAGAGAGATTCTGATACACAAAATTAATTTTTCTCTTTTGAGTTATTAGGCAGTAGAGAATATTCTAATGGCTCTCTAAACATCTGTAGGTAGTTTCTAGAAGTCTGAACTGATGTTTGAATCTGCAAGGACAGTGATTTCTGCTTTTTTCTAAGTATTCCAACTCACCCTGAACTCTATTCTCTGTACACACTCTGGGGCATCTCCACAGTGAAGCTTATGGTGCCCTAATTGCCATCTTGGGGTTCTTTTTACTCTTAATTTTCTGGCCTGTAGGCACTTGAGGGCAAGGATCAAATAATTTGTTTCCCTATCCTCCAAGCCCTCTAGCACAGACTGAACAGTCAGGAAAGACTTGTCAACTTATCCAAGGAAAATGCACTCAAGATCATATGTGTTTAGCAGTTACAAAACGCAATATTTAAATTGCTATGAAGCAAGTTAGTCTAGAGATGTAAGCATGGGTATTGACTCAGATACACATAATAAGAAGTCCAATCACTGTGGCCAGTCCACAAGCAGAATTTATTGCCCTTTCCTCTGTTACCACAGAATGTATTTAAGTAACACTTGTTTGATACTATGTAACACAGTTACTTCCAAACAGACCTGTCATAACACATTTGACTATGAACCTCTTGAAGGTATAGATTAGGCTTAATCTTTAATATCTCCAGGACCCAATGCAAAGCCTGGCAAAAAGAAAACAGTCAAGGAGTGTTCTTTAATATGTATGTATGCATGTGTTGTGCATTATTCAAGATTAGGACTTCATGACTTATTTTCACTAAAAGATGAGGATACCAGTGGTTTCCTAAGGATCCTTTCAGATTCTAGTACTGTGGTTCCATAATAAACAATGTAGGAGCTGTTGGAGGGAAGGTAAATTGATGCAGTTACTATGGAAAACAGCATGGAGCTTCCTTTAAAAACTAAAAGTAGAGTTAACATATGACCCATCAATCTCATTTGTGGGCATATATTCAGAGAAAACTCTAATTTGAAAAGATACATGCACTCCAATGTTTAAAGCAAGACTGTTTACAATAACCAATGCATGGAAGCAACTAAATGTCCACTAATAGAGGAATGGATAAAAAATTATGTGGTATGTTTATATACATATGTTTATATACATATAAACATACCACATCATATATACATATACATGTGTATGCACACACACATATAATGGAATATTACTCAGCCATAAAAAGAACAAAATAATGCCATTTGCAGCAACATGGATGGAAATTATCTTACTAAATGATGTTGTCAAAGACAAAAATGTGATACCACTTATATGTGGAATCTTAAGAAATGATATAAATGAACATATCTACAAAGAAGAAACAGACTCACAGACATAGAAAACAAACTTATGATTACCAAAGGGGAGAAGTGGAGGAAGGGATAAATTAAGAGCTTGTGATTAGCAAATACAAACTACTGTATGCAAAACATATAAACAATAAGGTCCTACTGCATAGCATAGGAAACTACATTCAATATCTTGCAATAAATTATAGTGGAGAAGAATTTGAAAAAGAATATACATATATGTATATATTTGTATATGTGTATGCATATTGAATCACTTTGCAATATACCAGAAACTAAAATAACACTCTAACTCATCTGTACTTCAATTTTTAAAAAATACTGTATACATTGAAATTAGAAAAACCCAAATAAGACCTCTATGTCCAAATAAAGTAAGATATGAATACAATTTTATGATTTGGATGTGAATGATCACCCTATGGTGATTTTGTAGAAGAAACTTATTCTCTTTCATATCATAAAGAAATGAAGTTATCATTTACCAAGTATCTACTGTATGACAGGCACTGGCAGCAACTGCTTTCACATATATTAAGTATATTATTTCCCACAGCCACTCTCCTAAATAAGTATCAGTAGTCCCATGTTTCAAATGAAGAAACTGAAGTTCAGAGAGATTAACTTATCTGTACAAGGTCACATGGATAATCACCGGCAGAGCTAATTCATGGTTATGATTTCACACAATGTCAGTGTGACTCCAGAGCCTAACTTTGGGACTTGATATTATTGCTATTAGCAAGATGAGTTGCCTAGCATCTGCCTAGCCAACCCTTTCAGCATATAGGTTCCAGCCCCATATCTAGGACTGAATGATACTCATGTAAGGCACCTTGAATAACATTTCCTTCAACACTTTTATATAGGTGATCTCTAATTAGAAAGAAGATCTGGGGAAAGAAAATGAAAATTTATCATTCAACTACTATACTAGACACTACATTAGGTTCTGTCTATCTATCTATCTACCTATCTATCCATCCTCATTCAGTAAAGACAATAAATCATGATGGTTAAAGGTGAAGGCTCTAGAACCAGACTGCCTGGGTTCAAATCCTCACATTGCCAAAATTAATTATGTGACCTTGGACAAAGGTTTGTTGTTGTACCATTCTTTTGTGTAAAATAGGGAAATAGTAATAGTAACTCTCTCATAGATTTGTTATTACAATTAAATGAGTTAACATGTAACACAAGTAAAATAGTACTTTACAAATAATATTAAATAAATATTTCCTGTCAATTTAATTCTCACAAAATATCTTGTGGTAGTAACCGTTTCCCCCATTTTATAATTTGCGTAATAGGCCAGTACTTGAACCAAAGTCATATACTTCCAAAGGAAAGGGGGCAGGTTTCAAGTTGAACTCAGATGAAGAACAAACTGATGTGAAAATATGGGCTTGCAAACTCGAGAAGAATTTGCTGGGAGTGGGATTTGTCACAGGTAGTTGGGCAATGGTATCTGCATTAAAAATATAAACAATTGTCCTGTAGAAAAGGAATAGGCTTGTTAAATATTATTCAAGGGAGTAAAAGTTGTTGCGATGGTTATGGTTATAATCAACACAGAAAGGGACTTTTCTAAAAGTCAGAGCTCTTCAGCAATGGAAAAGACTGTTTTTTTTTTGGGGGGGGTAAGGTAAATTCCGTGTCATTAGACACATTCAAAGAAAGTCAAAATGGCCATCTGTCATAAGTGTTAGAGAAAGGATAATCTCATTGAAAAATAAGTGGGAAGAGATTACCTCAAAGAATCCCTTATTCTATACTCCTTTATTCTATAATTGAAAGATAATAGAAATAGAAAAACATATCCCATTTACAATACCAAGAACCATAATACTGGAGCATAGAAACATTGCTACTGAGAAACACTCTGATGCTGTTTTAGCTGGTGTCTGACAGCTGTGCATTTGTACACAGGGTATGGTGTTTGGAGGAACTGGTATTTTGAAAATCCTAAGCAGTCTCTGTGCTATTACTGTTAGCTATTATTATTATTATTACTATTAATTCAGTTCATGAAAATAAACATAATTTACCGTGCTTCTGCTGAGCATACATATTAAATGTATGAAGTGTGAAAGTGTTAGTTGCTCAGTTGTGTCCAATTCTTTGTGACCCCATGGACAGAAACCTGCAAGACTTCTCCAGGGGATCTTCCCGACCCAGGGATCTAATCTGTGTCTCGTACTTGGCAGGCAGATTCTTTATGGTCTGATCTACCAGGGCATGTGAGCTCCTACATGAATATTTTAAAACATTTGTTTTTGTCAGGCCATTATCAAATTTAGTATAATTGCAATATTATTAAAAAGGCAGAGCATTTGAAATTAATCAAATGGAATTTTCCAATCTGGAGCACCCTCAAAGAATACTTACTAGGAGCATTTAAACTTGCTTGGTAGTGATGACAGAGGAGTGAGAGTCACTGAACTGAGCCATCTTTACTGCCCGCTCTCCTCACATACACACACACATAGATAGGCCAGAGGGAACACTGGTCTGAGTGAGTGTGGTAAGCTACATAGATGAGTCAACTTAAGACTTCCATCATGGTGCCAGTGTGTGTGTGTGTGTGTGTGTGTGTGTGTGTGTGTGTGTGTGTGTGTGTTAGTAGCTTCAGAGAACCAGAGACTAAAGACTTTCTCTTCCTTGGCAACATAACTCTGGACCAATATTCACACTCCACTTACAATTATTTTAAGCCAAACACCTACAATCAGTAATTGCCATAGAAGATTAACAAGAGCTTTAAGACAAACACACAAGATAGCGAACTGATTCTACACATTGTCCTTCCCTGTAGACAAGCAGGTCTCTGTGGAAAGCTTTACACTTTAGTGTAATCCATTCAATATTCACCACATCCTTTACTGAGCCCTTCAGAATTTTGTTTTTGAAAGGATCACAGGCAACAAGGCAACCATTTTACTTTGAGCTTGAGCCTGATTCCAGAGGAAAGCCTCACTACTTAGAGGAGACATACTTAGTTAAAAAATAATAGCAAATTAAACAACTGATAAAGGATTAACCTCCAAAATATACAAGCAGTTCATACAAATCAGTACTAGAAAAACAAATAACCCAATCAAAAACTGGGCAGAAGAACTAAACAGACATTTCTCCAAAGACATACAGATGGCAAATAACCACAGGAAAAAGATGCTCAACATCACTTATTATTAGAGAACTGCAACTCAAAAGTACAATGAGATATCATCTCACACAAATCAGAATGAGTGAGTGAGTGAGTGAAAGTTGCTCAGTTGTGTCCGACTCTCTGCGACCCCATGAACTATACAGCCCAAGAAATTCTCCAGGCCAGAATACTAGAGTGGGTAGCCTTTCCCTTCTCCAGGGGATCTTCCCAACCCAGAGATGAAACCCAGGTCTCCTGCATTGCAGGCGGATTCTTTACCAGCTGAGCCAGAAGGGAAGCCCACAAATCAGAATGGCCATCATCAAAAAAATCTACAAACAATGAATGCTGGAGAGGGTGTAGAGAAGAGGGAACCCTCTTGCACTGCTGGTGGGAATGCAAGTTGATATAGCCACTATGGAGAACAGTATGGAGATTGCTTAACAACCTAGGAATAAAACTATCAAATGACCCAGCAATTCCACTACTGCATGTCAACTACAAATTGGCACTTGCCAAGAGCATTGCCAACGACTGAACAAAAAGGGCATTTGTGATCTGCTTCTGCAGCGACTGAACCCTGTGCTGCTGCAGCTATTGACCTTTAATACCCACTGAGGGAGTTCAGGGTGGAGTGAGGCACTCTGTGCTCCAGGGGATCTGGTGGGACAGGTCTTTAGATAGTTGAATATTTTCAGGAATAGATTTTATGATCTCAAGCCTTGCATCTCCTCATATCTAGAAAAGCACTAAATTCCTTCATGATGACATCAGATCCTCATGGCTAGCCGAAAACCTCTTGCAAAGTAAGCGCTTGATTGCACTGAACTCCCTCTTCACCAAAATCTCATATATTAACAGTTCCCCACTACCTCTTTGGAGCAGTCTCTCAGAACTATCTGAGGTGCTGCATCCCAGGCTGCAGTACTCATGTTGCCCCAAATAAAACTTAATTCACAACTCTCAAGTTGTGCATCCTTTTAGTCGACATGGGCATATGTATCCTGAGGAAACCGTAACTGAAAAAGACACATGCACCCCAATGTTCACTGCAGGACTATTTACAATAGCTAGGGCATGGAAGCAACCTAGATGCCCATTGACAAATGAATGGTTAATGAAATTGTGGTTCATATACACAATGGAATACTACTCAGCTATAAATGAGGTGGATGAACATATGAATCAATTGTAATGAGGTGCACAAACCTAGAGCCTATTATACAGAGTGAAGTAAGTCACAAAGAGAAAGACAAATATATATTAACGCAAATATATGGAGTCTAGAAAGACGGTACTGATGAGCATATTTATAGGGCAGCAAAGGAGACAAAGACATAAAGAACAGACTTACGGTCCCAGTGGGGAAGGAAGAGGGTGGGATGACTTGAGAGAGTAGTATTGAAATGTATACATTACCATATGTAAAATAGATAGCTAGTGGGAATTTTCTGTATGACACAGGGAACCCAAAGCAGGTGCTCTGTGACAACCTAGGGGAGTGGGATGGGGAGGGAGGTGGGAGGGATATTTAAGAGAGAGGGGACATACGTACACCTGTGGCTGATTCATGTTGATGTATGGCAGAAATCATCACAATATTGTAAAGTAATTATTTGCCAATTAAAAATAAAATAAAAATTTAAAAAATGGAAGGCAAATGGGAAAAAATAATAATGGGCTTACCATTGTGCTTTAAATTCACACTCTTGAACAGTACTTTGGCTTGAGGTTTAGAAGCTTTATTTACTAATTTGACAAATATTTGTGTCTGATAAGGAATCTCCAGAGACAAATTTTCCATCACTAGGTCTTCAGACAAGCCTCATTCAAAACGTTCAAAAATTTTTGGCATTCCCAGAGCAATTATGGCTACCCTGGTGGCTCACTGGTAAATAATCTGCCTGCCATGCAGGCAACTCAGGTTTGACCCCTGGGTTGGGAAGATTCCCTGGAGAAGGGAAAGGCAACCAAATCCAGTATTCTTGCATGAGAAATCCCATGAACAGAGGAGCCTGGTGGGCTACAGTCCATGGGGTTGCAAAAAGTCGGACACAACTGACTAAACAGCAGCAACAAGAACAATTATATATGTGCTATGGATACTACATGTTCTCACTAAATACCTGCTAAGATTAGGTATTTTATAACCCATGTAGAAAGCCTGTCCCTGGGAGCTAGAAAATAGTGACAGAAGAAGAGAACTGCAGTTACATCTTTATGTTGATGTCACATTGAGGGATTTTTGGACCCAGTGAAATAATTCTTACCTTTAGGACATCACCCAGTCTTTCCAAGATAGCTAATAGAAGAACAAGTCCACTAAGTGTTTGAGAGTAGTGTCCTCACCTCAAGCCAAGGCTGTCAGTTCAATTACATGTCAGGTAGTGATACTCATTCTGTTTCATGGCCATAAACAATCTAGATTCAGAAACAAAGTCAGATTCACATTTTCACCATTGCATATTTAAAGATGATAGCTGTAGAAAAGGCTTAAAGAGATGTTTTGCAAATATCTTGCTGATTTTTTAATAGCTACCTTCAGCTTTTTTCTAATCTATTTTTTGAATTACCCATAATTTTTAATGTTATACTTTCAATTTGCTTGATGTTTGTGGATAGCTATGCTGCCTTATGCAGGAAACAGAATTTTTTATTTACCTAAGGCCATGGGAGATGAAAGGCAGTATGATATAGTGGTTAAGAGTATGAGTTATGGAATCATACGAAAGTATTTTTGAAGTGCCATTCACTAACTGTAAGATTTTGGTAGAGTTACTTAGCATCTCTAAACCTGGTTTTCATCATCTGTAAAATGAGGGTAATAAGTAGGTTTTTTTCTGAGAATTAGATAATCCATGGAAAGCACTATAGCATTGAACCTGAACACACTAGGTATTCCCTTAATGGCTATTACTGTTGTTATTATATCATACTCCAGGTGGAGGCTAATGAGTCATTAGACCTCCTCCATCATCTACTGAACAGTGTGATCTGGTCCAAATTGTTTTGGTTCTCTGAACCTTGGTTTCTTTATCTGTAACATCAGGATGATAGAAGCATTCACCTAGATTTGTTGTGAGGATTAAGTGAGATGATGAATACAAACCACTATGCACATAGTAGGATCTGTGCAATTATTAGCATAAGGAAAACAACAGCAAACCCACAAAACTATTCATTTAAATGAATAATCTTTCTAAATCATCTGGTTACTGAATTTAAGTCATATAGTTGATTAAGTGCTATATTTCTACAACAATATATTAGATTGAGAAACATTTTTCTCCACAACTAAGTGATACAGAGACCTAGGTTTCCATATACTGGGGATAAAGCTCATTTAGTCTCATGCTGTTATGGTGATCAAAATCATCTCCAAGAAAAGAAATGCAAAAAGGCAAAATGGTTGTCTGAGGTTGCTTTACAAATATCTGAGAAAAGAAGAGAAGCAAAAGGCAAAGGAGAAATGGAAAGATATACCCATCTGAATGCAGAGTTCCAAAGAATAGAAAGAACAGATAAGAAAGCCTTCTTAAGTGAATGATGCAAAGAAATAGAGGAATACAATAGAATGGGAAAGATTACAGATCTCTTCAAGAAATTAGAGATACCAAGGGAACATTTCGTGCAAAGATGGGCACAATAAAGGATAGAAATGATATGGACCTAACAGAAGCGGATGATATTAAGAAGAGGTGGCAAGAATACATAGAAGAACTATACAAAAAAAGATCTTAATGACCCAGATAATGATGATGGAGTGATCACTTACCGAGAGCCAGACATCTTGGAGTGCAGAGTCAAGTGGGCCTTAGGAAGCATCACTATGAAGAAACCTAGTGAAGATGATGGAATTCCAGCTGAACTATTTCAAATCTTAAAAGATGATGTTGTGAAAGTGCTACATTCTATATGCCAGCAAATTTGGAAAACTCAGCAGTGGCTGAGACTGGAAAAGGTCAGTTTTCACTACAATCCCCAAAAAAGGCAATGCCAAAAAATGCTCAAACTACCACACAATTGCACTCATTTCATATGCTAGCAAGATAATGCTCAAAATTCTCCAAGCTGTGCTTTAGCAGTATGTGAACCGAGAACTTCCAGATGTTCAAGCTAGATTTAGAAAAGGCAAAGGAACCAGAGATCAAATTGCCAACATCTGTTGGATCATAGAAAAATCAAGAGAATTCCAGAAAAAACATCTACTTCTGCTTCATTGACTATACTAAAACCTTTAACTGCGTGGCTTGCAACAAACTGTGGAAAATTCTTGAAGAGATGGGAATATCAGACCACCTTACCTGTCTCCTAAGAAACCTGTATGCAGGTCAAGAAGCAACAGTTAAGACTGGACATGGAACAATGAACTGGTTCCAAATTGGGAAAGGAGTACATCAAGGCTGTATATTGTCACTGTGTTTATTTAACTTCTATACAGAATACATTATGCGAAATGCCATGCTGAATGAAGCACAGGCTGGAATCAAGGTTGCCAGGAGAAATATCAATAACCTCAGATATGCAGATAACAACACCCTTATAGCAAAAAGCAAAGAGTAACTAAAGAGTCTCTTGATGAAGGTGAAAGAAGAGAGTGAAAAATTTCGCTTAAAATTCAACATTCAAAAAACTAAGATTATGGCATCTGGTCGCATCACTTCATGGTAAATAAATGGGGAAACATTGGAAATAGTGACAGGCTTTATTTTTGGGGCTCCAAGATCACTGCACTTGGTGACTGCAGCCATAAAATTAAAAGATACTTGCTCCTTGGAAGAAACTCTATGACAAATCTGGTTAGCATATTAAATAGCAGACATTACTTTGCCAACAAAGTTCCACCTAGTCAAACCTATGGTTTTTCTAGTAGTCATGTATGGATGTGAGAGTTGAACCATAAAGAAGGCTGAGTGTCGAAGAACTGATGCTTTTGAACTGTGGTGTTGGAGACGACTCTTGAGAGTCGCTTGTAATACAAGGAGATCAAACCAGTCAATCCTAAGGGAAGTCAGTCATGAATATTCATTAGAAGGACTGATGCTGATGCTGAAACTCCAATAATTTGGCCACCTGATGCGAACAGGTGACTCATTAGAAAAGACACTGATGCCGGGTCAGATTGAAGGCGTGAGGAGAAGGAGGTGACAGAGGATAAGATGTTTGGATGGCATCACAGACTCTATGGACATGAGTTTGAGCAAGCTCTGGGAGATGATGAAGGACAGGGAAGCCTGGTGTGTTGCAGTCCATGGGGCCACAAAGAGTCAGACAAGACTGAGGGACTGAACAAAAATCTTATGTAGAAGATTCTGACATCTGTATTTCCTACCCTGATTTCTCCCCTGTGTTACAAAATCATGTATATACTATGTCCTTTAAATCTCCACCTGGTTGTCTACTAAGAATCTCAAAATTAAGATGGCTTTAAAAATAAAACTTCATACCTAGCCAAAAATTTATAGTGTACCTTTACTCCATTCTTCTTCTCATTTTGAGTCTTTTAAAATCTACATCCATAAAGGGTTACCATTACCATCTTTCTAAATTCCATATATATGTGTTAGTATACTGTAATGTTCTTTATCTTTCTGGCTTACTTCACTCTGTATAATGGGCTCCAGTTTCATCCATCTCATTAGAACTGATTCAAATGAATTCTTTTTAACAGCTGAGTAATATTCCATGGGAAAGATGGTAATGGTAACCCTATATGCAAGACAGAAAAAGAGACACAGAAGTACAGAACAGACTTTTGAACTCTGTGGGAGAAGGTGAGGGTGGGATGTTTTGAAAGAATAGCATGTATATTATCTATGGTGAAACAGATCACCAGCCCAGGTGGGATGCATGAGACAAGTGCTCAGGCCTGGTGCACTGGGAGCACCCAGAGGAGTCGGGTGGAGAGGGAGGTGGGAGAGGGGATCGGGATGGAGAATACGTGTAACTCTATGGCTGATTCATGTCAATGTATGACGAAACCCACTGAAATGTTGTGAAGTAATTAGCCTCCAACTAATAAAAAAAAAATAAAAATAAAAAAAAATCTACATCCAAAGCATATCTTCAATATATCTGTGCTCAGTGGCTAAATCATATCTGATTCTTTGCAATCCCATGGACTGTAGCCTGCCCTCTGTCCATGAGGTTTTCCAGGCAAAAATACTGGAGTGGGTTTTCATTTCCTCCTCCAGGGTATCTTTCTGACTCAGGGATTGAACTCATGTCTCTTGCGTCTCCTGCACTGGAAGTTGGATTTTTTTTTTCCACTGAGCCACCTGGGAAGCCTCAGTGTATCTATTGCTCTCTATCTCAACTACCACAGATATTAGCCATGCTGCCATTATCTCTCACCTGGAAAACTATGAAAGTGTCCTCATTGAATTTTCTGCTTCTATGGTGGTCCTTCATATCTTGGCATTAATCATTTTTTAAATGAGGCAGCTCTGTGAAGGTGAGTTAATTCATGAATGGGTTAGAAGCTGAAGTGTGTGTGTGCTGACACACCTCCAGCAGTTGGGGCAACAAGCCTCTTATTGAAGGGAAATCTGGACGGTCCAATTCAATCTTCACTACAAGGGATGTCTAATTGAAAGCCCTTACCTGGATGGTTTCAGGATATAAGTGGGTAACTCATTACTCTTCCCTTCCCTTATCTTACTTTTAGATTTTACAAAATTTTAATACCTAAATTTGAATTTTATCAATGGCTCTGTAACATAAGCATTTCTATCCCAAATTTTCCACATGACCAGGGAGGTTATGACTCAAAGCCACACAGGTAATAATTAGTGAAAAGGGGACTTAACTCCTTACTTTGATTCTAAACTCCATCATTCTTTCTACTATACTTCACTACCTCCCTAAGCAGAGAGTTTAGTTGAGCAGAAAACTTCATTTTCTACTATGCTTCTTAGCTAATGCCTCTTGTTCTCTGTTTTTCTATTTGTTCTTTCTGCACAGGGGTATGTGTAGTTATTTTTTTTTCCACTAGAAGTATTGGTAAAGCTGACACATATATATGGAGAAAAGGCAATCTCCAAAGTAATCAGATTAAAGATTTCTTTGACAGGCTTGTCTGACTAATAGTATTTTTGGATGATACCTTTTTTAAAAAGTCAGTTGTTCTTTATGAAAATTATTGAATGATAATACTCTAAGTAGGTGTTTATCCATGGGGAAGTAGCAGAGACTACATCTAATCCCTATTGGATAATTCATTAAAGAGAGCTTTAAAATGGCTTTATATGCTAAGCACATGCTAAAGACAAACTTCCATATTCAGCAACCCTGTACTTGTCATTCATATATAGTGGGTAATGTTGGTAAGTAAGCATCAAAGAACTTTTTCAGTGTCATTTTCCAAAGACTTGCCAGCTGATTTGAGAGTGTTCAAAACTTGTTAGTCAGCGCGTGCACCTGTCAGAAGAATTATGTGGAGTTTCAGGTAACAGCTCATTAGCAAGAAATAGCTATTGTTAATTATGACAAGGTCAGGATAGTACTATCTTTCTGAATTTGAGAGGATAATTTAAAAAAAGAAAAATGTCTTAGACTAGAATGGGACCCAGTATCATACATAGGAAACCCTGTCTGAAGAAGGGAGCTTGATGATCCACGAGATATGTGATGCTCTGGGCCCAAAGAAGCAAGTCTTCAGAATTGGGTGGCTATTACTTAAGGTGGTCAAATGGCCATTCTAGACCCAACTCATTGACCTCTGTGACCCTCTTGTTTCAGGGCTTCCCAGGTGGTGCTAGTGGTAAAGGACCCACCTGCCAATTTAGGAGATGTAAGAGATGTGGGTTCGATACCTGGGCCAGGAAGATCCCCTGGAAAAGGGCATGACAATCCTCTCCAGTACTTTTTCCTGGAGAATCCCATGTACAGAGCAGCCTGGCGGGCTATGGTCCATAGGGTTGCACAGAGTCGAACATGACTGAAGCGACTTAGCACGCACACATCATCTTTATACCTTCATTAAGAGCCAAAGTGTGCTTAGAGCAACGTTTAGCTACAATACACTTACAGAGTTGGCCATTCAACACATGTAGAGAAATTTTCTTGTCTCCTGTCTCAGATGAAGGAGGAGAAGAAGAGTGTTAAAAAGATGATAACAAAGTCCCAAACAGACACATTGCAAACATAATTGCTACCCTTTAACAAGTGCTTGCTGTTCCAGGAACTGCATAAGATATTTCACAAATGCTATTTTTATTAACCCTCACAACAGTTTTGGAAGGTAGATAATAGAATTATCCCCACTTTACAAATCAGATAAGTGAGAAATGGAGAGGTTAGTTTGCTTGTCCAGAGTTGCAGAGTAAGTGGCAGTGCCACTGAAACGCAGGTCTATGTAACCCCAAGTCCATGCTCTTAATAATTCTTAAGATAATAACAATAGCAATTATTATAATTGATACTTGTTTTAATAATTTATTTCACAGGACCAAAATGTATGAATTATAAAAATGAAATTTATGAATTGGACTTCATAAAAAGTAAAAATGTCTACTCTTAAAATGCACTATTAAGAAAATGAAAAAGCAAGTCATAGGCCAGGATAAAATATTTACAACAGCTATATATGACAAAGGATGGTTATTCAGTTTATATAAATAATTCTAACTCAGTAATACACAGACAAACCGCCCAATAAAAATGTGCAGAAGACTGGTACTGGTCTTTCACAAAAGAGAATATAGCAATTATTAATAAGTATATAAAATGAAGCTCATAAGTAATCATAAAATCATAAAATAAAATATAAAAATAAAATAAATATATATTTATATAAAATAAATAAATATAAAATAAAATCATGAAATAAAATAAAATCATAAGTAATTGTGAAATGCAAATTGAATCCACATGAGATACCACCTCACACCTATTATAATAGCTATAATTTAAGAGCCTGATAAAGTCAAGTGTTAGTAGGAAAGTGGAGCAACGGCAAATCTCATCTCCTGCTGGTGGAATTGTAAAATGGCACAACTATTTTTAAAAACAATTTTATTGTTTCTTACAAAGGAAGATATATATTTACCACATGATCTAGAATTTCCACTCATATATTTACCTAAGAGAAATAAAAATGCACGTTCACAGAAAGACTTGTACGTAGAGGTCCATAGTAGCATAATTCATATACCAGAAAGAATTTAAATGCCCATAAGCTGTTGAACTTAGAAGATGTGCATTATGTTCACATAAAATAATAATAATAATGACAGTAATAATAAAGAAAAGCTGCTGATACACACAAAAACATAGAGTTCAGAGACCCTGTGCTAAGCAGAAGAAGACAAACACCAAGGAGTATAATTTACATGGTTTAATTTACAGGAAGTTCTAGAACATATGAAATGAATCTACAGTTGACAAAAAAAAAAAAGACCAGTTGTTACATGGGGCAAGGTGTGGGAGGTGTTGGAGATTTACTATAAAGGAGCACAAAGGAAATTTTGAGCTAGATAGAAATGTTTTCCACCTTAACTGGAATGGTAGATACATTATCAATCTGTACATTCCAGACATGTAAATTTTCTTACACATAAATTTGGTAAAGATTTAAGAATTATTTTAAAGGAAAAATGCCTTTAAAAGTTACCTGGTTCTTCAAGGTTTTTTTGTATTTCCATACAAATTGTAAATTTGTTTGTTCTAGTTCTGTGAAGAATCCGTTGGTAGCTTAACAGAGATTGAATTGAATCTATAGATTGCTTTGGGTAGTATACTCACTTGCACAATATTGATTCTTCCAATCCATGAACATGGTATATTTCTCCATCTATTTGTGTCCTCTTTGATTTCTTTCATCAGTGTTTTATAGCTTTCTATGTATAGGTCTTTTGTTTCTTTAGGTAGATGTACCCCTAAGTATCTTATTCGTTTTGTTGCAATGGTGAATGGTATTGTTTCCTTAATTTCTCTTTCTGTTTTCTCATTGTTAGTGTATAGGAATGCAAGGGATTTCTGTGTGTTAATTTTATATCCTGCAACTTTACTATATTCATTGATTAGCTCTAGTCATTTTCTGGTAGAGTCTTTAGGGTTTTCTATGTAGAGGATCATGTCATCTGCAAACAGTGAGAGTTTCACTTCTTTTCCTATCTGAATTCCTTTTATTTCTTTTTCTGCTCTGATTGCTGTGGTCAACACTTCCAAAACTATGTTGAATAGTAGTGGTGAGATTGGCACCCTTGTCTTGTTCCTGATTTTAGGGGACATGCTTTCAATTTTTCACCATTGAGGATAATGTTTGCTGTGGGTTTGTCATATACAGCTTTTATTATGTTGAGGCATGTTCCTTCTATTCCTGCTTTCTGGAGAGATTTTATCATAAATGGATGTTGAATTTTGTCAAAGGCTTTCTCTGTATCTATTGAGATAATCATATGGTTTTTATCTTTCAATTTGTTAATGTTGTGTAATACATTGATTGATTTGTGGATATTAAAGAATCCTTGCATCCCTGGGATAAAGCCCACTTGGTTATGATGTGTGATCTTTTTAATATGTTGCTAGATTCTGTTTGCTAGAATTTTGTTAAGGATTTTTGCATCTATGTTCATCAGTGATATTGGCCTGTAGTTTTCTTTTCTTTGTGGCATCTTTGTCTGTTTCTGGAATTAGGGTGATGGTGGCCTCATAGAATGAGTTTGGAAGTTTACCTTCTGCAATTTTCTGGAAGAGTTTGAGTAAGATAGGTGTTAGCTCTTCTCTAAATTTTTTGTAGAATTCAGCTGTGAAGCCATCTGGTCCTGGGCTTTTGTTTGCTGGAAGATTTCTGATTACAGTTTCCATTTCTGTGCTTGTGATGGGTCTGCTAAGATCTTCTATCCTGGTTCAGTTTTGGAAAGTTATACTTTTCTAGGAATTTGTCCATTTCTTCCACCTTGTCCATTTTATGGGCATAGAGCTGCTGGTAGTAGTCTCTTATGATCCTTTGTATTTCCATGTTGTCTGTTGTGATCTCTCCATTTTCATTTCTAATTTTGTTGATTTGGTTCTTCTCCCTTTGTATCTTAATGAATCTTGCTAACGGTTTGTTAATTTTGCTTATCTTTTCAAAAAACCAGCTTGAGAAAGAAGAACGGAACTGGAGGAATCAAACTGCCTGACTTCAGGCTCTACTACAAAGCCACAGTCATCAAGACAGTATGGTACTGGCACAAAGACAGAAATATAGATCAATGGAACAGAATAGCAAGCCCAGAGATAAATCCACATACCTATGGACATCTTATCTTTGACAAAGGAGGCAAAAATTTACAGTGGAAAAAATACAAACTCTTTAACAAGTGGTGCTGGGAAAACTGGTCAACCACTTGTAAAAGAATGAAACTAGAACACTTTCTAACACCACACACAAAAATAAACTCAAAATGGATTAAAGATCTAAATGTAAGACCTGAAACTATAAAACTCCTAGAGGAGAACATAGGCAAAACACTCTCTGACATAAATCACAGCAAGATCCTCTATGACCCACCTCCCAGAATATTGGAAATAAAAGCAAAAATAAACAAATGGGACCTAATTACACTTAAAAGCTTTTGCACAACGAAGGAAACTATAAGCAAGGTGAAAAGGCAGCCTTCAGAATGGGAGAAAATAATAGCAAATGAAGAAACAGACAAAGGATTAATCTCAAAAATATACAAACAACTCCTGCAGCTCAATTCCAGAAAAATAAATGACTTAATCAAAAAATGGCCAGAGAGCTAAACAGACATTTCTCCAAAGAAGACATACAGATGGCTAACAAACACATGAAAAGATGCTCAACATCACTCATTATCAGAGAAATGCAAATCAAAACCACAGCGAGGTACCATTACACGCCAGTCAGAATGCTGCTATCCAAAAGTCTTCAAGCAATAAATGCTGGAGAGGGTGTGGAGAAAAGGGAACCCTCTTACACTGTTGGTGGAAATGCAAACTAGTACAACCACTATGGAGAACAGTGTGGAGAATCCTTAAAACCTGGAAATAGAACTGCCATATGACCCAGCAATCCACTCCTGAGCATACATACCGAGGAAACCAGATCTCAAAGAGACACGTGCACCCCAATGTTCATCGCAGCACTGTTTATAATAGACAGGACATGGAAGTAACCTAGATGCCCATCAGCAGATGAATGGATAAGAAAGCTGTGGTACATATACACCATGGAATATTACTCAGTCATTAAAAAGAATACATTTGAATCAATTCTAGTGAGATGGATGAAACTGGAGCCCATTATACAGAGTGAAGTAAGCCATAAAGATAAACACCAATACAGTATACTAATGCATATATATGGAATTTAGAAAGATAGTAATGATAACCCTATATGCAAGACAGAAAAAGAGACACAGATGTATAGAACAGATTTTTGGACTCTATGGGAGAAAATGAGGGTGGGGTGATCTGAGAGAACAGCATCAAAACATGTATATTATCAAGTGTGAAACAGATTGCCAGTCTAGGTTGGATGCATGAGAGAAGTGCTCAGGGCTGGTGCATTGGTTTGACCTAGAGGGATGGGATGGGGAGGGAGGTGGGAGGGGGATTCAGGATGGGGAACACATGTAAATCCATGGTTGATTCATGTCAATGTGTGGCAAAAACCACTACAATATTGTAAAGTAGGTAACCTCCAACTAATAAAAATAAATAGAAAATAAAGTCACCTGATTTAAAGAAAATTTGACTTATTAAGTTAACAAGATAAGTCACTGTTTTTAAGATGGTGTCTGAGAATCAGTCTGCTGTTCTAATAATCAAATCCAACCCAGCAGCCTGGGAAAAGTACTTGTTACATAAAGATATTGTGCAATCGATCCATTCTCATCTGTACTCCCATGGATGGTAGCGTTACTTTTCCTACCAGAAGCTGTTACCAAAAGTAGCCACAGATAGGCAGAGAGCCCATAGAATATACAATGTCTCCCCTATTGTCCATCTTATTTCTTGAAGAGTTCATAGGTACTCCAGAAGTTGGAAAAATCAGTGTCTTTTTAAGCACAGATCTCAAGACAGTCCATAATCAGGCCCCTTCTGGCTCTCTGAAGGCACTAGTCTTGTAGAAATCAAAGAACACATGGAAAGTACCCTTGATCTTGCATTAGACCAACAAACCTGATTATCTACACAGCGTTATTTATCTTGTTCTGTACCCAGAGGCTGGGCACTGGGCTTCTTTCTCCCTTGGTTTGGGATGACCCCACAAGCTCTCTGAGAGGATGTTCTTAGGAATTTAAGCGTGGAATCCATTAATCTTTAACAGCAATATCTGAACCCAGGCCCCCAAATCCTTCCAGTTTTTTCCATTAAGCATTGAGGCACAGCTACAGATATCCTACCATTTTCAAAATTTGACATACAAACTGAACTTCAATTGTGGCCATAATTTCAAGTTCACAGTCATTAAAGAATAAAAAAAAAATCCTGGGCAAAAAGGCATAATCAAATTCCATCTTTTTAATAGCTGAATAATATTTCACTGTATATAAATATATGTATATAATACATATGTATGTGTGTATGTTGTTGTTCATTCGCTCAGTCATGTCTGACTCTTTGTGACACCATGGACTGCAGAACACCGGGACTCCCTGTCCCTCACCATCTCCTGAAGTTTGCCCAAGTTAGTGTCAATTGCATCAGTGATGTCATCCAGTCATCTCATCCTCTGATACCCTCTTTTCCTTTTGCCCTCATCTTTCCCGGCATCAGGGACATTGTACCATTCATCTGCTGATGGGCACTTAAGTTGATTCCATATTTTGGCTATTGTAAATGATGCTTCAATAAGCATAGTGGTACATTTAACTTTTCAAATTAGTGTTTTGGTAGTCAGAACTTGAGGGTACTATACTAAGTGAAATAAGTCAGATGGAGAAAGGCAAATACCAAAATACCACATGACTTCTTTCAAATGTAGAATATAAAAAAAATAGTGAACAAGCCAAACCAAACCAAAGCAAGCATATAGATAAACAGAACAGAGTAGTGATTACCAGAGGGTAAGGGTGGTTGGGAGAGGGTGAACTGGATAAAGGAGATCAACTAAATGGTGACATATGGAAACAAAACTTTCGCTCTTAGTGTATGCAGAAGCTAAAATTTAACATTTTACACATAAAACATATATAATGTTATAAACCAAACGTTACCAAAATTTAAATAGAAAGGCATAAACAGAATTCAGTGGGATTGATCAACAGAAGGGCATTGCTCTTTCTCCTCATTACTCATAAAAGGCAACTAGACTAGAATGTTCACTGCATAAGTATGACATGTAAGATCTGGACATATACAAGGTATCTGAAACATAATAAAACATATGAAAACTTTTTTATTTCTGTACTGTACTTTTTCACATTAGTGGTTGTTCCCATGACTTACATTTAATGGCACTTTGCCAGCAAAACATTTGGAGGTTGCACAGATGGATCTCTAAGATAAGCTATAGATAACCATATCTCATTCTCCTTTTCTGATATGTGTGTGTGTGTGTGTGTATGTGTATATATATTCTCTATTAAAAATATCTCCATGAGTCTGATGGTTTGATTGCAGAAATCAATCAAAAGAAAACTCACAGGCAAAATACCTGAAGTAAAAAGAACACCTAGCACAATAACATAAATTGTTATCAATCCTAATTAGCTTGTTGTTGTTCAGTTGCTAAGTCGTGTCCAACTCCTTGCAACTCCATGGACTGCAGCATGCCAGGCCTCCCTATCCCTCACTATCTCCTGGAGATTGCCCTAACTCTTTAAAATAATAATTTATTTAATTGGGGGCTAATTACTTTACAATATTGTAGTGGTTCTTGCCATACATTGACATGAAGCAGCCATGGGTGCACATGTGTCCCCCATCCAGAACCCCCCTCCCACCTCCCTCCCCATCCCATCCCTCTGGGTCATTCCAGTGCACCAACACCCTGTCTCACGCATCAAACCTGGACTGGCGATCTATTTCACATATGATAATATACATGTTTCAAAGCTATTCTCTCAAATCATCCCACCCTTGTCTTCTCCCACAGAGTCCAAAAGATTGTTATTTACATCTGTGTCTCTTTTGTTGTCTTGCATATAGGGTTATTGTTACCATCTTCCTAAATTCCACATATATGCGTTAATAAACTGTATTGGTGATTTTCTTTCTGACTTACTTCGCTCTGAATAATAGGCTCCAGTTTCATCTACCTCATTAGAACTGATTCAAATGCAATCTTTTAAATATTTGAGTAATATTCCATTGTGTATATATACCATAGCTTTCTTATCCATTCATCTGCCAATGGGCATCTAGGTTGTGTCCATGTCCTGGCTATTGTAAATAGTACTGCAATGAACATTAGGGTACACGTCTTTTTCATTTCTGGTTTCCTCAGTGTGTATGCCCAGCAGTGGGATTGCTGGGTCATATGGCAGTTCTATTTCCAGTTTTCCATCTATTTTCCATCTATTTGTGTCATCTTTGATTTCTTTCATCAATGTTTTATAGTTTTCTATATATAGGTCTTTTGTTTATTTAGGTAGGTACCTTTCTAAGTATTTTATTCTTTTTTGCAATTGTGAGTGGGATTGTTTCGCTAATTTCTCTTTCTCTTTTCTCATTGTTGGTCTATAGGAATACAAGGGATTTCTGTGTGTTAATTTTATATCCTGCAACTTTACTCTATTCATTGATTAGCTCTAGTAATTTTCTGGTGGTGTCTTTAGGGTTTCCTACATAGAGAATCATGTCACCTGCAAACAGTGAGAGTTTTGCTTCTTTTTCAATCTGGATTCTGATCAAAGATGCAAAAATCCTCAACAAAATTCTAGCAAACAGAATCCAACAACATATTAAAAAGATCATACATCATGTCCAAGTGGGCTTTATCCCAGGGATGCAAGAATTCTTCAATATTCGCAAATCAATCAATGTGATACACCACATTAACAAATTGAAAGATAAAAAACCATATGATTTTCTCAATAGATGCAGAGAAAGCCTTTGCCAAAATTCATGTCCATTTATGATTAAAAATAAAACCCTCCAGAATGCAGGCATAGAAAGAATATATCTCAATGTAATAAAAGCCATATATGATAAACCCACAGCAAACATTATCCTCAATGGTGAACAACTGAAAGCATTTTCCCTAAAGTCAGGAACAAGACAAGGGTGCCCACTCTCACCACTACTATTCAACATAGTTTTGGAAGTTTTAGCCACAGCAATCAGAGAGAAAACAAACAAACAAATAATAGCAATTCAGATTGGAAAAGAAGTAAAATAACTCATTTTTTGCTTAGTCTTCAATTTGAAGTTCTACTATATTTGCCTACTCCTTCATTCCTTCCTTCCTCTTTCTAAACTGCCTTTTAAACTGGAGAGATGTCTGTCCTTTGTTGTTTCAAAAATTCTCTTAAGACTGTTTTCTTTTGGTGAATGAAAAATCTTTCTTTATTCAACATTTTAAAGCTTGATTAGTTAAAATGAGGCATTACTTCACCATTTTGTAGCAAAAACAAAGTTGGCTTAAGTTAAATTACATGGGAAGATATCCACACCCAATGTGTTGGATTTATTTATTTTATAAGTTACCTCATTCTAAAAGAATATAGGATAAAAATAATGCAAGTATAATTTAAATAAATACATATAATAAGCTTATCCTCCTGAACCTACTTTAAGGATCAAGGTGGTGTCCTTAAATTAACCACATCCTATTATTCCTTCACAGCTTAGCAGTTCCCTTATAAAGATTTATTTGACTAATTCAGCTTGCAAAGGTCTCTCATTTATCTGAATACCTACAGCATTTATAGGGTTCTTTCCCTCTGAAGCCATCCTAACACTTCTGCCAAATACAGATGATCGTATTATTCCTCTGCTCAAGAGCCTCTCATAGGTCCACACCACCCCGAGGATAATTACAAAATCTTTAACAGAACAATTAAAATTCTTTATTACATGGCCCCAGTCTTCTTTTCTGGCCTCAAAAGGATTCCTGAACTACAAAATAACTATCCTTCAGTGATGCCACACAATTGAATGTCCTTCAATATGCTACAGAGCTTCCCTGGTGGCTCAGCAGTAAAGAATCTGCCTGCAGTGCAGGAGACATGGATTCAGTCCCTGGGTTGGGAAGATCCCCTGGAGAAGGAAATGGCAACCCATTCCAGTATACTTACCTGGGAGATTCCATGGACAGAAAAGCCTGGCGGGTTACAGATCATGGGGTTGCAAAGAGTTGGACATGACTGAACAATTAAACAACAATAAATATGCCATACAATATCCTACATTTGTTCAGCATGTATGTTTGCATGCTGTGTGCTAAGTTGCTTCAATCATGTCACCTCTTTGTGACCCTATGGACTGTAGCCTGCCAGGCTCCTCTGTCCATGGGATTCTCTTGGCAAGAATACTGGAGTGGGTTGCCATTTCTTCCTCCAGGAGATCGTCCCAACCCAGGGATATTCCCAACCCAGGGATTGAACCTGGGTCTCCTGAATTGGTAGGCAAGTTCTCTACTATCTGAGCCAACAGGGAAGCCCTGTGTATCAGCACAAATTCCTTCCAACTGGAATAGCCTGTTTCCTTTTTACACATCTTTCAATACCTGGTCAAAAGTAACTTCCTTTATGTAAACTTCTCTGACTCTTACAGGTCAAACTAATATATCATAAATTTTCATAATTAAAACAGTGTGGTGCTGGTATAGAAACAGGCAAATATAAAAGTGAAACATAACAGAACTCCAAAACAGATCCATATATACTTGAGGAATGAGGTTAAGATAAAGGAGGCATCCCAAAGAAATAATGATGGAACAACCAGTCATTTGCTTTGAAAAAATAAAAAGAAAAAAGATCCATAGTATATGCCATTAAAAAAAATTAAATTGATTTTTTTTACAATGAACCATAAAAATACCATTGTATAAAATATAAGTCAATATTGGAGACTATTTATATGATTTTTAGTGTGGAAACAACCTTTTTAAAAAAAGTAAACAAAATACCTCAATAAAAGATTGCTAGACTAAACTTCATCAAATTAAAAACTTCTCTATGACAAGTAGCCAGAATATATAAAGAACTTCAGAAATTAAATTAAAAAGAAATAAACTCCCCAACAGAAACATAGGCAGAAAATATGAAAAAGTCACAGAATAGGAAATACAAATGTCCAATAAACATATGAACAATGCTCAGTCTCAAAAAATAAATATGGAAATGTTTAAAGAACAGTAAAGAGATTTTAACCCATCAGACTGACAAATAATGAATTAGTTTGATGACAAAAAATCCAGCAACCCTTTTCTTCAGTATCTAAACTAAAAAAGAATGCTCACTGCAGTGCTGTTTGTAATATTGATAGATTGGGTGCTGGTGTAGTTCATAAGTCATATCCGACTCTTGCAACGCCATGGACTGTAGCCTGCCAGGCTTCTCTGTCCATGGTGTACTCCAGGCAAGAATACTGGAGTGGGTTGCTCTTTCCTTCTCCAATTGATAGATTAGAAACACTAAATGAACATCAATAGGGGAACTAAATGAACAATATGGAACACTATGCAAGAATTTACAAGGATGTGTTACATCCTTGTAAGGATGTAAGTCATAATGCTGAATGAAGCAGAAGCAAACTTGCAGATACTTTTGTACAGAAAATGTCAATTTCACAAAAACAGGAAATAAAAATAACACTGTATATTTTTAACCAATACATATCTTAGTATATAAGTACTCAGAAAAAGTTCTGCCTTAAGGGGACACTAAAGTTACCTATGTTATATTTATGAGCTATTTATATAATTAAGAATTAAGACAGTAAGAAATAGGTTTCTCTGTATTTAAACATTATAAACTGTGAATTGCTGTTATTGTAAGATCATGTCTTTGGTCTTAGATTTTATAACAGATTATTCAAGGGAGGGACTATCTCAAAGGTAGGGCTCTATAGCCATTATCTCATTTAGCTTCTCCAACAACCAGGGCCAAGATTAGGGGGAGATAATTGAGGCCAAGTTACTCAAGTACAGGACTTGGGTTCTGCCTTCTATTAAAAATTGATATTATGTTCATTATGGATTTTTGCCTTCATTTTGATTTGTAAAACATTGCAGTAGTAGCAGTAGTAGTAGTTTAGTCGCTAAGTCGTGTTCGACTCTTACAACCCCATGGACTGTAGCCTGCCAGGCTCCTCTGTCCATGGGATTCTCCAGGCAAGAATACTGGAGTGGGTTGCCATTTCCTTCTCCAGGGGATCTTCCTGACCTAGGAACCGAACCTGGGTCTCCTGCATTGCAGGCAGCTTCTTTACAAACTGACCTATGAAGGAAGCCCAAACATTGCATTAGATGTTATTTATTTTGATTGCTAACTTTTTTGGTACCCCCTAAATTTTACACCCAAGCTGAGTGCTTTATTTACCTCTCTATAGCACAACTCTGTGTAACAAAATGAGTCTGGTATATACTTAGTCGCTCAGTAGTGTTCAATTCTTTGTGACCTAATGGACTGTAGCCTGCCAGGCTCCTGTGTTCATGGGATTCTCCAGTCAAGAATACTGGAGTGAGTAGTCATTCCCTTATCCAGGTGATCTTCCCAACCCCAGGTCTCCTGTATTGCCCTGTCTGAGCCTCTTCCCTGTCTGAGCCACCAGGGAAGCTCCTGAGTCTGGTATCATTGTATCCATTTGACAATATATTGGTCTGAGGCCAAACAGCTGGTAAGCTAGTAAATAATAGAACCAGGATTCAAATTCAGGCCCATTAGACTAAAACCCATGTTTACCAGCACAAAGTTTTTGTACAATTTTACTTTGTTTTCTTCATTAGTTCAATGGACCTATGTTAATTCCCAGTGATAATGTACTTTATATATCTTTCATGTAACTATACTTCACATCCTTTTTGGCAGTTTAGTTTTTGAATTGGCATACAATCCATGGAAGCACTCTATACTTTGCATTGATTACCATCTGTCAGAGAGGGACAAAAATCTTGTCAGTAATAGCATATGAATTATGCAATAACAGAGTGGTTTTACCCATGCTCTTTAAGAGAACAACCATAAACCTATGCAGACATGAAGGAAGATTTATTGGTTTCACCTTATTTTGATAAAGGGGTACTGGAAAGTTAAATCACTAATGGCTCATTGTGAATTTTCATACCTATTTTGGGAAACAGCCAAAGACACGTATTTACTGAATACTCACTTATCTTCCCCCTCCCAGTGGTTCTCACCCAAGAGTTGTAGGGCCCCCAAATGGGAATTTGGAAATTAGTAGGAATGTATTTTGGTTGTCCAAATGACAAGTTGAAAAGAAGTATTTGACATAAACTCAAAAAAAAAAAAAAAAAAAAAAAAGAAAAGAGATTAAACAGCTGATGATGAAGGTGGGGAGAAAATTTGGGGAGTTAGGAAGGACTTCAGAGAGGTTTTATTGCAAGTAAGTGTTTGGCATATTTGGATATGGAGAGAAAAGCATTCTAGACAGAGGGAAGATCTTGATCAATTAACATATATTGACTACTATTCACTACTGCTGGCTGCTACTGACTACTATTCACTACTCACTATATGCCAGGAAAGTGCATATAGTGTTTTATAGGTTTTAACTCATTCTTCATTAACTCATTATCAGTTTTGTGAGATTAGGATAAGATAATAAGAACTCATTGTCAGACTAAAACTTCCACTTACTATATTTCTATATTGGATAGTCTCAGCAGTAAACTCATCAGCATTTAAAGGTTGAGGGACATTCCAGTGGTAAAATGCCTATTTAATATTATTTAACCCAAACTTTAACTTATTTGGTAGAAAAATAATTTTATCAATAAACTTCTCTCTATCAGGGTTCCAAATGAACATATTCTGGGAAACTTTGTAGATAATGGGGGATTAAGCTGGTTTCAGGAGAAATGGAGAGGAAGATGTAAATCTGAAACATAATTTGCAGTTTTTAGTCATCAAAGACTGTCTTTTTCACAAAATCATCAAATGTTCTCTGCTATTGTTATGGTGACATAATGACAAAGAAGTAACATGATGTGATCAAAATTTCTTCCAACAATTGTACCTAATTAGTTAGTCTATCCCAGCATGATTTTATTATTTGACATTCATTCTGTATTTCATCTATGGGAACAAACTAAAATGAATAGTTCACACCATATTTCAAAAGAGAAAGAATTTATCTTATCAGATGCTAAAATTAACTATAAAGGAAAAGTAAACAAACCAATAGGTATTAGCTTGAAAAGTATCAGTGGATCAGGACAGATAACTGAGAGACCTACCAAAGTGTAGTTAAGAATTGGTATATGTTGAAAGTAGCATGATAAATCAGTAAGATACAGTCATAAAAGTTATTCTTTTAATGGTTATAAGATTATGTCATTTAAATCTATATAAAATTCAAACAGTTAGATCCTAATCCTACACTATATATGTAAATAAATTCTAAATGACCTGACAATGCTAAATAAATAAATATCTAAAAGATAAGAGCACATAGAAAACTAGAAAAATACAGGTGAAAGTTTATAAAATTATGCTAAAAGATGTCACTTAATGAGCATAAATTCATTGGGAAAACAAAAAAGAGAAAGGTTTGATATATTTTATGCTCTATTGAAATGGTCAATGGTAAAAATGAAATCCCTTTCTGCAATTAGACAACACAAATTATTCTCAAGCATGCATATTTCAAATATACTGATAATGTGCCAGACTATCAAGCAAATCTTAATGAAGTTTGAAGAATAGGTATCATATAAACAATATCTTCTTCCATAATAGGCTTCAGTTAGATGTTAGTAATAAAAATAAATTTTAAAAACTAATATTAAATAGTTAATAAAATATCAAACTAAATAATGATAATAAATTCCCATGAATGCACAAATTAAAAAGTCACACTTTGGAGTCAAAGAAGAAATTGTAATGGAATTACAAAAAACACTTAAAACTCAGTGATAACAACAACATAGTACATTGAAATATGTGGGATTCACAATGTTCATCACAGCACTGTTTATAATAGCCAGGACATGGAAGCAACCTAGATGCCCAACAGCAGATGAATGGATAAGGAAGTTATGGTACATATACATAATGGAATATTACTCAGCCATTAAAAAGAATTCATTTTAATCAGTTCTAATGAGATGGATGAAACTGGAGCCCATTATACAGAGTGAAGTAAGCCAGAAAGATAAAGACCAATACAGTATGCTAACACATATATATGGAATTTTAAAAGATGGTAATGATAACCCTATATGCAAAACAGAAAAAGAGACACAGATGTACAGAACAGACTTTGGGACTCTGTGGGAAAAGGCAAAAGTGGGATGTTCTGAGAGAATAGCATTGAAACAAGTATACTATCAAGGGTGAAACAGATCACCAGCCCAAGTTGGATACATGAGACAAGTGCTCAGGGCTGGTGCACTGTGAAGACCCAGAGGGATGGGATGGGGAGGGAAGTGGGAGGGGGGATCGGGACGGGGAACACATGTAAATCCATGGCTGATTCATGTCAATGTATGGCAAAAATCACCACAATATTGTAAAGTAATTAGCCTCCAACTAATGACAATAAATGAAAAAAAAATATGTGAGATTCAGTGAAAGCCATGTTATAAGAGAAATTTTTACTCCTAAATGCCTATATGACAAAATGAATAGTGGCATAAAATTAATAAAGCAAATGTACAACTAAGAAGATAGAAAAGAAACAGAATATACTCAAAGGAAAAAAGGATAATAATAATATAAGAAGAAAGTAATAATAATAGTAGAACGATAGTAAAGACAACATAAAAGTAGAAAACAAACAATAAGGAGGCTCAACCAAAGCAAAGTTATTTTATTGGACAGTCTGACAAACTATATACAAAAGCCTTTCTGCCTAAGAAATAATATTTACAATAGCATAAAGATACTGAATAATTAGGGATACATTTAACAAAATCTATACTAGCTTATACAATGAACGTTATAAAACAGTATTGTGAGAAACAAGAATATCAAATAAATGGAGAAATAGACCATGTTCTTGGAGTGAAAGACCTAAAAAATATGTTAATATCCCTCAAATTGATACAAAGATCCCATGTAATTTCAATCAAATTTCTAGTAGATTTTTTACTGTGGAAATTGAAAATCTGATTCTAAAATTTATATGAAATGTAAAGGACTCAGAAGAGCAAAAGCAATTAGATAAAAGAATAAATCTGAAGTACCTAAACCTCCAGATTATAAGATTTACTACAAAATTATATAAATCAAGATAGCATGGCATTCATGTGAAGATAGATGTATAAATCAATAAAAAGAAAATAAAGTCCAGAAATAGAACCACATATGCATGATCACTTGATTTCTGGAAGAGGTGGCAAGGCAATTTAAAGGGGATGGGGTAAGAGAAACTTTTCAACAATTTTTTTTTCTGGGACAGTGGAATATCTAAGTAGGAAAAAATTAAGCTCAAACCTTTCCTGACATCACATACAAAAATTAATTCAAACTGAATTTTATACCTAAATTTAAGAACTGAAGCTATAGGACTTTTGGGAGAAACCAAGTAACCTTGGATTAGGCAAATGTATCTTAAATGTGACACAAAAAAGCACATAAATTCCAAACTTTTAAAAAATAGATTGTCTTTTATCAAAATTTAAAACTTTTACCCTTTATATCATACTATTAGGGAAATGGACCCAAGACTAGAAGAGAAGATTGCAAAACATATGGTAAAGTGTGTGGACCTTGTATATATAAAGAACTCTTGCAAATCAATAATAAGAAGTCAAGTTCCCTCCCTAATTTTTTAAAAAACGGAAAAACATTTGAACACTTACTTAGCCAAAGATGAAATTTTAGTTGTTGTTTTTGTTGTTGGTGTTGGTGTTGTTTTCTCATAAAACTCAATGTCAAAATAGGAAACAACCAATAAAAAATGTGCAGAAGATATGAATAGACATTTTTCCAAAGAAGAGCTGCAGATGGTGAATAGGCAGATGGATAGAGCACTCAACATTACTAATCATCAGATAAATGCAATTCAAAACCACAATAATATATCACATCACACCTGTCAGAATGGCTATCATTGAAAATTCTATATATAATAAACTTTGATGAGAATGTGGAGAAAAGAGAACCCTAGTACACTGTTGGTGGGAATGTAAACTGGAGCAGCAACTAAGGAACCTGGAATGTTAAGTCCATGAATCAAAGTAAACTGGAAGCGGTCAAACAGGATATGGCAAGATTGAACATTGACATTTTGGGAATCAGTGACCTAAAATGGACCAGAATGGGCAAATTTAATTCAGATGACCATTATATCTACAACTGTGGGCAAGAATCCATAAGAAGAAATGGAGTAGCCATCATAGTCAACAAAAGAGTCCAAAATGCAGTACTTGGGTGCAATCTAAAAAATGGCGGAATGATCTCTGTTCATTTCTAAGGTAAACCATTCAATATCACAGTAATCAAGTCTATGCCCCCCCCCAATCACTAATGCCAAAGAAGCTGAAGTTGAGCATTTCTATGAAGACCTACAAGACCTTCTAGAACTAATACCAACAAAGTATGTCATTTTCATCATATGGGACTGGAATACTAAAGTAGGAAGTCGAGAGATACTTGGAGTAACTGGAAAATTTGGCCTTGGAGTACAACATAAAGAAGGGCAAACGTTACCAGAATTTTGTCAAGAAAATGCACTGGTCATAGCAAACACCCTCTTCCAGCAACACAAGAGACTACTCTATACATGGACATCATCAGATGGTCAATACCAAAATAAGACAGATCTTTGAAGTTGAAGATGGAGAAGCTCTATACAGTCAGCAAAAACAAGACGAGGAGCTGACTGTGGCTCATCTTGAAATCCTTATTGCAAAATTCAGACTTAAATTGAAGAAAGTAGGGAAAACCACTAGGCCATTTAGGTATGACATAAATCAAATCCTTTATGATTATACAGTGGAAGTGACAAATTCAAGGGATTAGATCTGATAGATAGTGTGCCTAAAGGACTATATACAAAGGTTTATTACATTGTAAAAGAAACAGTGATCAAAACCAGCCCCAAGAAAAAGAAATTCAAAAAGTCAAAATGGTTGTCTGAGGAGGCCTTACAAATAGCTGTGAATAGAAGAGAAGCAAGAGGCAAAGGAGAAAAGAAAAGATATAGCAATCTGAATGCAGAGTCCCAAAGAATAACAAGGGGAGATAAGAAAGCCTTCCTCAGTGATCAATTCAAAGAAATAGAGGAAAATAACAGAATGGGAAAGAGTAGAGATCTTTTAAAAAATTAGAGATACCAAGGGCATGAAAATATGGGCACAATAAAGGATTGAAATGGTATGGATCTAACAGAAGCAGAAGATAGTAAGAAGAGGTGGCAAGAATACACAGAATTCACAGTATCAATTCTTTGGCGCTCAGCTTTCTTCACAGTCCAACTCTCACATCCATACATGACCACTGGAAAAACCATAGCCTTGACTAGATGGACCATTATTGACAAAGTAATATCTCTGATTTTTAATATGCTGTCTACATTGTTCATAACTTTCCTTCCAAGGAGTAAGTGTCTTTTAATTTCAAGGCTGAAATCACCATCTGCAGTGATTTTGGAGCCCAGAAAAATAAAGTCAGCCACTGTTTACCCATCTATTTGCCATGAAGTGATGGGACGAGATGCCATGCAGTAGAATGACTAAATGTATTGATAATACCATTTGTTGACAAGGATGTGTGACAACTGGAATGCTTGAGAGAATACAAGATAGCACAGCACTATAGAAAATTGTTTGGTTGTTTCTTTCAAAATTGCACTTACTGTATGGACAAGCAATTCTATCCAAGGGCAATAGAAATATATGCCATCACAAGGAAGGGTCATAGCAGCTCTTTTTCACAATAGCCCCAAACTAGGAAAAATTCAGATGTTCAGGAATAGGGAATGCATAAGCAATTTGCGGTATACCCATGCAATAAAAACAAAATGGTTGGAACTAAAGTGAAAGTGAAGTCGTTAAGTCGTGTCCGGCTCTTTGTGACCCCATGAACGGTAACCTACTAGGCTCCTCTGTCCATGGGATTCTTCAGGCAAGAGTACTGGAGTGGGTTGCCATTTCCTTCTCCAACCAACACATATAAAGGCATGGATAATCTCAAAAGAATTCTGTTAAGTGAATCACACATACGAAAAATATCGTATATTATAATCTCATTTCTATGAAATTCTAGAAAAAGGCACCCTATATGCAAGACAGAAAAAGAGACACAGATGTATAGAACAGACTTTTGGACTCTATGGGAGAAGACGAGGGTGGGATGATCTGAGAGAACAGCATCGAAACATGTATATAATCAAGTGTGAAACAGATCGCCAGTCAAAATTGGATGCATGAGACAAGTGCTCAGGGTTGGTGCACTAGGATGACCCAGGGGGATGGGATGGGGAGGGAGGTGGGAGGGGGTTCAGGAAGGGGAACACATGTAGATCCATGGCTGATTCATATCAATGTATGGCAGAAACTACTACAATATTGTAAAGTAATTAGCTTCCAACTAATAAAAATAAATGGAAAAAAAAAAAAAAAAGAAAAGGCAAAACTATAATGCTATAAAGCAGGTCATTGCTTGCCTGGGACTAGTTAGGTAGGGGGGACTGACTGAAAATTAGAACAAGGAAATTTTGGGGGTAATGAAAATACCCTATATATCAATTTTTGTGAGGCTTACACAATTGATCACTACTTAAACTCATTAAACTGTGCACTTAAAATTTGTTAATTTTGTGTAAATTATTCCTCAAAGGAGCTAGGATAAAATTTGCAGCAAATATGGCTGATGAAGGGTTGTATAGATAGGTTGATAGGTAAAAAGATTAACATCCAAATAAAATAAGTAAAAAAATTTGCCAAAGTACATGAATAGATAACTCAAGAAAAATTAAAAATAGTTTATAAACAGAAACCCTAACTCGAAAGTAGTACAAATACTAGTAGCTGAAATACTATTTTCCAAAATAGAATATGCACATATATGTATATTCTAGATCTTGGAGGATATGGCAAGATAGACACTTATATATACTGCTATTGTGGTTGTAAATATATACACTATTTCTGGAAAGCAGATTAAAAGTGTTATCAAGAGCCTCAAAAATATGCATTGCCTTTGATATAATAATCTCTACATCTAGGATCTTATTTCAAGGAAATAATCATAGATAATATTTTTAAATTATTAATAATAATATTCATTATGCTGGTGAAAAAATAGACACAGCCTAAATGTTCAAGAAGAGTAATATAATTAAATATATTATGGCATATCTAAGTGGTTAAAAAAAGCCATAATACAATTCAATTTGCTTGAAAAGAATATTTAAATATATGGGACTCTTCATAATAAAATTTTAAATAAAATAGGGATAAAAACAAACATACAGTTAGATCTGAAGTTTATAATCTCTCTGAAAGTGAAAGTAAAGTGAAAGTGTTATTTGCTCAGTCCTATCTGTCTCTTTGTGACCCCATGGTCTTTGCAGCTTCTTCAGAACTTTTTCCCAAGATGGATCACAAGTAAGATGACAAACTCTTCTGTTTGCTGAGTTGGGATGAGTTGACCACCATATTATGGGAGACTGAAGCTAGGAAGAACGTAGAATCACCATGAATTCCCTCATAGTTCAGTTGGACTACACTACCACGTCCATGTTTTTCTTTTAGCTTTTCCTCCTCCTTCTCTGTGCCCTTGAAAGTATTAGTCACTCAGTTGTGTCTGATTCTTTGTCATCCTATGGACTCTAGCCCACCAGGCTCCTCTGGCCATGGAATTCTCCAGCAAGAATACTGGAGTGGATAGCCATTTCTTTCTCCAGGGGATCTTCCTGACCCAGGGATTAAACTCAGGTCTCCTGCATTGTGGGCAAATTCTTTACCATGTAGGCATTGGCTATCAAAAGAGAAACTGCATGGTCATAGCAGTAGAGTTAGCCCAGAATAACTTTGTTCAGTTAATCCTTTTTGTAGTTTATCTATAGCAGTACATCCCAAATTCTATGTTAAGCTTTTGCTTCTAGGTTCCCTTGGTGTGTATCCAGGGACTTTCAACTACTTTAGATATAAGTCTGAACAAAACCTAAGGTGAGGCCACAGAAGAAAAAAAGTGTTCCAGAATGTATGTCAAAATCAAATGCTAGTGATTTAGGAGTCTCTTTTCTCCCTGGCCATTTTAATTATATTATCTTCCTCCCTCTTACCTTGCTGCATGAAAATCTAAGATATTTTCTAAATTTATTTTTTAAATTTCCATAAAATGCTTTAAGTTGTACAAATGGGCCTCATGAGGATTAGCAGAATTTATTATAAAGCAATTAAAAGGACTGTCAAACTCTCTTCCTTTAAGGGTTATCCTAGGGATATTTCTCTGTTTTACTCTCTGAGCAGCCTTTTGTGTTAGAGCCTCAAAGTTTTAGCTCCATAATGGCTTGCTCCACCCTGTCTCGCACCCTTTAAATATCTATGTGGTGAAATCTGTCTGGCTGCTGGCTCTTCTCTCTCAGTATTGTTGTCAAAAGTTCCCAGAATCTCCAGTTGTCCTTAGGGTGAGTGAGTCAAGGTGATTGCTCTGGGCCTCTTGTTAGGGGAGATGGGAGATACATAACTACTGGCAGCTGTACATTTATTCAGTTGGTGGATGCAAGAGACGTGGCCTTTGACAGAGTATGCCAAAAAGCACATGAGATTCACTTAACATTAATTCTTAGCCGTCCTCCTCCTGCCAGCACCAATGCATAAACATAACTTAGGAATATCCTTCTCTAGTTCTATTTCTCTCTATATAACTGAGGCTACCTAGAGGTTGTCATATTGAGTGAAATAAGTGAGATGGAGAAAGTAAAATATTGCTTATTTGAAGAATCTTAAAAAATGATACAAATGAACTTATTTACAAAACAGAAAGACACAGATTTAGAGAACAAACTTATGGTTACGGGGGGAAGGGGAGCGGAATAGGTGGGAGTATGGGATTGACATGTACACATTACTATATTTAAAATGGATAATCAATCAAAGAGGACACAAATAGATGGAGAAATATACCATGTTCCTGGATTGGAAGACTCAATATTGTGAAAATGACTATGCTACCCAAAGCAATCTATAGATTCAATGCAATCTCTATCAAGCTACCAACGGTATTTTCATAGAACTAGAACAAATAATTTCTCAATTTGTATGGAAATAATAAAAAACCTCGAATAGCCAAAGTAATCTTGAGAAAGAATGGAACTGGAGGAATCAACCTGCCTGACTTCAGACTATACTACAAAGACACAGTCATCAAGACAGTATGGTACTGGCACAAAGACAGAAAGATAGATTAATGGAACAAAATAGCAAGCCCAGAGATAAATCCACATACCTATGGACACCTTATCTTTGACAAAGGAGGCAAGAATTTACAATGGAAAAAAGACAACCTCTTTAACAAGTGGTGCTGGGAAAACTGGTCAACCACTTGTAAAAGAATGAAACTAGAACACTTTCTAACACCATACACAAAAATAAACTCAAAATGGATTAAAGATATAAATGTAAGACCAGAAACTATAAAACTCCTAGAGGAGAACATAGGCAAAACACTCTCCAACGTAAATCACAGCAAGATCATCAATGACCCACCTCCCAGAATATTGGAAATAAATGCAAAAATAAACAAAGGGGACCTAATTAAACTTAAAAGCTTTTGCACAACAAAGGAAGCTACAAGCAGAGTGAAAAGACAGCCTTCAGAATGGGAGAAAATAATAGCAAATGAGGAAACAGACAAAGAATTAATCTCAAAAATATACAAGCAACTCCTGCGGCTCAATTCCAGAAAAATAAATGACCCAATCAAAAAATGGGCCAAAGAACTAAACAGGCATTTCTTCAAAGAAGACATACAGATGGCTAACAAATACATAAAAAGATGCTCAACATCACTCATTATCAGAGAAATGCAAATCAAAACCTCAATGAGGTAACATCTCACAATGGCCGAAATGGCTGCTATCCAAAAGTCTACAAGCAATAAATGCTGGAGAGGGTGTGGAGAAAAGGGAACACTCTTACACTGTTGGTGGGAATGCAAACTAGTACAGCCACTATGGAGAACAGTGTGGAGATTCCTTACAAGACTGGAAAAAGAATTGCCATATGACCCAGCAATCCCACTGCTGGGCATACACACTGAGGAAACCAGATCTGAAAGAGACACGTGTACCCCAATGTTCATTGCAGCACTGTTTATAATAGCCAGGACATGGAAGTAACCTAGATGTCCATCTGCAGATGAATGGATAAGAAAGCTGTGGTACATATACACAATGGAATATTACTCAGTCATTAAAAAGAATATATTTGAATCAGTTCTAGTGAGATGGATGAAACTGGAGCCCATTATACAGAGTGAAGTAAGCCATAAAGATAAACACCAATACAGTATACTAACACATATATATGGAATTTAGAAAGATGGTAACGATAACCCTATATGCAAGACAGAAAAAGAGACACAGATGTATAGAACAGACTTTTGGAGTCTGTTGGAGAAGAAGAGGGTGGGATGATCTGAGAGAATAGCATTGAAACATATATATTATCAAATGTGAAACAGATTGCCAGTCCAGGTTGGATGCATGAGACAAGTGCTCAGGGCTGGTGCACTGGGATGACCCAGAGGGATGGGATGGGGAGGGAGGTGAAGGGGGGTTCAGGATTGGGAACACATGTAAATCCATGGCTGATTCATATCAATGTATGGCAAACAAAAACCACTACAATATTGTAAAGTAATTAGCCTCCAACTAATAAAAATAATTGGGAAAAAAAGACCTACTGTATGAACAGAAAACTCTGCTCACTATTATATAGAAACCTAAATGGAAAATAATTTGAAAAAGGATAGATATGTGTATATGTTTAAGTGAATTACTTTGCTGTACACCTGATACTATCAAAACATCGTTAATCAACTATACTCCAACATAAAATAAAAAGTTAAAAAAGAAAGAATGAAAGCAAATGTGTTTAGTTATCTTTTTTAAAAGTCTTTTTTTAACTTTAAGATACTTTAAAAAATTTTTGCCATGATTATATTTAAACTTTTATCTTCCTCATGTGAATTTATTTTAGGAGTTGAAAAATCACCATAGGGCTTGCAGTTTTGTTTTGTTTTGTTTTTTTTTTTCTGAAAATGAAACTAATGTCATTAGTATTACAAGACAGGGTCTTTCCAGGTGACTCAGTGATTTAAAATCCACCTTCCAATGCAGGAGATGTGGGTTTGACCCCTGGGTTGGGAAGATCCCCTGGAGACAGGAAAGGCTACCCACTCCAGTATTCTGGCCTAGAGAATTCCATGGACTCTATAGTCCATGGGGTTGCAAAAAGTCGGACAGAACTGAGCGACTTTCACTTTCACTATAAAATAGATCTCAGTTATGAGGCAGCCCTGCAACCTGGACCTCAAGAGCGACTCATTATTTTGTTCATTTCCTCAACAAACATTTGGAGGCTTCCCAGGTGGCTCAGAGGTTAAAGCATCTGCCTCCAATGCAGGAGACCTGGGTTCAATCCCTGGGTTTGGAAGATTCCGCTGGAGAAGGAAATGGCAACCCATTCCAGTATTCTTGCCTGGAGAATCCCATGGATGGAGGAGCTTGTTAGGTTACTGTCCACGGGGTCGCAAAGAGTCAGACATGACTGAGTAACTTCACTTTTTTCTTTTCAACAAACATTTATTGATCACACAGCTCTGGAAAGTTGTTAAAGAAAGGGTCCATTATACAAACCATAGAAATCACTGATAGATTTTCAGTGTCTCCTAGTAATAGAAACAGGATAAATTTGTCTGATAAGTGTTGGGACTAGAGTTTGACTTAGTTTCCCTTTGTAATTATTAGTGGTGTATTTTCGAGGGGCCAATAGCTTTAAAAGGATCTCAGACCACATTGTGCTCCAATAACACTTGCAACAGGGTTTTCTTGACTTCTCTGTCTGCTTACCTTTGGTGTTTGGAATTCTAGAAGGTTAAACTACAAAAGAAATATTCCCAATTCCAGTAAGGCAGACTGTATTACATCAGAAAAGGTATTAGTCACTGTGATTTAAAGTGATTTAAAGGGTAATTAAAGGTACTTGTAGGAAAAATGTCAAATGTAAATAATAAAATATCAAACCAAGCTCAGCAGACATGGTCTATGTCTCATACAACTTCTATGTTTGACATACCACTTAACCTTGAACACAGTAGGTGACTCCTACCTTGAAAAATAATTTGTTTCAAGACATACCCACAGTGTGAGACAATCATATATATTTACTAATCTATAAGCATGTTCACAGAAGCTGGTCAAAAGCACTTACAACTTTTCTGCTGTTATGAATGATTATAAAATACATCTTCTACAAAAAACGTGAAAAATTTTCCTACAACTGGAAACATCTTGAACTCTTCAAGGCTGACATAATTTAAGAGCAATGGAAACCACATTTTTTACTGCATCTTAGGTCCTACCACAGAATGGAAAAAGAGATGGGGTTTTGTGGGGGGGAGTGAAGGAGTGTGGTCAGCAGAGGGGAAACTATTATAGTCTGGCATTTTAAACTTCTTCAATATAGATTATGGGTGGGATGGGGGGGTACATGCTTTCTCATGGATAAGTGTAGTCTGGAAAATGTGCCCTCAATTTTGTCTGAGGAGATAGATACTTAATATTTTAAAAAATCAACCACAATAGTATGTACCTAGTGCCTACTATATGGGAGGAAAAGGGAAGCAAAAGAAATATACTACCTTTGATACAACTATAACCTAGTTGAGGTGACAAAATATACACAGATTTTGCTAAATCATGTTTCACTGTATTAATGCCATTAGTATCTAGTATAAGGGCAAAGATGTGGCTTCAGAGTAATTGGGAAGACATTCTCTTGCTCAACCTTTCATAGACTGCTTCAAGCAATATTCAATTAGAATATCAAAGTAAGTTTTAGGCATCCTTTTTTTCTTTGCAGTTTTTCTAGAAGTAACTTTCCACTAATGTTAACTAATGTTACATAGACCCATCAAAAAAGATGATGGGATTTTTTTTTTCAGTCTTCAGCTCTATTACCAAAGAAATCCTTTGCCCAGAGTAGTTACTTGATGAAATTTTGTTCAATAAATGAATTTTTGGTAATTGTCTTGTCTAAAGTAATCAGTCATATAGCTGGTTTAATCACTCACTGTAATGCCGTCATGGCATCTGCTACTTCTAGGGTATTTTGCAGTTTTCCCCCATTAAGTCTGCATAATACTAACAAGGTAGTAAGGTCATGGAGGTGTTGCACATATGTATTCTATCACATAACTATGTCTCAGTACCCTAAGAGAACATGAGTTCCTCAAAGGACGTGACTGCTAAGCCTTCTGAATACCTTCAATGTGACTTCTGGAATCTGCATATAGAACATGAGCACACTGTATTCTGCTGACCTACTGGAACTTGACATATATATTCAGAGGCTTAGTTAATAATGCTAAACTGATTCCTCATCAACTTTTGTATCTTCAATTCTAATTTTGCACCAGTAGGTGATCTGGTTAATGTCTGTAAGATTCAGGGGATGTTTTAATAAGTTGTACCTATTAGCAGGTTATATTGAATGCCTCTTTTCCTCACCACACATCCAGCAATGTACACTTCTGTGGTCTCACAAAAATGTACCATTTACCACTGAGAAGAGCAAGCTCAGATCTCGCCCAAGTATACTTAACACTAGTATTTTACTTCTCTAAACACAGTGCTAACATAGGGCTGATTGCACATTCAAGTACCATGACAGACAGCAAAGGGACCAGTCAATAATTCACATACCCACTTACTCTCTAGCCACCCTCTAGACTTTCAGTGATTCCTGCCTCATTGGAAAAAGAAATTTAAATGTTCCTATTAGTTGATCCTATTAAAGAAAGACAGATCTCAGAAAGCAAGTGTCATTGAGCTACTGTATGGGAGGAATCATGATCTCAGACACGTAATTATTATCCCAAGTTTAAATGTCTGAATCATGTTCTCAGACACTTGATTATCATCCAAAGTTTAAATGCTTCTCTCTCTCTCTTTTTGATTAGCCTGGATGACAGTGAGCTGAGTAAATAGAATATGGGGCTCTCATGTACAGCCTTTGCTTGGAAAGGTAACCGGCAGATCCAAGGAAGCTTTCTTGCATCTTCTCCTTCCTCTCTAGAGACTCCAGCACTCCAGCATAATAAACACACTCAAGTATTCCCCATCCTCAAGCAACACTTCCTTGATTTAAGAATCCTTCTAGTTACTGGCTTTTCCAGTATCCTACAGAAAAATTACTTGAAAGATTAGCTTATATTCACTGTTTCTTTTTCCTTCCTTACCAGTCACTGCTTTCACTAAGGTCACCAATGACCTCCATATTTAAAAACACAGTGAATGGTTTTCTGCCACAGTATTACTTGATTATTTGATATCTCTTAGGTATTTGACATTTTCTCTCTCTCTTTTTTTTTTTCATTTATTTTTACTAGTTGGAGGCTAATCACTTTACAGTACCACAGTGGGTCTTATCATACATTGACATGAATCAGCCATCGATTTACATGTATTCCCCATCCCGATCCCCCCTCTCACCTCCCTCTCTACCCAATCCCTCTGAGTCTTCCCAGTGCACCAGGCCCGAGCACTTGACTCATGCATCCAACCTGGGCTGGTGATCTGTTTCACTATAGATAATATACATGTTTCGATGCTGTTCTCTCGAAACATCCCACCCTCGCCTTCTCCCAGAGTCCAAAAGTCTGTTCTGTACATCTGTGTCTCTTTTTCTGTTTTGCATATAGGGTTATCATTACCATCTTTCTAAATTCCATATATATGTGTTAGTATGTTGTAATGTTCTTTATCTTTCTGGCTCACTTCACTCTGTATAATGGGTTCCAGTTTCATCCACCTATTTAGAACTGATTCAAATGAATTCTTTTTAATGGCTGAGTAATGTTCCACAGTATACATGTACCAAAGCTTCCTTATCCATTCGTCTACTGATGGGCATCTAGGTTGCTTCCATGTCCTGGCTATTATAAACAGTGCTGCAATGAACATTGGGGTGCACGTGTCTCTTTCAGATCTGGTTTCCTCGGTGTGTATGCCCAAGAGTGGTATTGCTGGGTCATATGGCAGCTCTATTTTCAGTTTTTTAGAAATCTCCACACTGTTCTCCATAGTGGCTGTACTAGTTTGCATTCCCACCAACAGTGTAAGAGGGTTTCCTTTTCTCCACATCCTCTCCAGCATTTATTGCTTGTAGACTTTTGGATAGCAGCCATCCTGACTGGCGTGTAATGGTACCTCATTGTGGTTTTGATTTGCATTTCTCTGATAATGAACGATGTTGAGCATCTTTTCATGTGTTTGTTAGCCATCTGTATGTCTTCTTTGGAGAAATGTCTGTTTAGTTCTTTGGCCCATTTTTTGATTGGGTGATTTCTTTTTCTGGAATTGAGCTTCAGGAGTTGCTTGTATATTTTTGAGATTAATCCTTTGTCTGTTGCTTCATTTGCTATTATTTTCTCCCATTCTGAGGGCTGTCTTTTCACCTTGCTTATAGTTTCCTTTGTTGTGCAAAAGCTTTTAAGTGTAATTAGGTCCCATTTGTTTATTTTTGCTTTTATTTCCAGTATTCTAGTAGGTGGGTCATAGAGGATCCTGCTGTGATTTATGTCGGAGAGTGTTTTGCCTATGTTCTCCTCTAGGAGTTTTATAGTTTCTGGCCTTACATTTAGATCTTTAATCCATTTTGAGTTTATTTTTGTGTATGGTGCTAGAAAGTGTTCTAGTTTCATTCTTTTACAAGTGGTTGACCAGTTTTCCCAGCACCACTTGTTAAAGAGGTTGTCTTTTTTCCCATTGTATATCCTTGCCTCCTTTGTCGAAGTTAAGTTGTCCATAGGTTCATGGATTTATCTCTGGGCTTTCTATTCTGTTCCATTGATCTATATTTCTGTCTTTGTGCCAGTACCATACTGTCTGGATGACTGTGGCTTTGTAGTAGAGTCTGAAGTCAGGCAGGTTGATTCCTCCAGTTCCATTCTTCTTTCTCAAGATTACTTTGGCTATTCGAGGTTTTTTATTATTTCCATACAAATTGAGAAATTATTTGTTGTAGTTCTGTGAAGAATACCGTTGGTAGCTTTACAGGGATTGCATTGTATCTATAGATTGCTTTGGGTAGAATAGCCATTTTGACAATATTGATTCTTCCAAAACATGAACTCGGTATGTTTCTCCATCTGTTTGTGTCCTCTTTGATTTCTTTCATCAGTGTTTTATAGTTTTCTATGTATAGATCTTTTGTTTCTTTAGATAGATATACTCCTAAGTATTTTATTCTTTTTGTTGCAATGGTGATGGTATTGTTTCCTTAATTTCTCTTTCTTTTTTCTCATTGTTAGTGTATAGGAATTCAAGGGATTTCTGTGTGTTAATTTTATGTCCTGCAAATTTACTATATTCGTTGATTAGCTCTAATAATTTTCTGATGGAGTCTTTAGGGTTTCCTATGTAGAGAATCATGTCATCTGCAAACAGCGAGAGTTTCACTTCTTCTTTTCCTATCTGGTTTCCTTTTACTTCTTTTTCTGCTCTGATTGCTGTGGCCAAAACTTCCAAAACTATGTTGAATAGTAGTGATGAGAGTGGGCACCCTTGTCTTGTTCCTGATTTTAGGGGAAATGCTTTCAATTTTTCACCATTGAGGGTAATGCTTGCTGTGGATTTGTCATATATAGCTTTTGTTATGTTGAGGCATGTTCCTTCTACTCCTGATTTCTGGAGAGTTTTAATCATAAATGGGTGTTGAATTTTGTCAAAGGCTTTCTAGCATCTATTGAGATAATCATAAGGTTTTTTCTTTCAATTTGTTAATGTGGTGTATTACATTGATTGATTTGCAGATATTAAAGAATCCTTGCATTCCTGGGTTAAAACCCACTTGGTCATGGTGTATGATTTTTTTAAATATGTTTTTGGATTCTGTTTGCTAGAATTTGGTTAAGGATTTTTGCATCTATGTTCATCAGTGACATTGGCCTGTAATTTTCTTTTTTATGGCATCTTTGTTTTTGGAATTAGGGTGATGGTGGCCTCATAGAATGAGTTTGGAAGTTGACCTTCTTCTGCAATTTTCTGGAAGAGTTTGAGTAGGATAGGTGTTAGCTCTTCTCTAAATTTTTGGTAGAATTCAGTTGTGAAGCCATCTGGTCCTGGGCTTTTGTTTGCTGAAAGATTTCTGATTACAATTTTGATTTCTTTGCTTGTGATGGGTCTGTTAAGATCTTCTATTTCTTCCTGGTTCAGTTTTGGAAAGTTATACTTTTCTAAGAATATGTCCATTTCTTCCACGTTGTCCATTTTATTGGCATAGAGTTGCTTGTAGTAGTTTCTTATGATCCTTTGTATTTCAGTGTTGTCTGTTGTGATCTCTCCATTTTCATTTCTAATTTTGTTAATTTGGTTCTTCTCCCTTTGTTTCTCAATGAGTCTGGCTAACGGCTTGTCAATTTTATTTATCTTTTCAAAAAACCAGCTTTTAGCTTTGTTGATTTTTGCTATGGTCTCTTTAGTTTCTTTTGCATTTATTTCTGCCCTAGTTTTTAAGATTTCTTTTCTTCCTGTGGTTCTTCATTTCTTCCTTCTCTAGTTGCTTTGGATGTAGAGTTAGGTTTTTTATTTGACTTTTTTCTTGTTTCTTGCAGTAAGCCTGTAATGCTATGAACCTTCCCCTTAGCACTGCTTTTTGCAGTGTCCCATAGGTTTTGGGTTGTTGTGTTTTAATTTTCATTCATTTCTATGCATATTTTGATTTCTTTTTTGATTTCTTCTATGATTTCTTGGTTATTCCGAAGTGTGTTATTTAGCCTCCATATGTTTGAATTTTTAATAATTTTTTTTTCCTGTAATTGATACCTAATCTTACTGCACTGTGGTCAGAAAAGATGACTTGAATGATTTCAATTTTTTTTGAATTTACCAAAACTAGATTTATGGCCCAGGATCTGATCTATTCTGGAGAAGGTTCCGTGTGCACTTAAGAAAAAGGTGAAGTTGATTGTTTTGGGGTGAAATGTCCTATAGATATCACTTAGGTCTAGCTGGTCCCTTGTGTCATTTAAAGTTTGTGTTTCCTTGTTAATTTTCTGTTTAGTTGACCTATCCATAGTTGTGAGTGGGGTATTAAATTCTCCCACTATTATTGTGTTACTATTAATTTCCTCTTTCATACTCATAAGCATTTGCCTTACATATTGCAGTGCTCCTATGTTGGGTGCATATATATTTGTAATTGTTATATCTTCTTCTTGGATTGATCCTTTGATCATCATGTAGTGTCCATCTTTGTCTCTTTTCACAGCCTTTATTTGAAAGTCTATTTTATCTGATATGAGTATTGCAACTCCTGCTTTCTTTTGTTCTCCATTTGCATGTAATATTTTTTTCTAGCCCTTCACTTTTAGTCTGTATGTGTCTCTTGTTTTGAGATGGGTCTCTTGTAGACAACATATATAGGGGTCTTGCTTTTATATCCATTCAGCCAGTCTTTGTCTTTTGGTTGGGGCATTCAACCCATTTACATTTAAGGTAATTACTGATAGGTATGGTCCCATTGTCATTTACTTTGTTGTTTTGGGTTCACGTTTATACAACCTTTCTGTGTTTCCTGTCTAGAGAAGATCCTTTAGCATTTGTTGAAGAGCTGGTTTGGTGGTGCTGAATTCTCTCCGCTTTTGCTTGTCTGTAAAGCTTTTGAATTCTCCTTCATATCTGAATGAGATCCTTGCTGGGTACAGTAATCTTGTTTGTAGGTTATTCTCTTTCATTACTTTAAGTATGTCCTGCCATTCCCTTCTGGCCTGGAGGGTTTCTATTGATAGATCAACTGTTATCCTTATGGGAATCCCTTTGTGTGTTCTTTGTTGTTTCTCCCTTGCTGCTTTTAATATTTGTTTTTTTGTGTTTGATCTTTGTTAATTTGATTAATATGTGTCTTGGAGTGTTTCACCTTGGGTTTATCCTGTTTCGGACTCTCTGGGTTTCTTGGACTTGGGTGGCTATTTCCTTCCCCATTTTAGGGAAGTTTTCAGCTATTATCTCCTCGAGTATTTTCTCATGGCCTTTCTTTTTGTCTTCTTCTTCTGGGACTCCTATGATTCTAATGTTGGGGCATTTCACATTGTCCCAGAGGTCCCTGAGTTTGTCCTCATTTCTTTTGATTCTTTTTTCTTTTTTCCTCTCTGCTTCATTTATTTCCACCATTTTATCTTCTACCTCACTTATCCTATCTTCTGTCTTCATTATTCTACTCTTGGTTCCCTCCAGAGTGTTTTTGATCTCATTTATTGCATTATTCATTTTTAATTGACTCTTTCTTATTTCTTCTAGGTCTTTATTAAGCATTTCTTGCATCTTCCCAATCTTTTCTCCAGGCTATTTATCTGTAAGTCCATTTTGTTTTCAAGATTTTGGATCATTTTTATTGTCATTATTCTAAATTCTTTTTCGGATAGATTCCCTATCTCCTCCTCTTTTGTTTGACTTGGTGGCCATTCTTCATGTTCCTTTACCTGTTGGGTATTTCTCTGCCTTTTCATCTTGTTTAGATTGCTGTGTCTGGAGTGGGCTTTCTGTATTCTGGAGGTCTGTGGTTCTTTTTTATTGTGGAGGTTTCCCCCAGTGGGTGGGGTTGGACGATTGACTTGTCAAGGTTTCCTGGTTAGGGAAGCTTGCATCAGTGTTCTGGAGTGTGGAACTGGATTTCTTCTCTCTGGAGTGCAATGGAGTGCCCAGTAATGAGTTTTGAGATAGGTCCATCTGTTATGTGTGATTTTGGGCAGCGTGTAAGTTGACGCTCAGGGCTATGTTCCTGCGTTGCTGGAGAATTTGCATGGTATGTCTTGCTCTGGAACTTACTGGCTCTTGGGTGGTGGTTGGTTTCAGTGTAGGTATGGAGGCTTTTGGATGGTCTCTTATTATATAATGTTCTGTGTAGTCAGGAGTTTTCTGGTGTTCTCAGGTTTTGGCCTTAAGTCTCCTGCCTCTGGATTTCAGTTTTATTCTTCCAGTAGCCCCAAGACTTCTCCAACTACACAGCACTGATAATAAAACTTCAAGGTTAATGGTGAAAAGATACACCGCCATGAGGGACACCCAGAGAGGCTCACAGAGTTACATGAAAAAGAGGAGAGGGAGGAGGGAGATAGAGATGAACAGGAGGAGAAAAAGTGGGGCTCACAAGGAGAGAGACAGATCTACACAGTTGTCTGTTCCCAAAGTGTTCTCCGTAGCCCAGACACCCACAAAGATTCACAGAATTGGATTGGGAAGATAAGGGGAAAGGAGGAAATAGAGGTGTTCTGAGGTAGAAAACGAAGAGTCAAAAGTGGGAGAGAGTAATCAACACACTCCTGAGTAAAAATTGGAACTGAATATTGGATTCTTAAATGTCCAAAATTTATATCACATACTGAAAAACAAAGATTAAAAATCTAGGGTAGAGGTTAGACTCTTAAAAATACAATATTAAAAACAAATCAACACAAAAAAATTTAGAAATATATATGAGGTTCAGTTTAAAAATAGGGTTTCTCTCTTTTTTTTTTTTTTGCAAGGTTATAGTGAAATGAAAATGGAAATTAAGGAGTAGTAGAGGAGTAATAGAGGACTTTAAAAGAAAATAAGAGAGAAAAAAAGAAAAGAACAAAGAAAATAACAAGAAAAAAACTTTTTCCTAATTAAAAAAAATTATAAAAATATATGAAAATGAAAGTTAAGGAGTAATGGGGGAGTAATAGGGAATTTTAAAAGAAAACAAAAGAGAAAAAATAAAAAAGAAAAAAATTTAAAAAAACTTGAAAATATATCTAGGAATTTCTCTGGAGCTGTTGTGGTCAGTGTGGGTTCGGTTCAGTTTCAGATAGCTCCTCGTTCCATCTTACACTTCTCGATATCTATAGGCCCCTTCTGGTGTAGTCAGTGTTATCTACAGGGATTTTAATCTGTTGCATCGGTCCCTTCTGAAGTGGTTCCCTTTGTTTATTTGGCTTCTGTTTGCCGGTCTCTTCAGTGTCTAATTTCCACCCTGACACAGGTGGGCAGAGGTGGTCTCTTGTTCAGGTTCGCTAGTTCCGTCGCACTGCGGGGAGGTGGGGGTGCTGTTTTCCCCGTCTATGCTGATCAGGCTCCTGTCTGCTCTATATGGAGCGTGCCCTGCGTTGCGTGCGGTTCCAGTTTTCGGTTACTCCACAAAAGCGCGGACTCGGTTGCGCCTGTGTTTTGTGCCTTCCCCAGCCAGAGCAGCTCAGGCAGCCAGGAGCTTGTTGGGCGCACTCTCCCTGGGTGCAGCGCGCCTTCTCCCCTCTGTGGTCCCAGCCTCAGTTTCAGCTCACGCTGGTCGGGTGCGTGCACCCTGTGTTTAGCTGCGACCCTCCTGGCGGATGTCGACCATCCAGAATTTCAGGAAGTCTTTGGTTAGAAACTGGACGCTTGTTTGCATTTTGGTAGGGGATGCTGCCTCTGGGGCCGAGTTTGCCCCTTTCCCCTCCCCCTTGCCTCCGGCGGGGTTGGGCCAGTCTGCAGCCCGCTAGCTCCTCTGGACTTGTTCAGACCCTTTGTTCTTCAAACGGCCGACAGTGTGTTCGGGCTGGTTAATTTTCTCTCTCTTTTGCTGTCCCACAGTTTAAGTTGGTTTCTCACAAAAGCTCCCTCTGATTGTCCTCAGGGCACTCAGGCCTGGTCCTTACCCTAAGCAATGCCGCCCACTCTTCTCCATTCCGCCCCCACTTGCTGGTGGCGGATGCGGGCATCTGGGGTACTTTTCTGCTGGGAGTTGCTTTTAGGCACGTACATCTGTGGATTTTATTTATTTTCCTCCCAGTTAGGTTGCCCTCCGAGATTCCAAAACTTCCCCCAGACCCGCCAGTGCGAGGGTTTCCTGGTGTTTGGAAACTTGCTCTATTAAGACTCCCTTCCCTGGGCGGGTCTCTGTCGCTAGCTCTTTTACCTCTCTTTTTATCTTTTATATTTTGTCCTACCTCCTTTTGAAGACAGTGGGCTGCTTTTCTGGGTGCCTGGTGTCCTCAGCTAGCGATCAGAAGTTGTTTTGTGAAGTTTGCTCTGTGTTGAATTGTTCTTTCGATAAACTTGTAGGGGAGAAAGTGGTCTCCCCGTCCTATTCCTCTGCCATCTTGGCTCCTCCCCCCGACATTTTCTCTTAAAATTGAATTTTCTCTTGGTTTTCATTATTTTCCCTTTCCCCCTTCCAGTTGGAAGCTCGTTTTCAATGTTCTTCATGGTATTCCCATTTTTCTTTGTTGGCTTCGTCTACAATCACTTAGATACTGGTGTTATCCTTGATGCTGTTTTTACTCTATAAAATTCTTCTGAATGATTTATTCAAAATTATGGCCTATATTTCCAGCTAATTCTGATGACTTCAAGTCTGTATCTCAGAACTCTTGTGTTCCAAACTTATGTTGCAACTTGCTGAAGGACTATTTCCACCTGAATGTCTCATACACATATAATATTCAGCATGTACAGAACCAAACACATTTTATTTCCCTGAAATTTTCTTCCTTGTCTTATGGTGCTAACATGCATGTAGTTTCCTAAGTCAGAAATCTAAGTCAACCCACATTTCTCCCTTTTCCTTGCTGTTAACATTCATTCGCTAACTCACTGTTTCTGTCTTGTTAATAACATTAGCATCTGTTTCCTTCAACTTATTTGGACTTTACCACATAAACTCAGGTATTTATCATTTCTTGACTGGTTAACAATGCTTTCCTAATTGATTTCTTTCCAAATCACATCAGTCCACTGAAATAATGCCATTCACAGTTTCCCACTATTTTCAGGATCAAGTTTAAACTCTTTAACTAAATATACAAAGTTCTTTATAACTTCTTTCCACTCCACTAGCTTTATCACTTTTGTATGTTTGTACTATTCTCCAGCCATATCAAAATATGTTTAATTTCTCCAAATAAATCACATTTGTGCAATATGAATAACACTAGAGTAATTTGAATGCACTAGAGTAGGACTAATCAAACTTTTTCTGTAAAGGGCCAGATAGCAAATAATTCATGTTTTGCCAGTCAGAGAGTTACTGTTGCAACAACTTTGCCAATGTAGTGTATAAAAACAGCCATAAATAATCTCTAAACTTAATGAACGGGCATGACTGTGTTCTAATAAAAGTTTGTTTACAAAAATAAAGGTTTGACAGATTTGGTTCTTTTTGGGTCATAGTTTGCTGACTCTTGAACTAGAGTGCCATGGTATATAAAGAAATCCTGTCTTCAATTCTTTTATAGAGCCAAAAACTAATTTTGATTTTTGTGCCAATTGAGATTTTCAAATGTTAGATTTACTTTAAACAAGGTACACCTGTACTTAAGATACATTAACCTCAGAGAGATCTAGGACAAAAAAGTAATTAATTTCCATCCACAAACTATATTCCTGGCCGTAAAACAAACTTAAGCTTTCCTAAGTGTTCCATAAGTCTATGCTTTCACTTGGAAAATAAACCATCTTCTAAGAATTATTTGCTTCATTGGATTTGACATAGTAACTTATCCTTGTGGTTCATTTTATTTTTTTCCTGATGTTAAAGTTTCTTGTAAATCACTTCTTGTTTCTAGATGTTTGTGTATCCAGAGTGGTGGAAAATTCAGAATCTGATAAATATTGGGCATAGCAGGGAAAGACTGATATCACTAAATGCTTCTATGATCAATTATGTCATTGATGATCAATTATGTCATTGGGCAAGCAGACTAAGTGTCCTTACTCTGAAGGAAAATGTGAAGTTAGAAATACTTGGAATATGTTCATTTCCAGGTAAAGTTTTACAAATCTGATTTTGAAGTTTAATCTAGGGACTGATGATTAAGGAAGGCTATGATAATTTCCTCCTTAGTAAAAGGGAGGAAACAAGGGGCAAAGCAAGGGTTTAACCCAACATATAAGCAGAGTGGGTAGCTATCTTCTGTGGTCTAGTGTTTGTGAGCCTCCCCCCACATCTCTGTTATCACACTCTCAAGTTATTAAGCATTAATAGACATGAATTATCTCCTTTTAAGTGTTTTCCTTTTCAGAGAAATAGCTGTTAAGTTTTAGTATGGTAATTATGCTAGGCAACATTCCATTTGAATTAAGACAATGTTCTTTTTAAAAAATTTTTTTTATTAGTTGGAGGTTAATTACTTCACAAAAGACGATGCTCTTTAAGAATAAATCAAGTAGGAATAAATTGCTATCAAAAAGAGTAACTCATCATGAGGGAATTATTACCCACTATGACCATAGTGTTGAGATTATCATCTTTGACCCTATGGATTAGGGCAAGAGAGGACAATGCAGTCACAAAGGGAAGGAGCCTGGAGCTTTGACAACAAAGATCTACTACAGCAACCATGGATTACTTACAAGTAGATGAACATGCGAGGGGTAAAATAAACAAGCCACTTAAATTTTGGTTAAGACAGTGAGTATTCACTTGTTTTTGTGTTACAACAGTCCAATTTCCTATATCACAACTAATTTAAATTATTTATCATCATCATCATCATCATTAATATTGCCATTTACCAACACACAGAGGATCCGGTTTATGTTTCAGTCTACCAAAATTGCTTACAGAAAAGTTAGGAACTTGGTTATTAGATATATTTAAGACTTTATTAAATAGATAAAAATCCTGGCAATCACATGTATATATCCAGGAAAGGTAGAGTTGTGTATGAAATAAGCCAAGACTCTTCTTTCTGAGTCTCAGTTTCCTCATGTATAAGAGACAGAGTTGAAACACATAATTTCTAAGGCTTCTTCCATTTATAAAGGTTATGATTCTAACAGTCTATAGACTGTGCTTCATTTTTCCTTGTTAGTCAAGGAAAGAAAGTGAGCTCTTGAACATGATGAGGGGAAAGCTACATTTAAGCCTGAATTACGGTTTCAAGAAGTTGACTATTAATTTTTTTTAATGCTGTGGTGACAATATCTAACATGTGCACTCTCAACAATGATCCATTATATTCAGAGAAATCTATTTCTATTTTAACATAAGGGAGTATTGATTCAAAGTGGTGCTAAAGATGACTATCCTCTCTCTCCAATTCCTGTACATTCTTCTCTTTTTTCCTCTTTCATAGGTAATATTTGAAGTGCACTTAGGCTCAATAGTTCCCAAGTTCATGGTTTTGTGATCACTGCCTTGTCTTCTTCTTCTTCTCTACTATTCATAATTTTGCCCTTTCATGTCAAATATCTTTCTTGACAATGCAAAGTATATACAATGGAAGAAGAGAAAATGCTCCCTGGCTTTAACAGTGGAAGGTAGAATTGCTAGGCTCATGAAATTCCTTTAAATTCTTAATCTGTGATTAATCTATCATCACTACACTTAAAAAGAATAGAGCATTGACTCTCATTCCAGCATGTCTATCAAATCTAAAATTCTTTAAACTGAGAATGGTTATAAAATGTTGCTAATGTAGCTGTGCCACAATATTATTAGCCCAAAAGAGTAAGTTTCAACAGATATGAAGCCATTAGGAAAACATACTTAAATGAGAATACACTTGTGATTCCCATTGAAAGAATACATTTGTAAGTTAGGGTAAAATAGATTATGTCTCAAAAGGAGACAATAATCCAAATATCATTTACTTAAAATAGTAAAACTTTATTTTTATTTAGGTTTCACATACAATATAGGTTGATGGAGTGGAGGCTCTATCCAAGGTAATCATTAAAAACCCAGGCTGAAGGAGGATCTATCTTTAAAAAGTGCTTCGACAATCACCAAAGAAAGATAATTGAGAGACTGAAGCTAAGCACTGTCAATTAAATTCTTCCACCAAGAAATGACATGTGTCACTTCTGCTCACATTTCAATGACCAAAGTAAGTCATGTTGGCCACACCTAATTTCAGCTGGGCAGGAAAGTGCATTCCTACCATATGGCTAGAAGGACTGAAATATTTCTGACAGTCTTACTGCCTGTCACAGAGTGTAAGACTGTATATCATGTGACCAAGATTTCAGATTTAGTTAACTACTAGATATGTGAGCTTTTAACTCAATGGACTTCATTATCTTCCACACTGGTATGTTGTCAGGATCAAAGAAGTAATGGAAAATGAAAAGGATAAACCATTAATCAAATGTAATTTTTTAAATGAAGTCTTTGAAATAAATGCAGGAGTACAAGGCAAAGATTTGACCATTTTCATGAGTTCCATTCTAGATGTTTAGCTTTTCTTCACTTTATTTCCTAAGCACTTTCAGATTCTTAAAAGCCTATTAGGCCAGAGGAATTCAGAACATAAACTTAGAAATAAGGGAACAAATGAGTCCCCTCACTTGCCCTTAAGTTTGACTTGAGGCAAATGTTTTTTAGTTTAACAACTTGTTAAGTTGTAAGTTCAGGGTGACCTTCGGTTTTTCAAAAATTGTGTTTGGAGAAATGCTGAAAACTGGAATATAAGTTACTAAGATTGATTTTTCAACTCTTGGGTCTTACCTTGGGTGGACTTGAGCTTGAAAAATGGAGACAATATAGTTAAGACCTTGAAGGAGGTTTAGTTTAGTTCCAAAGTAAACAATGCATGAAGAGTTAATGATTTCTACCAAAACACTGTACCTTTTAAATATGCCTCATCTTCAGATGGATGAAGTGAGATCCAAGAAGCCTCTCTGGGCTTGATAGAAAGAGCACTGGTGGGAAAATTCACAAGTTGTTCCCAGTTCCCTCTGTGTACACACAGAATGGATCAGGGACAAACTGGTCCTTGCTAGGATGGAGGCTAAACAACTCATCTCCCAGGGTATGTTTCTAATGACCCTCTTCTAGGACAAACTTCCCAGCACCATCTTTGTTTCAAACCCCTGAGATTGTTCTGGGAACTTCTGAAACTCCTCTGGGACATGCTTTGCTTGGCGGAAAACACAGGCAAAAAAGTTGAGTAAGCAAAAAATGGACATGAACTTGAGCAAACTCCAGGAGATAGAAGAGGACAGGGAAGTCTGGCATAGTGCAGTCCATGGGGTCACAAAGAGTTGGACATGACAGAGACTGAACAATAACAACAAAGCAAACTGTCACAAAAGTTTCAGCAAAGATAAGTCAAAATATAAAGATGGTCATTTCTTGCACATGAGAATCTGATTTCTGTATCAATGAATGGTTTTAATTCTGATAAAAATAGTATATGTCTAAACTGTTGGGAGATAAGGAAAGGAAGGGCTCAGATTAAGGGGTGTGGCACATTCATCAGGAGGGAGGTCTCCACAGTCTCCTGGCCCTCCTGGTCTGGCCTTTCCTTGTGATCTCTTGCCTCTGGGAAGAACTAAGGCTATTACTTCCACTCGGGTTGTCACTAGGTGACCAGGTAAGGGACAGAGGAGCATCAAGTGACCCCCAACTCTCTTCTTCCCTTCAACCTGTGAAAAAAGTGAAGACGACTGGGTATATACTCCAGTGTTGCCCAGTACAGCTCTATCTCACTCATCAGTCAGAAGCTGTGTGACAGAGGCCTGGCTAGAGACATGAACAGCTTTCTTTGTGTCCCCTGGTGTCGGTGATGCTGGCATTTGGGTCCATGTCCTGGAAGGAACTCAGGTCTACCCATATTAGTGGATGCTTCTCACCGGTTTCAGGTAAAACTTTCACCTAATAAGTAGTGTGTTAGCACTGGAGCCTGGATAAGCTCCTTAGGGACTGGGAACCATTAGATGAAATATTATTCCTTCTCCCACAACGATGCTGGGCTTCCCATCAGCAGGTTCGTAGGTGACATAGCTGCCTTTGTTCTTGTACAGGTAAAAATCACGACAGAGAGCAGGGTGAGGACCACGGTGATAACAACTGCAATGAGGGCTGTGCTGGCTTCAGCTTCTGGAGACAGGGCCTCAGTGGCCTGTAGAATTGTGGTAGCCAACAGTTCTTGTGCTGGAGGAGGCATGATTGAGAGGCTAGTCATTGCAGCAGCTGGACGGGCACTGGTAGGGAGGTGCAAATATTTTTTATTTATTTTTTAATTGGAGGCTAATTACTTTACAATATTGTGGTGGTTTTTGCCATATATTCACATGAATCAGCCAAGGGTGTACCTGTGTTCCCTATACTGAAACCTCTCCCACTCCCCATCCCATCCCTCAGGGTCATCCCAGTGCACCAGCCCTGAGCACCCTGCCTCTGCATTGAACCTGGACTGGCGATCTATTTCACATATGATAATATACATGTTTAAATGCTATTCTCTCAAATCATCCCACCCTCGCCTTCTCCCAGAGTCCAAAAGTCTGTTCTGTACATCTGTGTCTCTTTTGTTGTCTCACATATAGGATCATCGTTACCATCTTTCTAAATTCCACATATATGTGTTAATGAACTGTATTGGTGTTTTTCTTTCTGACTTACATCACTCTGTATAATAGGCACCAGTTTCATCCACCTCAATAGAACTGATTCAAATACATTCTCTTTAATAGCTGAGTAATATTCCATTGTGTATATGTACCACAGCTTTCTTATCCATTCGTCTGCAGATGGACATCTAGGTTGCTTCCATGTCCTGGCTATTGTAAACGGTGCTGCGATGAACATTGGGGTACACGTCTGTTTCAATTCTGGTTTCCTTGGTGTGTATGCCCAGCAGTGAGACTGCTGGGTCATATGCCAGTTCTATTTCCAGGTTTTTAAGGAATCTCCACACTGTTCTCCATAGTGGCTGTACTAGTTTGCATTCCCACCAACAGTGTAAGAGGGTTCCATTCTGCACCCTCTCCAGCATTTATTGTTTGTAGACTTTTTGATAGCAGCCATTCTGACCATTGTGAGATGTTACCTCATTGTGGTTTTGATTTGCATTTCTGTGAGTGATGTTGAGCATCTTTTCATGTGTCTGTTAGCCATCTGTTTGTCTTCTTTGGAGAAATGTCTGTTTAGTTCTTTGGCCCATTTTTTGATTGGGTCATTTATTTTTCTGGAATTGAGCTGCAGGAGTTGCTTGTATATTTTTGAGATTAATTCTTTGTCAGGTGCTTCATTTGCTATTATTTTCTCCCTTTCTGAAGGCTGCCTTTTCACCTTGCTTATAGTTTCCTTCATTGTGCAAAAGCTTTTAAGTTTAATTAGGTCCCCCCCCCCTTTTTTTTTTTTTTGCTTTTATTTCCATTATTCTGGGAGGTGGGTCATAGAGGATCCTGCTATGACTTACATCAGAGTGTTTTGCCTATGTTCTCCTCTAGGAGTTTTATAGTTTCTGGTCTTACATTTAGATCTTTAATCCATTTTGAGTTTATTTTTGTGTATGGTGCTAGAAAGTGTTCTAGTTTTATTCTTTTATAAGTTGTTGACCAGTTTTCCCAGCACCACTTGTTAAAGAGGTTGTCTTTTCCCCATTGTATATCCTTGCCTCTGTTGTCAAAGATAAAGTGTCCATAGGTGCGTGGATTTACCTCTGGGCTTTCTATTCTGTTCAATTGATCTGTATTTCTCTCTTGTGCCAGTATCATGCTGTCTTGATGACTGTAGCTTTGTGGTATAGTCTGAAGTCAGGCAGGTTGATTCCTCCAGTTTCATTCTTCTTTCTCAAGATTGCATTGGCTATTTGAGGTTTTTTGTATATCCATACAAATTGGGAAATTATTTGTTCTAGTTCTCTGAAAAATACCATTGGTATAGGGGCCTTGTTTTGTATCCATTCAGCCAGTCTTTGTCTTTTGGTTGGGCCATTCAACCCGTTTACATTTAAGGTAATTATTGATGAGTATGTTGAAGGCAAAGGCAACCCACCCCAGTACTCTTGCCTGGAAAATCCCATGCAGAGAGGAGCCTGGTAGACTGCAGTCCATGGGGTCGTGAAGAATTGGACACGACTGAGTGACTTCCCTTTCACTTTCATGCACTGGGGACGGAAATGGCAACCCACTCCAGCGTTCTCGCCTGGAGAAACCCAGGGATGGAGGAGCCTGGTAGGCTGGCATCTATGGGGTCGCACAGGGTTGGACACGACTGAAGTGACTTAGCAGCAGCATGATCCCATTGCCATTTACTTTGTTGTTTTAGGTTCGAGTTTATAAACCTTTTCTATGTTTCCTGTCTAGAGAAAATCCTTTAGCATTTGTTGAAGAGCTGGTTTGGTGGTGCTGAATTCTCTCAGCTTTTGCTTGTCTGTAAAGTTTTTGATTTCTTCTTCATATGTGAATGAGATCCTTGCTGGGTACAGTAGTCTGGGTGGTAGGTGTTTCTCTTTCATCACTTTAAGTATGTCCTGCCATTTCCTTCTGGCCTGAAGAGTTTCTATTGAAAGATCAGTAGTTATTCTTATGGGAATCCCCTTGTGTGTTATTTGTTGCTTTTCCCTTGCTGCTTTTAATATTTGTTCTTTGTGTTTGATCTCAGAACTGAGAAAGCACTTAGGGACATGCAGAGTTAGCTGCCAAGGCCCCAAATGTAATTTTTAATTATCCATAATTCACTGATGAATTATTGTATCTAAAAATAAGGGCATGAATGCTTCTTCTGTAGACAGAGTGTAAAATCTCAATTTGTGGGAATCTCGAATGGCAATCAAATAACAGCAACCATTCAGCAATAAATTACTTTTTATAAAATGTATATATACAATTACTTGAAATGGTTTGGGATTTAACTCAAATGTTTTTACAAACACGTATCAGTCACATAATATGCCAGGACAGCTTCACCTGAGTTTAATGACACCCTTCCCTTTTTCTGTACCTGAACCAGTGGTACTTTGAGTTACCTAAAAAGGTGTCATAAGATTCTAATAAGAATGCTCAAAGGGATTTTAACTATATTCAGATTTTCCTTTTTTAAAGAAACAGCTTTAGTGAGATGTAACTCATATATGTGTTTCTCTTTTTAATAACCCTATGTTATATGGCCCATTGAGTAGAGGCAGAGAATATCACAAAGTCAAAATTAGAAGCATAGGGGATACTGCTTAAAAAAAAAAAGGCAAAACAATGTTGTAACTGTTTTGTTTATGGTTGTTATTTTAATTTTTGTCTTTTTCTCTTTCTCTGTGTCTCTAAGTCTCTGTCAAACACACACACACACACACACACACACACACACACACACACACACACACAGAATTTTGACAGTTTTATTATCTCCCCTTATTCTCCTATTCAAATTATTTTGATATGCCCTGGGGCCTGGTATCAGAGGGTAGCCTTTGTAAAATCTAACAAACGAGTGAAAGTCCTAAAGAGAAGTGACTCCATGAGAGTGACTTTCTGATTTTTTTTCTTTTTTAGGACTTTATCTTCCTTTTAAGAAAACCCCCTACAAATCCCTGGATAAATGCCATAGGCTATAGATATTTAGCAAAAGTTTCCTGGGGAAAATGTATGAAATTTCTAATGCACCAATAATGTTACATTTTGCAAAGTCTGTAAAACTTTCTAGGCTGAGAAAATCCAAGACAAATTGACAAATGAGATTTTACATATCGGTCTTTTAGATTCACCCACAAATAATGGTACGGTAGAAGATACCATATAATTCATAATGACACAATCCTTTGCAATCAAATTAATGATTCAAATGTAAATGAACTCTTAAGAAGAAGTGAAAAAATATAACCCATTACTCAGAGATGTATACCTTTGCTAAGATTCTACTTTATTTAGCTGGAAGTCCTCTGGTTCTTTTGTATTCTTGGCACAATTCTCCATTGGTTGTCTGACTCATCTCTAATCCTTAAAATATTCTGATTTTCGGCTAGAACTGTGGTTTACATATGTGCACTGTTTGTGTATGAAAGGTCCCTGCATGTATGTCAGAGTAGGGGGAATGTTCATGCCTTTCATAGTCTATGGACCTCAGATCTAAGCTACTTACCACATAAATCTACAGCATTAGCCTTAAGGGAGTGTTCTGCTCTGGTTTCATGCTTAGTGAAGTGTTTGATTCATCACTTTGCATCTCTCTATCTGTGCCACTCTCCTCCATCCCCTCCTTTGTCTTGGATAGCTCGTTTTATGTTTTAAGTTCTGGGTCATGGGTACATTTTCTCCCCCTAACAGGAGCTGGCCTTAAAGATTCAATTTTTTAAAAAAAATTTATTTTATTTTATTTTTCAGTGGGTTTTGTCATACATTGATATGAGTTTCAATTTTAAAAATACTTTCAAAATTGAAGGAAGCAATTTTCTCCCTCTCTCATCTCTATCTTCATTTCTAGAGTTATCAAATTAGACAATATCAAATATTTGCTGCACCCTTTCCCTCAATGCATATATACAGCCAGATCAATGGGAAAATAGTTCCTTCAGAAATGCCTGGGGCAAAATAGAAGGGCATTTGCAGAAGGGAGGCTCAGAGAGATCATTTATTCCAGGCCCTTGCCTTCAGGCTGCTGCCAAATTACTTAGGTCTCAGAATTATTGCAGCTCCCCTTGAAGATCTATATAGTTTCCATTCAGGTGTTTCATTCTAGTCTGTTTCACTAGAATATCCAAAAACCATCTTCCTTATATCCCACTGAAACACTTTTTAAAACTATAATTTTATCCCACTTCCTTGTTTATTCTTCTATATAGGTAGAAATCAAAGGTTTAAAAATCCCCTCTAAAAAATATTTCTTATACACACAGACACTATTTTGGTCACACTTCAAGTCACAACTTCTTAGGCTATGTGGGTTTTCAGATGTCCTTAATGTGTTGTGTTCTAGGTTTCTCAAACCTCTTTGAAAACTTCTTATCAAGATATTCTGAGGTAAGAGTAGAAAGGCAGTCAATACTGAAAAAAAGGAAAAGTTAATAAAGAAGGAGAGCAGACAGCTTAGGAAGACATATACTTTTCCAGCACTACCATTCCACAGTTCATCAAAATTGAAAACCTAGAAATCAACCCCTTCTCATTCTTCTCCTTCATGCCACATATACAGTTACCAAGTCTTGCCATTTCTATGCCTATCTCCAAAACCAAGCCCTTGACCCCTCTTTCACCATCCCTTGCTAACTCACCCCCACCATATCCCTCAAGACACAAACAAGCCCTGTGTGTAGACTCAAGGTCTACCCTTCAACAGTTTGAATGAGCATCACTGCAACAGCTCTTAACCAGTCTACTTTCAGTTTGCCACCTAATTCGTCTTCCAGACAATACCACAAAATTATATTACTAAAATGTCAATTTGAACATTATTTCTTCTGCTCTAAATCATTGCATGGTCACTACTACCTAAGAATGAAGTCTATTTTTTTTAAATCTAATCATAGGAGGGCTCTATATGTGTTTAGTCTAGCTTACCTGTTTGGCTTCAATAAACTAACATTTCTCCATTCATACCATATGCCCCTCCATTGTACTGGGTAATTGTTTTTCCTTAAATAGGCTACATACTTTTATGCCTTTGTGCCTTTTTACTTATTGTTCTTCTCTCTCTAGAATATTATTTTTGTCATGCCCCTGATTTAACCTACTTAAACATTATCATCTCTGTGGAACAGGCTCCAATCTCCCAGACATAGTTTTTCATGTGTCTTTTTTTAACTCTTAACTCATAATTTGTCAATAATTTCTTTATATCTATAACTCTGTTACTATATTGAGAGGGACTCTATCTCATTCAATTTGTATTTTCTTTTTTTTTTCAATGCCTAGTACAGTGTCTACTCTAGATTTAGTTCTCTGAAGACTTTTTAGGATGGGTAAATGGATGAAGATGTTTGAGGATAAAGAGAGGGAGCTGTGATAGACAGATAGTCAAACTGGAGGACATCCCATAGTGGTTATCTATACCTTTGTTTGCAAGGCTGGCTTATGTCAGTTTGAGAAATAGGGAACTTGAGTTTTTGAAGTTGGGTCCCCTGGAAGAGTAGCTAGATAGCCAAAGGCAGAAATTCAAAGGTATTTAAAAGATGTGGCTAAGAATCATAATACGAGAGATAGCTATTTGCAGGCACCCATTTCTGGGGCCCTTCTTCCTGTCCCACTACTTACAAGCGACCTGCCCTCTGGAGCTTCATACTACACTTAGATGCCAGGCTCTTCCTAGGTTGCTGACATTAAGAATATACATGTTCCAGTTGTGGAGTTGGCAGGGGTTTTATTTCTCTGAAGAAACTTCTGTATACAAAGTACTTTCTTATGTTTTCCTCCCATCTGGCTTCCATCCATACTGGATTCCCCCCATCCCCCACCATTCCCACATGATGCACTACAAGCCAAATTAGGATGGCAGCTCTCATTCTGAATCTGACATGACACTCTGAAGATCTTCACCAGCCAAATTACTCTCCATAGATTGCTTAATTTCTGGAACATGTTCCATAATCACATTTTTCTCCTGACTACATTTCATCATCTCCTTTTCCTTATCTCTTTGCTCCATTTCCTTTCCTTTGCTGACAGCAGGTGGTCAGTGGTGTCTTGGAAAGAGAACCTGGCAGCAACTTAAACTCAAAGCAACAGAAACTGTGATTCAGTTAACTATTATTTGACAAGCATAGACTTTGATGGGAGATTGGGATTTTTCTTACTGACTGCATAGGTGGCCAGGACTGAGGGTAGAGGTGTAATGTGGGAAAGTGATACAGAGACAAGCAATATCCAGATTTGCAACCATTGTCAGTCCATCAAAAGCCAGCTTGATTCTTCCATACTGTTTACAAAATGAGACTAAAATTCCTGGAAAATATTGCCTCAGAATATTCATGGTTAAACTGGCACTGCACCCATTTTACAGATGATCACTGGTGAGAGGAGATGTCACCAAAATTCCTCATAGTAAAATTGAAAAATACACACCAGAATAGAATTCCTTGGTGTCTTCACCTTCAGGTCCTATGTACTTGCTGAAATCTCCTTGAAGTCAACTTCATTCAAAATTTATTTATATTAAATTTTCAATTCTAGTTCCATCTTCAACAAAAATTAGGTTATAAGCCCATTGTCTGACTCTGTAGAGGCAGAGGTGAATTTTAATGGATTCTCAGTTCCCTGGGTATATTCTCAAATGAACTACATTTTCATTTTAAAATACCAATTTTCTCAACACCTAATGAATTCACAAATATCTAGTTCTCAAGGATGTGTAATGAATCCTAGAAGGCTTTTAGGAAGCAATAGCCACTGGCATAGCATTTTACAGCTGAAAAAAAATGGAGGCTTAAAAGAGTTACTTGAAGAATACAAATGATAGAACCTAGTTTCCCACATCGGGCCTCCTTCAGCTTCCCTTTTTAGGGAGCCACATAAGTCTCCATTAAAGATAGAACAGGTAAGTCTCTTTGCTGTTTTATGTGTCTAATATTCAGCAAAAATCAAAGCTTTTGACTGTGTGTGGGCAAAGAAAAGGAGGGAAAAGAAAGGCAAGGTGAGGCAGAGCAGGCATGGGGTCAGAAGTAGTCTTGCTGCTTGCCCAGAATAATGAATGGGTGAGTTGGCCCCATGCCACAAGTGATCTGCCCACATCCTGGCTTCTCCATACCACATAAAGACTATGACATAAGACAAGTAGTGCTCCACTTGGCTTTCTTTGCTAACACTTCACATCAGCTTATTATTCTGACATTCCCACAGTGTTACTACTATACTATTAGAAAGGGAAAATTGGCAGGCAACGCTTATCTAAAGATATTTAATTAAAGCTGACAGCTTTAAAATGTGCTTCTGAAGGGGACAAGGATAGATTTCAAATAACTATGTGCTAATCTTCAAATAAGCAATGGGTCTTAGATTTTTCTTCATGGCTTTATCAAGTTTACACGCCATGTTTTTCTGGAGCACCTGGTTCAAAGACGGTAACAGTTAAGAAAATGATACACTGCCCAAGGGTCATTTGACATCTAAACACCAGGTCTAGGTGAGAAACTAGACATGTCAGTTTTTTAAATCCCCAAATCAAAGAAACTCTCAAGAATCCACCTAACTTGATATGAGAGAAGAGGTTGAAGATGAAGATATCATTAAAAGTTCCTTAACCCACTGTCAATTCTGGCCTTCCAAACCTATTAAGTCATTATTTTGCTCTCTTTTTCACTTTGCCATTCATTATGTATTTCATTCTATTTCTTTGACTTTATTTTCTCTCAGGAGACAGCATGGTATATTAGAAACAGCATGCACTTTGGTAACAGACTAACCCAAATTTATAATCTTGTTCCTTTGTGTCTGAGACCTTGGTTGCTTACCCACTCTGTACTGCCATTTTGTCATTTGAAAAACAGGTATGCTTATAACTACCTCATGGGTTTGTTGGATTAAATAACATTATGAGTGAAATAGAAAGCTCTTGACTATTAGTAACTTTATTTCTGCTTTTCTTTCCCTGCTTTCTCTGTCAGGTATCACGCTTACTATGCTTCTTTTTGCATAGTCTTGTTACTACCTCACAGGATTAATGGGCCAGTGCGCACATTGCTCAGCCTTTACACAGAATCCAGAATGCAAAGTATGACAGTGATTCCAAGCATGGGATTTGGGGTCATATTGCTTCAGTTCAAATCCTAGCTCTGTTACTACCTGTGTTTCCTTGGGCAAATTATTTAACTTCTTCCAGGCTCAATTTTTCTATTTGTAAAAGAAGAATAATACTCCTACCCCATAGGATTTCAGTGAATATGTAATGGGTTAATTCATATCTCAGGCCATAATAGGTGTTAAATAAATGCTTTGTTAAAAATCCATTGTTAAAAAAAATCAACTGCTTTCTTCTCAGAGAAGCTTTCCTTGACAATGTATTAACAATTATAGCCATTACTCTTATTCCCTTTTATCTCACCCTGTTTCATTTTTATTCTTAACAATTATAAACCTCTGACAAGATATATATTTATCTGTTTGTATATTTGCTTCTGTTTATCTTGTTCCCTCTCTACCATTAGAACATTACGTCCATGAAAGCAAGCTCTTTTCTTTAATTCCCAACACCTAGAAGAGTACTTGGAACTTAGTTGGTACTAGATAAACATCCACTCACTGGATGAATGTATTCTACTTAAGGCATTCCAATAAGAGGAGACTCTCAGCTCTTTCAGGATAAGGAGGTCATAACCTGAGTGTGGGAGCCTTGCCATTCTCTATTGATCCTCCTCCTAGGAAGACCATCCTGAAAGCCGAGTTAAATCCTCTGGGTGACTGAAACACTTGATTACTTAAGTGAAGACATAAACTCCTGCTTACCTGGCAGCCTGGCTATGAGGCCTGTAATTAATTCACTAAGACATCTTGTATTTTATATGGCTTTTCAAAAAATATTCTGTTTCTTTAAAAAGCCATATAAAATACAAGATGTCATAGTGAATTAATTATAGGCCTCTTTAAATTTTCTTCCAAGGTCATAAAAATTGGGGGGGGGTGGTTATTACCTTAATAGAATAATCCTGGATCTCAAATCCTGCCTTTTCCTTTTTAGTAGTATAGTACCAAAGCATATATGACAGGTCAGTGAGAGTCAGAGCAAGTCTCTACACAGTGGGAGTGAGTAGCAAGGGAAGTTCAAGCCAAGTGGTTCCAGCCAAATGCCTCTAGACATCTTCATTGCCCATGTCTACTTGTAAGTCACAGGAACATTGAAATGCGAATCTTCACTGTCAGCTTGGTTTCTGCTTTAACCCTGAGATCTTCTATTGATGTTATACCTGGCTAGGTGTTGTCTATTTGGTATTCATGACTCTTTTCCCTCTTCTGATGTGAATTTCTGCATTGTCCCCAAAGCTCACCCTCTGCTTATTTCCACATAACACTATTATTTTTATGCAAAACAGAAAAAGAGACACAGAAGTACAGAACAGACTTTTGAACTCTGGGGGAGAACGTGAGGGTGGGATGTTTTGAAAGAACAGCATGTGTATTATCTATGGTGAAACAGACCACCAGCCCAGGTGGGATGCATGAGCCAAGTGCTCGGGCCTGGTGCTCTGGGAGGACCCTGAGGAGTCGGGTGGAGAGGGAGGTGGGAGGTGGGATCGGGATGGGGAATACGTGTAACTATATGGCTGATTCATGTCAATGTATGACAAAACCCACTGAAATGTTGTGAAGTGATTGGCCTCCAACTAATAAAATAATATTTTTAAAAAAAAGAAAGAAATAAATTGTAGCACATGTCAGGAGAGAAAAGGGGATTAGGCATTAGCTCAGGGAGACGCCTAAGCCATTGTGCAGTGGCAAAGCGAAGCAGAGGCACTCTACCAAATTGTGAGAGAAAATAGCTTTGAGCCTTATCATTACTCATATATGCTTTAGATGCATGACCTTCAAGTGGCAGTAATGAATATCACTTTTCCTGTTGATAAATATTGATTACTCTGTGCTAGTGGGAATCTGAAGTCCATTTGGATTTGATAACTACCAGCTGTGACTTATTAAGTAGCTACATACCCCTCAGCATGTTTGGATGCTTGGGTAACTTCTGTTGCTGCTGCTGCTGCTGCTGCCGCTGCTGCTAAGTCGCTTCAGTCATGTCCGACTCTGTGCGACCCCATAGACGGCAGCCCACCAGGCTCCCCCATCCCTAAGATTCTCCAGGCAAGAACACTGGCGTGAGTTGGCATTTCCTTCTCCAATGCATAAAAGTGAAAAGTGAAAGTGAAGTCACTCAATCGTGTCCGGCTCTTAGCGACCCCATGGACTGCAGCCCACCAGGCTCCTCCGTCCATGGAATTTTCCAGGCAAGAGTACTGGAGTGGGGTGCCATTGCCTTCTCCAACTTCTGTTGTTACCCACCTACAAATTTTAGATTAGGGCTTTCAAAGCAAATATGGATCAAAGAAGATTTCTGCCAGCACTTTTTCACTTTAGACCTGATTCCAAAGGTAGAGCTGAATTTTAATGGTTTGTGAAGTTGAGCCACATACACTGCTATTTACTTGGCCACATCTTTATTAACTGTCAACAACTATATCTCAGGGAGCATATGCTATAAGGGTGTCCCATCTGAGTACTGTAATACCCCATTCTAAGGGTCCATGCTGTGGGTCATTTTAGAGGTAAACCATTCTTCTGCTGACATTCTTCTGTAGAATAATATCTCTTTGTAGGTTTAAGACACCTTGTTTGGGGTTGATGGCTTCTTGGTCTCAGGTGAATTATGATGAACTAAATTCCATAATGTTGGAGATCAACTGTGAAAATAAAAAGCACCCTACTTAGCACAGGACTGAAAATAAATAAAACCTTGGGGCCCCAAGAGGTGTACACTAATGAAAACTGGGCCATTTGAATCTAGACTCTATTTTTCATTTCTATTTCTGCTTCTCTTGTTTGATTTCATGGAGGATAAGTTAATGTAGTGTCTTTGCTTTATTTTCTTTTGGTGGTGGTAGTTGTTTTATGATCACAACAGAATATGATAAGAGAAGGCAAAAGAAAGAATGGTAAAATGCCCATAAACAAGAGAGAGGGACAAAATAGCCTTTTTTTTTTTTTTTTTTTTTTTTACAGGGCATCAAAAAAAACATTTGGAAAAGTGAAGGTGTTTCTCTTTATAGAGTAGGATGGAGAATACAATGTCAGAGATTTGATTTTCAGGCAGTGTTCCTCATCAAATGTGTGATCCTCATAAAGTATTATGAACCCAGGAAGGTTTATCTTCATACTGAGAGTGTGACTGTCTTTCACCTTTTTTCCACCCTCTGGAATTCATACTCCAACTTCCCTCTCTGAGCTTGACTTGGTCCTGATCTTTTCCTGTCAAAACCTGCTCATCTCCTTCATTTTCACTCAGCTGTAGATGACTGATAACAGTGTGGTATATTCCTTCTCCTAGGAAGATCACTGTGTAAAGATTAAAGAACTAAAGTGAAAAGAGATTTCTCTAGGATAAAGTCCAGGTGTCCATCCAAAAGTTGAGGAAAGTCTGAGATGCATGTGTGGACCACATGTGGATATCAATATCCTTCTTATTACCTTGAAATCCTACCAAGGAGTATACTTTAAATAGCCCTTTCTCAGAAAAAGTCTTGGTTCAGACTCCTGAGGAGATTTCTTCCTTTAAACATGTGGTAGAGATTGAAATTTATGTCCACTGTTGGAGTTCAGGCAAGTTAAGGGTTAAAGGAAGACAGAAGGTTTTGTCCATTTTTTTTTTTTTGCACAGGTTACTGAGGAAATAAAGGGAAATGGAGAGGCCATACGCTGTCCAGTGTCCCACTTGGTCTGAAGGATTGCTGCCCGAGACCCATGGAGAACAAGAGTTAAGACTGAATCCAAATGAATTATTTTTACAAGAGTAACAGGGAAAGATAATGTAATAAGCAATATTGCTTCAGTGCCAAAGTGAAAAAATGCTATAGATTGGGGGCAGAGTAACACTTTCCCCCTCTTATACAGAGTGGCATTAACACAGTGAGATCTGAAAAGACCGTGAAGTGTTATCTTGGTTCTTCACAAGATTTGCTACTTTGAAGAACACAAGAAGAGATTATCCTAAGCAAGAAATCATGGTCCCACAAGATGGCATGGCAGCAGTGACAGCAGTAAAGTGACATTTTCAGTGTCCTCTTGGGGAACAGATATTGACAAAGACCTGAAATGGATGAATATGAAAATATTGCTTGTCAGCGCAGGTGAGAAACTGTATAACTGTGTACATAGATTCTCCTGTATAACTTGGTGACACTTTGGGGGAGAGACTCAAGGGGTTCTGAAATATGCAAGTGGAAACAATAAGACAGCGATATTCGTATTGATATTACAGTTCATGTGACCTCATTTGTAACCACTAGTTGCAGATGTCTGAGGTGTTCACACTGTATAAACAAGGATGGCTCTACTAAATCAGAACTTGCCAGGTATGCATCTGAGTTTTCTTTCTTCTCTTTTAAGTAATGAATATGACTTTCTGCTTAATAATCTACAACCTTTAAACAAATCTCCTTTTTGGTTAAAAGCACACATCTATGTCAGAGCTATCCTGGTGGAAACGTGTAAAGCTAACTTGTCCTCATAAGAATCAAAATCCACAGCCTTGACCTCATTAGTATGTTCTAACCATCTGTGTTAACTGGCTGTGATCCTGGGAAACATTTTCCTTCTGAATTCTCAAAACTCAATAGTCTCAGTAACATGATAAAGATAAGTTGAGTTATGAGTAAAAATTAGAAGACTCTCTGAGTCAATGGCCTTAGGCTTAGAAGAGGCAATGTAAAATAAAGATAAACGTCTGCTCTGGGCAGGGCTTAAAAACTGTGCCAAGAGAGAGAGTGGAACCTATTTCCAGGGAATGTAAAAAATGTAAAGAAACTTGAGGTAAACAGATTTAATTAAAACAGAGACTTCCCAAATCCATTTTCTGTGATTATTTGTTAATATTCTTAGGAGCTGATTAAGCAGTAGCATATGTCACGAATACACAAATCTTATTACACATGTAAAATGTGTCTAGTACATAGAAGACCATGAATAGACCATTGCTGTAAGATACTGCTAACTACTCCCTGTTTAATTTAAAAGGTAAATTTTACTTTAGATTTCTGAAAGTACATAAAATTTGAGTCAAACCTTGAATCACTTTCTGGGAAATTATAAAATCAAATTGAAGTTGTCCTTTTTATTCAGATAGATAAATATCCATTGAACGTAAATATGGGCACAGCATGTAGGATAGGAAAACAATTATTTAACAAAGCTGGCCTTTGCCTTAAAGAATAAAGAGGGTTAAAAAGTGAGAGTGGAGTAGAGGCCATTATTCTTTTCTGGCCAGTCCAGATACTGCTTTACTTAGACAACATTCTGAAATGAAGTTATTATGGAAAGAAAGTTGTGAGATCTGTCTTTGCTATGAGGTAGTTTCCACTTATGGCTAATACCTGAGTCCCTGGGCAATGTTTACCATGGGCAGGCATAGTAACTACCTTGCATGTGTTTTGGTGACTACCACAACTCTACGAGATGGGTATTACCATATTCCCATTTTATAGTAAAAGAAACGGAGATGAAAAAAAATGTGACAAAACTTGCCCAAGGTCATAGGACCATCAGGGTGCTGGAAATATTTGGACTGTGAATCCTTAAATATTCAGAATTCTTTTACCGCCTTGAATAAGCATATACCTTTAATGGGCTTCCCAGGTGGCTCAGTGGTAAAGAATCCCCCTGCCAATGCAGGAGCCACAAGAGATGTAGTTTAATCCCTGGGTTGGGAAGATCCCCTGGAGTAGAAAATGGCAACCCACTCCAGTATTATTGCCTGGAAAATTCCGTGGACAAAGGAGCCTGGTGGGCTACAGTCTACAGGGCTGCAAAGAATCGGACACGACTGAGTGACTGAGCACACATACCTTTAATAAGAAAACATACTAAGCAAAAGAGAAAACATTCCAGAGTCATAGTATGCATGCCTCCTTAACTTCTGAAATAAGTAAATAAATATATATGATGCAGATTATTAGCAAGACAACAGTTTCATAGAGTGCATAGCAATTTCCTATGAAAGTATAACACATACTTTTCCAGGGTTCTGAGCTGTTCAAAACGATGTTAATTTGCAACTAGAATTGTTGTTGTTGCTGTTGCAGAGTTGGTGGGAGGGCTACTGTTCATAATACAGCATTTAAATACTCCTATAAGTTTCAATGACAGGAAATGGGAAATTGTGTCAATGTTTTTACTGGTGCTTGAGGATGGAATTAGGAAGGTAAAGAGAGTAGCCTGAAAACTGAAAAAGAACAGTATAGTTTGTTGACCAAATTAAATGGTATTCACAAGACATATTTTTTAATTAATGAAGACATAAGCATCAAGAGCTTGTCTCTGTTCCTTGTAAAGCTGCTAACATTTGCATTTACTCAAAAATATGTAGACTTCTGGTATTTCTTTCAGGATCTGGCAGAGTATAATATTTGTGTCAGAAAATATTATTTCTTTTAGGATCTCCAAAAAGAAAGGAAGAGTTGCTGGCTAGGATTACATTGTACTATTCCACTGTCTCTCTTTATTTCATTTAATAGGCTTTGGGGCAATGGTCTCTCAGCTCTTTGGAAATATGGCACCTCAACACTAACAGCAATGATAGGGAAGAGGAGGAGTTAGAACATCTGCAGGACTGCTTTCTAAATCTTCTCTAGGCCACAGCATCCAGTATAATATAATTCCTTTTTCTAAACTGCTACAAAAAGACTTTCAACTTCAAACAACCAGATAATAAACAAGCATGTCCCTATGTGAGAGATCAAAAGGAAATTTTATATAACCCTATGTTTTGTAGCAATTTGGCAGAAAGGCTATATGAGACAGACCACTATCTTATGTATTTCCCTGATTCTCAAAAGAGTAATTTAGTAGTAAAGAGAGATTTTTGATGCCTCATATTTCCTAATTACCTAATTTATTTTCTGTATTCATTTCCATAATATTTTCTTAGCAAATTAATTATTTCAGATTTTATTTTGATGGTTAAAAAGAACTGAGCAAACCTTCCATTAAACATTAATAACACGTGGTAAGCAAAGTAAAAACTAATGACTGAACCCTTTCTAGGAAATGCTAATTTCAAGGCCAATCACATATATGTCCTTAAATATAAACAATATTAGAGATTATTAATGAAAATTTTTGCATGTATCATAGTTTTATCAATAGAGATTACTATGCAAATAATGAAGTGAGAGGTTTAATGGGATGTAGTAATTCATATGCAATTTGGATGAAATGATGATATTGGGGATGGGATGATGGTGTTGGGGATGCTGTGATGAAGCTGAAGGCAGGTTGCATTATTTTCATCAAAAATCTCAGGAGCAAAAAGCAGTTTGGTATAAGACTCATGAAGAGATGGAATTTTGTATTCTAATTCCATTTCTTGATTCCTGGATGATCTTGAATGAATGTCTCATCTCTTGGCTCTCAGTTTCCCTGCTGGGGGTGGGGGACCAAGTGCTGGTACTATCCAGTAGTGGTGCCTAAGTCATTATTTAAAATATTAAAAAAAAAAAACTTCAAAAAACATGCAGCAAATTCTAACAAATAATTCCAGGTAGCCCAGGGGAAAAGGTACATGTACAAAGCTTCTAGTGATGTCTCCCTATGACATGTCAAAATTTGACAATGTAAACACAACAGTCATTAATTTCATTTGCTTTTTTCTGTAAAGCACAATACTAGATTGTGGTGGGGTGAATGGTGGATAATGTCTCTGGTTTAAAGAAGAACAAACTAAATAATGAATATAGTCTTGACCTGTTTGCTCACTTCTTGGCAAAGGCCTCTGAAGTCCAAATTGTTTTACTGATCACTGACTACTACAATACACAATGGAAATGAGAGATGAATAAATAATACCTGCATTTTCAGTTCACAAAGGTCTAAGGCTTGCTCTTTAAAATAGGATTAAAGGTTTTACTTTCTCCATCTGTAACTCTCAACTATCTTTCAGACAAAAGAACAACTCTCAATTGTATAGGTACTGAATGAGGACAACTGACTATATCTCTAATTTGAAGCTCTACTCTCAAAAGCTTTTCTCCAAAGCCAAAGCTTCAATATAGTCTCATAATGTGGTGTGGGTATGGTTGGACAGGGAAGAAGTATGTAAAAACAAGATACCATATGATACTAAAAGCTCACTGATATTTCAGCTAATAAGAAACTATTACTGTCTGAAATGGGCTTCCTGGGTAGCTCAAGTGGTAAAGAATCTGCCTGCAATGTGAGAGACCTAAGTTTGATCCCTGGGTCGGGAAGGAAGATCCCCTGGAGAAGGGCATGGCGACCCACTCCAGTATTCTTTCCTGGAGAATCCCATGGACAGAGGAGCGTGGCAGGCTACAGTCCACCGGGCCGCAAAGAGTCAGACACGACTGAGTGATAAACACTTTCGGTTGACTTCGTTGTCTGAAATAACCTTCAATCAAACTGTGACTATCAGGAGACCAGATATTATGCTAAACCTGGAGGGAAGGCATCTCTGAAGTCTGACTGAGAGTCTTTAAAAGGACTCTTTGGGATTTATGATTTTGACCCTGAAGAAATAACTGGTACTAGACTTAATCTCTCACCATTCAAAACTAGGGAAGTGCACAAAAGATATAGAATAACTGTTTTCAAATATTGGATGATGGGCAACACAGGTCTCTGATACCCTGGCTTTCTGCCTAGGGGAATATTTTGAACAGCAGAGTAGGGCAAGTTAACACAAGTAGAAGATGGTAGTCTTGCTAAGTTGAGGAAATAGAAATTGAAGTTTGGGGAGACTGAAGTGACTAGAATTTGCAAGGCAGAGTGCTGAAGTGGATGGGGTTATTCAGAAAAATAGCTCCACCAATTGCATGTGGTCCTTCTTCATCTTTGTCATAATATTAAGCTGCACATGCATAGGATAAAGCTCTGTAAGACTAGTCAAAGAACAAGAGCTGTAAGTTGAACAATTCCCATAACTCACACAGGGCTATGAAATATTTGTGTCCTCATCTTACAGACTAGAGAAATCTCACTGAAAGCCTAGGCTAATCAGTAGAGAATATAAAAAGGGCTGGACTTAGTAAAATTTATACTTAACTAGGAAATATCAGTCAACAGAAACAGACTCCAAAATGATACAGTGAAGGAACTATTATATAAGGATTTTCAAACTTAATACAAATATGATTAAGAATTTAAAGGAAAATATAAACATAATGAAAACAGAATAAAATATTTCACAAAGAACAAAATACAAATAGCTGTAAAAAGATTGAAAATTTAATAAAATTAATTTTTAAATTTTAAATAGAATTTAAAATAAATTTTTAAATTAAATTTTTAAATAGAAAATTTAATAGATGTGCTTAATAGAAAAGTAAGCATTACAGAAACAAAGAGAAATGAACTTTCAGATTAAGTAATATAAACTATCATAACTAAAGGATATTGAAGAAAAAACTGAAAAAAATTAAACAGATCATCAGTGACCTGGGTCAAAGATCTAAACAGACATTTCTCCAAAGAAGACATACAGGTGGCTAACAAACACATGAAAAGATGCTCAACATCACTCATTATCAGAGAAATGCAAATCAAAACCTCAATGAGGTACCATTACACACCAGTCAGAATGGCTGCTATCCAAAAGTCTACAAGCAATAAATGCTGGAGAGGGTGTGGAGAAAAGGGAACACTCTTACACTTCTGGTGGGAATGCAAACTAATACAGCCACTATGGAGAACAGTGTGGAGATTTCTTAAAAAACTGGAAATAGAACTGCCATATGACCCAGCAATCCCACTCCTGGGCATACACACAGAGGAAACCAGATCTGAAAGAGACATGTGCACCCCAATGTTCATCGCAGCACTGTTTATAATAGCCAGGACATGGAAGCAACCTAGATGCCCATCAGCAGATGAATGGCTAAGGAAGCTGTGGTACATATACACTATGGAATATTACTCAGACATTAAAAAGAATTCATTTGAATCAGTTCTAATGAGATGGATAAAACTGGAGCCCATCATACAGAGTGAAGCAAGCCAGAAAGATAAAGACTAATACAATATACTAATGCATATATATGGAATTTAAAAAGATGGTAATAATAACCCTATATGCAAAATAGAAAAAGAGACACAGATGTACAGAACAGACTTTTAGACTCTGTGGGAGAAGGTGAGGGTGGGATGTTCAGAGAGAACAGCATTGAAACAAGTATACTATCAAGGGTGAAACAGATCACCAGTCCAGGTTGGATGCATGAGACAAGTGCTCAGGGCTGGTGCACTGGGAAGACCCAGAGGGATGGGATGCGGAGGGAGGTGGGAGGGGGGATCGGGATGGGGATTACATGTAAATCGATGGCTGATTCATGTCAATGTATGGCAAAAACCACTACAATATTATAAAGTAATTAGCCTCCAACTAATAAAAATAAATGGAAAAAAAAATAAAAGAATGAGTTCAGTCAGTCAGTTCAGTGGTTCAGTCGTGTCTCATAAAGAGTGAAGGTCATTTTTATTCCCATGAATTTTTCAGAAAACAGTATACCAGATATCAAAGCACTGTGATACACATTTGCATCTGATACATATGAAAATAAAACCAATTTGAGTACAAAGAATCTTTCATCCAATTTAAACTTAACAGAACAAAGTCTAAATTCAATAGTACTCCAAAAAATGGTATGAACCCTAATTGAAAATTTTACACTGAACAATTACAATAGGGTACTGAAATTAAATATTATACATATGTATTAATTAAAGTAACATTAGTTGCAGCAGCTGTTAAACCAAGAAATCGCAATTGCTCAGCATGATAAAAATTTCTAACTTATTCAGAGACCCAGTCTCTGCCACCTTCAACACATGGGTTCCAAATTACTTTGGGATCCAACATCTAGCCAGCAGATGGGGGAATTGACGGAGAAGGCAGAATTGCCTGGGAAGAAACGTGCCAGGCCTGGATGTAACTTGCATCATTCCTGTTCACATGCCACTGGCCAGAAATCCAGTCCAATGGCCACATATAAGTTAAGGAAGACTGTGAGTATATTCTAACTCTGCTCCAAGGAAGAAAGAGAAACAAATCCAATGAGTAATTACATTATCTTTGCCTCAAAGCACACTGTTTGGGGGAAAATGGAGGTGGTGTTTGTAACCAAGAAATCCTTGTCACAGGTTTAAGAATAGCACTTAATGAAATTTGTTGAGTACTTATTATGAGCTAGGCACTATGCTAAACATCAGATTTAAAGAAAAACTAGAATTTATCTATTATCCTTCATTTATTCATGGTACAGTGAGAGAAAATATGTTTAAACTGATTTTTTTGTCATTCATAGTGATAAATGTTATGGGAGAGATAAATATAGAGAATCAAAAATCTTGTCTCTAAAGTGAATTATCATTTACCATTTACCTACCCTTTAGTTCAGAAAAATGACATTTTCACTGCATATTAAGGGAGCATGAGCTGGGTAATTAGGAAGAAGAGAAGTCATAACTTTTATCACTTCCTTACTGCATTGTGGACATTTTTATTTGCAGTCTAGAAGTTACATACACTTTATGGTGCTAAATTCTTGCTTTTTTCACATTCACTAAACATTTTGCCTTATATGCCTTAGCAACATTTTTTAAGTGAATAGAAGGATAATTTTTTAAATCTGTTGAGGCCTGATTTTCTGCAGATTTGCTGTTTTGAGGGACATGAAGGCAGTTGGAGGCAGGGAGGTGTTTCACAGAAATGTCCAGAGATGAAAGAAAAAGAACTTCATGAATATAATAAAATTATCAAGAATGGGATGTATGAAGTTCTTAAGTCAAAGGCCTCTTTTACTTTCATCATAAAGTGAAAAGGCATCTGTGAAGACTGGGTACCAATTTTTTTTTCTTTGGAAAATGCCTTGGTTCTGAGTGATTTTTTTTTTGTGAAGGGGGGCAAGTGCCTTGATTCTCTTTCATTCCATTTGCATAAGTGATGCTGTTAGAATACTGCTAATGATAAGCATATTCCGAGACATAATGGGATTCTGAGATTTTGAGAAAAATGCTCTTTAAGGTAACTTCTCCACTTCTCTTTGAAACTAGAGCAGGTCTGTGGAAAGAAAATTAGGTTAGGTGTCAGAAGAAGAAAAGCTGTAGTCCCATTCTACCACTACTCACTACAAGAACATGGATAAGCCTGCCACTTCATTTCACCTTGCTTCACTTCACATTCTGTAAGTATAAAGGATGATGAATAATGCTAGCTGTATGTACGTCTGTGTGTGTGTGTGTGTGTGTGTGTGTGTGTGTGTGTGTGTATGAAGGTATAGCATGAGGGGTTTCTAAAATGTAAAAGCTACTTTGTTCTTCTGCACAACATGCATTACAAAAGTGATATAATTTTAATATATAGAATACAGCTAAGCCAAATAAAAATTATCTGTAATCCCACTATGCAGAGATAACCATTGTTTATGGCATAAAGTCCCAAACTTTTCATCCTTTGGTAAACAATACTTCTCAGAATATTTGACACTCTTAGTATGTCCTGAGACTACATCCTGCATTAAAAAATTCTTTTATTTGTATATCTGAAGCACATCTCATTTTCAGAAATAGTGTACAAGCAACCAAGGGAGTAGTTTTTCCATTATCAGTGTAAGAGCCATCATTATTATCATTATTTTCTATTTGAAAGACTCTGTGAGCTTGCAACAAAATGAAAGGGAACATGCTGATGACTTCATGGTAAGGAACAGGGATTTTATAGATAAGTACTAGAGCTAGTGAAATGACCTGGATGGGGCAGAAAGATTTATTTCATAGCTTATCTGAACGCTCTTCAGAGACAGACAATAGAATATAGCCTTTGTGTTCAGTTCCATCCGTTTTTATTGAGTCAGGAGATGTTTAAAGAAATATATAGAGCTCTTTGAAAGTCAGCATTTTTAATAAGTAGCACTGAGAAAAGATTATGCTGAGGGAGATCCAAGTGACAATACAGAACATGAGACATGAGGGAATTTATAATGGCTGAGCTAACTGAGGTGGAGGACACACTGGGAGGTGGACCCCAGTGAATAATCTGCCCATCCTTCTGTCTATTGCTTATTCCCCTGACTCTCTCTCTTTATCAATGACAATTTCAAACTTCTCAGATCCTATCTTCTGGAACTGAGCTGCTATGTAAAAGCTGTTGGTTTGTATATCAGTGCCATTCTGAGACCCAGAAATCATTGCTGATACAGTATATATCAGGATAAATCCAATCAAATCTCATGGACTTTGGGACCTAGGAGCAGACCACATTTTTTTCTGAGCATACAGAAAAGCAACAAAAAACAAAGAAATGAAAAACGTAGACTATGAAGAAAGATTTAATAAAGAATTTAATTCTAGGACAGAATACCTAGACAATTACCTAGATTTAAGAGACTGGATTCTAAGTCCAGATTCACAAGTAGATATGAGATACAGGAGTTTAAAATGTTAAAGTTGGGTTCTCTGGAAAGTGATACTGAGATGAAATTTACTAGGGCATGCTAGGTGTTTATTAGGGATCAACACCTAATGAAGAGACGGGATAGGGAGCAGGATCATATAGATCAAGAAAAACTGCCATGCTGACCAACCCCAGGGAACTCTGGAGGATATGGCTCCCTAGGTGTCTCACATTGGTCTTGGAGGCTGGGCCTGTCTATTCCCACTGTAATGTACCATTGGCTAAAAAGAGTATGCCTATAGGAAAATCTGCTCTTTGTTGCCGAGACAAACCCTAAAGCAAGTGGCGCTCACAGGTCTCCCATAGATGGACCAACAAGTCCTTCCTTTAAGAGCAGTCTGGGAAGCACATATCTGTGCCCACCACAAAAAGGGAATGAGATGAAGAGGAGTTAGATGAGATGAAGCTTAAGGTTTCTTGTAGCCCTTACAATCAATTATTTTAAGAATAAAACATCTATAACAATAGACTTGGGTCATTTAAAAAATTGATTCTTGTTGTCAAGAGAAAGTATAACCACTATATTACAGAGAAAGAGTTTTCAATCATTGCTATTAACTTGATGACTATGACTAATTAGACACACATGCACACACATGCATATAAACACACATCTATACATGTCAGGAAATAAATAAAAAGATAATTTTTACCAAGTTTTGTAAGATAGTATACCCTCAGCATGTGTTTAATACCCAGAAAGAACTAAATCCAAGGCACTGAGTTTATTTCACATCATAAATGAAGGACTCAGATTAGATTTTTGGATGATTTTCCTATCCAAAACTCATTGTGGATAGTTAAAATAGGAAGTCCTGTTAAAACTCACATGCTAAGAATACACATGGAGGATCATAGCCCAATATGGTGAAGGGACCAAAGAAGGAGTAATACTAACTATCTTTTATCTGTGCTTCCCAGGTGGCACAGAGGTAAAGAATCTGCCTGCCAATCCAGGAGACACAGGAGGCATGCGTTTAGCCCCTGAGTTGGGACTAAAGATCCCTTGGAGAAGGGATTACAGCCCACTCCAGCATTCTTGTACTCAGTACTTGTATTCTGGTATTCAGTGTCATTTATTTACCATTTGCTTTGTGTTAAGGATTGTGTTAAGCACACGTAAAAATTTATTCTTGATTCACATAACAACTTATGATGTAGCTATTGCAATCTCCATTTTATAAGGTCACACAGTAAAAGACAAAGTATGGGTTCTTATCTAGAAAATCTGATTCCAGAGCCTATACACTTCTTTTTTTATTTTTTATGGTTTTATTTTTTAATTTTTTATTTTTTTTTCATTTATTTTTATTAGTTGGAGGCTAATTACTTTACAATATTGTAGTGGTTTTTGTCATACATTGACATGAATCAGCCATGGATTTACATGTGTTCCCCATCCTGATCCCCCCTCCCACCTCCCTCCGCATCCCATCCCTCTGAGTCTTCCCAGTGCACCAGCCCTGAGCACTTGTCTCATGCATCCAACCTGGACTGGTGATCTGTTTCACCCTTGATAGTATACTTGTTTTAATGCTGTTCTCTCTGAACATCCCACCCTCACCTTCTCCCACAGAGTCCAAAAGTCTGTTCTGTACATCTGTGTCTCTTTTTCTGTTTTGCATATAGGGTTATCGTTACCATCTTTCTAAATTCCATATATATGCGTTAGTGTACTGTACTGGTGTTTATCTTTCTGGCTTGCTTCACTCTGTATAATGGGCTCCAGTTTTATCCATTTCATTAGAACTGATTCAAATGAATTCTTTTTAATGGCTGAGTAATATTCTATTGTGTATATGTACCATAGCTTCCTTATCCATTTGTCTGCTGATGGGCATCTAGGTTGCTTCCATGTCCTGGCTATTATAAACAGTGCTGCAATGAATATTGGGGTACACGTCTCTCTTTCAGATCTGGTTTCCTCGGTGTGTATGCCCCAGAGCCTATACTGTTAATTAGTGTCTTAAATTTCTATCATATAAAAGAGAAATTTAATTGCTCTCTATGACTCCAAGAAATAAAATGACAAAACTTCTCAAGTCTCTACACAACCTGTCTGCTGTCTGCTTCTCCAAGAGTGCCTTTCATTTTCAGTGCACTTTCCATTTTGCTCCAGCTATACAGGCTTGGAAAAATAAAGTTCTTTCCAGCTAACAACCTTTGTATTTGCATATATACTGCCTGAAACATTCTTTCCCTTGCTCTTCACCTGCCTAATCTTTATGTCACTCCTTCAAGTAAACTTTTCCTGACCCCTTCACCCTCAGACTAGTTTAGATACTGCTGTTACATGTTTTTATGGTTCCCTTGACTACTTCAAGGCATATGTATTTTCCAGAGTACTACTGTCTGTTTGCCTGTTTATTGTTTTTCTTCTTACAGTAAATTTAACTTTCATGACAGAAAGGATCACATCTGATCTATTTACTATATTTTCATGTGCTATTTAGTGCTTAGCATATTAGATGCTTGCTTGCTGAGTGGCTGGATAGCTGTGTGCCTGGATAAAAACTCAATGAATGGAAGCTACAGGGAGTCAGAACTGAACTATAAAGAAAGAAGCTATTTTGGAAGGTACTAACTTCTTTCCTTTGGAGATGATCAAGCAAAATATGGGTGCATGTGTGTTCAACCATGTCCAACTCTTTGTGACCATAGCCCACCATGTTCCTGTGTCCATGGGATTTTCCAGGCAGAAATACTGGAGTGGCTTACCATTTCCTTCTCCAGGGAATCTTTCTGACCCAGGGATCAAACCCATATCTCCTGCATTGCAGGTGGATTCTTTATCACTGAGACACTGGGGAAATCCCTATCAAAATATATATAGCCAGAATAACAGAATTCATAGACTACTTAATAGCTACAAATTTGTCACATCTTGATTGCAAGCACAATGATTTTCTTCCTCCTTGTAAGAAGGATATTCTATTTCTCCACACCTTGAAGCTAGGCTTAGTCATGTGATTTGCTTTTGCAATGGGACATTAACAAAAGTGACAAAAGTAGAGGCTTGGAAAGTGTGTGCACACTGAAACATGTCCTCTCTGGAAACATGGTTCTCACCATTTGAGTCTGAACTAACCTTGAGAATGAGAGAACAATTGGAGAGCAATGCAGTTAACAGCCAGTAGTAACCACTGGACATATGAGCAAGGCCATATTAGACCACTGCTATATGATAAAGTCACCATACGACTATGATCATATAAATGAACCCAGATAAACTGAAAAAGAATTCTACAGCTAAGCTTGGCCCAGACTGGTGACCTACAGAATGATGAGCAAAACAAAAACAGAGAAAAAAAATGCTGGTCACTAGATTTTGGAAATGTTGGTTGGACAGTAATAGGTAACTGAATCAGAGGATGATGTAGAAGAGTTTCCAGGATCAGGTAGAGGTGTTTACTAGATGGCCTTAAATAGTCCTTTCCATCTTAAGAATCTATAATGGTACTGAATGCTTTTTTTTAAAACACTTAATGTCATTCAAAACAACAAAAAGTCACTTTGTGATAAAAATACACCATAGCGGCTATTCATCCATCTGTTTGGATTTACTGTACATGCCATAATTAAAGAAACATTTCAGCATTTGATTTGTATTTAAAGCTCACATAATTTTAAATACATTCTCTAAATCCTTCCTAGCAAGCAAAATAACATTTATGCTGTAATCTGTCTCATGGCCTGTTCTGTATCTCCATGTACAGAGGTATAATTCATCCATAAAAGACAGTTGAAATATGCGCTGCTCTGAATTGTTTTAATACTGTGCACAAGAGACTGGAGGAGAAAATTAACTGCCATATGCTGCCTCATTTGAAGTATCAGATGGATAATAATAAAACAGAAAAAATATAAAATCATTTAGAGCCATTTTAGGACCATATGCTCAACTTCACTGACAATAATCAACTATAATATAGTTCAGAAAATAGAAGTGGAGAGAATATAATTCTACTCATTATATTGGGTGTTAAGCTCCAAATCGTTTGAAAATACCATGGATCTATAAAAATGTAATTTTTATCCAGAGATATCTAGACCTCTGATAAAGATGAGTTCAATTACTCATGGGGAATATTTTCCTTCTTTTTTGCTACAACTCAAGTTTCTCTTCCTTCAAAGGTTAGGATCCACGCTCACAATTTTCAGGACATTGTCCTACATGCAACACAATTCATGCTGATTCCTCCTTCCCATTGCACCCTCCCAGTATTGTACTTGTCTGTACATATATTAGTAGATAGTGAATATTATTAGCCTTGCAAAAACTCACCATAGGGTTCCTTTAAGCAGCAGGAATTCCTGCTGCTACTTTCTTATTTTCCCTTGTCCCTCTGTCAATTTATCTTACTATATGGTTTTTCTTTATTTGCAAGTCTGTTTTCCTAACTAAATATTAAGTTACCAACAGATATGTGAATCATGTGACTTGAGATACTGGATTAAAATATGGCACATATTAGTTTCTCAAGAAATTAATTATTGAATGAACAATTGCATAAATTTAAAATACTATGCTAATCAGAACAAATTACAGTAAACAAATATTCTGTGTAAAGCAAGGTACTGTACATCTATTCATTCACTGGAATTCATGGGATGCTTTGTTTCTTTAGTTTATTCCTTGTTTACATTATCCAATGTTCCATGCAGTAATTTAGTCACCTAAGAAATAAAGAGGCAATGCTGGAGATGCAAGTTTTGGCTAGTTCTGAGTAAAGTGATAGTTAAGTGCTCTCCCCTAAAAGCAATGATATTGATGGGCAAATTGACAGAAATAACTTTTCGAGCAATCTGGAAATTGACTAAAGGCATACAGCATTTATTAATGAAAAAATGATGAACTTTGGGTTTAAAAAGTGGGGATCTAAAATATTATGTGGCAGCCCGGATGGGAGAGGAGTTTGGGAGAGAATAGATACATGCATATGTATGGCTTAGTCCCTTCACTGCTGACCTGAAAGTATCACAACATTGTCTGTTAATTGGCTATACCCCAATACAAATAAAAAGGAAAAAAAACAAAAACAATGGGGATCTGTGGTGAGGCTTCTCTCATCTTCACCACGTCTTCTCACTTTTACCCTGCATAGCAAAGCAGAGATTCTGTCATGTGGGGTGGTGGGCCGTGAGAACTGGCAACTTCTCTGCCTCTATCAATGGTGGCTCACTTGATCTGGAAAAGTGAGCCCTGGCATAACTCATGTAGAACAGTGTTGCCAGTGGAAGTGATAATCTTGGAGACAGGTGAGTAAGAAGGAACAACAGCTCTATTAAATCAAGGCTGAAGTCCTGGCTGGGATAACTCTATCCCTGAATGAGGGCCCAAGCTATTTAAACACTTCTGGCCAACCCTGTGGCTGCACACATGTATATACTTATCAGAAGTAGATTCTACAGAGAAAGACAAATATAGTATGGTATTGCTTATATGTGGACTCTAAAAACAAATGGTACAAATGAACCTATATACAAGACAGAAATTGAGTCACATATGTAGAAAACAAAACATATGGTTACCAAGGAGGAAATGGGGGGATAAACTGGGGGATTGGGATTGACATATTCACACTACTATATATAAAATAGATAACTAATAAGGGCCTACTCTACAGCACAGGAACTCTCTTTGGTGCTATGTAATAACCTGTATGGGAATGGAGTCTGGAATAGAGTGGAGATATATATATATATATCTGCTTCACTTTGCTATACAGCAGAAACCAACACAGCATTGTAAATCAACTAAACTCTAATAAAAAAAATAATTTAAAGCAAAAGAGAAAAAAGAAAAAAGGATGTAAAAGGGACCAGAAGAAAGTAAAATCTACAAAGCTTAAATGTTGAATGTGCTTCACTACACACACATAGATATATCAGCAAAGGCTTAAGGGTTTGAAGTAGTAAGTAAAACCTATGATAAATCATTGGCTAACAACTAAGTTTTCTGTGTATTGTTGCAAGAATACACAGAAGAACTATAGAAAAATGATCTTAATGACTTGGACAACCATGATTGTCTGGTCAATCACCTAGAACCAGGCATACTGGAGTTCGAAGTCGACACGGCCTTAGGAAGCATTACTACAAACAAAGCTAGTGGAGGTGATGTAATTCCAGCTGAGCTACTTCAAATCCTAAAAGATGGTGCTATTAAAGTGCTGCACTCAATATGTCAGCAAAATTGGAAAACTCAGCAGTGGCCACATGACTGGAAAAGGTCAGTTGTCATTAAATTGCAAAGAAAGGGAATGCCAAAGAATGTTCAAACTACCACAAAATTGCACTCATTTCACATACTAGCAAGATTATTATGCTAAAAATCCTTCAAGCTAAGCTTCAGTAGTAAGCAAACAAAGAACTCCCAGATGTACCAGTTGGATTTACAAAAGGCAGAGGAATCAGAAATGAAATTGCCAACATCCATTGGATCATAGAAAAAGCAAAGGAATTTTAAAAATATATATTTCTCCTTTATTGCACATGCTAAAGCTTTAAAGAGTTGGGAATACCAGACCAGCTTACCTGTTTACTGAGAAACCTGTATTCAGGACAAGAAACAACAGTTAGAACTGGACATTGAAAAATGGACTGGTTAAAAATTGGGAAAGGAGTACATCAAGGTTGTATATTGTTACCCTGCTTATTTAAATTATATGCAGAGTACATCATGCAAAATACCAGGCTGGATGACTCACAAGCTGGAATCAAGATTGCCAGAAGAAATATCAAGAACCTCAGATATACAGATGATACCACTTTAATGATAGATAGTGAAGAGGAACTAAAGGGCTTCTTTATGAAGGTGAAAGAGGAGAGTGAAAAAGCTGGATTAAAAATCAACATTTAAAAAGCTAAGATCATGGTACCCAGTCCCATCACTGCATGGCAAATAGATGGGGAAACAATGGAAACAGTGAGAGATTTTATTTTTCTTGGGCTCCTGTGGGCATCACTGTGGACCACGACTTGCAGCCATGAAATTAAAAGACGCTTGCTCCTTGGAAGAAAAGCTGTGACAAACCTAGACAGCATATTAAAAAGCAGAGACGTCACTTTGCCGAAAAAGTTCTGTATTGTCAAAGCTATGGTTTTTCCAGTAGTCATGTACAGATATGAGAGTTGGATCATAAATAATGCTGAGTGCCAAAGAATTGATACCTTTGACCTGTGGTGTTGGGGAAGACTCTTGAGAGTCTCTTGGATAGGAAGGAGATCAAACGAGTTTCAATTCTAAAGGAAATCAACCCTGAATATTCATTGGAAGAAGTGATACTGAAGCTAAAACTCTAACTTTGGCTACTTGATGTGAAGAAGAGCTGACTCATTGGAAAAGATTTCAATGCTGGGAAAGATTGCAGGCAAGAGGAGGAGGTGACAATGCAGGATGAGACGGTTCGATGGCATCATCAACTCAATGGACATTAGTTTGAGCAAGTTCCAGGGGATAGTGAAGGACAGGGAAGACTGGCATGTTGCAGTTCATGGGGTTGCAAAGAATCGGATATGATTTAGCAAATGAATAATAGCAACAAGCTATTCTGACCCAGGAGCAACCTCTATGAAACCAGGCTTAAAAACATGAACAAGAATTAAAAACTTAGCAGATTTCATAGGCAACAAAGTGTGACAAGACAAACTTTATGGACCTAGATCAGTCAAGTCACTAAACTAAGAAAAAAAAAACAAACACAAAATAGCAACTACAATAAGTCATGGTGATGGAGGAGAGATCGAAACCTAGAGGTACTACAATATATTATCTAGAATGCTCAGTTTTCAACAACAGCAAAAATAAAACATGCAAAGAAAAATGGAAGTATGGCCTAAACACAGGATAAAAATCAGTCAAAAAAACTGATAAAACTGCCCCCATAGGAAAAGTTGTTCAATGTCACTAATCATCAGAGAAATGTCAATCACAATCTCACACCTGTTAGAATGACTATTGTCAAAAAGATAAGAAATGACAAGTATCAGCAAGGATGTGGAGATAAGAGAACTCTTGTGCACAGTTGGTGGGAATGTAAATTGGTGTAGCCTATACAGGAAATAGGGACTTCCCTGGTGACCCAGACTGGAGAAGGAAATGGCAACCCACTCCAGTATTCTTGCCTGGAAAGTCCCATGGAGGGAGGATCCTGGTAGGCTACAGTTCACAGGGTCGCAAAGAGTTGGACATGACTGAGTGACTTCACTTCACTACAAAAAATAGCATGAGGCTCTTCAAAAAATTAAAAATAGAAACTCCAACTAAAAATCTTAATTTATCCACTTAAACAATTGTAATATATAGTAGAAATATATGTAAATTTGTTCTGTGTTTTCCAAGTCTTCTGCAAACATGTTATCATATTTTCATAATTTAAAAATAAAAAGGAAGATAAAAAGCACAAATAAAAAATAAAAACAGAACTATCATATGCTCCAAAATTTCACTTTCATATATTTATCAAAAGGAAACTAAAATACTATAGCAAAAAGCAAAAATATATCTGTAAACCCATGTTCAATGGAACTTAATTTACAACAGCCAAGACATGGAAATAATCTGTTTCCATTGATGGATAAATGGATAAGTGGTATAAAATGTGCAATTAAATATTAATCAGTCAGTCATAAAAAAGAAGGAAATCTTGTCATTTGTAACAATAAGAATAGACTTTAAGGCTATTAAGTGAAAAGTGATGTAAGTCAGACAGGATAAAGACAAAAACTATATTATCTCACTTAGATGTGGAATCTAAAAAGAAAAACAAAAAATACAAATTCATAGATAAAGAGGGCAGATTGGTGGTTGTCAAGTGTGGTGGTGGGTGGGCAAAAAGGATGAAGGTGATCAAAAGGTATAACTTTCAGTTATAAAAAGTCCTGGAGACTGTCATACTAAGTGAGAGAAAGTCAGAGAAAGACAAACATCATATGATATCACTTATTTGTGGAATCTAAAAAAAAGATACAAATGAACATATTTATAAAACAGAAACAGACTCACAGACTTAGAGAATGAATTTATGATTACTAGGAAGGAAGGAAGGTTGAGGGGGAGTTATAGATTGGAAATTTGGTATGGACACATATACACTGCTATATTTAAAATAAAACGCCTTTCCATGAAAAAAAAAATTAGTCCCAGAGGTGCAATGTGCAGCACAGTGACTATAGTTAATATATATAATCTATATATCTGATATGTTTCACAAGCACTAGTTAGGAAAAACACAAAGCAATCTATATCCAGGTAAATTATAAGCAAACCATTAAAAGTCAATAAGAAAGACAAAATCTTGAGAGCAGCAAGGAAAAATAACTCATTCATTACATAGAGGAAAGCATTACTATGATAAATGCTGACCTCATAAGAATGATGACTAGAAGAAGAATGTCATTTTTGACTTGAAGAATGAAGACATATAAAAAGTACTAGAATTTAATATATGTCTGTACCTATACCTATATACCAACAGATAATTCTATATCCAGTGAAACAATCCTTTAAAAATGAAAGTTAAATAAGGATGTTCCTCTCTGCTCAACGTTATGTGGCAGTCTGGATGAAAGGGGGGTTTGGGGAGAATAGATACATATATATGTATGGCTGAGTCCCTTTGCTGTCCACTTAAAACTATCACAACATTGTTAATTGGCTATGCTCTAATATGAAATAAAAGGTTTAAAAATAAAAGATGTCCCTAAATTAACAAAAACTGAGAGAACATGTTGCCAGCCTATTATATAAAAATTAATAAAGGAAGACCTTCAAAGTTTATAGGAAATGACACTAGACCCAGGGTAATAAGAAGCAATGTAGAATACCAGTAAAAGTTCTTGGCAGGTTAATATAAAACACTCTATAATTCTTTAAAAGAAAAAATTACAGGAAGCAATAATCATAATAGTATTATTATTTTGATCATAAGCACATATAATAATATGAAAGTAATGGTACAAGGAAGGAAATGGAACTTTATTGTTACTAAGTTTCTATATTTTTCTAGAATCATACTAGTATTAACCTAAAGAAGATTTTTTAAGTTAAGATACATATTGGAACCCCTATAGGGCCCACTAAGAAAATAATATTTAAAATTAGATAAAAATATACAGAGGAATTAAGATATAGTAATATGAAAATTATTTGATCCCCCAAAAAACAGTCAAGGGAAACTAAAGAACAAAAAAAGATAAAACCTATAGAAAATAAAGAGATGAATTATAAATGTTAATACAACCAAATGGATAATTATCTTAAATGTGAATTATCTAAATATCCAAAATGAAAGGCAGAGGTTTTCAGAGCAGATTAAAAATGAGATAGAATTATCTGCTCTTTACAAGGGACACAGCTAAGTAAATTGAATGTAGAATGGTGTGAAAAGGTATATCATGAAAACAGTAGCCATAAGAGTTGCAGAGGTTACATTAATACCCCAAAAAGAGAGAGGGAGAGAGATAAAGATGGACAATTTATGATAAAATAGATCAGGGAGATAAAGCAACAACAAGCTTATATGCACTTAATAATAGAGCCACAAACACTTAAAACAACACCAGAAAAATTGAAAACAAAAATCACAATTCAATAACACTTGAAGAGTTTTCAGTATCTTGCTCCCAATAATAGATAAAAACAACTAAATGGAATATCAGAAGAAAACAGAAGATGTAAATAACACTATTTAATTACAGAGCTGTACACTCAATTACTATAAAATACATAATCTTTTTAAGCATACATGACATATTCTCCAGGCTAAGTTATATGTGAGGTCATAAAACAAATCAATAAGTTTAAAAAGATAAAAACCATACAATATATATTCCTGAGTCTAACTGAATTAAAGAAAAACAGAGACTCAGGTGGCTTCCTTGGTGAATTCTATTAAATATTTAAGGAATTGCTATCAACCCTTCAAAAAAATAGAAGAGAAGGAAAATTCCAAGCTCATCTTCTGAAGCCCATACTAGCCTGGCACCAAAAGCAAAGACATTATAAGAAAACTAAATATTTTTTATATAGTAGTGTGTATATATATATATATATATATATATATATATATATATATAATTTATAAAACATAAACTCAATTTATTTCTCTGATCCCACCCTCACTATCCACTATCCTCTTAGATAAGCATAAATTTATTTTCTATGTGTGTGAGTCTATTTCTGTTTTGTAAATAAGTTAACTTGCATCACTTTTAAAATATTTTATATGTAAGTGATCTCATATGACATCTTTCTTTCTCTGTCTGAATTACTTCGCTTAATATGATAATCTTTAGAACAAATGGTAACTCTATTTTTAGTTTCTTAAGGAACCCCCATACTGTTCTCCATAGTGGGTTCACCAATTTACATTTCCATCAACAGTGTAAGAGGGTTCTTTTTTCTCCACACCTTCTCCAGCATTTGTTATTTGTAGACCTTTTAATGATGGTCAGTGTGACTGGTGTGAGGTGATACCTCACTGTAGTTTTGATTTGCATTTCTCTAATAATTAGTGTTGTTGAGCATCTTTTCAAGTGTCTCTTGGCTATCTACATGTCTTCAGAGAAATGTCTATTTGGGTCTTCTCATTTTTTGAATGAGTTGCTTCTTCTTTTTTATTTTTTTTGTATTAAGATGTATGAGCTATTTTGGAATTTAATCCCTTTTTGGTAGCATCATTTGCAAACATTTTCTCCAGTCTATAGGCTGTCTTTTCATTTTGTTTAGTTTCTTTTGCTGTGCAAAAGCTTTTGAGTTTAGTTAGGTTCCAATTGTTCATTTTTCTTTTTATTTGTATTACTCTAGGAGATGGATCCAATAAATTATTGCTGTAAGTTATGTCAAAGAGTGTTCTGGGCTTATGTTTTCTTCTAAGAGTTTTAGGGTATTGAGGCTTACATTTATATTTTTAATCCATTTTGAGTTTATTATTGTATATAATGTTAGAAAATGTTCTAATCTAATTTTTTTTTACATGTCACTTCCCAGTTTTCACAGTACAACTTATTAAAGAGACTCTCTTCTCCATTGTATCATCTTGCCTCCTTTGCTGTTTGCAACGGACCATGCAGAAGCAAGGCCGTGAGGAGCTACCCCTCACCCAAGGTCAGGGGTAGCGACGGAGAGCACCAGGCTGCGACAGCGCAGGAGCAGCGACTGAGAGGAGCTTCCCCACGTCCAGAGTCAGGGGCGGCGGCTGAGAGGAGCAACCCCACCTCCAAGGAGCAGCTACTGAGCTGGCACAGGAGGGCCAGAAGAGCTACTCCTCGTTCAAGGTCAGGAAGGGTAGCCCTGAGAGATACCCCTCGTCCAAGGTAAGGAGCAGCGGCTGCGCTTTGCTGGAGCAGCCGTGGGGTATGTCCAGGGAAGAGAAACCCAAGTAAGTTGGTAGGTGTTGCGAGAGGGCATCAGAGGGCAGACACACTAAAACCATAATCACAGAAAACTAGCCAACCTGATCACAGGACCACAGTCTTGTCTAGCTCAATGAAACTAAGCCATGTTGTGTGGGGCAACCCAAGACAGATGGGTCATGTTGGAGAGGTCTGACAGAACGTGGCCCACTGGAGAAGGGAATGGCAAACCACTTCAGTATTCTTGCCTTGAGAACACCATGAACAGTATGAGAAGGCAAAAGGATAGGATACTGAAAGAGGAACTCCCCAGGTCAGTAGGTGCCCAATATGCTACTGGAGATCAGTGGAGAAATAACTTCAGAAAGATGAAGGGATGGAGCAAAAGCAAAAACAATAGCCAGTTGTGGATGTGACTGGTGATAGAAGAAAGTTCCGATGCTGTAAAGAGCAATATTGCATAGGAACCTGGAATGTTAGGTCCATGAATCAAGGCAAATTGGAAGTGGTCAAATAGGAGATGGCAAGAGTGAATGTTGACATTCTAGGAATCAGAGAACTAAAATGGACTGGAAAGGGTGAATTTAATTCAGATGACCATTATATCTACTACTGTGGGCAGGAATCCCTTAGAAGAAATGGAGTAGCCATCATGGTCAGCAAAAGAGTCCAAAATGCAGTCCTTGGATGCAATCTCAAAAACGACAGAATGATCTCTGTTCATTTCCAAGGCAAACCATTCAATATCATGGTAATCCAAGCCTATGCCCCAATCTGTAACACTGAAGAAGCTGAAGTTGAATGGTTCTATGAAGACCTACAAGACCTTCTATAACTAACACCCAAAAAAGATATCCTTTTCATTATAGGGGACTGGAATGCAAAAGTAGGAAGTCAAGAAACACCTGGAGTAACAGGCAGATTTGGCCTTGGAGTACGGAATGAAGCAGGGCAAAGACTAATAGAGTTCTGCCAAGAGAACGCACTGGTCATAGCAAACACCCTCTTCCAACAACACAAGAGAAGACTCTACACATGGACATCACCAGATGGTCAACACTGAAATCAGATTGATTATATTCTTTGCAGCCGAAGATGGAGAAGCTCTATACAGTCAGCAAAAACAAGACCGGGAGCTGACTGTGTCTCAGATCAAGAACTCCTTATTGACAAATTCAGACTTAAACTAAAGAAAGTAGGAAAAACCATAGACCATTCAGTTATGACATAAATCAAATCCCTTACGACTATACAGTGGAAGTGAGAAATAGATTTAAGGGACTAGATCTGATAGACAGAGTGCCTGATGAAATAAGGACAGAGGCTCGTGACATTGAACAGGAGACAGGGATCAAGAACATCCCCATGGAAAAGAAATGCAAAAAGGCAAAATGATTGTCTGAGGAGGCCTTACAAATAGCTATGAAATGAAGAGAAGTGAAAAGCAAAGGAGAAAAGGAAAGATATTCCCATTTGAATGCAGAGTTCCATAAAATAGCCAGGAGAGATAAGAAAGCCTTCCTCAGCGATCAATGCAAAGAAATAGAGGCAAACAACAGAATGGGAAAGACTAGAGATCTCTTCAAGAAAATTAGAGATACCAAGGGAACATTTCACGAAAAGATGGGTTCGATAAAGGACAGAAATGGTATGGACTTAACAGAAGAAGAAGACATTAAGAAGAGGTGGGAAGAATACACAGAGGAACTGTACGTAAAAGAACTTCATGACCCAGATAATCACAATGGTGTGATCACTAACCTAGAGCCAGACATCCTGGAATGTGAAGTCAAGTGGGCCTTAGAAAGCATCACTAGGAACAAAGCTAGCGGATATGATGGAATTCCAGTCGAGCTATTTCAAATCCTGAAAGATGATGCTGTGAAAGTGCTGCACTCAATATGCCAGCAAATTTGGAAAACTCAGCAGTGGCCACAGGACTGGAAAAGGTCAGTTTTCATTCCAATCCCTAAGAAAGGCAATCCCAAAGAATGCTCAATCTACTGCACAATTGCACTCATCTCACATGCTAGTAAAGTAATGCTCAAAATTCTCCAAGCCAGGCTTCAGCAATATGTGAACCGTGAACTTCCAGATGTCCAAGCTGGTTTTAGAAAAGGCAGAGGAACCAGAAATCAAATTGTCAATATCCACCGGATCATCAAAAAAGCAAAAGAGTTCCAGAAAAACATCTATTTCTTCTTTATTGACTACGTGAAGGCCTTCGACTGTGTGGAACAGAATAAACTGTGGAAATTTCTGAAAGAGATGGGAATACCAAACCACCTTACCTGCGTCTTGAGAAACCTGTTTGCACGTCAGGAAGCAATAGTTAGAACTGGACATAGAACAACAGACTGGTTCCAAATAGGAAAAGGAGTATGTCAAGGCTGCATATTGTCACCGTGCTTATTAACTTATATGTAGAGTACATCATGAGAAGAGCTGGGCTGAAAGAAGCACAAGCTGGAATCAAGATTGCCGGGAGAAATAACAGTAACCTCAGATATGCAGATGACACCACCCTTATGGCAGAAAGTGAAGAGGAACTAAAATGTCTCTTGATGAAAGTGAAAGAGGTGAGTGAAAAAGTTGGTTTAAAGCTTAACATTCAGAAAACTAAGATCATGGCATGTGGTCCCATCACCTCATGGGAAATAGATGGGGAAACAGTGGAAACAGTGTCAGACTTTATTTTTTTGGGCTCCAAAATCACTGCAGATGGTGACTGCAGCCATGAAATTAAAATATGTTTACTCCTTGGAAGGAAAATTATGACCAACCTGGATAGCATATTAAAAAGCAGAGACATTCCTTTGCCAACAAAGGTCCATCTGGTCAAGACTATGGTTTTTCCAGTGGTCATGTATGGATGTGAGAGTTGGACTGTGAAGAAAGCTGAGTGCTGAAAAATTGATGCTTTTGAACTATGGTGTTGGAGAAGACTCTTGAGAATTCCTTGCACTGCAAGGAGATCAAACCAGTCCATCCTAACGATCAGTCCTGGGTGTTCATTGGAAGGACTGATGCTGAAGCTGAAACTCCAGTACTTTGGCCACCTCATGGGAAGAGTTGATTCATTGGAAAGGACCCTGATGCTGGGAGGGATTGGGGGCAGGAGGAGAAGGGGATGACAGAGGATGAGATGGCTGGATGGCATCACCGACTCAATGGACATGACTTTGAGTAAACTCCAGGAGTTGGTGATGGACAGGGAGGCCTGCTGTGTTGCGATTCATGGGTTCAAAGAGTCAGACACGACTGAGCAACTGAACTGAACTGAACTGATGTTGTTGTATTCCTGGACTTTCTATAGTGTTCCATTGAGCTTTTTGCCTGTTTTTGTTCAAATAGTATACTGCTTTGATTACTGTCATGTTGTAGTATAGTCTGAAGTCATGTTGCATGATTCCTCCAGTTCTGCTTTTATTCCTCAGGATTGCTTTGGTTATTTAGTGTCTCTTGTGTCATCATACAAATTGTAAAATTTTTGTTCTCATTCAGTAAAAAATGCCATTGGTAATTTGATTGCACTGAATCTGTAGATTGCCTTGGATAGTATGTTTTTTTTTTAACAATATTGATTCTTCCAATCCAAGAACATGGTATATCTTTTCATCTGTTGTGTTGTCTTCAATTTTTTTCATCAGCATCTTATAGTTTTCTGAAACAGGTCCTTTGCCTCCTTAAGTAGGTTTATTCCTAGGTATTTTATTCTTTTTGGTATGATAGTAAATGGTATTGTTTCCTTATTTTCCTTTTCTGATATTTCATTGTTAATGTATAGGAATGCAACAGATTCCTGTAAATAATTTTGTATCCAGCAACTTTACTGAATTCACTGATGAGACCTCATAGTTTTTTGGTAGCATCTTTAGGGTTATCTATGTATAGCACCATGTCATCGGCAAACAGTGACAGTTTTACTTCGTCTTTTCCAGTTTGGATTCTTTTTATTTCTTTTTCTTCTCTGATTGATATGGCTAGAATTTCCAAATCTATGTTGAATAAAAATAGTGAAGATGGACATCCTTGTCTCATGCCTGACCTTACAGGAAATGTTTTCAGCTTTTCACTGTTGAGTATAATTTTAGGTGGATTTGTTATATATGGTCTTTATTATGTTGAGGTCAGTTCCCTCTATGCCAATTTTCTGAAAAAATTTTTTTTATCATAAGTGGATGTTAAACTTTATTGAAAGTTTTTTCTGCATGTATTGAGATGATCATATGGTTTTTGTTCTCCAATTTGTTAAAGTGTTGTATCACACTGATTGATTTGTAGATATTGAAAAATCTTTGCATCCCTGGGATAAATCCCACTTGATCATGGTGTGCGATCCTTTAAATGTATTGTTCGAGTCAGTTTACTAGTATTTTGTTGACTACTTTTGGTAAGACACAAAAATGGAAAAACATGGAGCTCTTAAAATAACTTAGTAAGATAATTTGGAAAATGAAATGGTGTGAAACGCTGTTGTTGTTCAGTTGCTCAGTCATGTCCGACTTTTTGCGACTCCATGGACTGCAACATGCCAGGCTTCCCAGTCCTTCACTATCTCTTGGAGTTTTCTCAAACTCATGTCCATTGAGTCAATGATGCCATCCAACCATCTCATCCTCTGTCGACCCCTTCTCCTCCTGCCATCAGTCTTTCCCAGCATCAGAGTCTTTTTCAGTGAGTTGGATCTTTGCATCAGGTGGCCAAAGTATTGGAGCTTCAGCTTCAGTATCAGTCCTTGCACTGAATATTCAGGGTTGATTTCCTTTAAGATTGACTGATTTGATCTCCTTGCTGTCCAAGGGACTCTCAAGAGTCTTCTTTCAATACTCTTTACTATCTGTTCCAACTATTTTCTTCAGATTTATCTTTCACTAGGCAAGCCTTGCTTCCCAGGTGATGCCAGTTATAAAGAGTCTGCCTGCCAATGGAGGAGACACAGGAGACTCAGGTTTGATATCTGGGTTGGTAAGACCCCCTGGAGAAGGAAATGGCAACCCACTCCACCCACTTCTTGACTGGAAAATTCCATGGACAGGGGAGACTGGTGGGTTACAGTGCATGGGGTCTCAAAGAGTTGGACACAACTGAGCACAGGATACAGTATAAGCACACCACATACCTCATTGTCCAAGCTGTAGTGGATTACATTCCTTTATTAAAACATACCCTTCACTTATCCATTTATTCTCCCTCTCTCCACATGTATAAATTCTAATCATTCTTAAAAGTTCAGTTTAAATGTCACCTCTTTCATCAACCTTTCCTGATTCTCCTTCAACCATAGTTAACTCCCTCTTCTATTCTCTCCTATCAATGTATTTTTACCTCTGATTTAGCATTCACCCCACTTTGTACATACAGCCCACGATATTTTATCACCAAGAAAATGAAGTTCAGAAGCCTTAACATGACATCCAAGGTCTCTAACACAAAGAAGCATTTAGTTGGTCATTGATTAATTCATTAATTAACTCATTAAAGTATTTGCATACTTAATTATGCCAGGCACTTTGCTAAGCCCTGTAGATACAATAGGGAAGAAGACCGAGTGTATAAGCTTAGGCAGTGCACATTCTACTGGAAGAAACAGGTAAAAGCAGGCAAATAAATTGATTGTGAGTGGTAGTCACTGACATAAATGACATGTTCAAGGGGCTGATATTGAGAACCATGATGATCAAGAGAAAATACTATTTCAACAAAGACCTGACAGAAGATATGATATTTAAGTTAAGACCTAAAGTTTCAGAAGGAGGCAGCTTTGTGGCTAGTATGGAGAGAGGGATTCTAGGCAAAAGTAATGGAATGTGAAAAGGCACTGAGATAAGAAAGACCATGACACATTCAAAGAACTGAAAGAAAACTGATGTGGTGTTGATCACAGTGAATGGTTTGGGGTGAGGCTGAAAAGATAGGTGTAGGCTTTGTGAGACATGATAAGGACTGCAGCTTTTTCTTCAAGTTCAGTGAGAATTCACTTAATTTAAATTTAAAAACAATCAGTTTTACTGACCATTGGATAATGTAGGGATAAAAACGACAGAATGGAGACCAGGTTGGAAGTTACTGTACTGTTGTTCAATTGCTCAGTTGTATCCGATTCTTTGAGACCCCATGGACTGCAGCACACCAAGCTGTCCTCTCTTTCACCATCTCCCAAAGCTTGCTCAAACTCATGTCCACTGAGTTGGTGATACCAGTCCAAATATCTTGTCCTCTGTCATACCCTTCTCCTGTCCTCAATCTTTCCCAGCATCAAGGTCTTTACCAATGAATATTCAGGACTGATTTCCTTTAGGATTGACTCATTTGAACTCCTTGCAGTCCGAGTCTTCTCCAACACCACAGTTCATAAGCGTCAATTCTTCAATTCTCAGCCTTCTTTATGGTCCAACTCTCACATCTACATATGAAAACTGGGAAAACCTGCATACCTTTGACTAGACAGACCTTTGTCGGCAAAGTAATGTCTCTTGATTTTTAATATACACCCTAGGTTTGTCATAGCTTTTCTTCCAAGGAACAATCGTCTTTTAATTTCATGGCTACAGTCACCATGTGCAGTGATTCTGGAGCCCAAGAAAATAAAGTCTGTCACTGTTTCCACTGTTTTCCCATCTATTTGCCATAAAGTGAGGGGACCAGATGCCATGATCTTAGTTTTTTGAATGCTGAGTTTTAACCCAAATTTTTCACTCTCCTCTTTCTCCTTCATAAAGGGGCTCTTTAGTTCCTCTTCAGTTTCTGCCATTAGGGTGGTGTCATCTGGATATCTGAGGTTACTGATATTTCTCCCTGCAATCTTGAGTCCAGTTTGTGCTTCATCCTGCCTGGCATTTTGCATGATGTACTCTGCATATAAGTTAAATAAGCAGGGTGACAATATACAGCCTTGTTGTACTCCTTTTCCTATTTGGAACCAGTCTGTTGTTCCATGTCCAGTTCTATTGTTTCTTGACCTGCATACAGGTTTCTCAGGAGGTAGGTAAGATGGTCTGGTCTTCCCATCTCTTTAAGAATTTTCCACTGCTTGTTGTGATTCACACATTCAAAGGCTCTAGCATAGTCAATGAAGCAGAAGAAGATTTTTTCTGGAATTCTGTATTGTACTAATTCAAAGAAAAAAATGTTAGTGTCTTGATCTAAGGAAATTAAAATGTATGTGAAGAAAAGAAGGCAGATTCAGTATATATTTTGGAGATAAAATTGTGAAGAGGTACTGATATATGTGTGGGAGAAAATAATCAAAGGTGATAAGTTTCTGATATGAGTAACTAAGTTTCTGATAATAAGTAACTAAGATCTGCATTTACTGAAATGCAGATCACTAGAATAGGAGGTAGGTTTGGAGAGGACAGATGAAGATTTCAAAATGGGACATTTTTATTTTGAGGTACCATTAGAGAACAAATGAAAATACTAGTTAGGTAATTGGATATCAGGCAGGAACTCACTAGAGCAGAATAAACTGGATAAAGTTACTTCAGAATTGAATGAGTTTACTTAGAGAGATGCAGAGAGAAGTCCAAACATTCAGTTTTGAAGTATTCTATCACTTAAAAAGTAGAGAAGGAGAAGCCTATACATAAGCTTTATTTAAAACAGCTGAGGTAGGAAAAAAAACATGACAGCATGATGCTGATGAAAGCAAGGAATATTTCAAGACAAATAGTGTGGTAACTTGTGCTACTCAAGCCAGGTAAGACAATGACAGAGAAAGGTCCACTGAATTTTGCATCATGGAAATTGTTGGTGACTGCTTGAAGAGTATTTTCATTTGAACTGTAGAGAAAGAATCAAGAATGGAGTTGGTTGAAGGGTAAATGGAAACTCATAAATTAAGGAAAGTAAATGTGAATAAATCTTTCAATGAGTTTGACTAGGATGAATAGTAGTGAAATAGAGAGATAGTTGGAGTAGAGGTGAGGTCAAGAAAGGTTGTTTATTTTTGTAAAATGAGAGACTGGGAAGGAGGAAGGTATGGTAATGTTGTTGAGACTGATCCAGTAAAAAAGGGAAAATTAATGATATATAAAAGGGAGAAGATAGCTGAAGTAGCAAAAATTTTGAAAAGGAGAAAAGGGATGGGTACTAAAGAGCAGATGAAAGGATTTGTGACAGAAGGAGGGATATATCCTCACTTGGAAACTGTGGGAAAAGGGAGGAATATGAATGCACACAAAAGTAGCACTGTAGATTTGGGCATGTGAAGATGAGGATGTTTCTAGGAGATGATGATAATAATGATGATGATAGCAGATACTTACATACACCTATTATTTTCTAAGCATTATAAATGTACATCCACACCCACCCAGAGACACTTAATCAAAACTATCAGGCAAGTACTATTAATGTCCTCATTTTATAGATTAAGAAACTGAAACACAGAAAGGTTAACAAACTTGCTCAATGTTATGCAGCTAGTATTCACATACAGCTGAAATTCATATCCAGTCAATATAGATTTGAAGCTTATACTTTTAACCATATGTCATTTTTTCAGTGAGGTAAGATACAAAGCAATCAGATATAAGCAAAGGTTGAAAAGCATGGATGAAAGGAGAATATATGAAACAGTCATTTTGCCAAGTGGGAACGTGAGCAGAAAGAGGAATATAGTAGAATTACTGTATAGTATTACATGCCTATTTTAGGTTTGAGATTTAATTTAAACAGAATTTAGTCAGCTACGACTAACAGCAGGTACAGGAAAGTGATGTATAGGTCTATATTTCCCAAGAAATTATGGATTCCTTGAGATAAAGAATGTGCTTTTTTGTCATCACCACAGCATCATGAAAATAATAAGTACCTAATGTCTATTTAATAGAAGTTGATCTGTTTCTCCCAATTAAATATTTTGAGAGATGCAAATCAAAACCTCAATGAGGTACCACTACATGCCAGTCAGAATGGCTGCTATCCAAAAGTCTCCAAACAATAAATGCTGGAGAGGGTGTGGAGAAAAGGGAACCCTCTTACACTGTTGGTGGGAATGCAAACTAGTACAGTCACTATGGAGAACAGTGTGGAGATTCCTTAAAAAAAACTGGAAATAGAACTGCCACATGACCCAACAATTCCACTCCTGGGCATACAGACCAAGGAAACCAGATCTGAAAGAGACACATGTACCCCAATGTTCATCGTAGCACTATTTATAATAGCCAGGACATGGAAGCAACCTAGATGCCCATCAGCAGACGAATGGATAAGAAAGTGGTGGTACATGTACACAATGGAATATTACTCAGCCATTAAAAAGAATATATTTGAATCTGTTCTAATGAGATGCATAAAACTGGAGCCCATTATACAGAGTGAAGTAAGCCAGAAAGATAAACATCAATACAGTATACTAACGCATATATGTGGAATTTAGAAAGATGGTAATGATAACCCTATATGCAAGGCAGAAAAAGAGACACAGATATATAGAACAGACTTTTGGACTCTATGGGAGAAGGCAAGGGTGAGATGATCTGAAAGAACAGCATTGAAACATGTATATTATCAAGTGTGAAACAGATCGCCAGTGTGAGACAAATGCTCAGGGCTGGTGCACTGGGATGACCCAGAGGGATGGGATGGGGAGGGAGGTGGGAGGGAGTTTCAGGATGGGGAACACATGTAAATCCATGGCTGATTCATGTCAATGTATGGCAAATACCACTACAATATTGTAAAGTAATTAGCCTCCAATTAATAAAAATAATCGGGAAAAGGCAAAAAAAAAAAAATAAAAGTAATATGCAACAAATAAATAAATAAACATTTTGAGAGGACCGTTAAACAATCACTCCATAATTTAAAGTCCAGATGCAATAAAATATTGAAAAATTTGTCTACATAAATTTTTTTCAGGGCAAAAATAATGATAAGCAAGCAAAAATTCAAATTATGAACTAATTTCAAATGTTACTTGCAATATTTATCACAAAAGGGCTAATATCCCTAATATAGAGATATGTATATTTCAAAACCAAGATTGCCCAGAGAAATATCAATAACCTCAGATATGCTTAAGACATCAACCTTATGGCAGAAAGCGAAGAAGAACTGAAGAGCCTCTTGATGAAAGTGAAAGAGTAGAGTGAAAAAGTTGGCTTAAAACTCAAAATTGAAAAAAATTAATATGATGGAATCTGGTCCCATCACTTCATGGCAAACAGATGGGGAAACAATGAAAGCAGTGACAGATTATTTTGGCGGGCTCCAAAATCACTACAGATGGTGACTGCAGCCATAAAATTAAAAGATACTTGCTCCTTGGAAGAAAAACTATGACCAACTTAGACAGCATACTAAAAAGTAGAGACATTACTTTGCCAACTAAGGTCTGTTTAGTCAAAGCTATGATTTTTCCAGTAGTCATGTACGTATATGAGAGTTGGACTATAAAAAAAGCTTAGCACCAAAGAATTGAAGCTTTTGAACTGTGGTGTTGGGGAAGACTTTTCAGAGTCCCTTGGACTGCAAGGAGATCAAACCAGTCCATTCTAAAGGAAATTAGTCCTGAATATTCATTGGAAGGACTGATACTGAAGCTGAAACTCCAAAACTCTGGCCACCTGATGCAAAGAACTGACCCACTGGAAAACACCCTGATGCTGGGAAAGATTGTAGGCAGGATAGAAGGGGATGACAGAGGATGAGGTGGTTGGATGGCATTACCAACTTGATGGACGTGCATTTGAGTAAGCTCCGGGAGTTGATGATGGACAGGGAAGCCTAGCATGCTGCAGTCCATGATATTGCAAAGAGTTGAATATGACTGAGCGACTGAACTGACTGATTCTTCAAAATAGTTGAAAACAAAAGATCAAAATTAAGTGAGGAATATGGGCAAAACCATGGACAAACAGCTCATGAAAAAAAATGTATATATATATATATATATATATATATATATATATACTATTATCATTAAATATATTAAAAATAAAGTTCAAATTTACTTGCAAAAAGGAAAATGCAAACTCAAAATTATAATGAGAAATTTTTTTTAGTCTATCAGTTTGAAAACCTTTAAAAGTTCAAAAAAAAAAACAAGTTCAACAATACACTGTTTGTTGGAGAGGCTACGGGGAAAACAAGAACTCTCATATGGATGCTTCACTGGGTGTAGAAATTCCAAAACTGCTTTGATTGTACAATGTGTGCATGCTCAGTTGTGTCCAACTCTTTGTGATCCCATGGACTGTAACTTGCAGGCTCCTCTGTCCATGGAATTTCCCAGGCAAAATACTGGAATGGGTTGCCATTTTCTACTGCATAATTGTACTGTAGGATTGAACAAATACATATATATAGTGTTGGCCAAAAAGTTTGTTTGGATTTGTCCCTTTTATCTTATGAAAAACCCAAGTGAAATAATGAAATTTCAGTGAATCCAATATAAATGACTTAGGGAATCAGGGCTCACATTTTGGATGGAGGGTAGAAATGTGAAATGAAGGAAAGAATGAAGCTTGTGGTTTTGAAGGGAATTAGACGTCAACTCATTTACCCACTGAAAATGTCTCAAATCAATGATACCCCAATAGCAATGGGCACACCTTATGCCTAGACATCTTGGTTTCAAAATACCATCCATCAATAAACTGAACCAGTGCTCCTTCCAGGGCTGGTAAAGGGAAAGTATACAGCAAGCCTGGGACACTGTGTGCCAGATCATAAGGAAATATTCAAAAACTGATGAAGACATTTCAAAAGAACACAGAAGTCAGCTTGAAGAGGCTCCCAATGGCCCAATTTAGGGAAAAGGTTAGTATTGAAAAAGAATAAGACAGACTTTATCCAATTTCAAAACTTCTACTCATCAAAAAAACATAAGGATGTGAAAAGGCAAGCCACAAACTGGGTGAAAATATCCAGTGTCAGTTACTCTCTATATTTTCTCTCTCTCATCCAGAAAATATAAAGAACTCCTAAAACTCAATGAGGAAAACAAATAATTTAGAAAAACTGATCAGAAGTCCTGAAAAGGCAGACTCCATGGAAGATATCTGAATGGCCAATAAACATACAAAAAGGTTCTCAATATCATTTACAATCAAGGAAATGCAAGTTAAAATCACCAAGAGATACCACCACACACACCAGAAAGGACAAAATGACAAACAATTATAATACCAAGACATTACCCTTGTGGCTCAGCTGGTAAAGAATCCACCTGCAATGTGAGAGACCTGAGTTTGATCCCTGGGTTGGGAAGATCCCCTAGAGAAGGGAAAGGCTACCCACTCCAGTATTCTGGCCTGGAGAATTCCATGGACTATATAGTCCATGAGGTTGCAAAGGGTTGGACATGAATGAGCAACTTTCACTTTTCATTTTACAGCTACCTTGAAAAATGATTGGGCAATTCCTTTTAAAGTTGAACATGTATAATCTAGTTACTCCACACCTACTTATTTATCCAAGAAAAATGATTCCATATGTTTACCAAAGACCTTAAGAAGAATGATATTAGCTTTATCTACATAACCCAAATGCCTATTAACAAGAGGATGGATAAATAAAATTTGGCATATCCATGCAACAGATTCTCTTTAGCAATAAAATAATGAATTGCTGACTCATAGATAATATTAATACATCACAAAACATATTGAGTACAACATTCCCTTGCCTGTACCTCTGGACTGAAAGACATCTAGCTACACTCTAGTAAAATTAACACCCTACAGTTCTCCAAACAAGCCCAGCATGTATATGTGCTTGCACACTTTCTTCCCTTTACCTGATGAGTCCTCCCATCCTTCTTATTTTACCTCTTGACGGAAACTTTCCAGGACTACAAGAGCCATATGATTGAGCCAAGGGTACCTATCTAGTTCAGTTTGCATCTGCCCTATACCACCACTTCAAGTGGGGGTAAGTTCTTTCTCTTATTAAACCTTAAGTTCCTTGAGGGTGGGAACTCCATGTTATATTTCAGTGTATTCTTGGCATGTTGGCTTAACAAAATGTAGGCACCAAGTAAACTTCTGTTCATAAAAAATGAACAATAGGGTGTCCACTGGTTGTATCTATTATACAAAGTACAAAAACTTGCCAATTAAATGTGTGGTAACAGATACCACAATAGTGCTTAGGGAGTTTTAACTAGAAAGAGGTATGAAAGAATTTTCTGGAATGAGCAAAAAGTTCTAATCTTGATGTTTATGAGTTCATTGTAATATTAATAAAAGAAGGAAGAACTTTTTATGTAAGAATACCAACTAATACATGCAGAAGGACTCAGTCTCTAGTCAGCCACCACCACTGTAATAACTGATTCAGGAAGAATCATCCATGAGAGGTTTTGTAGAACACGGTATTTAAATTATCTCAAGTTATCATCCAACAGATTATTAATTAATTATAAAGTAATAAAGTGGCATTTGCATCCCCTTCTCCAGTGAATCATGTTTTATCAGAACTTTACACCATGACCTGTCCATCTTAGGTAGCCCTACACAGCATGGCTCATAGTTTCATTGAGTTACACAAAGGTGTGATCCATGTGATCATTTTGGTTAGTTTTCTGTGATTGTTCTTTTCATTGTATCTGCCCACTGATGGATGAGGATAAGAGGCTTGTACAAACTTCCTTATGGGAGGGACTGGCTGTGGGGAAAACTGGGTCTTGCTCTGGCAGAAGGGTTATGTTCAGTAAATCTTTAACCCAATTTTCTACTGATGGCTGGGGCTGTGCTTCCTCCCTATAGTTTGACCTAGTTTAACCTGAGGTCAAACTCTGGTGCCAGCACATTGTGTCTCCCAGGACTGCTGCTGCCAGAGTCCCTGACTCTGCAGAAGGCCATTGTCGACCCACTCCTCCACTGGAGACTCAAACACACACAGGCAAATCTGACTCAATCTCTTGTGGGGTCACTAAAAAAGATCAGTTTTCATTCCAATCCCAATGAAGGGCAATGATGTTAAAGAATGTTCAAACTACTGTATGACTGCACTCATTTCACATGCTAGCAGGGCTTCCCAGGTGGTACTACTGGTAAAGAATCCACCTGCCAATTAACAAAACCCAAGAGATGGGAATACCAGACCAACTTACTTGCCTCCTGAGAAACCTGTATGCAGGTCAAGAAGCAACAGGTAGAACTGGACATGGAATAACAGACTGGTTCAAAGTTGGGAAAGAAGTACATCAACTATATATGTTGATGTGTGTCACCCTGCTTATTTAACTTACATAGAAAGTACATCATGCAAAATGCTGGGCTGGATGAAGCTCAAGTTGGAATCAAGATTGCCGGGAGAAATATCAATAAACTCAGATATGCAGATGGCACTACTCTAATGGCAGAAAGCAAAGAGGAACTAAAGAACCACTTGATGAAGGTGAAAAAGCTGACTTAAATCTTAACGTTCAAAAAACTAAGATAATGGCATTGGGGCCCAACACTCCATGGCAAATAGAAGGGGAAAAGTTGAAAGCAGTGACAGATTTCCTCTTCTTGGGCTTTAAAATCAATACAGATGGTGACAGCAGCCGTGAAATTAGAGGAAAATTTCTTCTTGGCAGGAAAGTTATGACAAAACTAGACACTGTCTAAAAAAACAAATAACATCACTTTGCCAAGAAAGGTATATCTAGTCAAAGCTATGGTCTTTCCAGTAGTCAAGTAGGGATATGAGATCTGGACAATAAACAGGCATCAAAGAACTGATACTTCCAAACTGTGGTGTTAGAGAAGACTCTTGAGAGTGCCTTGGATGGCAAAGAGATCAAACCAGTCCATCCTAAAGGAAATAAGCCCTGAATATTCATTGGAAGAACTGATGCTGAGGCTGAATCTCCAGTACTTTGGCTACCTGATGCGAAGAGCTAACTCACTAGAAAAGACCGTGATGCTAAGAAAGACTGAAGACAGAAGGAGAAAAGGGCAACAGAGGATGAAATGGCTGGATGGCATCCCCAACTCAATGGATGTGAACTTGGGCAAACTCTGGGAGATTGTGAGGGACAGGAAAGCCTGGCAAGCTGCAGTCCATGGGGTTGGAAAGAGTCGGCCATGACTTGATGACTGAACAACAACCATTCATCATATAGTTCCTCAAACAAATGATCAAATTCAGAATGATAAATGATGAGACAAAATTAAATCACACACCTAACTCTTGAATTTAGACACAGAAGGACACAAAAATCATGCAAGTCATAATTTAGCCAAAAAATATATAAACTCAATCTAATGAGAAAATAATCAAATGAATTCAAATTGAAGATAATTCCACAAACAATTGGCCTAGCTGCTTCAAGGACAGAAATGTCATGAAATCAATTTTAAATAAATTTAAATTTAAAATGCTAGGGACTGGAATGCAAAAGTAGGAAGACAAGACATACCTGGATTAACAGGCAAGTTTTGCCTTGGAGTACAAAATGAAGCAGAGCATAGACTAACAGAGTTTTCCCAAGAGAATGCACTGGTCAGAGCAAACATCCTCTTACAACAAAGAGACAACTCTATACTTGGACATCACCAGATGATTAATACCCAAATCAGATTGATTATATACTTTGCAGCCAAAGATGGAGAAGCTCTACACAGTCAGCAAAACTAAAACCAGGAGCTGACTGTGGCTCACATCATGAATTCCTTACTGTCAAATTCAGACTTAAATTGAAAAAAGTAGTGAAAACCACTAGGCCATTCAGTTATGGCCTAAATCAAAGCCCTTATGATTATACAATGGAAGTGACAAATAGATTCAAGGAGTTAGATCTAATAGACAGAATGCCTGAAGAACTATGGACGGAGGTTCATGCAGGATGTGGTGATCAAAACATACAGGATGTGGTGATCAAAACTATCCCCCAGAAAAAACAAATGAAAAAAGGCAAAACAGTTGTCTAGGGAGGTCTTACAAATAGTCGAGAAAAGAGAAGTGAAAGGCAAAGGAGAAAAGGAAAGATGTACGCATCTGAATGAAGAGTTCCAAAGAACACAAGGAGAGATAAGAAAGCCTTCCTAAGTGAACAATGCAAAGCAATAGAGGAAAATAAAAGAATGGGAAAGACTAGAGATCTCTTCAAGAAAATTAGAAATACCAAAGGAACATGATATGGACCTAACTGAAACAAAAGATCTTAAGAAGTGGCAAGAGTACACAGAAGAACTATGAAAAAAAAAAATTAATGAGCCAGAAAACCACCGATGGTGCAATCACTCACCTAGAGCCAGACATCTTAGACTGCAAAGTCAAGTGGGCCTTAGGAAGCATCATTATGAACAAAGCTAGTGGAGATGATGGAATTTCAGCTGAGTTATTTCAAATCCTAAAAGATGATGCTGTGAAAGTGCTGCGCTCAATATGCCAGCAAATTTGGAAAACTCAGCAGTGGCCACAGGACTGGAAAAGGTCAGTTGTCATTGCAATCCCAAACAAAGGCCGTGCCAAAGAATGTTCAGACTACTGCACAATTGCTCTCATTTCACATGCTAGTGAGGTAATGCTCAAAATTCTCCAGGCTAGGCTTCAACAGTATGTGAACCGAGAAATTCCAGAAGTTCAAGCTGGATATACAAAAGGCAGAGGAACCAGAAATCAAACTGCCAACATCTGTTGGACCATCGACAAAGCAAGAGAGTTCCAGAAAAGCATCTACTTCTGCTTCATTGACTACGCTAAAGCCTTTTACTGTGTGGATCACAACAAACTGTTGAAAATTCTGAAAGAGATGGGAAGACCAGACCACTTTACCTGCCTCCTGAGAAACCTGTATGCAGGTCAAGAAGCAACAGTTAGAACTGGATGTGGAGGAATGGACTGGTTAAAATTGGAAAAGGAGTAAAACAAGGCTGATATTGTCACCCTGCTTATTTAACTTATATGCAGAGGACATCATGCAAAATGCCAGACTGGATGAGGCACAGCTGGAATCAAGATTTCTGGGAGAAATATCAATAGTCTCAGATATGCAGATGACACCATCCTAATGGCAGAAAACGAAGAGGAACTAAAGGGCCTTCTGATGAAGGTGAACGAGGAGAGTGAAAAAAGCTGACTTAAAACTCAGCATTCAAAAAACTGGCATCTGGTCCCATCACTTCATGGCAAATAGATGGGGATACTCTATTTTCTTGGGCCCCAAAATGACTGCAGATGGTGACTGCAGCCATGAAATTAAAACACACTTGCTCCTTGGAAGAAAAGCTATGACCAACCTAGACAGCATAATAAAAAGCAGAGACATTACTTTGTCAACAAAAGTCCATCTAGTCAAAGCTATGGTTTTTCCATTGGTCAAGTATGGATGTGAGAGTTGGACCATAAAGAATGCTTAGCACTGAAGAATTGATGCTTTTGAACGGTGGTGTTGGAGAAGCCTATTGAGAGCCCCTTGGACTTCAAGGAGATCAAACGAGTCCATCCTAAAGGAAGTCAACCCTGAGTATTCATTGGAAGAACTGACTCTAAAGCTGAAGCTCCAATACTTTGGCCACCTGATGTGAAGAACTTACTCATTAGTGAAAACACTGATGCTGGGAAAATTGAAGGCATGTGGAGAAGGGGACTACAGAGGATGAGATGGTTGGATGGCATCACTGACTCAATGGACATGAGCTTGAGCAAGCTCCAAGAGATGGTAAAGGACAGGGAAGCCTGGCACGCTGCACTTCATGGGGCCACAAAGTGTTGGACATGACTGAGCAATTGAACAGCAGGGAACTGTTCTAGATAAAAGGAGAAAGACATGATAAAAAATGTAATGCATAATCTTCTATTGGACTCTGGATCAGAAAAATACCCTAAAGGATATTATGGGACAAATGGGGAAATTTGAAGGTAGAATATGTAGTAGATATAGTATTATATCAAAGTTAATTTTAGTGAATATCATAGTTATATTGCACCTATGTAGGAGAAGGTCCTTATTCTTATGAGGGACACACTAAATTATTTAGGGGTAAAGTGTCATATTTGCAGTGAGCTCTCAAATGGCAAAAACATACTTAGGCACATATGTATGCACAAAAATAATATGACTATGGCACAATGTTAACAACTGGTGAATCTATATAAAAGGTAAGTTGATGTTCACTGTAATTTTCTCACAATTTTCCCATGGGTCTGAAATATTTCCAAGTAAATAAAGTTATAAAAAAATAATCTTTTAAAAAAGATATTCACTCTCTCTCTTTGAAGGCATCTAATGTGCTGAGCTCCCATAGGAGCTAAAGCTCCTATATTTGAAGGAAGAAAGGAATGGCTGGATGGCTGGATAAATAGAGTCAGATGCCCTAATTCTAGTCCAGGTACTGTCATTAACTCATCATTTAACTTGGGTTTTTTCATAGGTCAAATAGGGGGTGATAATACCTCCTTGCCATGCCTACTTTATAGGACTATTGTGAGGATTAAATAAGATAACAGATGGGAAAGTACACTGACAAGGGGAAAAAGTACTATTCGAATTCAGAATACTCACTGTTAATGTCATCTTAGACAGAATATTTTTACCTTATCTACTACCAAATTCATTTGTGGAAACTGATAACTACTTATTGCACTTTTTCAATGTTATGCAGTTACCCCTTTGCTTTTGAAATTCCTGTATCCTATGACATGGGTATTCCCTAAAATGATTGATGGTCCTTGCAGGCTATCATTAGCACTGAGTGACACCACTGATGTCCAAGAGGATTCTGCCACATGCTTGCTTTCTGGGCAGCAGTTCTGCATATTTTCCATTTGAGTCAGTGGTAGTAGTTCTGGTTAAATCTAGTGTAACCAGAGAAGATGGTGAACAGAAGAGAGATTGGAAGAAGGAAAGAGGAAGGAAAGGTGGCAGTGTCATGAACAGACTCCTAAGTACATTTTAAGGGAGAGGACCAGAAAGCCTTGACACTGTTATATGCAGGTATCTGGGATGTTCTTACTTCTCACTAGAACAATCACTTACCACTGGTCACAAATTTGCCATATGGTTAGTGGCAGGAAAATTGTCCAAAAGTCAGTGTCCCATTTACACTATTTGGAAATACCAAAGTGAATTATTTTCACTAATCATTACATGAGGCAGGACTCATTTTTCACTGAATTAATGATTCATTATTCTTGGCAAACGAAATATGTCATAGAGGTTGATTCATGTTCATGTTTGGCAGAAACCAACACAATTCTGTAAAGCAATTATCCTTCAGTTAAAAAAATAAATTTAAAATTTAAAAAATGTGCCATAGATCATCTAATGGTAACTTTTCATAAAAAAATATCAAGATCCTCAAACTATCTCAGAAAGGAAAACCAGAAATATGCATGCACTCACATTCACTGAATGCCCTCTTTCTCTTGTAGGCTTTGGGAAGATAACCACATTTATGACTTATGACCCATAATTATCCATTATTTACTTTGTAGAGATCTTGATCAATATGGAGACCTAAATAATAGAGACCTAGAAATATAGGTTCAATTGTACCATCTTAGGAATAAAGGAAACTGATCAATCTTCTCTAAATTATAACTGTTGCCATTTATTCATTCAGTTCTTACAACTAACTAGAACCTAGTTCATAGTTAGGCGCCCTTTGTCAAATTCTCAATAATAGGATAAACAAGTTAGATTATGAGGCAGCATACTATACTTGACCACAGTTCAAAAGAACTGAGCTCTTATCTTGGCCTTTGTGATTTCAGGAAATTAAAATTAAAAAATGTTCTTACAGGCTCACCTGTAAAATGTACCTGTTAGTTCTTACTCAACCTTAGAGTTATGATGATGGTCAAATTAAAAAATGCATTTAAGGTGATTCATACAAGCAAGTATGAATTACTTTGCATTGAATTTTGACTTATGTAAAATACATATCTCCTGCCCAGAAAGCACTAAACCAGAAAAAAAGAACCAGATAACACAAAGACAACTTAGTGTATTTTTCAGTTATGACTAATTCAACAGTCAAGATGTCAATCAGTGCTCCTAAAATCTCTGTGTAGCCAGCTTGTAAGCTTAGAAGAAAGTTTTGAGCCTGGCAAAGAACAACTGCCAAAATGCCAGAGTGCCTTTTTCCTGGAAACATTAATGGAGCCTATAATAGCAAAGAGTGACAGTGGTCCTGTCAAATAACCACCAGCATGGGAATGAGAGCTGCACAGTGCTTGTCTAGGCATGATGGAATCCATGCTATTTCTAAATGTGATGTTTTGTCCAAGATTAAATATTTGACTCAATATTTAATCTCTAATACATGGGAGAACACAATCAAGGAAGAATGAATTGAGGAATACATTGATGAAAGATGTTATTAAGTAATCTGGTAAATTTTCCAAGTGGTGAAGCATTTTGAGGGGTCTGAACTTTCCAAAAGTGTTATTTTGGCCTGAGTTCCCTCAGAGGAGAATGATGTGATTAAGCCATGTATTTCCTTAAAAAAACGAAAGAAAGACAGAAAGAAAGAAACAATGGACAATCAAATGGACAATAAACTGATCACATCTGATAAAATTCAAGGTTTAATATCACTAGTTTGCAGACAATTATTCAATGTTGTCCAAAATGATGGAAGAATTTTACAAAGCTAGAAAGGAAGGAGATAAAGATATTCTCTGGGAGAGGTGGGGAGAGACTGTGGTTAACATGGATTATCTTAGTGCTGCTAGAGTTGATACAGTAACTCTTTTAACTGTTACTAACACAATTCATTTCAACAGTGTGATTAAGATAGTTTGGGGTATATATTGCAACTTCCATCAATGAATTGCAAAGTATCTAACAAACATTAACTACCATAATTTGTGAGAAGACTGATTTTTGCCAGTGGGGAAAGAGAGTTATTAACTTGCCTACAGATGCAGGATGCCAATGGGGAGGGGCAACCTGTATGAACTTACAGAGGGAGATGAATTAAATTTCCCTTCATTCTTTTTTTCTTTTGATGTTCTGGAAAGGGTCAAGAATGATGGAACAAGAGCTGTACATAGTCTTTTAAAATATATTAATTCATAATGTTAATTTTGTCAGTTTTAATAATGCTAGAGTTACAAAAGAAAATGTCCTTATTTTTAATCATGCATGCTGAAGTAATTAGGAGTGAAACATCATGTATTTTTAATTAACATAAAATAAATATGGAAAAATAAACAAGTAACTGTGGCAAAATATTAATAATTGTAAAATCTAGGTACTTGATATATGGGTGTTCATTATTTTCTTTGCTTTTCTACATGTCTTCAAACTTTTGTAGTAAGAGGTTAATTTTTTACCAATCAGATTAATGGGGAAAAGCCAATTTAAAACATGAGAAAGTCTGAATGACAACTTTTGAAAGAGACTTTTAACTTTGATTCTTACAGTAGCTGAAGTTGTTAGTTTTGCCTTATGTATTATTGATCTTTTAGCTGATTGATACATGTCTTGTTTAAAAAGGAATTACAGAGGTTTGAGCAATTTAACAAAGTCAAGTAAATTTAGAATAATAGTAAAAAAAAAAAAGTAAGAAGGAATCTCAAAGTGCAAATTTTTATCCTTTGTGTGAGGTGGGTCACGAAGTGAAACTTAAGCTGCCTGGCAGCAACATGAAGAGGAAAGTATCCAATATGTTTATTAAAAAAAAAAAAAAAAAAAAAACTGGTTACTAAAAAACATTATGATGCTCTCAGAGCTAACATTTACTGACCATTTACCAAATATATCAGGTATAGTTCTAAGCCCTGTTCATGTTCAAATTCACTGAGTCCTCCCTGTATGGGCTACTTTTTTCCCATTTTACAGGTGAGGAAATTGAGGCTCATAGAGGTTAAGTAAGTTTCCAAAGTTCACACAGATAGGAAGTGACAGAGTTAGGATTAATGACAGCTAATCTGGACTAGAATGCTCACATTTTAATTTCTAATTAATACTATCTTTTTCCTGGTAAATATAACTTTTCCTAATAATAAAACCAGAGAGAAATATGTATTCTGTGAGTTTTTTTAAGAGCAAATAATGAATAACATCCTCCAAAAACATCTCTACTATAAGCATAGCAACAAGTTTCATCAAGTTTGTCATGATGATTTATAGTTATCATATCTAAAATTTGTAGCAAATTACTTCTTAGGTACTTACAAACGATGTGTTTTAAGTAGCTTAAATACACCTTCCTCTATCTGCTAACACTGTTAATCTGCCAAGAATAATTACACCCCTTTATTCAGAGAAGTCTGATTCATCACAAATTCTAAATCACTAGAGCCTGAACCTTTGAAACGTTAAAAATGGCAAGGCTCATTTAGGCTTAATTTATACTTATTCTAGATAGGATCATGTATGGCAGTCTTTGACTGATGTGACAGATTAAATAATGAAGTCAAATGGTGGTAAATGATTGCTGAGCAGCCTGACTGAATGTTAACTTCAGTTATGCCAGCATGCTGTGAATTTGGTCTTGAACAAATCAACCAGATATCCAACCACTTAACCACATCTATATCCTTTCCTCTACTTATTTCTTATTCACCCTCTAAGTGGAGCCTTTAAACCTAGAACTTCTATGTAGAGAATATCTCAATGATGAATGTGCAATAAAAGTGATAAAGAGGACATGGATTTTTCTTAAAATCTAGAAACAATCTGATTTATGTAAAATGCAAAATTGAGATGCGCTGTCATTGAATTGAAAAAGCAAAAGCATAGGACACTGAAAGATGAACTCCCCACATCGGTAGGTACCCAATATGCTATTGGAGATCAGTGGAGAAATAACTCCAGAAAGAATGAAGAGACGGAGCCAAAGCAAAAACAACACAAAGTTGTGGATATGACTGGTGATGGAAATAAAGTCCGATGCTGTAAAGAGCAATATTGCATAGGAACCTGGAATGTTAGGTCCATGAATCAAGGCAAATTGGAAGTGGTCAAATAGGAGATGGCAAGAGTGAACATGGACATTTTAGGAATCAGTGAACTAAAATAGACAGGAATGGGTGAATTTAACTCAGATGACCATTATATCTACTACTGTGGGCAAGAATCCCTTAGAAGAAATGGAGTAGCCCTTATAGTCAACAAAAGAATCTGAAATGCAATACTTGAATGCAATCTCAAAAACGACAGAATGATCTCTGTTCATTTCCAAGGCAAAACGGTCAATATCACAGTAATCCAAGTCTATGCCCCGACCAGTAATGTTGAAGAAGCTGAAGTTGAATGGTTCTATGAAGACCTATAAGACCTTCTACAACTAATACCCAAAAAAGATGTCATTTTCATTATAGTGGACTGGGATGCAAAAGTAGGAAGTCAATAAATACCTGGAGTAACAGGCAGATTTGGTCATGGAGTACAGAATGAAGCAGGGCAAAGGCTAATAGAGTTTTGCCAAGAGAACGCACTGGTCACAGCAGACACCCTCTTCCAACAACACAATAGAAGACTCTACACATGGACATCACCAGATGCTCAATACCAAAATTAGATTGATTATATTCTTTGCAGACAAAGATGGAGAAGTTCTATACAGTCAGCAAAATCAACACCAGAAGCTGACTGTGGCACAGACCATGAATTCCTTATTGCCTATTGCTTATTCAGATTTAATTGAAGAAAGTAGGGGGAAACACTAGAAAATTCAGGTATGACCAAAATCAAATCCCTTACAATTATACTGTGGAAGTGACAAATAGATTCAAGGGATTAGATCTAATAGACAGAGTGCCTGAAGAACTATGGACAGAGGTTTGTGACATTGTACAGGAGGCGGGGATCAAGACCATCCTCAAGAAAAAGAAATGCAAAAAGGTAAAATGGCTGTCTGAGGAGGCCTTATGAATAGCTGTGAAAAGAAGAGAAGTGAATGGCGAAGGAGAAAAGGAAAGATGTACCCATTTGAATGCAGAGTTTCAAAGAACAGCAAGGAGAGATAAGAGATAAGAAAGCCTTCCTCAGTGATCAATGGAAAGAAATAGAGGAAAACAATAGAATGGGAAAGTTTAGAGATCTCCTCGAGAAAATTAGAAATACCAAGGGAACATTTCGTGCAAAGAAGGGCACAATAAAGGACAGAAATGATATGGACCTAACAGAAGGAGAAGATATTAAGAAGAGGTGGCAAGAATACACACAAAAAAAACTATACATAAAAGATCTTCATGACATAGATAATCACGATGGTATGATCACCAATCTAGAGCCAGATATCCTGGAATCCGAAGTCAAGTGGGCCTTAGGAAGCATCATTATGAACAAAACTAGTGGAGGTGAAGGAATTCCAGTCGAGCTATTTCAAATCCTAAAAGATGATGCTGTGAAAGTGCTGCACTCAATATGCCAGCAAATTTGGAAAACTCAGTATTGGCCACAGGACTGGAAAAGGTCAGTTTTCATTCCAACCCCAAAGAAAGGCAATGCCAAAGATCGCTCAAAATACCACACAATTGCACTCATCTCACATGCTAGTAAAGTAATGCTCAAAATTCTCCAGGTCAGGCTTCAACAGTCTGGAAACTGTGAACTTCCACATGTTCAAGCTGAATTTAGAAAAGGCAGAGGAACCAGAGATCAAATTGCCAACATCCACTGGATCATTGAAAAAACAAGAGAGTTCCAGAAAATCATCTACTTCTGCTTTATCGACTATGCCAAAGCCTATGACTGTGTGAACCACAACTAACTGTGGGAAATTCTTAAAGAGCTGGGAATATCAGACCACCTGACATCCTGTTGAGAAATCTGCAGGCAGGTCAAGAAGCAACAGTTAGAACTGGACATGGAGCAACAGATTGGTTCCAAATAGGAAAAGGAGTATGTCAAGGCTGTATGTTGTCACCCTGTTTATTTAACTTATATGCAGAGTATATCATGAGAAATGCTGGGCTGGATGAAGCACGAGTTGGAATCAAGATTATGAAGAGAAATATCAATAACCTCAGATATGCAGATGACACCACCCTTATGGCAGAAAGTAAAGAAGAACTAAAGAGTCTCTTGATGAAAGTGAAAGAGGAGAGTGAAAAAGTTGGCTTAAAGCTCAACATTCAGAAAACTAAGATCGTGGCATCTGGTCCCATCACTTCATGGCAGATAGATGGGGAAACAGTAGAAACAGTGACAGATTTTGTAGTTTGGGGCTCCAAAATCACTGCAGATGGTGACTGCAGCCATGAAATTAAAAGACACTTGTTTCTTGGAGAAAAAGGTATGACCAACCTAGATCATATATTAAAAAGCAAAGACATTACTTTGCCAACAAATTTCCGTCTACTCCAGGCTATGGTTTTTCCAGTAGTCATGTATGGATGTGAGAGTTGGACTATAAAGAAAGCTGAGCACAGAAGAATTGATGCTTTTGAACTTTGGTGTTGGAGAAGACTCTTGAGAGTCCCTTGGACTGCAAAGAGATCCAACCAGTCCATCCCAAAGGAAATCAGTCCTGAATATTCATTGGAAGGACTGATGCTGAAACTGAAACTCCAGTACTTTGGCCACCTGATGTGAAGAGCTGACTCTTTTGAGAAAACCCTGATGCTGGGAAAATTGAAGGCAGGAGGAGAAAGGGACGACAGAGGATGAGATGTTGGATGGCATCACCGACTCAATGGACATGAGTTTGCATAAACTCTGGGAGTTGGTAATGGACAGGCAGGCCTGGTGTTCTGCAGTCCATGGGGTCTCAGAGAGTTCGACATGGCTGAGAGACTGAACTGAACTGAACTGTCATGAACTATAACATTTTAGCACTTCAAGTCTGGATTTATTAACTTCATGAACACTAGTCTTTCATATACTGAACTGGGAAGGAGGCAGTGGAAACAGGTGGCCTATTACTAGATCCATTAAACAAGAGATTTATGCATCACATATCCATCCTGAGGCAATTAGGCTGATCATTTTTTTCTTTTATTGATTAATTGAAAACTCCCAGCAATAAAGCAATTATCATGTCATGTCCTAGCATTTATCTATGATATCAAAGGTAATGGACTTTCCATGCATTAGAAGTAATGTGGAACTCTATTCACTTTTCCCCTAAGAAATTCAGTACTTTCAAGACAATGTCACTCTCTTGAAAGATGTGTAAATATGAGCGGTCTAGTGTATGAATGGCAAATAAGATTGATAAGATAATTAGTTTTAACTGCCAAATAACTTCGTTAATTTTAAACAAACTCTAATTATTGTCTGCCTAATTTTGCCATTTAAAAACAGAGTTGCTAACATGGATTTGAACACTTAATATGTACTAGGCTCTGTGTAAAATGTGTTATGGGTATTATTTCACTTAATGATCACAATTCTAATAACTATGATCATTATCTATACTGTGAAAGTGAAAGTGTTAGTCGCTCAGTTGCCTCCAACTCTGCAAATCTATGGACTGTAGCTTTCCAGACTCCACTGTCCATGGAATTCTCCAGGCAAGATACTGGAGTAGGTAGCCATTCTCTTCTCCAGGCAATCTTCCCGACCCAAGGATTGAATCCAGGTCTCCTGTACTGCAGGCAGATTCTTTATAATCTGAGCCATCAGGGAAAGTATCCAAGGTCATATAGTTAGAAAATTGTGGAGCCAGCATTTAATTTCAGGTGGCCTAACTGCAAATTCACTACCATGCTATACCATTTGTGATGGCCCAGGTGGTACTGGTGGTAAAGAACCTTCCTGCCAATGCAGGAAACATAATGGACTCAAGAGACGGGAATACCTGACCATACTACCTTCCTCCTGAGAAACCTTTATGCAGATCAAGAAGCCACAGTTAGAACTGGACATGGAGCAAAGCACTGGTTCAAAGTTGGGAAAGGAGTATGTCAAGACTGTATATTGTCACCCTGCTTATTTGACTTATATGCAGTGTACATCAAGCGAAATGTCAGGCTGGATGAAGCACAAGCTGGAATCAAGATTTCAGGGAGAAATATCAATAGCCACAGATATGCAGATGACACCACCCTAATGGCAGAATGTGAAGAGGAACTAAAGAGCCTCTTGATAAAGGTGAAAGAGGAGAATGAAAACATTGGCTTAAAACTCAACATTCAAAAAACTAAGATCATGGCATCTGGTCCCATTACTTCATGACAAATACATGGGGAAACAATGGAAACAGTGACAGATTTTATTTTCTTGGGCTCCAAAATTACTGCAGATGGTGACTGCAACCAGGAAATTAAAAGATGCTTGCTCCTTAGAAGAAAAGCTATAAGGAACATAGACAGCAGATTAAAAATCAGAGACATCACTTTGCCGACAAAAGTGCATATAGTTGAAGCTATGGTTTTTCCAGTAGTCATGTGTAGATGTGAGATCTGGACTATAAAAAAGGCTGAGTGCTGAAGAAATAATGCTTTTGAACTGTGGTACTGGAGAAGACTCCTGAGAGTCCCTTGGGCTGCAAGGAGATCAAACCAGTCTACCCTAAAGGAAATAAACCCTGAATATTAGAAGGACTGATGCTGAAGCTGAAGCTCCAATACTTTGGCTATGTGATAGAAAGAGACAACTCATTGGAAATGCCTGTGATGTTGGGAAAGATTGAGGGCAGGAGAGAAGGGTACAACAGAGGATGAGACGATTGGATGACATCACCAACACGTTGGACGTGAGTTTGAGCAAACTCTGATAGTGAAGGACAGGTAAACAGACATGCTGAAGTCCATGGGGTTGCCAACAGGTGGACACAACTGAGTGACTGAACTGAACTGATTGAAATACCAAGGGCAGCATAGAACTAGTAAGTGAATGAATTAGATGAGTGGTTCTTAACTTTACCTCTACAGTAGAAGTATCTGGGTATTTGTCAGTTTCCCTTCAATTCCTTTGGATTCACAAAATTCCCTTAGGACCCACTGAGCCTTTTCCCACTTATAGTTCTACATGACTTTGTAACTCAATATTTGTATGTATTGTATTAATTTAGAGAGATAGGTTGGTCATAAACTGTTGCTTCAAAAAGAAAAAAAAATATGGTACAATCTTAAGTTAAAAAGAGACAAAATACATAGTCTTGACAATGTTGTGGTTTAAAGTTGAATAAAGAAGAATTTAAGGCTTTGGGAACAGTTTTTTATGCAGTTGACAGAACTCAAAATTGTATCATTTTTAGAAATAAAATTTGACAGGTGATTAATCTCTAATTATTACTAATTAAAGTGGCTTGGAAAGCAATTTGTAAAACTATATAAAAACACAGTCAAAAAAGCAATATCTGAAAATCACCTGAGTGTGATAGTCTATCTCAAAATGCAAATGATGACACCAACTCATTGACAAATGAGGTGTAAGCTATATGGGTATAAAGAAAGATTATTCTGGTCAATGTAATGAAACAGTAAATGGAACGATCCATTCCAGATACTTAATTCTTGCAGTACTAATGGGTCCTCAATTAAAACCTTTACAACTGAAGGAGTTCTTATCAGGGAGAGTAGTCATCACATAGCATATAATAAAAGGAAACTAGTCAACTAGATCAGCTCCCAAAACTGCTGCAAATAACTGAATAAAGATACTTGGTACCTTCCATTTGATATTTTTAGACAATTCATAACTGATCAACTGCTGAATATCTTCCCCAAAGTATGCATTTTAGAAGAACAAAATAGAATTCAGTTTTCTTTACTGTTCAGTTTCTAAGCAGTGTCTGACTCTTTGCAACCCCATGGACTATAGCATGCTAGGCTCCTCTCTTCCAGTATTTCCCAGAGTTTGCTCAAATTCACGTCCATTAAGTCTGTGATGCTATCTAACCATCTCATCCTCCTCTACTGCCGCCTTCTCTTTCGCCTTCCATCTTTCTCAGTATCAGTCTTTTCCAAAGAGTCATCTATTCACATCAGGTAGCCAAAGTATTGGGACTTCAGCTTCAGCATTGGTCCTTCCATTGAATATTCAGGGTTGATTTCCTTTAGGATTGACTGCTTTCATCTCCTTGCTGTCCAAAGGACTCTCAAGAGTCTTAATCAGTACCACAATTCAAAAGCATCAATTCTTTGGCACTCAGCATGGTACTGTGCCATACATGAACACGGGAAAAACTATAGCTTTGACTATATAGACCTTTGTCAGAAAAGTGATGTCTCTGCTTTTTAACCTGCTAATTTTGTCATAACTTTCCTTCCAAGGAGCAAAATTTTTGGCTGCAATCACTGTCTGCAGTGATTTTGGAGCCCAAGAAAAGAAAATCTGTCAGTGTTTCCACTTTTTCTCCATCTATTTGCCATGAAATGATGGGACTAGATGCTGTGATCTTAGTTTTTTTAATGCCGAGTTTCAAGCCAGTGTTTTCACTCTCATCTTTCACCCTCATCAAGAGGCTCTTTAGTTCCTCTTCACTTTCTGCCATTTATGAGGTTTTTGATATTTTTCCCAGCAATCTTGATTCCAGTTTGTGATTCATCCAGCCTAGAATGTGCTAAAGTGAAAACCAGGATTCTGTAGCTAGATAGATGGTGAAAAAGTCTGATTTAAACAAAGTAAAACAGTTTTAATTAATGCCAGACTTCTCTGGGGCTTTAATATACATTGTGAATTGAAAACCAAGCTGTCTACTTTCACACTCAGTCTGAACACTGAGAATCAAAACCACACTTTACTGTCTCTATTATAATGACTTTGCTATTTCATTGTCTTTATTAATATTTCTTCACTCTTCTGGGACTAGCCTGTCCATGTGGTTTATTTATTACAGGCAATTCCTGAAAGACTCACTAACTCTTTATTGGAAAGCATCCAACAGACAATTTGATCCCTAAGATTCTTTGAATCCTACCTTCAAAACCCTTATTCTTTCCATCAGTCTTGGACTGCTGGATCATGCTACATAAGTCAATCCTAGTCAATTTTCCACATTTAAATACCTACCATAGACCAATTTTCCAGTTCTTGATGGATTATGTCCTTACCTTCCCCATTCTGAAACATAGCCTAAGTTCTGTAAAGGTATTTAAGAAATAAACACAATTTTGTCTTATCCACAAGTGTGTTAGTAATATTCGGAGAGACTTCATGACAGAATATTCAAGAGGATAGTATTGTACAGACTACTTTCTAAATTTGTTTGACTCTCGCCAACATATGCATGCATAGACATGTATATGAATGTGTGTGCATGCACACATATGTCTGTGTATGCATGTAACCCTTTGCACATTCATACATTTGAGAAAGGCTGATACAGTGAAAAGGAAATTATCATCAGGAAATCTGTGTTCCTGCTTCTAACTACTTGTTGTTTGGGAGTAAATGCCCTCCCTTATCTGGGCCTTAACTGTCCTCAGTTGTAAATGACATGATATGGCTAAATTATCTCTCAAGATGTGGTGGATTATTAATCTCTTTGTTCTACCAGGACACTCATGGTGAAAGAAATGCAGATGTCTGAGTTGTGGCATAAGGCAGGTTGTGGATTATAAACAATTACTGTCATAGTAGCCTTTCTCTCTCATTCAATAATTAATATAATATCACTTATATGTGGAATCTAGGAAAAAGATACAGATGAAGCTATTTGCAAAGCAGAAATAGAGACACAGAGAAAACAAACACATGGACACCAAGGGGGGAAGGGTGGGTGGGATGATTTGGGAGATTGGGATTGACATATGTACACTGTTATATATAAAATAGATAACTAATGAGAATCTATTATATAGCGCAAGGAACTCTACCAGTGTTCCATGGTGACCTAAATGGGAAGGAAATTTATCCTTCCCATTTAGGTATGTGTGTGTGTGTGTGTGTGTGTGTGTGTGTGTGTGTATCCCTTCTTTCATACATGTATTTATATAGCTGATCCACTTTGCTGTACAGCAGAAACTAACACAACATTGTAAAGCAACTATACTCTAATAAAAATTAATTTAAAAAAGAATGTATGTAAAGAGTTAAGTACAATAATATTCAATTCATGTTTTGATTAATGTTTCTTTTGTGTATTAAAAAACAATCAAGATAGAAATGTAAACCAGTGAATGATATTATTATAGGGTTATACTTAGATTTGTTCACAATTTTTACTACTTAGCAAGTACTTGAAATATGTCACTAGTAAATGGTAACCTGGAGGCTAAAAATAAAGTCAAATTCATACAATACCTGCTGAAAGTGAAAGTGTTAGTCGCTCTGTCATGTTCAACTCTTTGCGACCCCATGAATTATAGCCTCTGTCCATGAAATTCTCCAGGCAAGAATACTGGAGTGGGTAGCCATTCCCTTCTCCAGGTGATCTCCGTGATCCAGGGATGGAGCCCAGATTTCCTGCATTGCAAGCAGATTCTTTACCATCTGAGCCACCAGGAAAACACACAATATCTGGTACTGAGCTCAATCCCAGCAGATGCAAAGTAAATCGTGACAACTGTTAACTTGAAGTCTGGAGATGCATTGCCCCTAATATTTTTCTGGACTGGTGATGGAAGCCCTCCTCATTTGCAGTGCACTTTAAAATGATGTTAATTATATTTGTATAGGTATAAATATAAGGTGAAATTATTCACATTATATTTGTGTGTATATGTGTATATATATGTGTGTGTGTGTGTGTGTGTGTGTGTGTATATATATATATATATATATATATATATATCTGCCTGCAATGGAGGAGACTCCAGTTTGATTCCTGGGTCAGGAAGATCCACTGGAGATGGGATAGGCTACCCACTACAGCATTCTTGGGCTTCCCTGGTGGCTCAGCTGGTAAAGAATCCACCTACAATGCAGGAGACCTGAGTTTGACCCCTGGCTTGGGAAGATGCCCTGGAGAAGGGAAAGAATACTATCCACTCCAGTATTCTGGCCTGGAGAATTCCATGGACTATATAGTCCATGGGGTGCAAGGTCAGACATGACTGAGCAACTTTCACTTTCATATTTGTGTAGAACTTTACATTTTGCTGGTCTCTTTTGCTTACATTCTTACAGAAAAGTTGCATCATCTGTGACAATATGGATGGACCTAGAGCACATTATGCTAAGCAAGATCAGACAAATTCTAATTCTTTATCTTTCCTCCTCCCCTCAAAATTTCTCCATGTTATCACCCTTTACCCACCAAAATCCTATTAAATTCAATGGTCTATTCATTTGTTCTTTCATCATCCTTTCATTCATTCAACAGATATTCATTGTTCATTCCTTTCTTGTTTTTTATACCTTATTCAATGCTGTTAAGCATCTCTTTCACCTTTTCTCTCTCATTTCTTTGGTATTAATATGTCCCCTTCTCTTTTCCCCTCAGGTCCTTAAAATGTAGTTCCCTAAATTCTGACTTTGACATTTTTTTATTATCTCTTTTTACTTTGCCCCCTGGCAATTTCATTTTATTTTAAGACATCAATTATATCTGTATGGATGACATGCAAATCTCACTTTCTAGTATGAAGAAAGTACAGATAAAATGCTATAAAAGCCTGAATAACAAGGAACTCACTTTCAGATTTTAGTTTGTTTTTTTAAGGGATGATAAAGTGGGATTCAGAAATTTCCTGATGGGTAGGTAGGTTTTTCAGTGTGGCCTTAAAGTCTGTAGTAAAGTGTGAATGGGCTTCCCTGGTGGCTCAGATGGTAAAGAATCTGCCTGCAATATGGGAGACCTGGGTTCAATCCCTGGCTGGGGAAGATCCCCCAGAGAAGAGAATGGCTACCATATGTGAACCGTGAGCTTCCAGATGTTCAAGCTGGTTTTAGAAAAGGCAGTGGAACCAGAGATCAAATTGCCAACATCCACTGGATCATCGAAAAAGCAAGAGAGTTCTAAATAAAACATCTCTTTCTGCTTCATTGATTATGCCAAAGCCTTTAACTGTGTGGATCACAATAAACAGTGGAAAATTCTGAAAAAGATGGGAATACCAGACCAGCTGACCTACCTCTTGAGAAATCTGTATGCAGGTCAGGAAGCAACAGTTAGAACTGGACATGGAACAGCAGACTGGTTCCAAATAGGAAAAGGAGTATGTCAAGGCTGTATATTGTCACCCTACTTATTTAACTTATATACAGAGTACATCATGAGAAACGCTGGGCTGGAAGAAGCACAAGCTGGAATCAAGATTGCCAGGAGAAATATCAATAACCTCAGATATGCAGATGACAACACCCTTATGGCAGAAAGTGAAGAGGAACTAAAGAGCCTCTTGATGAAAGTGAAAGAGGACAGTGAAAAAGTTGCCTTAAAACTCAACATTCAGAAAACTAAGATCATAGCATCCTGTCCCATCATTTCATGGGAAATAGATGGGGAAACAGTGGAAACAATGGCAGACTTTATTTTTCTGGGTTCCAAAATCACTGCAGATGGTGACTGCAGCCATGAAATCAAAAGACACTTACTCCTTGGAAGGAAAGTTATGACCAAACTAGACAGCATATCAAAAAGCAGAGACATTACTTTGTCCACAAAGGTCCATCTAGTCAAGGCTATGGTTTTTCCAGTGGTCAAGTATGGATGTGAGAGTTGGACTGTAAAGAAAGCTGAGTGCAGAAGAATTGATGCTTTCAAACTGTGGTGTTGAAGAAGACTCTTGAGAGTCCTTTGAACTGCAAGGCAATCCAACCAGTCCATCCTAAAGGAAATCAGTCCTGGGTGTTTATAGGAAGGACTGATGTTGAAGCTGAAACTCCAATAGTTTTTTTTTTTTTTTTCTGATTTGATATCACTTTACTTTTTTCCTTTATTTTTATTAGTTGGAGGTTAATTACTTTACAATATTGTAGTGGTTTTTGCCATACACTGACATGAATCAGCCATGGATTTACATGTGTTCCCCATCCTGAACTCCTCTCCCACCTCCCTCCAGATCCCATCCCTCTAGGTCATCCCAGTGCACCAGCCCTGAGCACTTGTCTCATGCATCCAACCTGGACTGGCAATCTGTGAAACTCCAGTACTTTGTCCACCTGATGTGAAGAGCTGACTCATTGGAAAAGACCCTGATGCTGGGAAAGATTGAAGGCAGGAGGAGAAGGGGATGACAGAGGATGAGATGGTTGGATGGCATCACTGACTCTATGGACATGGGTTTGGGTGGACTCTGGGAGCTGTTGATGGACAGGGAGGCCTGGCGTGCTGTGGTTCATGGGGTCGCAAAGAGTCAGACACAACTGAGTGACTGAACTGAACTGAAGTGATGCTGGGAAAGATTGAAGACGGGAGGAGAAGGGGACGACAGAGGATGAGATGGTTGGATGGCATCACCGACTCAATGAACATGAGTTTGGGTAAACTCCAGGAGTTGGTGATGGACATGGAGGCCTGGCATGTTGCAGTTCATGGGGTCACAAAGAGTCAGACACGACTGCATGACTGAACTGAACTGAACCCACTCTAGTATTCTTGCTTGTAGGATCCCATGGACAGAGGAGCCTGGCAAGCTACACTCCATGAGGTTGCAAGGAGACAGACACAACTGAGTGATGAACACACACACACACACGAAGTGTGAATAAGCAGAAATGGTAGGAAAAACTTTTCAATAGGGAAAATAGGGAAAGTAAGGTGGATAAAAACAAAATACTGGTGGAAAACGATAGAGCATGTGTGGGGAACAGCAAGCATTTCAGGTTGCATCATAAAATGATTGAATGCAGTAGTGAGAATTAATGTTTGCTGAGATGTGGTGCGGGACAGGAGAATTGATAGCTGTGGAATTTTGACTATATTTGAACTTACATTAGTAGCAGAATTACAGGTTGAAACATCTGGTAGGGAGCTACATAAGTGAAACTGGAATTAGGAAGAAAATTCACTACTATCTTTACAGTATTATGCCTGGTTGATTTTTATAGTTTCTTGAGAGAATAATCTGTGGACATTTCATATTGATTACCTACTCAATTATCAGCATTTAGTGTTGGTATCTTAGAGTTAACAAGTAAATGATGCCTACTTAATTACTGGCAATACTGAATTTAAAAATACTCTAATTTTATGACCATACACAACATATTTCTTGTGTCTAGTGGAAAGGACTCTAGTCTGAAAATCTGGAACCCAATTTCAACTGTTCTATTAATACCATCCTAATTAGTTTCACTGTATCTACTCTATACCTAGAGTTCTATTCAACCCTCCAGTTGGTTAAGCTGCCCCTCTTCTGAAATATTTTAGGAGTGTGTGCACATCTCTATCACACCACTACTCATTGTGCACTTGGGCTGTGGGATCCTTCTAGAAAAGGACTATATATTCTACTTCAGTATCACCAGGCATGTGCCTAGGACACAGTAGACACTAAAAATAGCATCCAGTGAATGCAAGACTGATTGTTGTTCCAAACTCATTTTTAAATATCCCTACTCATTTTTGCATTTATTGTTTCCTAAGTGCATGATACTCTAATCAGTATAATGTGGTATCAAATGGATTCTGTCCTGAAATAGTTTTTCATCTACTAGGGGAGATGTGACCTGTGTGTGTGTGTGTGTGTGTGTGTGTGTACACACTAAAAAGGTCAACCAAACAATTTTCAAACAGATGTTCTTACTCTCCCATAAAATTCTTTCATTGTAGCCAGGTTTTTGATACCCTGGATACCCAACACCTGGATAATTCCTGACCTCCTCCAGATGTCATGCCATCTTGTAATTATAAGCTAAGTTTCCCCTGTGTTCTGAACTTCCTTGGTGGCTCAGATGGTAAGGCATCTGTCTGCAATGTGGGAGATCTGGGTTAAATCCCTGGGTTGGGAAGATCCCCTGGAGAAGGAAATGGCAGCCCACTCCAGTACTCTTGCCTGGAAAATCCCATGGATGGAGGAGCCTGGTAGGCTACAATCATGGGGGTGCAAAAAGTCAGACTCGACTGAGTGACTTCACTTTCACTTTCCCCTGTGTTCTAGGGCTGCTGTCAAAGTCAACTCTGAGTAACCTGCTATGACTTTTGAAAACAGTGCAGTAAATTCAGATTGATGGATTAAATGAAAAATCTCTGCCTAGTGCAAGAGGAATAAAGTTCTGCCCTGCCAAATCACTGCTATAAGAGTTATTTGTTGTCTAAATAAACAATATGTACTTGATGAGAACATGATCTAGCTTGGGAAAACCATCGCTACCAGCTGTCCACAGACCCTGAATCGCATATTCAAAAAAATGTTTGAATATGTGATAATATTTATTCATATATATTCCTGACTCCTTCCTCTGACTTGTGGGCTTTAATCTCCTCTCAGAAACACATTTTATACACCTTACAAATTTCTAAATCCTACTGCCAACCCAGAAAATTCTCTAGGAATAGATTCTCTGTGAATCCAAGAACAACTCAGAAACTTCTCTTGTCATATATATTAAAACAAGTCACACAGATAAGGGTTCTTATAAGTTTAGACAACATTTTCCCATTTACTTTTATCAGGTAAGCCAGATCCATTTCCCTGATGCCAAGTCACAAAGCAGATGTCAATTAGATCCTAGCTGTTCCACCTTCCACTCCTCCTGCTCACAGGTTTCTGGTTTTCTCTTGTACCACACCCATAACAGTAATCTCTGCCCAGTCAATACAGTTTTATGTAGTAACTTGAGCAAGTCTTTTCTTCTCTCTCCCCTGTTTTAAATCCAAGGACAGCTCAGATCCTTGGGACTCATTGAAGATTCCCTTGATCTCTCAAGCCCACAATGAACTCCCCAAACACTTATCAGCTATTGCATTCCAGTCATGCTCCATCCTGCTAATCCTTGACCTATCAGTTGATTAAAATTTTAAGACCTGAATGTCCAAGTCAGACAATATTTTAATATCCCCTCTGATCTTCCTTCTCAGTGGTAAAGCAGTCAAATGAGCATACAAGAAGATGCTAGAGTAGTCAAATGATAAACAGAGCTCTCTAACCTGGGTTCCAAAACACTATGAACTTCCTGATATTACATGCACAATTTTCAGTTTATGAATTACTTTCTGCAAAGTTTGTACAGTTGTCATTAGCTTCTCAGAAAGGTCTGTGAATGAAAAATAGTTAAGAACTATAGGGGGTTTTGTCTTGTGGCCTTATCAGAAAAGTCTTGGTCTGTGGTTCTGTCTTCAGCTGGAAGGATGTTGTGATCAGTAAACATACTTCCTCTCTGATTTCTCAGGGACTGTAAAGGAGGAAATGGCTATAAGTCTATCAATGACCCTAAAGAAAAGAACTTTGTACTCAGAGCCTAGAAGTAGCATTAATATCATTAGTATTTATTTTTTCCTGGGATGTTCATAATGCTGGACAATTTACAAAGTTAGTCTTGTGTACTACCTCCATTCCTATCCTAACTCTGTCATTTCTCCCACCTCCGCTTCTCCTTGGTCTTGATTTGACTGATTTACTCTAGCAGGATCTGCCCTGGAGGCTGACAAAGATTAATGTTTTAAACAAATTAAAGAAAGCAGAACTTTTGTTTACAGTGGCTTACTGCTTGCTTACTGTTGCTTACTGTTCACATATTGTGGCTGGTCTTTAAGGAACTTGGTTAGATAGAACTGCATAGCAAAACATCTTTCCATGAAGTCTTCCTACTATTCCACTGCACAATAGTAGTCTCTCCTTAAAACAGGTCTTTTCTTGCCCACCTTTGATTCTTGGTATACTTTTCATATACATCTGGGGAAATTCTGCCCATATTTCTTAGTTGCACTTAGTATTTTGGGTTATAACACAATGTCTTTTTCTAACAACATTCTTTATTTTTGGACTTTTGTAGTATCTATTTCAAAGTCTTACTACGTTTATAGTTTCTTTCCCTTTATTGTGCTCTGGCAGGCAGGCATCTTTCTTTTCACTGGCAAATAAATAAACCAACACAGAGAAGGTTCTGAGAAGTTGCTTAAGCAGAGTTGGAAACTCTCTCTGGTTGCCCCACCTGCCTCCAGATTATACTGGATCATATTGCTTCCCCTGAATAGGAAATATTAAGCACAGGGGTTCCAATGGTTATTGCTTATAAGTGACAGACTGGGACAGGCAACTTTTTAAGGTGTTGTCTGCTGAGAGAATCTTTGGTTATTTGGTCAAAGCCTGAAAGTTGAAAATTCACCAGTTACCAAATTCTTCTTAGGAAATACCCACTGAGTGTAGATTGATATTTGTTAAACATCAATTGTTTTTGACTCATTACTTTTCTGACAACCCATAGACTTGCAGTGAGTGAACACTAGCCCTCCCTATTCTAGTGTCATTTTATTTTATATGATTTGATAGAGAATCTAAACCAGATTTGATGGACTCAGTTTAAACTTTTAAACATTTCCAGTTTCAATCTAGGGTACAGCTAGATTTCAAAAGTTTATACACATGCCTGCAAGCTGTTCTGTTGCCCCTTACCCACTTAATTCCATAATTATCTGTTACTAGCAACAGGAAAGTCAGATATCTTTGCTTCCTTTTTTCTTAATTTTCATGAAATTTTGAAAGAATACCTGACACACACCATAAACATAAGCAATGACAGAATTGTTATGAATCCTAATGCTTCAATAAAATTTTGAGGGAAAAAACTAGGAAAGGGCTAGATTTGTGCTTCTGGCAAGAAGTAGACTTACAGGTAATAATCTCACCTTGCATGTCAACTGACCCAAAGCCTAAAGGTAAATCATGTCATCTGGTCCTGAACAAATTAGTGGAAGTTTAGGAACTATTCATAAAACAATCTAGGAAAAATGAGATGCTAGATTCAGAGGACAACAATTCCCAGTTAAGAATAATACTCAGTTTTCTGTAGGCCTTCCTCTAAGGGCAATTATCCAAGAAAATCCACTTTTCACAATTGATAGAATTTAGTAGATATTTTAAGAACTTAAAAGATTTATTAATAGCACTCTTGTTTGTTTTTGTTTTTGTGCCCACATGTTTTCAGAAAAGCTCTACAAACCAAATAGGGTTGGCAAAAAAGACTTTAAAATTCAGTGATTTGTTTCTTCTGACAATATGTTGGTATAAAGAGAAAAATCTCTCTAACTGAATTTTTAAAAATATGATTTTTAGTGGATACTATGTGACTCTAGTTTGAAAAAAAGACTATTACTTGAATTTTCTGAAACTTGTCATCTCATGGATTTTTTTTTCAGCCAACTTGGTTTATTATATATATAACCACATGCCATTTTATTTTTACACAATTTAAGACTTTCTACATAAGTTAAATTCATAAGTCAGAAAAATAAAAATATCGTTAGAAAATGCATTCTATTTTTTGGTTCAGAAAATACAATTATTAACACTTCTTTGGGTTTGTTGAAAGGAAGAAAAGCTATAGATTAAGTACAGCTTTGCCTTCCATGTTGCCAAAGCATGCAGATAAAGTCATCTTATGTGTAGGAAAACACCAGAAAAGTATTATCTTGTGGACTCAGAGACAGCTCTGTTGTAATGGAAGCTACCACAAAACTCTAGAGCTACTTCTTACCACTGACCTAAAGTCAATAAGAAATGATGAGAGTCAACCAAGAGGGCAAAGAAAAGTCCAGGACCAGATGTCTTCACTGGTGAAGTTTACAAAGCATTTAAAGAAAATTAATATCAATCCTTCTGAAATTCTTCCAGAAAACAGAAGAGGAGGGAACAATTCAAAACTCATTTTATGAAGCCAGCATTACCCTAATAGCAAAGCCAGAGGAGGACATTACAAGAAAATAAAATATATAGGTCAATATCCCTGATGAATATAAATGCAAGCTGAATTCAACAATACATTAAAAGGATCATATATCACAATTAAGTAGGATTTATTCCAGGGGTGCCAGGGTGGTTTAACAGCTACAAATCAATAATTATCATATACCACATTAATAAAATGAAGAGTAAAAATCATATGATTACCTCAATAGATACAGAAAAAGCATATGACAAAATTCAAGATCCATTTATGATTAAAAAACTCTCTAAAAAGTGGGCATAGAGGGAACATGCCTCAACATAATTAAGGCCATATATGACAAACCCACAGCTAACATCATGCTCAATGGTGAAAAATTAAAGCTTTTTCTCTAAGGCCAAGAATAAGACAAGGATGCCCACTCTTACCACTTTTATTCAACATACAATTAGAAGTCCTAACCAGAGAAATTAGGCAAAAATAATAAAAATATTGATAAACAAATAACACCCAAATCAGAAAGGAGGAACCAAAATTGTCACTATCTGCAAACATGCTATTATACATAGAAGATCCCAAAGATTCCACCAAAACAAACAAACAAACAAACTAATAAACAAATTTAGCAAAGGTGCAGGGTTAAAAATCAACATACAAAAATTAGCTGCCCTTCTATACACTAACAATGAATGACCAGAAGAAAACAATTGATTTACAATAGTATTAAAAAAAAGAAAAAAACTACTTAGAAACAATATAAACCAAGGAAGTGGAGGATCTATACACTGAAAACTTTGATGAAAAAAATTAAACAAGACACAAATAAGTGAAAAGACAGCCTCTGTTTGTGGACTGGAAGAATTAATATTATTAAAATGCCTCTATCACCCAAAATGATCTATAGATTCAATGCAATCCCTATCAAATTTCCTATGGCATTTTAAAAAGAAATAGGATAAATAATCCTAAAATTTGTATGGAACTAAAAATAGTCAAAACAATTTTGAGAAAGAAGAACAAAGCTAGAGGAATCACAATTCTTTATTTTGCACTATATTACAAAGCTATAGTAATCAAAACAGTATGGCATTAGCATAAAATAGGCACATAGATCAATGCAACAATATAGAGAAACCCAGAAATAAATCTATGCTTCAGTTCAGTTCAGTTCAGTCGCTCAGTCGTGTCCGACTCTTTGCGACCCCATGAACTGCTTCACACCAGGCCTCCCTGTCCTTCATCAACTCCTGGAGTTTACCCAAACCCATGTCCATAGAGTCAGTGATGCCATCCAACCATCTCATCCTCTGTCATCCCCTTCTCTTCCTGCCCTCAATCTTTCCCAGCATCAGGGTCTTTTCCAATGAGTCAGATCTTCACATCAGGTGGCCAAAGTATTGGAGTTTCAGCTTCAACATCAGTCCCTCCAATGAATACCCAGGACTGATCTCCTTTAGGATGGACTGATTGGATCTCTTTGCAGTCCAAGGGACTCTCAAGAGTCTTCTCCAACACCACAGTTCAAAAGCATCAGTTCTTCAGTGCTCAGCTTTCTTTACAGTACAACTGGAAAAACCATAGCCTTGACTAGACGGATCTTTGTTGCCAAAGTAATGTCTCTGCTTTTTAATATGCTGTCTAGGTTGGTCATAAATTTCCTTCCAAGGAGTAAGTGTCTTTTGATTTCATGGCTGCAATCACCATTTGTAGTGATTTTGGAGCCCCCCAAAATAAAGTCAGCCACTGTTTCTCCATCTATTTTCCATGAAGTGATGGGACCAGATGCCATAATCTTAGTTTTCTGAATGTTGAGCTCTAAGTCAACTTTTTCACTCTCCTCTTTCACTTTCATCAAGAGGCTTTTTAGTTCCTCTTCACTTCCTGCCATAAGGGTGATGTCATCTGCATATGTGAGGTTACTGATATTTCTCCTGGCAATCTTGATTCCAGCTTGTGCTTTTTCCAGCCCAGTGTTTCTCATGATGTACTTTGTATATAAGTTAAATAAGCAGGGTGACAATATACAGCCTTGAAGTACTCCTTTTCCTATTTGGGACCAGTCTGTTTTTCCATGTCCAGTTCTAACTGTTGCTTCCTGACCTGCATACAGGTTTCTTAAGAGGCAGGTTAGGTGGTCTGGTATTCCCACCTTTTTCAGAGTTTTCCACAGTTTATTGTGATCCACACAGTCAAAGGCTTTGGCATAGTCAATAAAGCAGAAATAAATGTTTTCCTGGAACTCTCTTTCTTTTTCATCCATGGAATTTTCCAGCAATAGTACTGGAATGGGTTGCTATTTCCTTCTCCAGGGGATGGTCCCAACTCAGGGATCAAACCAGGATATCCTGCATTGCCGGCAGACACTTTACCATCTGAGACATCAATGATTAGCAGATCTATGCCTATATGCTCAATTGATTTTCAACAAAAGATCCAAGACTATCCAATGAGGAAAGAATAGTCCCTTCCATAAATAGTGCTGGATAATCTGTAGAGCTCTATGCAAAAGAATGAAACTGGATCCTTATCTTATACCATATACAAAAGTCAACTCAAAATTGATTAAGGACTTGAATGTTAGACCTGAAGTCATAAAATTAGAAGAAAACATAGTGGTAAGCTTCTTAACTCTGACTTTCACAAAAGAAAGAGCACCTAAAGCAAAGATAATCATGTGGGACTACATCAAATTAAAAGGCTTCTGCATAGGAAAGGAAACTATCAACAAAATGAAAAGGCAAGAATTCATTTGAATCAGTTCTAATGAGATAGATGAAACTGGAGCCCATTATACAGAGTGAAGTAAGCCAGAAAGATAAAGACCAATACAGTATACTAACACATATATATGGAATTTAGAAAGATGGTAACAATAACCCTATAGGTAAAACAGAAAAAGAGACACAGATGTACAGAACAGAATTTTGGACTCTGTGGGAGAAGGTGAGGGTGGGATGTTTCGAGAGAACAGCATCAAAACATGTATATTATCTAGGGTGAAACAGATCATCAGCCCAGGTTGGATGCATGAGACAAGTGCTCGGGCCTGGTGCACTGGGAAGACCCAGAGGGATCGGATGGAGAGGGAGGTGGGAGGGGGAACAGGACGGGGAATACATGTAAATCCATGGCTGATTCAGGTCAATGTATGACAAAAACCACTACAATATTGTAAAGTAATTAGCCTCCAACTAATAAAAATAAATGGAAAAAAAAAAGAAAAAAAAAATACTTGCAAATAATACATCTGATGAGAGGTTAATACCCAAAATATTCAAGAAACAATTCATACAATTCAATACCAGAAAGAGCAAATAACCCAATTAAAAATGGGCAAAGGACCAGAATATACAATTTTCTAAAGAAAATATACAAATGGCCATCAGGTACATGAAAAAGTGCTCAACAAATGCAAAATCACAAAGAAATACCTCCTCACATCCCTTAGGATTTATATTATCAAAAGGACAAAAGATAATAAATGGTGGCAAGAATATGAACAAAAGCAAACCCTCGTGCACTATTGGCAGGAATGTAAACTGGTATGAAAAACACTATGAAAAACAGTATGGATGCTCTTTAAGAAATTAAATAGAGAACTACTACAGGATACAACAGTTCTAATATCCAAAGGAAATGAAATCATTGTCTTAGAGAGACATACTTTCATGTTCATAGCAGCATTACTCACGTTAGCCAAGGTATAGAAACAACCTGTTTGTAGACAGATGAATGGATAAAGAAAATATAATCAATATAATGTGTATAGACACATATGAATATTATTCAGCTTTTAAAAGGGATATTCTGTCATTTGTGACTATGTAGTTGAATCTGGGATATATTATGCTAAAGTAAAAGAAGCCAAACAGAGAAAGACAAATCCTACCTGTTATCACTTTTATGTGGAACCTAAAAAAGTTGAAGTCACAGAAACAGAGAAGAAAAGTATGGTGACTGGAGTATAAGAAATAAGGAAATTTTGGTGAAAGTGTAAAAACCTTCAGATGTAAAAAGTAATATAAAGACTGAGGATATAATGTATAATTAAAATTTGCTAAGAGAGTAGAACTTAAATGTTTTAACAAAAATAGGTAAATATGTGAGGTGACAGGTATATTGATTTACTGATGAGGAGAATTCTCTTTCAATGTATATGCATATCAAATTATCACATTGTATACTTTAAATATCTTATGATTATATCTATCAATTATACCTCAATAATTTTGTTTAACATCACATGCAAAAAAAAAAAAAAAAAAAAAAAACCAGGAAAGAAAAGAAACCACAGAGAAGAGTTGAAAGTCCCTTGAACAGCTACAATATTTACCTAGAGAGCTGTTTGATTAGAGCAAATTTAATTATCCATGAAAACAAAAGTTGCTTGTGACAATTTTCCCCTAAGAAGTGCTATATGGTTGCACTGAAATTAGGAAGCCAATCTTTTAAAGTTTAGAATTAAAATCTTCAAGTATTTGCATTACATATATTATTTTAAACTTGGTTTCAATCAAATTTCCTGTTCCTCTGTTAGCTGTTACTGAAGGAGCCAATCACCTGAAAAAGGAACTTGTATACATGTGGTATACAGTATATTATTGTATATAAATAGACAAGAGTTCAACTTTAAGAAACAAAATATATTCTTTGTAAAGCATTCAGTATTAATGGTCTCACCCATTTGGATGTTTATTTCAAGATGATTGATACAGAGAAGAGATAGCCTTTTGCTAAATACTGTACTAAGCAGAAGATGCTAAGATAATTCTCAAAGGTAAAGTTGAAACATTTTTTTTTCTTGTTAGTTCACCTGGTTACTAATGAGGCAAGTTCATGTATCAAGTTGTTATAAAGGCCAATCAACTTCTCTCTAGTTCATCTCCACAATCATTGTCTCAGTTTGTAATTTTGATTTTGATCAATGAAATACTGGCTATTTATTTTGTAAGGAATGTTTGTGGTTAAGTGGGTAGACAGTTCAGGGAAAATTCTTCCTTGTGGCCAGAAAAACAACTCAAAACATACACCCTAGTGAGGTTAGGTACATAGAGCTTGTTTTGTGCAAACAGGAGAGCACAAAATAGCCTCTTCAGAAGACTTTTTCTAGAAAATTTCTTTCACCTTTCAAGAAGCAGGGCTGAAAAGTACTTGCTACAGAAATGAAATGAGTAAAAAGAGACATCATTCATACTCATGATATGATATCTTTTTCGACCTGGAGCTACAAAACTAGTGCACTGGAAAATAGTTATCTCAAAATGCCCAATGATCTTTTCTAAAATCCTTAGGAGCTAGTTAAATAGAACCAGTGAAAAATATGAAAATGCTTATAAGGAAATGATTTCTATGATTGGCATGCCTTATAAAGCTCAATCAGATCTTGATTTGCATCTATTCTCTATGTACATGTGAGTGGTCAACTTCAGTACTGTATCTTGCCAGTGTGGTTGAGGGAATAGCATTATTTACTTATTGAAGTATAGTTGATTTACAATATTGTGTTAGCTTCAGGTAGTCAGCAAAGTGATTCAGAAACTTCATTCTTTTTTTCATTTATTTTTATTAGTTGGAGGCTTATTACTTCACATTCCTTATGTCCTATCAAAGGTAGTCTGCAAAGTGTCCACTCTATATGGTGTTGGTGCCTTCTATATGGTGTTGGTAACAGTGCAGTCTAAGGTAAGGTGTATTTGTTATCTACTGTTGCTGTAACAAGTTATCAAAAACTTGGCATTAAATCACAAAATTAAATCACAAAAATTATTATCTTTTTAGCTTCACTGAAGTATGACATACAAAAATTGTTCATATTTAATGTATACATCCTATTGAGTTTGGGCATATGCACACACTCTTGGTACTATCACTATAAAAGATACTAAGCATATCTACCACCTCCAAAAATTTCCTATGCTCTTTTGTATTTTGTTTGTTGTGGTAAGAATAATTAACATAAGACCTCTCCTCCTAACATATTTTAGAATTAATAATACTGTGTTGTTAACTACAGGCACTTTGTTATATAGTGAGCTAATTTCTAGAATTTATTCATGTCACATAACAGAAATTTTATACCCATTGAGCAACAATTCCCTAATTTCTCCTTTCCTCATCCCCTGGCAAGCAACCACTATTTTATTCTCTGCTTCTATGTGTTTGACTCGTTTAGATATCAAACAGAAGTAAATCTGTGTACACTTTTTCATTATATGATTGGCTTATTTAGCATAAAGTCTTCTAAATTCATCCATGTTGTTGCAAATGGCAGGGTTTTCTTTTTTAATAATGAATAATATTCTATTGCATGTATTTTCACATTTTTAAATCTATTCGTCTGTCAGTGGACATTTGGGTTGTTTACATATCTTGGGCATCATGCAATGAGTATGGGGGTGTAGCTATCTGAGATCATGATTATAATTATTTTGAATATACACTCAGAAGTAGGATTACTGGACCATATGGTAGTTGTATTATTTACTTTCTGAGGAACATCCATATTGTTGACCATAGTGGTCATACCAGTCTACATTCAGACTGACAGTGTACAAGAGTCCAAAATTTCCACAGTCTTACCAATACTTGCTGTTATCTTTTGAGTTTTTAAAAATACAATAGCCATTCCAACATGTCTGAGATGATATCCCATTGTAGTTTTGATCTCCATTTCCCTAATAGTGAAGTTGAACATGTTTTCATATACTGGTGGCCATTTGCACGTCTTGCTTAGAGAAATGTCTGTTCAAGTCCTTGTCTGAATGTTAAAATCAGGAGTACTTTTGTGGCTTGTTTTGTTGTTGCTATTTCAGTTCAGTTCTGTCACTCAGTCATGTCCGACTCGTTCCAGCCCCATGGACTGCAGCATGCCAGGCCTTCCTGTCCATCACCAACTCCAGGAGTTTACTCAAGCTCATGTCCATTGAGTTGATGATGCCATCCAACCATCTCATCCTCTGTTGTCCCCTTCTCCTCCCGCATTCCATCTTTCCCAGCATCAGGGTCTTTTCCAGTGAGTCAATTCTTTGCATCAGGTGGCCAAAGTATTGGAGTTTCAGCTTCAGCATCACTCCTTCCAATGAATATTCAGGACTGATTTCCTTTAGGATGGACTGGTTGGATCTCCTTGCAGTCCAAGGGACTCTCAAGAGTCTTCTCCAACACCACAGTTCAAAAGCATCAATTCTTTGGTTCTCAACTTTCTTTATAGTCCAACACTCATATCCATACATGACTACTGGAAAAACCATAGCCTTGACTAGATGGACATTTGTTGGCAAAGTAATGTCTCTGCTTTTTAATATGCTCTCTAGGTTGGTCATAACTTTCCTTCCAAGGAATAAGCATCTTTTAATTTCATTACTGCAGTCACCATCTGCAGTGATTTTGGAGCCCAAGAAAATAAAGTCAGCCACTGTTTCCACTGTTTCCCTGTCTATTTGCCATGAAGTGATGGGACCAGATGCCATAATCTTAGTTTTCTGAATGCTGAGTTTTAAGCCAACTTTTTCACCCTTCTTTTTCCCTTTCATCAAAAGGCTCTTTAGTTACTCTTCACTTTCTCCCATAAGGGTGGTGTCATCTGCATATCTGAGGTTAGTTGTAGGCAATTCTTAAATATTTTAGATATTAACTTATTATCTTTAGATACATGGTTTGCACAGTCTGACATGGGTCTCATTTGGGCTAAAATCAACATGTTGGCAGGGCTGCATTCTTTTCTTGATACTATGGGAGACAATCTGTTTCCTTTCCTTTTCTAGCTGCTAACACCTATCATGTTGCTTGGCTAGTGGCCTCTTTTCTCCATTTTCAAAGCCAACAGTAGTGAGTTGAGCCCATCTCATGTTACATCACATCACTCTGACCTATTCTGCCTCCTTTCACGTGTTAGAACTATTATAATTATATTAAGTCCATTCAGTTAATATGTGATAATTCTAGCTGCAATATTAATTTTCTTTTGTTATGTAAAATGACAAGCTCAAATATTTAAGGGATTAGGATTGGATATCTTTTGAGGGAGCATTTTTATTCTATCTACCACATAGATTAAATTTCAGGGCTATTGAACAGATTCCATTTGGTTTTCATACAAAACTCTTATCTATTAATAGATTTTACTAAGGTGTGTTTATTGGGATATTTGGGGTGCAATGTGCACATATACACCAATGCATGCACCACATTCATACATATATACACAAAACATACACATTTCACACAAATTATTCCACAATGAAATAGGTTAATGAAATTGTGCATGTATGCTAAGTCACTTCAGTTGTGTCTGAATCTTTGTGACCCCAAAGGGTAGATTAACCAAAATTCAATATTTATTACATGGTATTGCAGAGATTTTGATGGACTAGTTAATATTGACTATATGATTCCAATTCCACGATGGGGAGAGGATATAAGACCTTTCTCAAAATTAAGTGATTATAAAACTTTTGTTTGTGAGTATATTACGCTGACACTCCCCAATGGTTTTTGACATCTGGTTCCTGTTGCTTATAGAGACTGGAACTAAGGTCCCCTTGATAACAGTCCAATTGGTCTATTCTGTGGCTATAACCTACACTTACTAATTGATCTACCCTTTGAAATTTTTATTCATTGGTTTTCATTGGTTACTGGCTCACTGCTCACTGTCAGTAGAACTTGGAGGCATTAATACACACAAATATATATATGCTTATATGTCTTTATGAAATCAAGCATGATTTGTGTGTTATTAAACACATTAGTTCTTGAGAAAATTCTGTTATTTTTGTCAGCCAGAGGCTACAAAAGAGGCCCATATTTTATAAAGGCTAATCATCTTCTCTCCAATTTATGCCAACAGTCATTGTCCTAGTCTATAATCCTCATGTTGGTCAATGAAAAGCTGTTTTTTTTTTTTTTTTTTTTTTTTGTCATGAGTCCCCCAAACATTTTGCATGGTTGGCTCATTCATTTCCTTCACTTTCAGCCTAAAAGTCATTTCTTCATTGAGGTCTCTTTTTGATGACTCCATATGAAGCAGCCTCTCCCAGTTGGTTTATTTCATATTATCTTGTTCCTTAACTTCATAGAAATATAAGAATTTGTGCACAACTTTATATATATATATATATATATGTATATGTATCTATATGTGTATGTGTGTGTGTGTGTGTGTGTGTGTGTGTGTGTGTATAAAACTTACCTAATAATTGTCTCTTTCCCTCAGTGAAAATATAAGCTCCACTAGGGTGTTCATTGGAAGGACTGATGCTGAAGCTGAAACTCCAATACTTTGGTCACCTCATGCTAAGAGTTGACTCATTGGAAAAGACTCTGATGCTGGGAGGGATTGGGGGCAGGAGGAGAAGAGGATGACAGAGGATGAGATGGCTGGATGGAATCACCGACTTGAGGGACATGAGTTTGAGTAAACTCCAGGAGTTGGTGATGGACAGGGAGGCCTGGCATGCTGCGATTCATGGGGTCTCAAAGAGTCGAACACGACTGAACGACTGAACTGAACTGAACTAAACTGAGGGTAGGGATTTTGTTGGTCTTTGTTACTGCTGTATCTCTGATGCTTAGAATTATGAATGACACAAATCAAGTGGTCAATAAAAATATGATGATTGAATGACTGAATCCCTATTATATGTATTAGGAAGAAGGTGGTTAATAAGGTAAAATTTTTTGCCTAATATCACCAAGCCTCTTTGTGACACATCTAGGACCATATCTCGTGTCTGCTAATGCTTACAGAAGTGTTTTTTGTTTTATATAATATGATTTGCTAATTACTGATTTACTAATTACTATAGATTCACTGTAATTTAGTTGGTAGTTACTAGTCGATATTTTCTCACATTGCTTTGAGAATGATTCTGTAGGCACTGATTATTAATTTATGAATAAATCTCCCAGGGTTGGACACAGGTAGAGAGGAATGAGAAAGCTCACATTTCTTCCTTTTAAAAAGTCATCAGTAAAGAAATGCCTTCCCCCCTTTTTTTTCTTTTCTGCCAGCTCCTGAGGGAGCTCCTGTGAGTGGCTTTACAGCAATTGTTTCTAATTTCTAGAACCTAAGAACAACTACTGAGGAATTTTTTTTTTTCCTTCAGAGCTGGCAAACATTAGCTACTGGAAGTAAACCTTATGATATGTATCTAGTGATGTGAAATACAAACACAGGTTTGCATTAATTTTTATGAAAGAGAAAGGGTTGGATGATTAAAGCAAATTGATGTGAATAACGTAGCCCTATGTCTATGGCTTACAGAAGCCATTAGCTTTGGTTACTGTTGCAGAAATCAGTTCTTATGCTTATCTTGACAATATGATCTCTGAAAAGTATCCTAATGTTGAAGATAGCCCTGGATATTTAACAGACTGTAATTGTGGGCCTAGTACTGCCAAGGTTACTGTATGGGGTCTTGAAGAAATAAAAAAAATGACCCTCTTTTGTACACAGTGAGTTTCTGAGTCTCATCTTTCCTTGGGACAAAATGATGCAAGTTTGCTTTGTAGAGGGTCAGTGGCTGTGTCAGGCAACAGCACATTGCAAAAGGACAAAGTTTTTGTGTCTCTTTGTTTGTTTGCTTTTGGAAAACAAAACAAAACAAAAAACAAACCAACTGCTCTTCAGAGCATAGGGGATCTATGATAGTGGCTGGGCCCCAGTGGGATTCAGACCTCATCAGGAATCTCCTTCACTAAAGCTGCTTCCCCCTAATATGCTTTCATATTTAAATTCAATTTTAACTTGTGTTTTCTAGAAATGGTTCCACTACTAAAAGGGAAATTCAACTGAAATAGATAATTTTTACCTTTTAGTAAAAATTGGTAAAGTCCAAGCATTACCAATTTGATTTGATACCCCATGCTTCTCTTAAATATGTGCTAAATGTCCAATATCAAGATTAAAGTAAATTAAAATTAAGTTTTTAATAAAAACATTAGGAAATTCAGATAATTAGAGATTCCAAGGAAGGTTTGGGCTTAACAGGTCATGCTAGTGGTAAAGAAACCACCTACCAATGCAGGAGACATAAAAGACATGGGTTTGATCCCTGGATTGAGGAGATCCCCTGGAGGAAGGCATGGCAATCCACTCCAGTATTCTTGCCTGGAGAATCCCATGGACAGAGGAGCCTGGTGGACTGCAGTCCATAGGGTCACAAAGAGATGGACACGACTGAAGTGACTTAGCACACATGCAACACAAAAAGAAGTTTTAAGACTAGGGTTGATAAGTGTAGCACCATCAAAGCCATTTGTGATATGGATCTAAAGACTTTCCATATACAGTAAAATTCCTTTTCAAAATGAACTCAAATATTACTACAACTTTAGTAATTATATTATTTATTTCTATCATCCACACTATCCATCATCGTGTGTAGTCTTTTAAATTATATGTTCCCATTGTATGTGTATGGTGGGGGAGAGAGAGGAAGGGGGAGAGTAATAGAACAGACTTATCCTGATTTTAATCCTTGTTGTGAAAAATAACCTCATGATATATTATTTTGACCTTCTCAGTATTATATATTTTGATTTGATGACCATTTCATCTCTTTTCCACAGTTCACTGAGGCTGTAAACAAGAGAAGATATACAATGCCATACCCTGAAAATTATACATTGTTGAAAAGGTCAAAATATTAGAGGCAAATGTTGCTATTTATAATTTACAGAATATATGAGGCATTCAAATCAAATAACTTTTTCTCTTGACAGACAGAGTAAGAACAACAATAAAATGGCACAACATGAATCCATTTGGGAAACAGGCAAAAGTATAGAACAGCCAGAGCCCAATTTCTTTCTTAGCTTCCTAAGATGATACTCCACTTACTTATTCTTCCACAGGCACTTAGAAACCAATGAGGATCTCTGGAAAACAAGTTATATTCCTTTCAATGTTAGCTTGAAAAATGTTAAATGAAGGAAAATTCTAGAATAGGTCACTTTTTTTATACAAAGAGATAGCAAGAATGTAGTTTAAAAAGCACTTGAAAAAAAATAAAAAAATAAAAAGCACTTTAGATAGCTGACTTGAGATAACTGTATCTCAGATATCATGTTCTAATTAGCTGTATGGCCTTATAATGTCACTTTTCTTCTCTGGGCTTGAGTTTCCTCACATGAAAAACAATGTGATTAGACAAGAAGTTTTCTCAGGATCCCACTAGTGCTAATATTCTGACTTTTCATTTTTTTTAGGGCAATTTGTATTTTCATTTTTTGGGGGGATTAATTTTTAGGTCTTGCCCAGTCTCCCTTCATTCTGACTTGAAGGTAAAGCTAATAGAAAAGATGGGGGGGGGGAATATACCAACTGAAGACTATATTTTATATTAAATGTCACATTTCTAAAGGATTGATGTTTAAAATGATAGCATTAAGTATTAATAATCACTAATCAGTGTTATTATATATGGAAGAGGGCTTTAGGCAAGCATTCTTGTACTCATGAATATCTGACTTCTCATTTGATCTTGTGATTTATAATCCAAATCTTCTCTTGGACATTTGCATGGCAGTAGATTATTTCCAAAGATTGTCACCAACAATTATGTGCATGTAGTTTCTCTTTTTGAGAGGTGGAACCAATTTCCCTTCCCCTTGAATTTGGGCTTCTGTTGTACCATGCTTTGTCCAGTAGAATATCATGAGAATGATGCCCATTTCAGGCCTAGTTTTTAAGAGGCCTCATATCTTCTGCTTGTCTAAGAAGTTTGTATTAACAAAGTGAATAATAAAATATCATGTGGAAAGAAAGATGCTACATAAGGGAGAAATGAGGTGCTTTTGACATAAGTCATTACCAAGACCCCAAAAGTATGGAATAGGCCATGATGGGTATTCTAGTCTCAGTCAAGGTCTCAGCTGAATGCAACTACATGAATGACTACAGTAAAAATGTGCAGCAAAAGAACCACCCAACTGTTTACAACATCATAAAAAGTAATTGTTTTTACGCCACTAAATTTTGGGGGGTGTTTGTTATATCTATAACTGAAATGCCCACTTTAGTAAATGACATCTCTACTCACTCAACTGTTCATAGTCAGAAACTTGGAAGACTTTCATTACACAACCCTCTTTCTCACTACCCCATATCCAATCCACTATCAAGACCATTAAAAAAAAAAAAGACCATTAAATTGCAAGCTTCTTAAAGACAGGAACCATGTCTCTCTTGCTCACTACTGCATCTCCAGCAATTAACACAGTGTCTGAGACAAAGTAGGTTGATTTAAGGGAAGGGCTGTTGATCTTATCTCCACCAATGAATTCACCTTTACCCTTTTACCTAAAATACTACTGCATTGTTTTAACTAGGGTTTGTATTAAAAGAAGCTGGATAAGTGGTATATAAGAACTCTATTAATTTTGCAACATTTCTAAAAATAAAGCATTAAATATAGATGTATGTATATGAATTTCACTATGAGACTATTTTTATGACATTATATAAGTTTCATATATACAATAGTATGGGCTTCTTCTCTATATATAAGTTTCATATACATAATAAAGAACGAGATGGTTGGATGGCATCACCGACTTGATGGACATGAGTTTGAACAAGCTCTGGGAGTTGGTGATGGACAGGGAAGCCTAGTGTGCTGCAGTCCATGGGGTCGCAAAGAGTCAGACACGGCTGAATGACTGAATTGAACTGAACTGTTGGACTTCTAAGTGGCACAGTGATAAAGAACCCATCTGCCAATGCAGGAGATACAAGAGATCTTGGGTTTTATCCCTGGGTGGGAAAGATCCCCTAGAGTAGGAAATGGCAATCTGCTCCAGTATTCTTACCTGGAAAATTCCATAGACAGAGGAACCTGGTAGTCTACAGTCCATGGGGTCACAGAGTCATCAGATATGAATGAGCCACTGAGCACACACCCATATACAATATTGTATCTTGACTTCTGTATATAAGACTTCTTTGATTAGAACCCTCCTATGAGGTTCCACATAATATGACAAATTCTTACTTCTCTGATGTCAATTCACACCACCCCTACTTCTGTTGCTACAGATTACAATAATCAAGCTACATCAGATTTAAGTCTCTCAAATATTTCCAACTTTTCCCCCTCTGTGGGGGGGAATGCAATTCCCTTTGCATGAAACACATGTCCCTCAATTTTCACATGATGCTTCCTTTTCACCCAATAAATCTCAGCTCCTAAATTTTCTTAAACCATGCAGCTCTACACATCCACAATCTCACTCATAGATTCTTTCATAGAACTCTCCTTCCCATTCATAACACTTAATCACAATAAGTAACTTTACATTCACATAAAATAGTAGGTTAACCTCTGTCTCCTCTGTTAGTTAATAATCACCATGAAAAGAATAAACCTCATCTGTCTTATACTCACAGTGTTTAAGAATAGTGCATGAACTTCATTAGCATTCAATGCTCTTCACTGAATGAGTTAAATCTAATGGAGCCTCACTTAAATTACCTATTTGTAACGAGTACTAATCAAATCTATGCAAATTAGAATTCACTGGCAAAGGTCATGTTTTTGGCCATGAGAGTACCTTCAGATGAGGAAGGAAGAAGGTGAGAGGTTACTTTATGGCTCTAGACAGAACAAAAACCAAACCATCCCACATGACTAGACGAGCACTATAAGGACCTAGGGATCACAACAAAAGTGAATGCTGCATCTTTATTTACTAGGTCATAGTAATACTACATTTATTTATTCATCACAGTTTTGATCATCTGTTGTGTGAACTGCCTATTGTCTAATTGACTACACATGACAATTACACTGCCTTGTACTAGGTGCTAGGAGGAAGATGCAGGTTGCATCATGTTTAGACTGAAAGAAATTCCAGCGATGTACTGCAATACACAAACCCCACTCTTACGCAACAATGATATAGAAATTCACTTTATAATTATCTGTAATCTACTTACAGAAAAACAGTAGATGTGTGTCACTTGTTTTGCTCCATTTTTCAAGCTACCACTTTTCTCTGCCATTTTGGGACTAAGATAAGAAAGGAACATAACTCTTAAACTGCACTTGCTCACTCTACCAATTCTGTCATGTACATATACCCTTAGGCTAAATTGGCCAGATATTGCTCTCCTCAGTGCTATGTTATAATGAAAGACTTTTATTCATTTTTTTCTGATCTATAAACTGATATTGCTCCATAAATATAAACTCAATAAACACATCAAGATGTCTGAAATTTCCCAGTGATGAGGAAATATTTCTGTCAAGGGAGACAGTTAAAATGTGTAAGCCCTTATGCCCCTAGACAGGGAGGAAAAAACAATAATTGAAATAAGGCCCAATTTTGAAAGGGGCTTCATATATATCCAAGTATTTCTTCTCCTGGACTTGGTAAGCTAGACTTGTAGATTCAGCACTCAGGACACAACCTATTTTAAAACACAACTTCCTTTTTAAGATCTGCACAAGACCTGTCAATGTGCTTGTCTAATAGTATGTCTTTCCAGAAATCTCCAATGATATGAAAACTGAAGTGGCCAGACTTCTAAATGATCAGATTTTTCTTCTCTCATCCAGATGTTCACTGTCATATAAATATCAATGTAAGCAGGTGTGATGTTATGGATTGAACTGTGTCTCCCCAAAGCTATGTATTTAAACCTTGGTGCCTGTGAATGTTACCTTACTGGGAAATAGTGACTTTGCTGAGTTGAGATAAGGTTATACTGGAATTTGGTGAGACCTATAACCCAATCACTAGTACCCTTATAAAAAGAGGGAAATTAGACAGAGAAAGAGACACATACAGGGAAAGAACAGCATGTGGTAACAGAGATTGAAGTTACACATCCACAATGCAAGGAACACCCAGCCTTACTGGTAATTGCAGAAGCTAGAGAGAGAGACAAACCAGATCTTTCTCACAGCCTCAAAAGGGAAGCAATACTGCTGACACCTTGATTTCAGATTTCTAGCCTCCAAAACTCTGAGACAACACATTTCTGCTGTTTTAAGACATGCCTTTTTGGGTACTTTGTTAAAGCAGACCCAGGAAACTAGTGCATGGCAAAAGTTGGGTATGTCAGAGTGAAATGTATAGCTGGCCTATGTAGGATCTGCCACTATATTCTTGTGGTAAATAGAGAGATAACTTAATTTTTTTTAGGCTCAGTCAAAATCATTATGTACTTTTCTCTATCCAATAAGGAAGATGATTTCTTTCTTTTTTCTCTTATTTAGTAAACTGGAAATTCTGATCTACCAAGTCTGAAGAAAGTTAGTATACTTCAAACATTACATAACATAGTTGCCTTTAACAGACTGACGTAGTCCAACTAATTCATTGGGAACTATTTCAAAGGCTCAGTATTTGAAAACACCATAACATTCCCTATGGAGAAGTACAAATAGACTAAGCAATTAAAATGAGAGCATTAAAAAAGTTCTGATCCTTTCATTATGGACTGTTAATCTTGGATTTAAGAGATGGCTCTGACTTATAGGCTTGAAAAGTAAATAATCCAGAACGTTCCTAGAGAGGGAGAAGGATATGGTGAAAAAGGTATGTTTTTCCATATTTCTGCTTCAACTATACTAATCATGATATTTCAAGGCTGCTATTATTTGTGATTTCTGTTCTTCTGTATAATTTAAATTGGTCGCACTGTTTGCAAATTCCAAGAAAATGTGCAGTTCTTGGCCACGGAAAGTAGTTAATGAAAACAAAACCATTAGCTACTAAAGCAGAAATCAAAAATTTAAGGCTGTTCTCACACATAACCACGAATAGATAAAAGGAGCCTTAAATCAGGTATTTGTTGTCATGCAACAAATTTGTACTTTGAAAATAAAGCAACACTGAATTTGGTCAAAGTGGTTTGTGTGGGTTGATAGGACTTAAATCTTATCAAAAAATTTAAATTGGTAGTTACCCCTGGAAATTTAAACATTATTAAGACTATTTTCTCAAAGGCAAAAAATGAATGGTGTATTTATTACTGACCATGGAACAAATGATTATGGGGCTCTTTCATGTAGCAATTCCTGTGAAAAAGCATTGGTGATTTAACTGACCACAAGTTTAAAATACTGGCCAACAGTGTGATGTGGCTGCTGAATAAGCTAACACAATCTCAAGCTACATTTATAAAAATAATGATACCTTCCACAAGCATGCTGCTTTACATTGTGAAAAGAGCTTTCATACAGATGATCTCATTTTACATAGTGGCCAGATTATGGAAGTTAGTATCCTGTTCTCTAAAACAGCTTGGCCACATTTAGTGTATGGTCTCATATTTTAAGAAGTTCACTGACACCCTTCATTAGAGCATATCCAGTGGAGGGTAGCCATAATAGTGGAAAGTTCCTATAAAAAATTATTAAAAACTAGAAATATTTACTTTAAAGAAGACAAAATCCTAGGTAAATCTGCTACTTTATTCAAATACTTAAAGGGTTTAATGGAAGAAAAATAGTTTTAGTCTATCTTATTACAAGAGGGAGATCACAGCTCAGAAGAAAGAATTTTCTAGTGACTAGAATTTTATAATAATTGAACAGGCTGCTTTGTGAAGATAGTGGGTATTTCCCTATCACAGAATGCTGTCCTTCCAAAGAATCCTGTTTTAAGGATACTCTCATAGGACAAGATGACTGCTATGGGGACAGTCAGTGCTCACCCATATCATGTGTTCTTCTACATTCTACAACTTCCTTTGAAATTAGGTTGGCCATGTAGCTGAATGCTGGACAATAAAATGTGGTTGGAAGTAAAATATACTACTTTCTGTTCTGGAACCTAAAAACACTCTTGTGATATCTATCAATCAATCAATCTCCCTCCCTCCCTTCCTATCTCCTTCCCTTCCTTCCTGCCTTCTCCTTTTCTCTCCCCTCTCCCTCTTCTTCCTTCCCTCCTCTTCCTTAGATAAACAAAAGGAGATGCAGCAGAAAGCTCTGAAAGGTCATTAGGAAATGAAGCCACTATCACAGAAAAATCATCTGAACAACCAGCTAGACTTTGTATTAGCAAAAAGTGAACTTTTATTATGCTCAGCCACTGTGATTTTTGTGGTTATTATACTTCCTGGAGTTACTTACCCATACTAAAAAAAACCAGTAAGATTCCTTCTAAGTTTAAGATCTTATGTTTCTCGATAGCATAAAGTACAATTACAAGGTTGTCTTCTAAAGTAAATTTAGTTTTGAAAAGTATACAAATGTTAATGGGAAGGCTACTGTGAGGGATAGTGCCAGTCATCTGGAATTTGGTTATATCAAATATTCATTCACTTTTCATTCATTCATTCATTCACATATACATGACATTCACTGACCATCGGGCACTGTGCTAATTTCTGGGGGAAAATGTTGAACAAACATATCTAAGTATCATTCACAATCTAGTAAATAGACATATATACTAGACATATTAACAAATAAAGGTAATTGAGAGCTATATATGCTGGGCAGAAAATTCATAAGATATAATAGGGATATTTTAAAAAAGGGGACATACCTTTTTCTTGGAATTATGGATCAGGGATCAGTAAAGGTATCATTAGGTGGTGTTACTAAAATCAGTTTTACTATATAAAAAAACCTGAGAGGTGGTTGGGGGTTAGAAGGGTATAGGTTGCTTCACAAGGGCAACAGTTTGGTGTACTAAGAATAGTACAGTATGCAAAGAGACAGTAGGACTGGAAAAGTAGGTGGCAACCAGTAACCAAGGCAGAAAAAAAATGTGTATTCTTTCCTGCATAGGTAATAGAGAGTCATTGAAGTTATTTAATCTGAAGATATAACTACAATTTATTTTTACATTTTACTGCTTACAGAGATGATGAGAATTGACAGAAGGTAAGCAAGACTGGAGGCAGGGACCTGTTTGGAATTGATTGTAATACCTGTCCCAGTGAGACTGATCTGAAGCTATTTAAGCAAAGATACAGAATATTCTAAATAGGGAGAATCCTAAGCACTGTTGGTATGTTATGCAAGATGAGATAAAGGGAAGAGGGCATAATAAGCCTGAGGTTTCTGGTTTGAAATTCTCAGTTAAGATAGTTCTTACCAACAGTTCAGTAATTTTTTTTTTTTTAGCAACAAACATAACACGTAACTTACCTTCTTAACAAAGATTTAAGTGATCAGTACAGTATTGTTAAGTACTTGCTAGTTGTTGTATAGCAGTTTTCTGGCAATTTTTTCATTTTGCTTGACTGAAACTCTGTAACCATTGAATAGCAAGTCCTCACTTCTTCCCAGCTCCTGGCAAAACCCACCTAATTTCTGCTTCTAAAAGTTTGACTCAAAAAAAAAATAAAAAAATAAAAGCTTGACTCTTAGTTATCTCATGTAAGTGTACTCATCAATATTTGCCTTTCTGTGAGCAACTTAGCATAATGTCCTCAAGTTTCATATGAAAGGATTCATATGCTTCTATTTTAAGGTTGAATAGCATTCTGCTGTATGCATATAACACATTTTTTTATCCATTCATCTGTCAATGGAATTTTAGATTGTTTCCATACCTTGGTCATTGTGAATAATGGTGCAATAAACATGGGAATGCAAATATTTCTTCATGATACTGATTTCAATTATTTTGGGTAAATAGAAGTGAGATCCCTGGATCAAAAAGTAGTTCTATCCTTAATATTTCGAGGAATATTCAAAAAACTATTTCCCATAGCAGCTGCATCATGCTGCATTTCCACCACCTGTACGTAAGGGTTCCAATTTTTTTTTCCTGTGTTTTCTTCTAGGAGTTTTACAGTTGTAGATCTTTGCTTAAGTCTCTAATCCACACTGAGTTGATTTTTGTGTATGGTATTCAGAAAGGAACTATCTATATTCTTTTCCATGTGAATATCCCTTTTTCTAGGGCTTCCCAGATGGCTCAATGGTAAAGAATCTGTCTGCCAATGCAGGAGACACAGGTTCCATCCCTGGGTCAGGAAGAACCCCTGGAAGAGGAAATGGCAAACCATTCCAGTATTCTTGCCTGGGAAACCCATGAACAGAGGAGCCTAACGGGCTACAGTCCATGGTGACAAAGAGGCAGACACAACTGAGTGACTGAGTATACATACATCCCATTTTCTCAACACATTTGTTGAAGATATTATCTTTTCCCCATTCAGAGATCTTGATACCTTTTTGTAAGATCACTTGACCACATATGTATGGGTTTATTTCTGGGTTTTCAAGTCCATTCCAGTGGTCTATTTGTATAAACTCATGTCAGTAAAATGTTGTTTTGATTGGTTTCTCTGGTTTTATATTTTGAAGTCGGGAAGTGTGAAGCCCCCAACTTTACTTTTCTGTTTCAAGAATTTTCTGGCTATTTGTGGTCCATTGTAGTTGATATGAATTTTAGAATTGTATATTACTATTTACATGGAAAATGCTATTTAAATTTTTCACACTAAATCTGTAGATTGTTTTGGGTCATAAGGCTATTTTAACAATATTGTCTTCCTATCCATGAACATGATGTGCTTTCCCATTTATTTGTGTCTTCTTGAATTTCTTTCAGCAATATTTTATAGCCTTCAGCGTGTGAATCTTTCACCTTAGTTAAGTTTATTGCTAAGTATTTTATTCATTTTAATGCTATCATAAATAGGATATTAAAATTTTCCTTTTAAGATTACTCATTGTTAGTGTATAAAAATGCAACAGAATTTTAATATTGATATATATCCTGAAACTTTGTTGAATTTATTTACTAGATAATAAGGATTTTTCTGGAGTCTTTAAGATTTTCTACATATAACATAATGCCATCTATAAACAAAGATAATTTTACTTCTTCCTTTCTAATTTGAAATGCCTTTCATTTCTTGTTCTTGCCTAATATCTCTGGCCAAGAGTTCTAGTACTCTAGTAATATATTAAAATAGAAATTACAATGTGGGCATCCTTGACTTGTTCATGATCTTAAAGGAAAAGCTTTCAGTTATTTTTACTGCTGAATGTAATGCTAACTGTAGGCTTTTTAAATATGGCCTTTACTATATTGAGGTGATTTGCGTCTCTTCCTAGTTTGCTCAGTGTTTTTATCATAAACGAGTGTTGAATTTTGCCAAATGTTTTTGCATCTATTGATAATCATGTGATATTTAACTTTTGTTCTGTTAATATGATGTATCACATTGATTGATTTCATATGCTAAACCATTCTATCATCCCAGGGATAAATTCCACCTGGTCATGGAGCAGGGCACTTTTCAGTTCAGTTCAGTTGCTCAGTTGTGTCTGACTCTTTGCGACCCCATGGACCACAGCATGCCAGGCCTCCCTGTCCATCACCAACTCCCAGAGTTTACTCAAACTCATGTCCATTGAGTCAGTGATGCCATCTAACCATCTCATCCTCTGTCATCCCCTTCTCCTTTCACCTTCAATCTTTCCCAGCATCAGGGTCTTTTCAAATGAGCCAGCTCTTCACATCAGGTGGACAAAGTACTGGAGTTTCAGCTTCAACCTCAGTCCTTTCAATGACTCAGGACTGATCTCCGTTAGGATGGACTGGGTGAATCTCCCTGCAGTCCAAGGGACTCTGAAAAGTCTTCTCCAACACCACAGTTCAAAGCATCAATTCTTTGGTGCTCGGCTTTCTTTATAGTCCAACTCTCACATCCACACATAACTACTGGAAAAACCATAGCCTTGACTAGATGGACCTTTCTTGACAAAGTGATGTCTCTGCTTTTTAATGTACTGTCTAGGTTGGTCATAACTTTCCTTCCAAGGAATAAGTGTCTTTTAATTTCATGGCTGCAATCACCATCTGCAGTGATTTTGGAGCCCAGAAAAAAAAGTCAGCCACTGTTTCCACTGATTCCCCATCTATTTGCCATGAAGTGATGGGACCAGATGCCATAATGTTAGTTTTCTGAATGTTGAGCTTTAAGCCAACTTTTTCACTCTCCTCTTTCACCTTCATCAAGAGGCTCTTTAGTTCTTCTTCACTTTCTGCCATAAGGGTGGTGTCATCTGCATATCTGGAGTTATTGATATTTCTCCTGGCAATCTTGATTCCAGCTTGTGCTTCCTCCAGCTCAGCACTTCTCATGATGTAGCCTTTGACTGTGTGGATCACAATAAACTATGGAAAATTCTGAAAGAGATGGGAATACCAGACCACCTGATCTGCCTCTTGAGAAATCTGTATGCAGGTCAGGAAGCAACAGTTAGAACTGGACATGGAACAACAGACTGATTCCAAATAGGAAAAGGAGTAGGTTAAGGCTGTATATTGTCACCCTACTTATTTAACTTATATGCGTAGTATATCATAAGAAATGCTGGGCTGGAGGAAGCACAAGCTGGAATCAAGCTATTTTCAAATCGCCCTTTTGATTTCTTCTTTTGCCCATTTGTTGTTAAAAATTGCATTATTTAATTTCTACATATATATAAATTTTCCAGGTTTCCTCTTGCTATTTCTTTCAAGTTTCATAGCACTGAGGTCAGAAAAGATACTTGGTATGATTTCAAACTTGTATAATTAGTTAAAGCTTATTTTGTAACTTACCATGTGACCTATCATGGTAAATAGTCTTATGTGTGCTTTAGAAGAACATGCATTCTCCTGATGTTGGATAGATTGTTCTACACATGTCTGTTAGGTGCATTGGTGTGGTGTGAATTGATCAAGTCCTTTGTTTCCTTATTTAGTCTGGATATTGTATCCATTATTGAAAGTGGGGATACTGAAGTACTCTATTACTATTGTGTTGCTATTTCTCCCTCCAGTTCGGTCAATGGTTGCTTTACATATTGGGGTACTGTAATGTTGGGTGCATATATATTTATGATTTTTGTATATTCCTAGTAAAATGAGCCTTTTGTCATTATGTAATGTTTTCTTTTAGTTTCTTGTGACAGTTTTTGTCTTGATGTCTTTGTTTTGTTTGCACTATATATGGCCATTCTTGCTCTCTTTTGGTTTAGATTCATTGAATAAGAACCCTTTCTCTATTACTTTACTTTCTACCTATGTGTGTCCTTATATATAAATGTGTCTCCTGTAGATACAAGATAATTTTCTCTCAATTTTTTTTTGTTGGTTTGTTGGTGGATTTCATTTTTATCTATTCAGTCACTCTATGTTTTGATTGGAGAGTTTAACTCATTTTGATTTGAAGTAATTAATCACAGGGCAGGACTTATGCTTAATATTTTATTGATTGTTTTCCGTCTGTCTTGTAGCTTTTTCATCCCTCTTTGGTTGCTGCCTTCAACTATGTTTTGCTGATTTTTTTATAGTGACATGGTTTGATTCCTTTTTCTTTATCTTTTATACATGTACTACAGGTATTTTATTTTGCTTTACCATGGGACTGACATAAACTACCTTGTAGTTATAGCAATCTATTTTAGCTTGCAATAACTTCAGTTATATGTAAAAAACTATCCTTTTCCTTTCCCTCCACATTTTGGTTTATTGATGTCAAAAATTACATCTTTTTATATTATTATCCATTAACATTTTATATTACATTTATTTGTATACTTTTGTCCTTTAACTCCTTTACCATAATTAAAAACTATGCACCACCTTTATAGTATTATATTCTGTATATAATTTATAGTTACTTTCACCAGCAAGTTTTTTACTTTCATACATTTTCATGTTGTTACCTAGTGCTTCATTTCAAACTGAAGGACTTCCTTCAGCATTTTCCATAAAGCAGGCCTGATGGTAATAAACTGCCTCAACTTTTTGTGAATCTGTGTGTGTGTTAGTCACTCAGTCATGTCTGATTCTTTGTGACTCCATGAACTGTAGCCTGCCAGGTCCTGTCTATGGGATTCTCCAGGCAAGAATACTGGAGTGGGTTGCCATTTCCTTCTCAACTCAGATAGAACCTGGGTCTCCTGTATTGCAGGCAGATTCTTTACCATCTGAGCCACCAGGGAAACCCTTGTTAATCTGGGGAAGTCTTTATTTCTCTTTTGTTTTTGAAGGACACTTTTACAGGATATAGTATCTTTGGTTGACAATTGTGTATTTCTTTTAGCTCTTTGAATATATCATTCCATTTTCTTCTGGCTTAAACAGTTTCTACTGAGAAATTCACTTACAGCTTTATGGGTGACTCTTGTACATGATGAGCCACTTTTGTCTTGTAGCTTTAAAAATTCTTTCCTTGTCTTTGACTTTTGACAATTTACTCATAACTTGTCATGGTGTGGACTCTCTGGATTCACCTTTTTGTAATGTTTTATGACTTCTTGAATCTGAATATCTACTACCCTTCCCAGATATGGGGCTTTCTCCCATTATTTCATCAAATAAAATTTCTCCTTTGTCTTTCTTCCCCTTCTGAGACTCTCACAGTGCATATACTCATCTGCTTGTTGGTATCCCATAAGTCTCAGGCTCTTTTTTAAAAATTCATTTTCATTCTTTTTTCTTTTGCTCCTTTAACTAGATAATTTCAGTGACCTGTTTTGAGATCACCGATTCTTCTGCTTGATCATGTCTACTGTGGAACTTCAGTTTTTGTGTTTTTCAGCTCCAAATTTCCATTTAAAAAAATTCTAATTCTTTGTAAATATTTTCACTTTGTTCATGCATAATTTTCCTGAGCTTGTTGAACATCTTCATAATGGTTATTTTTAACTCTTTGTCAGATAATCCATATACCTCCATTTCTTTAGGATTGCTTTCTGGAGACTTTTTTTTGTTTGTTCCTTCAATTAGGATATGTTTTTCTATTTCTTTGTGTGCCCTGAGACTCTGTGTTGCTATCCATGCATTTTAAAACATACCCATCTCTCCCATTCTTTTTCATCTGATTAATTTTTTTTTATATTTTGTACTGGAGTATGCCAGTTAACAATGTTGTGATAGTTTCAGGTGGACAGCAAAAGGACTCAGCTATACATAGACATGAATCTATTCTCCCCCAAACTCCCCTTCCATCAAGGCTGCCACATACTCTCAGTGTTCACAGAAAATCTTCATATAGGGAAATACTTTCACTAATAAACATGTCTAGAGATTCTAAGAACTAAAAATTTTCTGGGAATGCATTTTCTCCTGCTATGGTCACTAGTTTTCCTGGAGCTTCTAGTGTCTTGTTCCCTCTGGTGTCTGCCTGTAATACACTATCTTGCAGTGCCTCAAGCCACTGGGCTCTCTAATTTTCTGTGAACCCTAGGCATCCTAGGTATACTGATTCCTCATCAGTACCCTGTGTCAGGAGAGATAGAAACCAGTCCTTTGCTAAGTCCCACCAATAGCTGGAACACAGGATATATGTTCTACTCTTCTCTTTCTCTCCCAAGGGAGAAGATGTAAGTTGGGTTTTTCTTCCCAACTGCAAGCTATACCAACTTGGGGAGGAGGTGACATAGTTGAAGCATGATTTTTTACGCTTTCAATGTAATTGTTCTTGGATTTGAGCTTGTCTGGAGTACTGTGACTTCCTACCTAATTTCTAGGGTTTTCATAAAGGCTTTCTGGATCATTTATTGTTAAGTGGGTGTTTCTGAAGAGGGACAAGTTCTGAAGCTCCCTATTCTATCATCTTACTGATGTTACCTCAGACCCTATATTTTTTGTTTATCTCAGTCACATCAGTTAAATTCTAGTCTCCATAGGGACTATGACCACATTTAGCCATCTGCGTGTCTCCTTACACATAGTGGTTGTTTAATTAATATCTTAATGACTGGATAAATCTTATCAATAACCCTAGTTCAGCATGAAAGTCCCTTCTTAAAACTTTCACTAATTTAGAATAGGCATTCCTCTTTACCAAATAAGTCAAAGCAGGCACTTCTCTCTTACTTAATAAAGGCATATATGTTAGCCAAATCCATATTTCCATAATGTAAATGTATGAATATTTAAAAATTATCCTTATGGCTTAAACTTGTACTGATCCTATTTTCTACTAACACCAATCAATGAAGTAGTTGTAGGAAGAGACATCAGAAAGAACAATTGAGAAGAAACCAGATATTTAGGTTAAGAACTAGAATAGTAAACAGTAGACTTCAATGAAAAGAAGGTATTCTTCACACACTAAATATCTACTATTTGCCAATATGGTACTGGAAAACAACTTGCTCAACAGTGCCAAAATGTGTAAAATGATTCTGAAATTAAAGAGACAATAGAGGATGCCACAAAATTAGACAATTATATGAAGGTAATTAAATAACTTAGAGATGAGTCTCAATAGAATTATGGTATTGAAGTAGGTTCAGTAAGGTGGAAAGTAATGATATATGGTAAAACAGATGATCTATGTATAAAAGCAATTGGGTATGGACAGGAAAAATACAGATGGGACAGTGTATCTTGAAGAGGAAGCAGGATACAGACAGTGGCTTTTTTCAAATATGTATTTTGTTTAGTATGGGATAAAAATTAGTCTTGTACTTTGGGAGACAGTTTAAAAATGCAGTTCAAAGAAAGAATAATCGATAAGTAACAACAGATGTGGGAAGAGGTGGAATCAAGACCAGAGTAGATAATTTAAATTTGGAAAGAATTCATGGCACCTCTTCTTCCTAAAATAGAGGAAAGGGGAAAAGAAAAGATAAAAATTGAGACCTTTTTAAATAGGGAGGGGACTTTGGAGGTTTTTTATATTGAATGGCCTTGGTCTGTTTGTTCAGTGACTTTGTTTTTTTTTTTTTTTTTTTTTTTTTTTAGGAAGAAATGATTTAAACTTTATTTTATTTATTTTTTTTTTTAAATATTATTTTATTAGTTGGAGGCCAATCACTTTACAACATTTCAGTGGGTTTTGTCATACATTGACATGAATCAGCCATATAGTTACACGTATTCCCCATCCCGATCCCCCCTCCCACCTCCCTCCCCACCCGACTCCTCAGGGTCCTCCCAGCGCACCAGGCCCGAGCACCTGACTCATGTATCCCACCTGGGCTGGTGCTGGGAAAAATGGTCAACCACTTGTAAAAGAATGAAACTAGAACACTTTCTAACACCATACACAAAAATAAACTCAAAATGGATTAAAGATCTAAATGTAAGACCAGAAACTGTTCAGTGACTTTGGATATGACACTGGTTTCCAGATCTGTAGAATCAAATAAATATGTACTATTTCCTTTTGCCATGAATAAAGATTACTGGGATGTAGTTAAAATGCTGATGAGAGCAGATTAAATACAATAAAACAACACATTTGAAGAAGACAACTGGAAGATGATTAATATAATTATTTTTTGACATACACAGACATGACAGAAGTCTGTTAATAGAAGGTTTAAAAGAAATAATAACCTAGTGAACTAACAGAACCATAGACTCACCTTTGACAAATGAGAATTTCCATTCTTACTGAGCTATTTCTACACATTGTATGAAGGCAGGGTCTCCCCCTCATCTTTTGCAAAATTTAACATGCAACCTCTGCTAGCACCATCTTGTTTTTGCTCATGTTCTCTTTAAGAACACTTCACATATCAGAAGAAAGAAAAAAGTAAAATACCAGACATCAACACATAGAACCAAAAAGCAAACACAGGCTACCAATCTACAAAGTTTAAGACCTAGTCTGATATACTAAGTGCTCACTCATGAGAACAATTGTTACCAGGTTATAAGTGGCTCTGTGGATAAAGAATCTGCCTGCAATGCAGGACATCTGGGTTATATCCCTGAGTTGGGAAGATCTCCTGGAGGAGTACATGGCAACCCACTCTAGTATTCTTGCCTGGAGAATCCCCATGGACAGAGAATCCTGGTGGGTTACAGTCCATGGGGTCACAAAAAGTTGGACATGACTGAAGCAACTGAACATGCATATACGTATGCAAGCTAGTGACTAGACTGAAATAGAAAATAGCAAAACATCCAGAAGTGACTAGTAGATCATCCCTGCTAAACATTTGTACATATTTAATAGCAAAGTCAATAGTAATTCTGAGTTGTCTGATAATTGGTTAGGCATTCATTCACTACCAATCCAGCTGATTCCTCACTAGTATGTTCAGTTAAACTGCCTGTGGGTGTCACAAAGAACTTTGATCTCCCCATGTGTCAGTGGTTAATAAAGACTCACCCTGTTTTCCAAAAATATTAAAGAAATTAAGTAAAGAGTACCTGAAAAAAAGCTTTGATTTACTTAGAGAAGTATACTACATAAACATGAGACATGATTATTAAAATTAATCCTTTTCCTTCTATAATTCTCTTACCTAAAATTGTCACAATTCTTTCCTCTCCAAATAACAACACTTTTCCATAATTGAGTAAGGAATTTTCAGTTTGGCCTTAACCAGAATTCCCTCTCCTTTATGGCAGATTCTCATTACAATTGCTCACATTCCTTTTGTTCCTTTGCTGACTCATCATCATACCATTGTCATCATCTCACCAAGTAAAGAATCTCATCAAACAGCTTAGCTACTAAGTGGAAAATCATCATTATAGCAGTGGGAGGACTCTCAACACATTTGCAACTAAGGAAAGCAAACTGTTACAGGCCCTCCATGGACCAAAGCTGCTATTCATGGAAAACAAATGTTTAAAGCATACACAAAATATCAATATATAGAAGCTCCTGGGTTGATACTGCATTTGTAAATAAAACCAATCTGTATTTTTTTGACATGATGCACACACTATTAATCCAATTTTTAAAATTCAGATACTGGCAGAACTAGACTGTTTCTGTTAGAACTGGTCTCAGGCTAGGTTTGCCTTTCACTTTTTCTGATGGTACTCCTTTTTCACCCATGTGTTCTTAAACTGCTCCTAACTACCAGGTGTGTCCTCCTGTCTCTCTAAGCCCCAGTTCTTTCCAACATTCTTTTTGAGGGACCATGCCCAGTGGCCTTCCCAGGTGGCACCGTGGTAAAGAATCCACCTGCCAATGGAGGCAATGCAGGTTCGAGCCCTGGGTCGGGAAGAAGATCCCCTGGAGAAAGAAATTGGCTACCCACTCCAGTATTCTTGCCTGAAGAATCCCATGGACAGAGGAGCTGGCGAGCTATAGTCCATAGGGTCACAAAGAGGAGGACACAACTGAATGACTGAACACAACACATGCCCAGTGACAGTATGGAAATCCAGTGTCAATTCTTACAGGTCTAATGCCACTGTCTTTAACTTTTCAGTATCCATTTGTTGCTTGATTTTTGGATGGCTTCTCAGTCTCACTTTCTCACCTTGCTAAGAACCCAAGATTGGCATGCTCTTTCACCTGACCTATTTTCTCACCACCTTGTCGTAAGCTTCCAGCCTTCAGGTTGTTACCTTGACTCTAGACTATCAGCTATGGCATCAGAGGCCTCTGAGATTTTCCTCCAGACCTCTTGCCTGTCCCTTATTTTGTGTTGAGTATGATCTGCGGTTGTCTACTGTAACGGTACAAGAGATAATTAGGGAAAGGATGGGGAGGAAAGCAGAGAGGGTTTTTATATTCTCCAATTAACAGCAACACATGTACCTGTTAACAAAGCCAGATATTTTTATGCCACTCCTGATAGCTCTATGTGATTTCTGGAAAAAAAACTATTTCTAAGGGTTTGCCAGGTGGTGCAGTGGTAAAGATTCTGCCTGCTAGTACAGGAAACGCAACTGATGCAGGTTTGATCCCTGGGTTGGGAAGATCCCCTGGAGTAGGAAATGGCAATCTGCTCCAGTATTCTTGCTTTGAAAATTCCATGGACAGAGGAGCCTAGTGGGCTAGAGTCCATGGAGTCTCAAAAAGTTGGCCATGACTGAGCACACACACACAAGGAATCAAAAGATATTCCAAAGTTTAAGCCACATCTGGACGAATAAAGAGTAGAAAATAATTAAGGGACTTATTCAAATAATGAAAAACCACCCTTCCACTTCAATTCTGAAGACACTTAAAAGTGTTTACAGGTGAACCACCCACATGATATTTCCTTCAACTTTTTACAAGTTTACCTATAATATGAAATCCACCTGTATTTATATAAAATATGCTATTTGAGTTGGAAGCGGTACCTAAATTATTCTTTTTCCCCCAGTTCATGTTGGATGTTGAGACATAGTCAAAGAATGTAGCTTTATTTTTTCCCTTTTCAGATATTTAAAAGGCATACACTAGCCACTACTCAAAATGGGTTAGAAGACAAAACTGTTGAAAAGTAGTATAAAGCTGATGACATTTATATTAACACAGACAGAACACATTATTGGAGAATAGTGTCCTTAGTTGATACATATTCCTAATAAGTTCCAAAAGCAGAGAGTTTCCTAATGTATTTTTTAGTCTCTAATCTATCCTTAGTACCATTGAGTGACACAGATGAATTTCTTGGTATTGGTTCAGATGATGGAGCATACATTCAGCTTTCTGGTCATTTATGTGTAAATGCCTTTGGAAAGATTTTCTATACTGTCTTGTGTTTCATAGCCTGTTTCAGGTATGCCTGTAGCTTCCGAATTACTTTGCCATTTGAAAATATGCTTTGGCATGTGTTACAATGGTCAAAAATTCAAAATAATGCTTTTTAACTCATTTCTATTTTCCCACTGAATTAATTCACACTGGATACTCTTTTAACTTATTCATATAGGATCACTTGCCTTCTATCCAAAATCCTTTTTTTAATAAGAGAACAAAACTAAGCCCCCAGGAGACTGTGTAAACAACTAACATTAATGGACATTATGGGTAAGTGTTAAGAGTGTCAACTTAGGTCTCACCATTTATAAACTGCTTACTAACATCTCTGAGCCAAATTTTCTCATTTTAAAAATGGGCCATAGACATTTCTCCAAAGACATACAAATGACAAATAAACACATAAAAAGATGCTTAGCATAATTAACCATTATGGAAGTATAAATCAAAACTAAAATAAGATACCACTAAACACCTGCTAGGATAACTATATCAAAGAAACGAAAAATAACAAGCATTGGTGAGGATGTGGAAACTAGAATGCTTTTGTATTTCCACTGAGAATGTAAAATAGTGTATTTTCTTTGGAAAAAAAATATGGCAATTCCTTAAAAGGTTAAATATAGATCTGACAACTCTATTCCTAGGTATAAATGATAACTCAAGAGAAATAATAACATATGTCCACACACACACAAAAATTGTACACTACTATTTATAGCAGACTTGTTTATAATAGCCAAACAAAGGAAACAAGAAAAATGTCCTTAAGTTGGCGTATGGGTAAATAAAATTTATTATATCCATACAATGGAATATTATTTGGCAGTTAAAAAAGCGTGAAGTACTGTTATAAACTACAACATGCTTGAACCTTGAGAACAATATGTTAAGAAGTCAACCACAAAAGACCACATGTTGTACAAAGTCATTTATATTAAATGTCCAGAATAAGCAAATTTATAAAGAAAAATTATGAGTGGATTGCCTAGAGATGGTGGTAGGGGTGAAGGTAGGGGACTGAGAAGTGACTGCTAATGGGTTTGGAGTTTCAGGGGGCATATTGAAATGTTCTCAAATTGATTGTGGTGAGGATTGCACAGCTTTGAATATATTAGAAATAATTGGAATATATGATTTGTCAGTCAGCTCTATGGTATATGAAAAATATCTTAATGATTCTCTTAAAAGTGGGACAAATAGTTGCATCTATCTCATAGAGTTATTGGGAGGATTAAATGATATAATGCATATAAAGTATTAATATAGTGTCAGTATATAGTAGTGTGAGAAGTGAAAATGTTAGTCACTCAGCCCTGTCTGACTCTTTGCGATCCCATGGACTGTAGCCTACCAGGCTCCTCTGTCCATGGAATTCTCCAGGCAAGCATACTGTAGTGGGTAGCCATTCTCTTCTCCAGAGGACATTTCTGACCCAGGGATTGAACCTGGGTCTCCTGCATTGCAGGCAGATTCTTTACCATCTGAGCCACCAGGGAAGCCTCAGTACATGGTAAGCAATCACTAAATGATAGCTCTATTGCTACTATGGATAACCTGGTAGCTCAGCTCTTAAACAATTTACCTGCATTTCAGGAGACCCCAGTTTGATTCCTGGGTTGGGAAGATCTGCTGGAGAAGGGATAGGCTACCCACTCCAGTATTCTTGGGCTTTTCTGGTGGCTCAGCTGGTAAAGAATTCTCCTGCAATGCGGGAGACCTTGGTTTGATCCCTGGGTTGGGAAGATCCCCTGGAGAAGGGAACACCTACCCACTCCAGTATTCTGGCCAGGAGTATTCCATACAGCCCATGGGGTTGTAAAGAGTCAGACACGACTAAGCAACTTTCACTTTTTACTGCTACTTAATACTACTGGCAATAAAAACTAGTAAGAGTAGTAGAGTTATTATTAAATAATACTACTAAGTATTATTATAACAATAATATCTATTAGTAGTAGAACTATTACTAAATAATCTCTACTACATGTGCAGTTATAATACATATAATACAATTGCTATAGTTGTTATTATATTACTAAAATGTCTCTGTTACCCTGATAGCTTTTTTGAGGATATAATTTGGGGCCTTAGATAAAGTTACCATACTCAGTATGCTATAAAAATGTAATAAACTGCAATCAGACAAATCTGATTGAAATCCCATTTTCACTGCTTACTAAATATGTAGCCTCAGGAAAGTTATTTTATCTGTCTGAAACTGAGTTTCTTCACCTGCAAAATGGTTCAACAATACCTATTACTACTTTGGGCTCTTGTGAGGAATAAATAAAACAGTGTATGTACAAATATGTATTGTAGTGTCTATACATAGCAAATTCTCAAATAAGTTTTAATATGCATAAAATCATGATATTGGCATTAATGAAAGTATGATGAAACACCCCACAGTTTATGCTAATATGTCAATGAGGCATAAACTTCAGCAATGCCCTAAAATAGCAATATATGGAATAGAGTTCTGGTCAACAATTATGTTATTCCTAAGGTGTTCATAATTAACTTGCTATATTAAAGATAAATCTTAAGTAAAGGGTTAACATTTTTCTTTTCATTATCAAGTGGCTCAAAACAAGTATGATTAAGTTATATAAATTTAAAGTAAGTAAACCAGTGTCAGTCTCAAACATTAATATGACAGCCAACTCTTATGGAAAAAGCTGGCCCAGAATTTCCAAAGCTGTAAATAATGCAAACATTGTACAATCTGCGGAATAGAATGGCTTGCAGTTTGGGATATCTCAGGCTAAGCTTGTACATGTTATCCTGTAAAAAACAGATCTTTTGGAAACAGCTCACTAACCCTAGAATATCTACAAGGAACAGTGAATGCTGCCATGAACCAGCTCCAATTGTGTGTGCCAAGAATGCTAAGTGAACTCATGATACCCTTCCTTTTCCTCTCCAAAGTCTTCACTTATTCAAGATTAAATGAAAGTTTTCAAGGAGTTATTTGAAGTTAAAAAGCACAGGAATATACAAAAATTAAAGTAATTTAAAGCAATCCCTTGCTACCAGCATTATATACATGCATATAATGTGATTCATGATGCATATATATGATTCCAGCTAATGGAATACTCATATATTGCTATTTATATTGATATTAATTGTGGTTTGACATTTTAACTCAGTTGGTTGGTGACCTGCTTTGGATTATTTGTTCTATGACAACTTTAGAAGTAGTTGACTAATTTTGCTAAACTGAAGAGGCTCAGGGAGATCCTAAGTTTCCATCTTCAGTATTTACCATACTGAAGAAATGGTGGATAAATTAGCATTATAATATATTATATCCTGGCAATTTTTGATTATTTTAAAACAATTTAGTACTTGGAATGAGGCTACAACATTTTGTCATTATATTGAGTGAACCTCAAAGAGTATGGAATTGTTAATTTATGAGGTCCTGCCACAAAAAAATCATTCCTCTCTTTTCCCATCTCTGTTTTGGCCATTATCATGTGTGTATGCATACTAAGTTGATTTAGTCCTGTCCATCTCTTTGCAGTCCTATGGACTGTAGTCCGCCAGGCCCCTTTGTCCATGGGAGTCTGCAGTCAAGAATACTGGAATGGGTTGTCATGCCCTCCTCCAGAGGATCTTCCCAACCCAGGGATCGAACCCATGTCTCCTGTGTCCCCTGCATTGGCAGGCGGGTTCCTTACCACTAGTGCCACCTGGGATGCCCAAGCTGTTATCATATTGCATTGCAATTCTACTTACACATCTCTCTTCCCCACTAGACTTAGAAACACCTTAAGGCCAAGGCCCTCAATTTATTCGTCTCTATATTCCTAGGATCTAACACAGTATTTGGGATCCATTAAGAACTTGAAAATTGTTTTAAGGTAAATCGAGTTAAAAAAGAAAAAGGAAGATTTGACTGAACAGCTAACTTCTTAATTCAGGGTTCAATTAGTTATTTATTTTTTCCTTGTAGTCCTAAGTATTGCATTAAATACTATCTTTTCCCTTATTCTCTTGTAGTATACAGTGGTCTCTTAGGGGACTTAATATAATTTTCAGTAGAAACTGGTATGCTGGTGAAATTGATTTTTGACGAAGATTAAAACTCCTTATACACACAGAGAAAGTTTGAGCCTGTAGTACAAAATATAGTCATTAAATATGAATTTACACAGCCTGTAAAAATAAAATAAATCTTGAATGAGATAGATGAGAAATAAAGAGAATCTTTGGTATTGGATCAGATTCATCTGGTATTCAATTAGCTTGTAATTATTCCACTCGTCTGAGTTTTTCTTATATAATTTAGACCCCAAGGTTTTAAGTCTTTAACACAAAAGAGAAAATAAACAGTGTTTATATCTATTTTATGCATAACACTGACTGGTAATTTAAGTCTTAGGAAACTTCCAGGAAAAATAGCTATCATCATCAATGAGAAGAACAGAGTACATTTCCAAATTCACTCTTAATTGAAATTAAATGTCACATCTCAAATCTTTCCATCCACATGTATTCATGGCTTTTTTAAAATTTCTAGGACTGTTACAGTTTGTAAAGCATGCATTTGGATTCTTAAAAAAAAAAAAAAAAGCTGTATCCAAAAGAAAGGTCTACCTAGCATCAACACACTTCAAGTGGGGCAGATGCCTCTATGATGTTTTAATAATTTGATATTAAAGCATAATATAATATAAATTAATATACTGTGATAGTGTTATTTTTTCTTATAAAACCATTGAAAATATATTCCTTTTCAACTGCCAGAAACCTAATTAACCCTGGTATAGCAAAGGTTTATTCATCAAATTAAAAGCTAAATTTACCTTTAGAGAGAGAAAATAAGTGGAAGATTATAGGACCAAATTGGATTTGTGTGTGTTTTTTATGCATTGCCTTTGTCTTTATATTTCATACATTGCCACAAGCAGCTTTAACTGAATAGGCTTGCTTTGTGAAAACAAAAGTTTTAATATTATTTTGTTAAGAACATGTTTATCATCTCAAAATACATAGTTATTTGGTTAAGATTAATCTTCTTTCAGCATCACAATGTGAACACAATTTAGCAACAACCAAACTGTCATCACTATGTCAGCAAAAAGTATGTAAATTTCTAGAATCTTGTGGATGACTAATGGATTACACTATAGGAGAGAGAAAGTCAAGATGTTTATTTTCCTCTAGAGACACAACAAAATATCTGTACTGATGCCAACTCCATGCAATAAAAAGTATTCATTTCAACCCCAAATTTTCATTTACTGGCTTGCCTTTACAAATATGCAGAATTGAAAATTGATTGTAATCCTCAAAAAAAAAATCACAAAGTAAATAATAATTCCAGATCATGTTTTTAAAGCAGTCTTGAAATTGATACTTAAATAGCTCCTACAATATTTCTAATTTGGCATAAAATGCCTGCATGAGAATCTTCTTCATGGGGAAAACAGAATTCAAAATATTCTGAAGAAAATTAATTAATGCTGGCTCTGTGTATCTATTGTTTGACAAACTACACCTAACTTAGTTGCTAATGATAAACTTTTTTGTTTGTTTATGATTTTGAGGGTCAGAAATCTAAGAAGAGTTCAGTTCAAAGGTTTATCTCTGAACTTAAAAGTCAGGGCATCTGGGACTGGAGGATTCACTTCCAACATGGGTTCACACTCATTCACTCACATGTCTGGTTCCTTGGTTCTTTGTTGACCTTTCTTTCATCAAATGGTATCTCATCCTCTAGGGCCTCTACATGTGGCTTGAGTTTCTCACAGCATGGTAATTTCAGATCAGACTAAGGAACCCAAAGTGAAGTTATGAGATTTCTTTTGGCCCAGCCTCCAATATCCTCAAATATTATTCCTTCCATACTCTATGGGTCAAGTATTTCCCAGACCAACCAGATTCAAGGGGAGTGGAATGAGAAACTACATTTAAATGGTAGGGATAGGAGAAAAAATCTGGGGCTAGCTTTAATCCACTATAACGTTATCTCAAAAATTTTAAATATTGGGATTTGGCAAATCTGAACTTGGTAATGTCCTTAGCCATTTAGTTCAGATTGTTATATTTTGGGTAGTTCTCATTTTAGTTCTAGTTTTAAGGATATCTGAAGCTGCATGTGATTGGTAAATTTTTAAAAAATGAAGGAAAATAATTTCTAGAGGTTTTGAGACCTTAATGAATCTTTCAGGATGTACAGAAGGATGTCCAATCACCCCAGTTATCTTTCTCTAGCTCAATTTTATGCTTAGGATTTCTAAGCCCTCATCACTCTGACTACAGAGCCCCCACCAACACTGAAGAGTTCTCTGACATTTAAAGAGCTCCTAACATCACCTTACAATTGAAGCATGAGTAAATTACAATACAAAATGATTTCCAGTTGTGAATAAACAGTACTAAATAAATCTGTGGAAAAGTTAAAATCACTTAAAATTAACCAGTCATGTGCTCCTTGGAATGCCAAATATCTTGTTTAACTGATTTTGTTTTTCTTTCTCTGAATTACACGGTTGATTTAGCTAGCATCTTGGAGAAACAGCCTTTCTGGAATGAAAAATGGGCAGGTTTCCACTTTTCTGTCAATAAAGTTGTTTCCAAATTATGTAACAATATAAAAACTGAAAAGTTCAGCCTTGCATCTAATGTAAATTGGAAGCAAATTACTCTAGTGCTTTCACAGGGTGATATTGTTGAGTTATTTTGGCATATATATCTAAGTTAGAATAAATAAATATGTATATATATGTATATGTGTATATATATGTGTATATGTGTGTGGATGTCCTGAATAGCACAGACAAGTGTGACACCCAGTGAGTCTGAATGATGAAATTTACTCCCTACAAAAGTTTCCTTCCTTACTTTAGAGCAACATTCCTCAAACTTTTCTGTTGAAGTTTGCTTAATGGCAGAGGAAAATGAAGAAGCATCTCCCTAGAGGTCACAAACATAAAATTTAGTCATGTTTTATTTGAAATGGTTGTGTGAATTTTGCTTTCTACTCCTTATTTCATGTTTTCATATAAAAATAACTTATCCATTTGAATCTTCAACAAATGATACAAGGTCATTTTATTGTTTCATGTAACCCCTGGCAAACCACCAAATACTCTTGAGGTATTTTATACCAGTATGAATGGACAGATGTAAATAAAACTTACTGAAAGAGTGTGTCCACACATCTAGATTCGGCTTTAACAAAATGTGGAAGACTCTACAAAGAAATATTCAGATGGTAGAGAGATAGTCTAATACTTTGACATTATCTGCAGATGGAAGGGAGATAGTCTAATACTTTGACATTATCTACAGAATATTCAGCATTTTCACAGCCCACTCTTGACAACATGTTTATTATTTTGTATTTTCTTAAAATATTTAACTCTGCTACTCATATGGCTAGGCTGCATTAACTATAATGTGCTATGTTTCATTTTATAAAAATGAACAAGCTCTTAAGAATAGGTTAGAGGAATCTCTCACATATTTTCAAGATATAAACGAGCCTATAAAAATACAAATTGAATTGGAAAGATCAAAGTTTGAGTCAAAAACTTCCAAAGTGAGTGAAATATTGGGGCCAGTTCATCTTCCCTGGCTATATAATTGGTAGGTACCACTGTGGTCACATATTTCAATGTCACATATCCAAAGTATAACTAATAACTTTGCCAGCATATTTACCTAGTTATCTTGTTTGGTATTAAAGAAATTATCTGAAGTGAAGAATAGAACAAAACCCAAGATAGACAAAAGCTCACAGATGTTAAAGAATGTAGTTTAATGGACATGGTTTGAAAGAGACACTAGCAGGTCTCTGAGATTTAAGCTTAAAGTTCTTGGAATATAAGGATTAGTGGTAAGGGACTCAAAAAGAGGCTCAATACCTTGTGTCTTTATTTCAGTCTGTAAAAAGACAGTAGTAACCATAAATCAACTTGTATTTTTTTTTGTTACACCATATTATTCATAAATATGCAAGATCTCAACCTAAAAACAAGTTGTGAAGTTTTAAATATTCCTGAATTGTGCCACTGGAAATAATATTATCAAATCATTCTAAAGGTTGTACTGAGGGGCTGTTTTATTTTGAAAAAGGGCTTGTTCTCCAGGAGTTAATGCCCTCTGAATAAAAATTTTGAATGGACAAGCATGAAAAGTTTTCTGTACCAATCACCAATGCGTGACACCCAGGAATCTATCAATCACAGAGTCAAAAAGCTCTGTCCTATAGCGCAGTAAATACCCAGTGTAACCAATTAGTATTACCATTCCTTGATGCAATAAAAACTCATTTCCTTAAACTGCTATTGCACTGAACTCCGGGGTTATAAATGAGCAGATGCAAATTGATTTGCATGAAATAACAGTAGCAGTAAACCTTTCCTGATTCATGCAATTTTCTCCATCTGTTAACAGAGAGCAAGTTTAAGATCTATTATTTCCTGAAGGGGACTTACCCAGCTGGACATCTATAACACTTGGCTGATTCTCCATGGGGAACAATGGCTTGGGAGGTTTGTCTGTGAGTAAAGCTAGAAGAGAAAATGAAAAAAGGTAACGAAACAATTGAAATAAATTACAGGATGAGAAAGATTCTACCCTGTATGGTATTTAATGTCTGTAAACTTGATAGCATGTAAACATTTATCAGACAGTGTTCCTACATGAGTTGTTACTCTATCCATACAAATTCATTTCCTAGCACATTTAGAGTGCTGTTGATTCACTGTAAATTGGCTACTTACTTTGAAAGTTACACTTTCCAGCAAGATCAAATGAATATCTACTTTGAATGGTTTTATAAGCTTGTGAGTGTCAAGAAATAGAGATTTTAAAAGTATAATCATATAAACATTAAATCTTCAGACCCATGTAAAATAGTCTTAGTGACATGAATCCTAATGAGCATTTCTGGTGGATTGAAACTTCTGCACCTCTGAACCATCCCTCACTCTCCATCTCAATCTTTAAAACAATATAACAAAAGACACTGGTAACTTCATTAGTATAATTGATAATTGATCAAAAACACTGAACAAATATATTTTTCCCACTAAGTCCTGTGCTAAGTGTTAAGGGAAAAGAAGCAAAATTTTCATCTTTGCATTCAATGTATAACCTAGGAGTATGAACACAGAAGCAGCACATGAACTAAAGATATTAAAGAACAAAGAAGACAACTTAATAAAACATTGTACCATTTGAGTTATAAAACTATAATGTGGAGGGATTTCCCTGGTGATCTAGTGGCTAAAACTTCACGCTCCCAATTCAGGGAATTGGGTTCCATTCTTGAACAGAGAACTAGATCCCATGTGCCTCAGCTAAGAGCTCATATGCTGCAACTGAAGATTCTGAGTGCTGTAATGCATAGTGAACATCCAACAGGCTTCAACTAAGACCCATGTCAGCCAGATAAAGAAATTAAAGCTATACGGGGTAAAGGAGTGGAGAAAGGACAGGTCAATATTTGTTGTCAGGTTGGGCAAAGTTTTATGAAGGAAATGAGTCTCCACACAGACCATAAGAAGTGGAAAAGATTTGGAAAGGCAGAGTAATGAATGAGAAACACAGGAAAGATTAATAACATAAATCAAGGATTAGAGGGCTTCCCTGATGTTTCAGCTGATAAAGAATCTGCCTGCAATGTGGGAGACCTGGGTTTAATCACTGGGTTGGGAAGATCCCCTGCAGAAGGGAATGGCTGCCCACTCCAGGATTCTGGCCTGGAGAATTCCATGGACTTTATAGTGCATGGGGTCACAAAAAATTGGACAGGGCTGAGCAACTTTCACTTAGCAAGCACACTGGGATTAAAGTTGAACAATCTGGTAAGAAGGAGTTGAGTGGGGTGGGGTAAAAGTAAGTTGTTCATGATGTGGATTAATTGGAAATAACACTTGATATAATTGAGCTCACTTCTAGAGGATCTTGAGACATATGCAGAGGAATCTGAACATGATATAGTAGGCTAGAAGACTACTGTAGAGTTTTGGAAAAATAGCAACAAAAGACTATCTATCTAAAAGATTATTTATCTTTAGTGCTATCTAAAGACAAATGACTTGATATGTACAAAGGTCTGGGGGGAAAAACAGCTTAAGAGGATTCAGTAACAATGCTGCAGTGAGGGGATAAGGAGTCAGAATATTGAAGTCTAGAGAAATGTTTTTTATTTTAAATGAGGAAAATTTGAGAGTCACCTAGAAGAAAGAAATGCAAGGACTTGGCACATAGATATAAAATGCTTTATGACAAACTTTATGTAATGCTAATATTTATATCTTGAGTTCCTTTTAATTATCTCTGTATTTATGCCTTACTTCATCTATCCAGCTAGACTCTTACCTATCTAGGGGAAATGTTTTATACTTCTTTGTAATTCACAAGCGACCTAGAGTTGGGCTAGGCATGTAAGAGATAATCATTAAAGCATTGTTAATTGATTGGTTAGGAATTCTTGCTGACATGAGGGAAGTTCATCTCATATTTGCAAAGATATTTAAAAGAAAAAGAGAGACAAGAGTTGGGCACACGATAGGTAAGGTTGTGTGCTAAGTTGCTTCAGTTGTGTCCGACTCTTTGTGACCCTATGGACCGTAGCCTGCCAGGCTCCTCTGTTCATGGGATTCTCTTGGTAAGAATACTGGAGTGGGTTGCCATTTCCTTCCCCAGGGAATCTTCTCTACCTAGAGATCAAACCTGGGTCTCCTGCATTGCAGGCAGACTCTTTTCCATTGAGTCACCTGGGAAGCCCAGGTAAGGCTAGGGAAATGCACAAACTTGGCGGTATACACACAAAAAATTGTGGATAACAAACAAAGGCACCGAAGAAGAGCTTTACATAACATTAATTTTATCTTCCTGATATCCAAACTATTCAGGAAAATTTTAGTGAATTGTTCTCATTTTTCCAATAAATCTTTGTTGATGACCTGTAATGTGTCTTGTCCTTACGGAATTAAGTGATCTATTTTTCTAACTAAGCTGATTGTAGCATAATATAGGCAGACATGCAAATTTAATATCCATAGTCTTCATTTTTTCAATATTTCAGTTATTTTTAATACCCTTATATTTAAATATTTGAAATACAAAGAATATGCTTTAGACAAAATTTAAATATTTGTATACAAAACCCAGTCACAATAGATGTTCACTTTTGTTGTTTGCTATTGTTTGAAATAGCAAAATGTTGAGTACTACCAAAATATCCATCAGTAGGAGTCTGGTTAATAATATTATGTTACTTCTATATAGTGATATATTATGATACATCTACTTAAAAGAATGAGGTAAATCTGTATGTCTATCATGAAATATCTCAAGATACACTATTCAATGAAAGAAACAAGGTTCTAAACAGTGTGCATAATAATACTATCCTTTTTGTGAAAAATATACGTGTGCATGCACATGTGCTATGCATTTATAAATTGGTGTAAGCATAGAATATTTTTGAATGGATACATGTGAAATTCATAACAGTGATTTCCTCTGAGGAGAAGAACTAGGTGGCTAAGGAATAGTGGTGGATAGGTTAGTTTTCACTGTATACCTTTTGTACATTTTGAACAACATGAATATATTGTGTATTAAAAACATGAATAAAATTGAAATTAAATAAAGTCCTGCCACCTACATTTTATTTATAAAGGGATAATTTTGGTTATTTGGTATAATTATTGTCAATCTGCCTTACACATCTAGATTATAGATACCTTGATTGCTGGAGACTGTTCTTAGTATTATTTTCAAATATGTCTTGCCACCAAATGTATTATTTGGAATGTGATAGGCGGGAAGTAACTTTAGGTAATGTATTTCATGCTCAAAGTTGAATATGTTGGCTTACTTTCATTAGGATATGAATTTGGAGTCATGGTTGTCCCCCATTCTAAAATTTGTCATGGACTATGGATATATTCACTCTGATTTTATGATTGTTAAGTGTCAACTACTAACATTTATTAATATTCATGATAATTTTAGGTGCCTTACATTCACAGGTGGTTCATAATTTTCAGTTATGTGCTTTCATATACATTAGCTAATGTGATCTACACAATGACTTGGAAGGTAAGGAAGATAGAATTATGGCCACCTTAGAGATGAAGCTAAATGAAGCTTATGTTATCTCATTTGGTGCCCCCTTGTGATCAAAATCTCCTATATGCAGAATGGAAAGGAAGATAGACATAAATTGTAGGCAGGAAACAGGTAAAAAATGCTAAGTACTGAATCAATGATTTTAGCCTCTGACTACAGACTAATCAACTAAGCAAGGTTCCCAGGCCAGTGACAGTGGCAAACAGTCAGCTGAAACACAGTTTCTAGAGAACATTTCATGCATATACATTTTTTCCCCAAACCCATGAATGAAAGGAGATGAACTTGCACTTATCCTAACACATCCCAGTGGGATATATGGGCGTGGAACCTCATTAAATTCCAATATCATGTCTAGGCCTGGGAATTGCCAAGAAGTGCAGAACATTTGTGATGATAAAGCAGCAACTTCAGCAGTTCATCTGGATCCTGACCAGAAGCCCACAGACAAATCTATCAGCGTCCAGCATAATTACAGTATTTGCAGATTAGCTAGAGCACATGCCATGAACAGGCAAGCTCATTTCTTTCTTCTTTTTTTAAAACCTCATCTGAAAATCACAGTTACTGTTTGGGAAATGAAGGGGAGAACTGTCAATACCAGGCCCCATGAGCCACACAGTGGAGATTCACAGTCTTATTAGAAAACTTATCTTGGACTTCTAGACTAATTGAGGTTTGAGCTAGTCTTTGAATTTACTGCTTAAGCTTCATGTTTTGATGGAAAGAATGGGAGCAAGGGATGCAGTTTGGTACTAACATTTAAGTCCAGAATTCCTTCCTGCATTTCCCTCTGTAGCTGCTCATGTTTAATTATCCTTAAATATAATTGCTGTACAGAGTATACCATGGTATTAGTCTTAATGTGCTACTGAAGCTATGACTGTTACCACTTGTTTCTTCCTAAAGCTAAGTTTTATATGTTGGATACTAACTTTTCTGAGGAGAATGTCCAAATTACCTCTTCCTTTCCTATTGCAGGCAACAGTTGTATATACCTGTGCAACCAGAACAATTGATTTGACTGAAATGATGAATACATTTCTGTGAACTTAGTGTGAGAAATCAGTAGAATCATTTGTTAGACTGAATAAATCAATTTATTGGACTATATTGCCTAAGAGTTACATACAGTTATTATAAGTTTCATTCTCTTCTTTTGTTAATGTGTCTCTAATTAGACTTGCCAGCGAGCCAAGCAGGAGGGAATAGGACAGTTGGATGCAAAGGACACTAAGTATGAACCCACTAGAATCACGAAGTGACTATTTAATTTTTATGAATGAAGACATTATGAAATGTGTATGTTTAGCTCAACAAAATGCATCCCTCCAAATCTATCCAATATCAGCACTGAAATCATATTCCAAAATCATTAGTTTCACCACAACATTTAACCATAAAAAATCTCCCAATGTTCCCTACATTTATAAGAGGATAGAATCTGAACTTATCAGGTGAATATAAAGGCAGTCATGATCCAGCCTTAAAAAACAACAACAACAAAAAAAACGTCTTCCTGCATTCCTACTTACTCCTTTACTTTATCCGTACTTTGTTTGGCCAAGTTACTTGCCTGATTTACACATTGCAACTCTGTATCTAAGCTTGGAGACAAATTATAATAGTTACCATAATTACAATTTATTTAGTATCTGCCATGTGCTCAGCCTTTTTTAAGACATTTTATATTATATTTTACAAATAACTTTCTCAAACTCAAGGAGCTCTTGACTTGTACAAGAGGGATCTGAACTGAATTATGTCTGACTTCACCATGCTGGCAATGCCTTTTGAAGACCTTCCTCTTCACCATCCTAAGTCCTATCTATCTTCCAAAAGTCAGTTGAAACCCTACATCCTATAGAAAGCCTTCCCTAATAAAAGGCTAAACAAAACTTTCCTCTCTCTGAAATCCTAAAGCAAGTAAATTTCTTTCTCAAAACCTAAAGAAAGTAAAAACTCTTTCTTTGAACCATTCATTTGGTTCTCTGCATATGTTGCTTTAAAAACAAATTCAACATCATTTAATATGGTTATTTCTAGTCTCCCTAATGAGATTTTGAAGTTCCTAGATGACAATAATCATGTCTCGCATAACTCAACAGTTAAGACAGTGTCTGACACTGTGGAACAAATAAACACAATCTTCAAATTAATTTTCCTATTGAATTCTTTCTGTAAAAATGGGTGCTTCTCATAGGGTTCTTAGGTTACAAGGAACAGAAACACACTCTTGTTAATTTAAGCAAAAAGGGAATTTATCAGAAGGATGTTTCAAGGATGGACAGGATGTCTGGGGGACTAAGTTTAGAAACAAGAAAGAAATCAGGCCAGGTCTAGATGTACAGGCAGAAAGGAACTACACCACAATTTTATCTCGATTCCATTACTGGACTGAATTCACTCCGACTGGTTTTCTGTGTTTTTTTTAATTTGCTTTGTCTTGCTGTGTTGCATCTTGTTTTCTGTCCTTGTGTCATTTTGAGCAAGATTCAAAATCTGAGGAAAGAGAAGCTGAAGGGACAAGATTGAAAGTCCAGCCCTAGCCAAGACTGCATGCACACCCCAAGGAAAAGAAAAATCTCCCTAAAGCAAGATTTCACTGTCTCAGCAACATTATTAATTTTCAGTGCCAGATAATTTTCTCTTGTAGGTGGCTGTCTTCTGCATCACAGAATGTTTAATGGCTTCATTGGCCTCCAGCCACTCAATGCTAGTAGTAACCTCCCCACAAAAGCACCCTAGGTTGAGAACCACTGTCTTGCAGGAAACTTAGTTTCTCTGTTGTTCTGAGGGAATTGAAGATCTTCAGAAAGATTTGGGAACAGTCTTCACATGGGAGAAGAAAATGGAGGTCCTTACTAAGCAAATTAGGACGAAGGAGAGCCAGGGATCTTGTTAATATCCTTAAAGATTTCTTGTAATCATGAAAGGAGATTCTCCAAGTCTAGCCAAAGTAGTTGACTAGCTTCAAGATTTCATAAATTGAACACAGAATGAATCCAGACATTGCTGAGTTCTGGAAACACCATAAGCCTTACTATTTCTTGGAAAGGACTATCTCTGAGTTAACTTCAGAGACTTCCTAATTTTGAATTATGATGCACATTTTTTACTGACTACTTAATGAATATAAAGTTCCATATATTGTGAAGGTTTCATTTCTAGGATTACTAAGTTAAGAATCCCCTATTTAGGTAATCATTCAGGAAACATATATAATAAATATGATTATTTAATATCATCTTTAATCCTCCAAATCTGGAAACTCAAACAGGACCAACATTAGATATAATGTGTCTCCTTTGCCCTAAGCTTCCTCTTTTTGTGTACCCTATTTCATAGGAGTTTCTTTTCCAGCCTGATTTTATGCACCCAGTATGTCTCTCTAAACAAATCTTGCTGCAAAGAAACCTCTGTGATCTTCCCAGTGCACCAGGCCCGAGTACTTGTCTCATGCATCCCACCTGGGCTGGTGATCTGTTTCACTATAGATAATATACATGCTGTTCTCTCGAAACATCCCACCCTCGCCTTCTCCCACAGAGTCCAAAAGGGAGGTGGGAGAGGGGATGGGGATGGGGATGTGGAATACATGTAAATCCATGGCTGATTCATGCCAATGTATGACAAAAACCACTACAATATTGTAAAGTAATTAGCCTCCAACTAATAAAAATAAATGAAAAAAAAAAGAAACCTCTATGATTTAAATATTAGTATGAATTTAAGATATCTGAACCTCCTTTCCTAAGGATAGTCACTTTTGAAGAATTGTCTGGAAATGTGTAAGGGCAGGCTTTATTTCTTAGTAGAAGGTTAAACAACAAGCACAAAACTGGCCCCAGGACCCTTCTCTTTACTCCTGTCTTTACACTGGTATTGGACAACAGACAGGGTAGGCTTCAGCAGAAGTTAATGAAGCCAGATACGTTATTTTCCTCAAGATTCCAACCAACATTACTATGAGTGATTTCTCTACTTAACATTATCTTAGGAAAGACAGCCCAGACATAGTTTAAATTAAATAACACATTAATGTCCATGAAAAGTTTTGTTTTCACTTCAGTCTGTTACAGCCTCCACCAACTAAGTGTGTGCATGTGTATGCTCACTCGTGTTGAACACTTTGAAATCCCATGGACTGCAGCCACCAGGCTCCTATATTCGTGGAATTTTCCAGTCAAGAATACTAAAGTGGGTTGCCATTTCCTTCTCCAGGGGATCTTCTTGACTCAGGGATCAAACCCATGTATCCTGCACTGGCAGACAGATTCTTTACCACTGAACCACCTGGGAAGCCCTCCATCAATTAAGCACTACAGCAATTAATTTTTTATAAATGTTTTCTCCACCAAAACTCAATATCTTTGCCTCATTTAAAATAGGAGGGGGCAGACTGACATATTATTCACCTATATAAATTTCATCCAGAAAGAATATGTATTTTCTATCTGTTCCAGCTATGGTAGAAAAGCTGTGATAGGGTCAGGAAAAAAAAAATCAAGTCAGTGATTCCAAGAGTCATTGTAGATTTGTTTCAAATCATTGATGGCTTGACCTTCAGATATTTGGAAGTACGTCTCCCATACCTCCCTACTCCTAACTAAAAATAACCATTCCAGTATTCTTGCCTGGAGAATTCCATGGACAGAGGAGCCTGGCAGGCCACAGTCCATGGGGCCACAGAGTTGGACACAGCTGAGCGACTAACACACACACAAGTCACTGTTACTGATGGTGGTGGCTCATGATCCTAATGCATGCATTTAAAAGATAAAATTACTGAAAACCTCAGAGGTAAATAGACAGGAGGTCATATTCATAGGATTAAACTGTTCTTTTAGTACAAACACAGTTTAGTTCCACTAAAATATTCCTGCCATCATTTAAAGCCATTCCAAGTATTTGTCTTTATTTAGCATAAAATTTAAGTCAGATATTTTCTTTGACTCAGTAGGTGATCCTTTAACAAGCAGATACTAAGTTGCCAGGGAAGTGCTAATTGTTGATATCTGCTAGGCTATTGCCCCCTGCACAGCTCAGAACTCCTGACCTTCCCATCCCCAGCAACTGCTCTGGGCATGTGGCTCAAAGACGGTATCCTGCCTTGCAATTCAATTGATGTGCCTTGAGGGTCATGAATGGTCAGAGTTGCTGTGAAGTTGCCCTAAGATGCCCTTTCCTCTATATTTATTTAAACTAATGTTTGAGTTTTGAGCAATGCATGAGCTTTGGGAAAGCTTGAGCACAAAGGCAGGGCAATTTCTTCTCAATGCCATTTGACATAGGGCCCTTCTCTGGAGAGAACAATGTTTATTCAGCACAAATCTGCCCAGACATAAAACAACTTCTTCAAACTTGAAAAGGAAACAACCTTGGGGGAAATTGAAACTTAAACAGAGGTTGTGACAGTAGGTTTCTCTCTCTCTCTCTCTCTCTCTCTCTCTCTCTCTCTCTCTTCACAGAACACGCTTTTTCTTCACTTTTGCCTTTTCCCACTTAACAGACCACCAGCCCAGGTGGGAGGTATGAGTCAAGTGCTCGGGCCTGTTGGGCTGGGAAGATCCAGAGGAATCTGGTGGAGAGGGAGGTGGGATGGGAGACCGGGATGGGGAATTCGTGTAACTCTATGGCTGATTCACATCAATGTATGACAAAACCCACTGAAAAATAAAAAAGAAAAAAAAGAAAAAAAAAAAAAAAGAAAGAAAATCAAGAAAGATTTTTGCCTTCTGTCTTTAAAATAGTACTCCTGGGGTACTTCTGCTTATAGTGCACTTAAATTAATATAGTGTACTTCTGAGTTCCACATACAACTTGGGATATAGTTAGCACTAAATAATGAGAAATTGATTAGTTTTATTTTTTCAGATTTATTGACATATAACTCTGTGTAAGTTTAAGATCTTTGAGGGGGAAATGGCAACCCACTTCAGTATTTTTGCCTAGAGAACCCCCTAGACAGAGGAGCTTGGCAAGTATGGTCCATGGTGTTGCAAAGAGTTGGACATGACTGAAGTGATTTAGCTTGTTTATGCACAAGTTTAAGACACACAATGTATTGATTTGATACACTTTTATATTGTAATACAATTACCACCATAGAGTTAACTAGTATCTCCATCAGGTCACATAATTTCCTTTTTGTGGTGAGAATATTTAAGGTCTACTCTCTTAGCAATTTTCAAATATATATTGCAATAATGTTCATTATAGTCACCATGCTGTGTATAAGATTCCTGGAACTTATTCATCTTCTAATAAGTTTGTACTCTTTGACCAACATCTCACCATTTTTCCCACTTTCCAGCTCCTAGTAACCACTGCACTAGTCTCTGTTTCTTTGAGTTTGGCTTTTTTTAGATTCCACATATAAGTGGTATCATGCAGTATTTGTCTTGTCTGACTTATTTCACTTGGTACAGTGCCCTCTAGGTCCATCCATATTGTTGCAAATGTCAAGATTTCCTTCTTTTTCAAAGAGGAATAGTATTCCATCATGTATCTTTATTAGATAGGTCAAGTTTCAACTTGCATCAAGATCCTCATTGGCTTTTGTGGTTACTGATCTGTCAGATTCTAGAAATTTGGTCCTGATAGGCTTAGGAATATAATAAGATACTCAAAGATAGATAATTTTGGAGCTAGACAGGGATTTATTTGTCTAATTTATCTGGCTATTTTGACAGATGAAGAAACTGAAAGGCAGAAAGAGTTGCTGAACATTGTATCACAAATTAGTGATAAAGCATAAGACTAAAACCCAGGTTTTCTGAATTAAAGATCAATATTCTTGCCACCGCCCCATGACTAATATTGATTAAACATGCCACTGCAGATGGTGACTACAGGCATGAAAGATGCTTGTTCCTTGGAAGAAAAGCTATGACCAAACTAGACAACATATTAAAAAGCAGAGACATTACTTTGCCAACAAAGGTCCATCTAGTTAAAACTATGGTTTTTCCAATAATCATGTATGGATGTGAGAGTTGGACCATAAAGAAGGCTGAGCAATGAAGAATTGATGCTTTTGAACTATGGTGTTGAAGAAGACTCTTGAGAGTCCCTTGGACTGCAAGGTGATCCAACCAGTCAATCCTAAAGGAAATCAGTTCTGAATGTTCATTAGAAGAATTGATGTTGAAGCTGAAGCTCCAATACTTTGGCCACCTGATGTGAAGAACTGACTCATTGGAAAAGACCCTGATGCTGGGAAACATTGAAGGCAGGAGGAGAAAGGGATAACAGAGGATGAGAAGGTTGGGTGGCATCACCAACTTGTTGGACACGAGTTTGAGCAAGATCTGGGAGTTGTTGATGGACAGGGAAGCCTGGCATGCTGCAGTCCATGGGGTCACAAAGAGTCAGACACAACTGAGCAACTGGACTGAACTGATGCATTCTGTGCCAAGCTCTTTTACATTCACACCATCATTAAATCCTCAAAACAATATATGAAGTAGGTCCTAACATTATCAATATTTGACAGATAAGAAAACTGAGGTTCAGTGAGATTAAGTGACTTGGCTAAAGTCATACTGCTGATAAATACATTATGGGTCCAGGATTCAACCTAAGTCTATTTGACTCTTGAGTCTGAGCTCATAGATACTACTCTATACTGTTACTTCTCTTGTTTTTTGACTTCAAACTCTGTTTCTTTTTTATTCAAAACATATCCAGTTTCCATATAAGTATCTCAAAAATAGCTATTTTGTTTAATTGATGGAATTTGAGGATGAGTTGACTGAATAACCTTTTTTTTTTTTTAAATGTTTATTGGAGTATAATTGCCTTACTATGTTTTGTTAGTTTCTACCGTACAGTAAAGTGAATCAGCAATAACAATATGTATATGCCCTTTTTTGGACTTTCTTACCATTTAGGTCACCACAGAGCACTGAGTAGAGTTTCCTGTGCTATACAGTTCTCATTAGTGATCTGTCTTATACATAATATCAATAGTGCATATATGTCAATCCCAATCTCCCAATTCATCCCACCCTCCCCTTTCCCCTTTAATATCCATATGTTTGTTCTCTATGAATGAGTCTCTCTTTCTGCTTTGTATAACTTCCTCTGCATCTATACAATTCTACAGGTCAAATAGTGGGATAAAAGTTCAATTTGGATTGGTGTTATTCGTTCTTTCAATCAGCTAACAAAAGTTTATAGCTCTTCTATTTTAAAATGGTACTCTATTAAACAGTGTATGTGTCTATACTGGGGTTGGGGATGTAAAGCACAACTTTGAAGAATATATGGAGTAATATCCAAAGAGTTAATCTAGTATGAGAGATAGGCATGTACAAATGAATGACAAGAAGTAGAAGTTGCCTATTTTAGTTTTTCTTGCTATTACAACAAGTTATCAAAACCTGAGTGGTTTAAGACAACATATTTATCTTATAGTTTGAGATGTCAGAAGTCTAACATGGATCTTACAGAACTAACATTAAGGTGTTGCTAAGGCTGTGTCCTTCACTGAGGCCCTAGGCAACAATTTATTTCCTTTCTTTTTCCAGTTTATAGAGGCTGCCCACATCCCTTGGTGCTTGGTCTTCTTCCATCCACTAAGCCACCAAAGGTAGCTTGAGTCCTTCTCACATGATGTCATGTAACTCTTCTCTTCTGCCTCCCTCTTTCACTTTTAAGGACCCTTGTGATTACATTGGGCTCATTTGGGTAATTAAGAAAAGCTTCTCTATTTTAAAGTGACATGATTAGCAATCGTAATTCCATTTGCAAACCTAATTTGCCTATGCTATATAACCTAACAGATTCTTAACAGATTAATATGTGGACATCTTTGGAGAGCCACTATTCTGCCTACTAAAATGTCACAAAAGGTAATCAAATAAAATACAAATGGAATTTACAGAAGGATATGAAATCTTGGCTGTCATATGGAATGACATATTAATACATTTCATGTGTTGTATTTTAATGAAAACTTTGGTTTACTGGTTTCATTTCAGGCAAATCAGTTTGTGATCAGGGACATAGTCTTTATATGTAAAGCAGAAGTCCATCAAGACAATTAGTTAATTGTGTACATTGTAATTTGAATACATTGGACTGCTATTGATAATTCTGTTTTAACCTTAGTGATTTCTTTATCTATAACTATCCTTTTCATTATAGGGGACTAGAATGCAAAAGTAGGAAGTCAAGAAACACCTGGAGTAACAGGCAAATTTGACCTTGGAGTACGGAATGAAGTAGGGCAAAGACTAATAGAGTTTTGCCAAGAGAACGTACTGGTCATAGCAAACACCCTCTTCCAACAACACAAGAGAAGACTCTACACATGGACATCACTGGATGGTCAACACCGAAATCAGATTGATTATATTCTTTGCAGCCAAAAATGGAGAAGCTCTATACAGTCAGCAAAAACAAGACCAGGAGCTGACTGTGTCTCAGATCATGAACTCCTTATTGCCAAATTCAGACTTAAACTGAAGAAAGTAGGAAAAACCACTAGAACATTCAGGTATGGCCTAAATCAAATCCCTTATGACTATACAGTGAAAGTGAGAAATAGATTTAAGGGACTAGATCTGATAGTCAGAGAGCCTGATTAACTATGGATGGAGGTTCGTGATATTGTACAGGAGATAGGGATCAAGACCATCCCCATGGAAAAGAAATGCAAAAAGGCAAAATGGTTGTCTGAGAAGGCCTTACAAATAGCTGTGAAAAGAAGAGAAGCGAAAAGCAAAGGAGAAAAGGAAAGATATTCCCATTTGAATGCAGAGTTCCATAGAATAGCCAGGAGAGATAAAAAAGCCTTCCTCAGCAATCAATACAAAGAAACAGAGGAAAGCAATAGAATGGGACAAACTAGAGATCTCTTCAAGAAAATTAAAGATACCAAGGAAACATTTCATGCAAACATGGGTTTGATAAAGGACAGAAATGGTATGGACCTAACAGAAGCAGAAGATATTAAGAAGAGGTGGCAAGAATACCCTAAAGAACTGTACATAAAAGATCTTTATGACCCAGATAATCACAATGGTGTGATCACTCACCTAGAGCCAGACATCCTGGAATGTGAAGTCAGGTGGGCCTTAGAAAGCATCACTACAAACAAAGCTAGGGGGTGTGATGGAATTCCAGTTGAGCTATTTCAAATCCTAAAAGGTGATGCTGTGAAAGTGCTGCACTCAATATGCCAGCAAATTTGGAAAACTCAGCAGTGGCCACACGACTGGAAAAGGTCAGTTTTCATTCCAATCCCTAAGAAAGGCAATCCCAAAGAATGCTCAGACTACCGCACAATTGCACTCATCTCACATGCGAGTAAAGTAATGCTCAAAATTCTCCAAGCCAGGCTTCAGCAATACGTGAACTGTGAACTTCCAGATGTTCAAGCTGGTTTTAGAAAAGGCAGAGGAACTAGAGATCAAATTGCCAACGTCCGCTGGATCATTGAAAAAGCAAGAGAGTCCCCAAAATAACATCTATTTCTGTTCTATTGACTATGCCAAAGCCTTCGACTGTGTGGATCACAATAAAATGTGGAAAATTCTGAAAGAGATGGGAATACCAGACCACCTAACCTGCCTCTTAAGTAACCTGTATGCAGGTCAGGAAGCAACAGTTAGAACTGGACATGGAACAACAGACTGTTTCCAAATAGGAAAAGGAGTACGTCAAGGCTGTATATTGTCACCCTGCTAATTTAACTTATATGCAGAGTACATCATGAGAAACGCTGGGCTGGAAGAAGCACAAGCTGGAATCAAGATTGCCTGGAGAAATATCAATAACCTCACATATGCAGATGACACCACCCTTATGGCAGAAAGTGAAGAAGAACTGAAGAGCCTCTCGATGAAGGTGAAAGAGGTGAGTGAAAAAGTTGGCTTAAAGCTCAACATTCAGAAAACTAAGATCATGGCATCTGGTCCCACCACTTTTATGGGAAATAGATGGGGAAACAGTGGAAACTGTGTCAGACTTTATTTTTGGGGACTCCAAAATCACTGCAGGTAGTGATTGCAGCCATGAAATTAAAAGTCGCTTACTCCTTGGAAGGTAAGCTATAACCAAGCTAGATAGCATATTAAAAAGCAGACATTACTTTGCCAACAAAGGTCCATCTGGTCAAGGTTATGGTTTTTCCAGTGGTCATGTATGAATGTGAGTGTTGGACTATGAGGAAGGCTGAGTGCTGAAAAGTTGATGCTTTTGAACTATGGTATTGGAGAAGACTCTTGAAAGTCCCTTGGACTGCAAAGAGATCCAACCAGTCCATCCTAAAGGAGATCAGTCCTTGGTGTTCATTGGAAGGACTGACACTGAAGCTGAAACTCCAATACTTTGGCCACCTCATACGAGGAGTTGACTCATTGAAAAAGACCCTGATGCTGGGAGGAATTGGGGGCAGGAGGAGAAGGGGATGACAGAGGATGAGATGACTGGATGGCATCACCGACTCATTGGGCATGAGTTTGAGTAAACTCTGGGAGTTGGTGATGGACAGGGAGGCCTGGCGTGCTGGGATTCATGGGGTCACACAGGGTCAGACACGACTGAATGTCTGAACTGAACTGAACTGGGCACACACAGCCTACCATTAAAATGTTTTGTAATGCGAAACAATTAAAAAACTAAAAAAAAAAAAAAAGCAAAATATCATGTAAGCAATTTTAGCCATTTGTATGTGCTTTTAGTGCTTAATCATTTTAAAAACAATTGGTTAGGAGGGAGCTAAGATGGCAAAGGAATAGGACAGGGAGACCACTTTCTCACCCACAAATTCATTGAAAGAACATTTGAAAGCTGAGCAAACTACGCAAAACAACTTCTGATCGCTAGCAGAGGACATCAGGCACCCAGAAAAGCAGCTCATTGTCTTCAAACGGAGGTAGGACAAAATATAAAAGATAAAAAGAGAGACAAAAGAGTTAGGAATGGAGATCCATCCCCGGAAGGGAGACTTAATAGAGGAAGCTTCCAAACAACAGGAAACCCTCTCACCGTGATCTGGGGGAAGCTTTCAAATCTCGGAGGGCATCCTAACCAGGAGGAAATATAAATAAAACCTACATATTACATGCCTAAAAGCAACTCCCAGCAGAAAAGCACCCCAGACACTCGCACCTACTACCAGCAAGTGGGGGCTGAACAGAGAAGAGCGGGAGCCATTGCTTAGGGTAAGAACCAGACCTGAATGCCCTGAGGGCAATCTGAGGGAGCTAAAGTGAGATAGCAACTTAAACTGTGGGATAGCAAGAGAGAGAGAGAGAATTAACCTGCGAAAAGCCCTAAGCTAAGGCACAGTCGGCCGTTCACAAAACAAAAGAGCTGAGCAATACCAGAGAAGAGCTAGCCAGCTGCAGACCGGCCCATCCCCCACCGGAAGCAGCGGGGAGGCTGGCGCCAGCCAGAACCATAAAGAGGCAAATTCGGCCTCAGAGACGGCATCCCCTACCAAACTGCAAACAGGCTTCCAGTTTCTAACCAAAGACTTCCTGAGATTCTGGATGTTTGACATCTGCCAGGAGGGTCACAGCCAGAGATCAGCTCCCCAGAAAAGACACAAGGCACACAGGACCGGGCGCGCCCAGAAACAGGCTGGGACAGGGAGGGGAGAAGTCGTGCTGCACCAGGGGAGAGTGTGCTTGTCAAGCTCCTGGTTGCCTGGGCTGCTCGAACCAGGGAAGTCACAAAACGCAGGCCCAACTGAGTCTGCGCATTTGTGGAGTACCCAAGAATCTGAACCTGAGTGGCTTAGGCCTGGGAAGCACACGCAACTCAGGGCCGGCTCCCTGTAGAGCAACCTGAAGTCTGAGCAGTGTAGATGGGGAAAGCACACATGCCCTGAGTGGGGGCAAACCCAGTGTGGCCAGAACACTGCGAGTGCTCCCCACACACGCCAGTGATATTTGTCTGCAGTGCCCCTCCCTCCCCACAGCACGACTGAACAAGTGAATCTAAACAAGAGACCACCTCTGGTCACTTGTGTCAGGGCTGAAATTAGACACTGTAGAGACCTGCAAACAGAAGCCAAATAAACAAAGGGAACTGCTTTAGAAGTGACAGGTGCAACAGATTAAAATCCCTGTAGTTAACACAGACTACACTGGAAGGGGCTTATAGATATTGAGAAGCATAAGCAAGAAAAAGGAACTATCTGAAACTGAACTGAACCCACACTGCCCGCAACAGCTCCATAGAAATTCCTATATTTTTACTATTATTATTTTTTAATTAAAAAAATTTTTTTAAATTTTCTTTTCTTTTTTTAAAAAGTTCTCTATCACTCCTCTGTTGCTCCTTAATTTTCATTTTTATAACCCACTATAACCTTGCAAAAAAAGGACCCTATTTTTAAAGCAAACTTCATATATATTTCTTAAATTTTTTTTGTGTTTTTTTTAAAAGACACATCTATTCAGCATTATGATCAGACTATTACATTTAGCAAATGACAACATGGGTGCAAAAGTCTAACCTCTACTCTAGAATTTTAATCTTTGTTTTTCAGTATTTGATATCAATTTTGGACATTTAAGAATCCAATCTTCAGTACCCATTTTTACTCAGGAGTATGATTACTGGCTTGATTACTCTCTCCCCTTTTGACTCTCCTTTTTCTCCGCCAGATCACCTCTATTTTCTCCCTTCTTCTTCTCTTCTCAATCCAATTCTTTGAATCTCTGTGGGTGTTCTGGACAGTGGAGAACACTTAGGGAACAGAGTACTGCCCAGATGTGTCTCTCTCCTCTTGAGTCCCCCCTTTTCTCCCCCTGCTCACCTCTATATCCTTCCTCCCTCTCTTCTTCTTCATGTAACTTTGTGAACCTCTCTTGGTGTCCCTCACTGTGGAGAATCTTTTCACCATTAACCTAGAAGTTTTATTATCAGTGTTGTATGGATGGAGAAGTCTTAAGGCTAATGGAAGAGTAAAACTGAAATCTAGAGGCAGCAGACTTAAGCCCAAAACCTGAGAACACCAGAGAACTCCTGACTACAGGGAACATTAATTAATAAGAGATCATCCAAAAGCCTCCATACCTACACTGAATCCAACCACCACCCAAGAGCCAATAAGTTACAGAGCAAGACATACCACACAAATTCTCCAGCAACCCAGGAATATAGCCCTGAGTGTCAATATACAGGCTGCCCAAAGCCACACCAAACCCATAGACCCATCTCAAAACTCACTACTAGACACTCCACTGCACTCCAGAGAGAAGAAATCCACCTCCACCCACCAGAACACTGACACAAGCTTCCCTAACCAGGAAACCTTAAAAAGCCAATCGTCCAACCACACCCACAGGGAGAAATCTCCACAATAAAAAGGAACCACAGACTACCAGAATGTAGAAAGGCCACCCCAAACCCAGCAATCTAAATAAGATGAAAAGGCAGGGAAGTGCCCAGCAGATAAAGGAACATGAAAACGAAGAGGAGGAGATAGGGAATCTACCTGAAAAAGAATTTAAAATAATGATAATAAAAATGATCCAAAATCTTGAAAACAAAATGGAGTTACAGATAAATAGCCTGGAGACAAGGATTGAGAAGATGCAAGAATGTTTAACAAGGACCTAGAAGAAATAAAAAATGAGTCAATTAAAAATGAATAATGCAATAATTGAGATCAAAAACACTCTGGAGGGAACCAACAGTAGAATAATGGAGACAGAAAATAGGATAAGTGATGTAGAATATAAAATGTTGGAAATAAATGAAGCAGAGAGGAAAAAAGAATTCAAAGAAATGAGGAAAACCTCAGGGACCTCTGGGACAATGTGAAACGCCCCAACATTCGAATCATAGGAGTCCCAGAAGAAGAAGACAAAAAGAAAGGCCATAAGAAAGTGCTCGAGGAGATAATAGCTGAAAACGTCCCCCAAATGGGGAAGGAAATAGTCACACAGTCCAAGAAACCCAGAGAGTCCCAAACAGGATAAGCCCAAGGTGAAACACCCCAAGTCACATTAATCAAATTAACAAAGATCAAACACAAAGAGCAAATATTAAAAGCAGCAAGGGAGAAACAGTGAATAACACACAAGGGGATTCCCATAAGGATAACAGCTGATCTTTCAATAGAAACTCTTCAGGCCAGAAGGGAATGGCAGGACATACTTAAAGTAATGAAAGAGAATAACCTATAACCCAGATTACTGTACCCAGCAAGGATCTCATTCAGATATGAAGGAGGATTCAAAAGCTTTACAGACAAGCAAAAGCGGAGAGAATTCAGCACCACCAAACCAGCTCTTCAACAAATGCTAAAGGATCTTCTCTAGACAGGAAACACAGAAAGGTTGTATAAATGTGAACCCAAAACAACAAAATAAATGGCAATGGGATCATACTTATCAATAAATACCTTAAATGTAAATGGGTTGAATGCCCCAACCAAAAGACAAAGACTGGCTGAATGGATACAAGAGCAAGACCCCTATATATGCTGTCTACAAGAGACCCACCTCAAAACGAGGGACACATACAGACTGAAAGTGAAGGGCTGGAAAAAAATATTACACACAAATGGAGACCAAAAAAATGCAGGAGTAGCAATACTCATATCAGATAAAATATACTTTAAAATAAAGGCTGTGAAGAGAGACAAAGAAGGACACTACATAATGATCAAAGGACCAATCCAAAAAGAAGATATAACAATTATAAATATATATGCACCCAACATAGGAACACGGCAATATGCAAGGCAAATGCTAACAAGTATGAAGGGGGAAATTAACAATAACACAATAATAGTGGGCGACTTTAATACCCCACTCACACCTATGGACAAATCAACTAAACAGAAAATTAACAAGGAAACACAAACTTTAAATGACACAATGGACCAGCTAGACATAATTGATATCTATAAGACATTTCATCCCAAAACAATCAATTTCACCTTTTTCTCAAGTGCATATGGAACCTTCTCCAGAATAGATCACATCCTGGGCCATAAATCTAGCCTTGGTAAATTAAAAAAAAAAAAAAATGAACTCATTCCAGTCATCTTTTCTGACCACAATTCAGTAAGATTAGAACTCAATTACAGGAAAAAAAAAAAAAAAACCCTTTAAAAATTCAAACATATGGAGGCTAAATAACATGCTTCTGAATAACAAACAAATCATAGACAAAAGAAAAATAGAAATCAAAATATGCATAGAAACGAATGAAAATGAAAACACAACAGCCCAAAACCTATGGGACACTGAAAAACAGTGCTAAGAGGAAGGTTCATAGCAATACAGGCTAACCTCAAGGAACAAGAAAAAAGTCAAATAAATAACCTAGCTCTACACCTAAAGCAACTAGAGAAGGAAGAAATGAAGAACCCCAGGGTTAGTAGAAGGAAAGAAATCTTAAAAATTAGGGCAGACATAAATGCAAAAGAAACAAAAGAGACCATAGCAAAAATCAACAAAACTGAAAGCTGGTTTTTTGAAAAGATAAATAAAATTGACAAACCGTTAGCCAGACTCATTGAGAAACAAAGGGAGAAAAACCAAATCAACAAAATTAGAAATGAAAATGGAGAGATCACAACAGACAACACTGAAATACAAAGGATCATAAGAGACTACTACCAGCAGCTCTATGCCAATAAAATGGACAACTTGGAAGAAATGGACAAATTCCTAGAAAAGTATAACTTTCCAAAACTGAAGCAGAAAGAAATAGAAGATCTTAACAGACTCATCACAAGGACAGAAATCAAAACTGTATATCAGAAATCTTCCAGCAAACAAAAGCCCAGGAACAGATGGCTTCACAGCTGAATTCTACAAAAATTTTAGAGAAGAGCTAACACCTATCTTATTCAAACTCTTCCAGAAAATTGCAGAAGAAGGTAAACTTCCATACTCATTCTATGAGGCCACCATCACCCTAATTCCAAAACCAGACAAAGATGCCACAAAAAAAGAAAACTACAGGCCAATATCACTGATGAACATAGATGCAAAAATCCTTAACCAAATTCTAGCAAACAGAATCCAACAGCATATTAAAAAGATCATACATCATGACCAAGTGGGCTTTATCCCAGGAATGCAAGGATTCTTTAATATCCACAAATCAATCAACATAATACACCACAATAACAAATTGAAAGATGAAAATCATAGGATTATCTCAATAGATGCAGAAAAAGCCTTTGACAAATTTCAACACCCATTTATGATAAAAACTCTCCAGAAAGCAGGCATAGAAAGAACATACCTCAACATAATAAAAGCTATATATGACAAACCCACACCAAACATTATCCTCAATGGTGAAAAATTGAAAGCATTTCCCCTAAAGTCAGGAACAAGACAAGGGTGTCCACTCTCACCACTACTATTCATCATAGTTTTGGAAGTTTTTTCCACAGCAATCAGAGCAGAAAAAGAAATAAAAGGAATCCAGATAGGAAAAGAAGAAGTAAAACTCTCACTGTTTGCAGATGACATGATCCTCTACATAGAAAACCTTAAAGACTCTACCAGAAAATTACTAGAGCTAATCAATGAATATAGTAAAGTTGCAGGATATAAAGTTAACACACAGAAATCCCTTGCATTCCTAAACACTAACAATGAAAAAACAGAAAGAGAAATTAAGGAAACAATACCATTCACCATTGCAACAAAAAGAATAAAATACTTAGGAGTATATCTACCTAAAGAAACAAAAGACCTATACATAGAAAACTATAAAACACTGATGAAAGAAATCAAAGAGGACACAAATAGATGGAGAAATACACCATGTTCATAGATTGGAAGAATCAATATTGTGAAAATGAGTATACTACCCAAAGTAATCTATAGATTCAATGCAATTCCTATCAAGGTACAAACGGTATTTCTCAGAGAACTAGAACAAATAATTTCACAATTTGTATGGAAATACAAAAAACCTTGAATAGCCAAAGCAATCTTGAGAAAGAAGAATGGAACTGGAGAAATCAACCTGTCTGACTTCAGGTTCTACTACAAAGCCACAGTCATCAAGACAGTATGGTACTGTCACAAAGACAGAAAGATAGATCAGTGGAACAAAATAGAAAGCACAGAGATAAATCCACTTACCTATGGACACCTTATTTTCGACAAAGGAGGCAAGACTATACAATGGAAAAAAGACAACCTCTTTAGCAAGTGGTGCTGGGAAAACTAGTCAACCATTTGTGAAAGAGTGAAACTAGAGCACTTTCTTATACCATACACAAAAATAAACTCAAAATGGTTTAAAGATCTAAATGTAAGATCAGAAACTGTAAAAACTCCTAGAGAAGAACATAGGCAAGCACTCTCTGACATAAATCACAGCAAGATCCTCTATGACACACCTCCCAGAATATTGGAAATAAAAGCAAAAATAAACAAATGGGACCTTATTAAGCTTAAAAGCTTTTGTACAACAAAGGAAGCTATCAGCAAGGTGAAAAGACAGCCCTCAGAATGGGAGTAAAGAATAGCAAATGAAGCAACAGACAAAGGATTAATCTAAAAAATATACAAGCAATTCCTGCAGCTCAATTCCAGAAAAATAAATGACCCAATCAAAAAATGGACCAAAGATCTAAACAGATATTTCTCCAAGGAAGACATAGAGATGGCTAACAAACACATGAAAAGATGCTCAACGTCACTCATTATCAGAGAAATACAAATCAAAACCACAGTGAGGTACCATTACATACCAGTCAGAATGGCTGCTATCCAAAAGTCTACAAGCAATAAATGCTGGAGAAGGTGTGGAAAAAAGGGAACCCTCTTACACTGTTGGTGGGAATGCAAACTAGTACAGCCACTATGGAGAACAGTGTGAAGGGTCCTTAAAAAACTGGAAATAGAACTGCCATATGACCCAGCAATCCCACTTCTGGGCATACACACCAAGGAAATCAGAACTGAAAGAGACATGTGTACCCCAATGTTCATCACAGCACTGTTTATAATAGTTAGGACATGGAAGCAACCTAGATGCCCATCAGCAGACGAATGGATAAGAAAGCGGTCGTACATATGCACAATGGAATATTACTCATCCATTAAAAAAATACATTTGAATCAGTTCCAATGAGTTGGATGAAACTGGAGCCCATTATACAGAGTGATCTAAGCCCGAAAGATAAACACCAATACCGTATACTAGCGCATATATATCGAATTTAGAAAGATGGTAATGATAACCCTATACGCAAAACAGAAAAAGAGACACAGATGTATAGAACAGGCTTTTGGACTCTATGGGAGAAGGTGAGAGTGGGATGATCTAAGAGAAGAGCATTGAAACATGTATATTATCAAGTGTGAAACAGATCACCAGTCCAGGTTGGATGCATGAGACAAGTGCTCAGGGCTGGTGCACTGGGATGACCCAGAGGGATGGGATAGGAAGGGAGTTGGGAGGGCGTTCAGGATGGGGAACACATGTAAATCCAGGGCTAATTCATGTCAATGTGTGGCAAAAACCACTATAATATTGTAAAGTAATTAGCCTCCTAGTAATAAAAATTAAAGGAAAAAAATAAAAAATATATAAAACAAATTAGTTATAGTGCTTAACATATTTTAACCATTTGGATGTGCTTATAGTGCAACAGTTAGAACTGAACATAGAACAACAGACTGGTTTCAAATTGGGAAAGGAGTATGTCAAGGCTGTATATTATCACCTTGGTTATTTAACTTATATGCAGAATACATCATGCCGAATGCCAGGCTGGATGAAACACAAGCTGGAAACAAGGTTGAGGGGAGAAATATCAATAACCTCGGATATGCAGTTAACACCACCCTTATGGCAGAAAATGAAAAATAACTATAAGAACCTCTTGATAAAGGTGAAAGAGAAGAATGAAAAAGTTGGCTTAAAACTCAGCATTCAAAAAATGAAGACAATGACATCTGGTCTCATCACATCATGGCAAATAGATGGGGAAAAAATAGAAACAGTGACAGGCTTTATTTTCTTGGGCTCCAAAATCACTGTATATGGTGACTGCAGCCATGAAATTAAAAGACACTTACTCCTTGGAAGAAAAACCATGACCAACCTAGACAGCATATTATAAAGTAGAGACATTACTTTGCTGACAAATGTCCATCTAGTCAAAGCTGTTTTTTTCCAATAGTCATGTATGGATGTGACAGCTGAACCGTAAAGAAGGCTGAGCAATGAAGAATTGATGGTTTTGAACTGTGGTGTCGGAGAAGACTCTTAAAAGTTCCTTGGACTGCAAGGAGATCCAACCAGTCTATCCTAAAGGACATCAATCCTGAATATTCATTAGAAGGATTGATACTGAAGCTGAAGCTCCAATACTTTGGCCACCTGATGCAAAGAGCTGACTCATTAGAAAAGGCCATAATGCTGGGAAAGATTGAAGGCAGGAGGAGAAGAGGGAGATGAGATAGTTGGATTGCATCACTGACTCAATGGACGTGAGTTTGAGCAAACTCTGTGAGATGATGAAGGATAGAGAAGCCTGGCAGCCCATGAGATCTCAAAGAGTTGGACATGACTGAGTGACTGAACAACAATAGTGCTTAATGAGGACTACAACTGTAGACATTAAATAAAGAATTGTTTTAGAATCAAAGGTTCATGCCAATAATAATTTTCCAACCACAGAATAATATTTTGGTGGGCATTAAACATGATGTGATATTTAGAAGTCAGGAATTGTCCTCCTAAGTGAAGAACTTATCTAACATAAAGACTGCATTAATTTGGGGTCTGAAGTTGAAAAAAACAACCAGTATCATTACAAGGCATTATCCCTTCATGTCAGCTTTGCATTTCCAGAGAATTTTTCATGATCATGATTGACCCATGATCTCTCTTGCAAGAGAGCAAGTCAAATGCATGGTCATCAAAAACCTACCAATTTCAGGGTATTATTTTGACTCTGCAGATGAAGAAACTGAGATTCAGGGAAGTTATACTACTCACCTAAAGACACCAAGCTACTAAGGGACAGGACCAGGATTTAAATTCTAATTTCTTCACTCCTATTCTGTAGTCTCCTTATGTCATTTAATCCTAACAGCATTCCTATGATGTGAGTACTACTATAATTTCTTTCTTACTGTTGAGGAAATTAAGGATCAGAGAGGTTGGGTAATCTAACCAGCTAGAAAAAGTTGCAGAACTGTCACCCAAATCTATGTCTATCTAACACCAAAGCTGGGCTCTTTTCCTCTGAAATTCTGTAGGATGTAATAGTTTTTCAAATCAACTTAATCCTACTACAAATATATCTGAAATAAAATCATTTTGCATTGCATTTTCATCACTGAAGTCAGAACCTGGCCCTTCAAAATCTTGATTGATTTCCCACAGCATTCTGGGAGATTTCCAAGCTTGTTCCCTGTCTTCATAACACTGATGAGCACTAATTCAATTAATCAAATATAAATTGATAATCTATGATGTTGAAATTGATTTTCAAATAAAGCCAATTATGACTGCTCATTGTTCCAAGGAGAAAATAAAAGTTGGGTGATTTTGATGCACAATTACTGAATAGAGAAATATCAAAGATAAGAGAAAACAAATCAACTGAATTTACAAAGAATTTTCACTTTTCAATTATTATCTCAATAAATCCACTTGGGAGGCTAGTAGGGCAAGGATTGCTATCGCCAGAAACTGAGATATGAACTCTCAGGAATTTTTCAAAATAGGATCCAAATCCCCCCAAACAGAATGCCTTGACTTTTTGAATCAACCTCATAAACATCCCCTCTAACTGTAGAACTTTTAACAATAGATTCATATTTACTGATAGGATAAGTACTTCCTCAGTTGTCATTATTATTCATCTCCTGATATAATTTTTCCAGAGATTGGACTCAATGCTCAGGAGAATCTGCATCTCTGAATAAAAAGTCTTTCATTACCATAAGGCAGGCTAATGCTATGACAGGATAGTCACTCCCTGTCACTCCATTCTACAGTCTTCTTCATACTGGTTTAAATGAAGCCGCTTCCAAGTGTGGTCTAACTCACCTGAGGGTCTACATGTAGCCCCTCCCTGCCCCCATCATCCACTGATCTGGACTAGTGCTTCCCTGCAAAACATTTCAGGACAGATGAAAACCAGGTGCTCAAGGCTGCTCTGGCCTTATGCTGTGTTTATCTGGTTCCACTGGATGTTTCTACAGCAAACATGCACTTTCTCTAATAGTGTCTTTAGTCAAGAAGTGGTCAGATCATTTGTGAGAGAACAAAAGTCTTTTCAGGAAACTTTCTTCTGTAAGGGTGGTTACCTGGGATTACCAACCAGTTAAAACACTGCAGATCAATCTTGCTGCATTAGATGACTCAGTGTCTGCTGCTCTGCTTTTAGCTTGCCAAGTTACTTACGTGTCTAACTAAAACCCAGGCCTTCTGGATCTTTGTCTATGGGCTGATGCCCCATCAATGCTTCAGTCTGAGCCTGAAAGCTGGGACTCACTAGCATAAAGCCATTCAGTCTCAGAGAGCCTTAAAGAAGAAAAAGGCACTATTTCTTGAAGATAGAATTTTAGTTTCTGGGATGGCAAAAGCTCCTCATTCTTGCCTATCTTATGTGTATCCAGACCTTGGAAATGTCTGTGATATTCATCAGCATTGAGCTGATCTCACCCTAATTCAGAGCAGATGGCTGCTTATATGTTATGATTTTAAAAGGAAAGCCTCTTCCAACTTTCAGAAACATCTGCCACCCACTATCTAGGTTACAAACTCTGTAATACTGCTGTTGGAAGCACAGATTCTGGGTTAAGAATACGTGAGTTTGAATCTGGCTCTGACACCTATTGTGTGACCCTGATCATGTTTCTTAATTCCTCCAGGAGTCAGTGCATAACTGTGTATGATATCTGTACCAATTCTTTGGGATCCTTATGAGGATTAAATGAGATCATGTTTCTGAAGTGCAAAGAAGAGAACTGGCTCATAGTTTTATCAACGGTATTAATTATTACTAATTTACCAATCAAAAAAAACACACATGATCTGAATCTACTTCTAGGGAGAGAATCCAATGTAATGTATCACTGAGGATAAGTATGGCAATGAAATGAAGGTTGACAGGACCAGGGTAGGGTACTGAAGGGAAGAACTGGAAGTAGGGTGGAGACAGAGCAACAGGATCACCAAAGCAATTTTCACTTAAGCAGTCCCATTTTCCCTGAGCAACCACCAGTACTTGTATATAGAGATCCAGGTCTAAAATTCACATGACCAACTTCTGCCTTGTTAAGGGGGTTGGCTTTTTCTCCACAAGCTTAAAAAATATTTGTAAGATTGTGTAAGGAAACAGATGAAATGGCAGGTGTGTTTCAATAGTATCTATATGGCGAATGCACTGAACTTTAGTCAGTGACTTTATTGAGTTCTCCTACCCTTGCAAGGGCTTCCCTGGTGGCTCAGATAGTAAAGACTCTTCCTGCAATGTGGAAGACCTGGGTTCAATCCCTGGGTCAGAAAGATCCCCTGGAGAAGGAAATGATAAACCACTCCAGTATTCTTGCCTGGAGAATCCCAGGGATAGAGAAGCCTGGCGGGCTACAGTCCATGGGCTTGTAAAGAGTCAGACATGACTGAGGGACTAACACACACACACACACACCTGCAAAATGAAAAGGGAATTTGCTGCAAAACAGGTAGGCAAATGACTGGCACAATAATAGAAGGCACTTCCATCAGTTTAATGAATATCTTCCAGAGAATGGACAGACTAAATGCAACTCACTCTCCATGTGGTATATTGTCTAAGCCCTGGGCTGAAATCTCAGAGACCTGAGTTCTAATCCACACTGCTAATAATTTATTGTGTGGCCTTGGGCAATTCAGATAACTTTGCAGGGGTTGAGTCTCCCCATCTTCAAAATGAGCATGATAATCACCCTATATATAGTTTGTATGGTTAATATAAAGATCAAATGAAATAAAAAAATACAAAAGTCCTATGCAGTTAAAAAAGAACTCTAAAAATATAAGATATAAAGTGGGATGTATCTTCTTCTTAAAGTAATAATTTCCAACAATGCATCCCAGACATACAGCTGTTTTCTGCCATTCTTTGCAGTCCCTGAGGAGGAAATCTACATGACCAACTTGGTCGCTTGTTCAGTGTTTTAAAAGGTTTTGCCACCATACCATTTTTTTTTTAATGTCTAGTATATATGTATGTAACTGCAATGAAATGCTAAATTTACTAAAGAAAGGGAGAAAAATCACCATTAATTATATTTATGGAAAATAGCATGTAACTCCCCTGTGGCACTTACCATAAGTCAGGTTCTACTCTAAGGGCTTTGATTTTAATTCATTTATATTGTTGTTGTTTAGTTGCTAAGTTGTGTCCGACTCTTTGTGAGCCCACGGACTAAAGCCCACCAGGCTCCTCTGTCCATGGGATTCTTCAGGCAAGCATACTGGAGTGGGTTGCCATTTCCTTCTCCAGAGTATCTTCCCAACCTAGGGATCGAACTCTCATCTCCTGCATTGCCAGGTGGACTCTACCACTGAGCCACCAGGGAAGCCCAATTCATTTACATAGACAATAACAATAATTCTATGATTGAAGTACATATTGTTAGTATCTCTATTTTACAGATAAAATATTGAGGCATCAAAAAATTAGGTGAACTGCCCGAGGTAACATATCTAGTAAGAAACAGAGCTGAGGCTTGAATTTGGTAGTCTGTCTCCAGAGGCCTTGCTAAGTATAAGCTTAATAGAATCCCGATCAATTTGTCACTTCAATAAACATTTAGTCCTTACATAATTATTACAAAATCATTATTAGAAATACAATAGTCCTCCTAACACGCAAATCCCCTCTAAAGAGTCCCCAGCATTTAGTCTTGGCTTGATAACTTTTCTGTAATAGCCTACCACCTCACAAGGTTGATCATTTCAATTTTAAATAACTCTATTAAAATTGTATTCTTTACCTTCCTCTTAAGTTTGTCTCTTTGTATGTTTTATCTTTCAGTCCTATTTCTGCTCTTTGATATAACAAAAAATAAACCAACACACCTTTTATATACCAATGCCTAAAATATTTGCAGACAGATTTCTTGATTTCTTTCACCCCCCTGCCCTTCTGAAACTCTGACCCTTTCCAGGTTAAACACTTCCAGTTCCTTCAATTTTCCATTGTCTTTTAGGTGACATGTATTTCATAACCCTTTACCATCCTAGACAACTTTTTTGGGGCAAAATGTAGTCTATCAATAGGCCTCTTAAATAAGGCAGAATAAACTGAACACACAAGTTCAGATGTCGTCTAAAGTGCAGTGGAACCAATACTTCTATTGTTCTGGACCCTACCTTCCTGTGATGCAGACTAAGATAGAATTAGCATTTTTGGCAACCTAGTCACCCTGCTTGTGTTCTTAGCCAAATAAAATCCCGAGACAGTACTTTTGCAGTTGGATTTTTGGACCTGAATGAAAAACTTTACATTTTTTTTTTATTAAATGTCATCTGGTTAGTTTCAACCCATCATTCCAAACTACTGAGATCTTTTTGAATAAGAATTATGCTCTCCAAAGAATTAACTGTCCCTCCCAACTTCCTCTCATCTGCAAATGTGATAAGCATAATTTATATGTCATCTAAGTCACTGATAAAATATGCAGAACTGGACAGCACCCTGAGAGAGGGCTCTTTGGTGGACAACAACATTGAATCACTAATCAACACTTCTGAAGTACAGTGCCTGCTGCCTGCCCAAGGTTCCCCACTGTGCCGCGTTTCTCTGGCTTTGTCTCATGCTCTGAGCATTTCTGCTCCAAATAGGACAAGGTAAGGATTTTGTGAAGGCCAGTGCAAAATGAAAATGTGGGACCTCTTGTTCAATAGTTAAGAATTTTTAGACAGTAACAGTAGACCATTAAACCAAGTAGGGGACCCTTCTAAGCATGGGAGCCTTATGACTCCACAAGTCCTCTGCCCACGAAGGTAGCCTTATCCCCAAACTTTCCTGTGACAGAGACTGCTAGCTGTTGTGCAAAATCTGTTTACTTTCCTTTCTGAGCAGATACCTAGATTCTATGTACTAGCCTTCACTGAAGTCAGATGTGAATATGAATCTGAGTTCTAGCTAATACAACATGAATGGAAGTGATATATATATATATATATATATATATATATATATATATATATATACTTCAAGACCTGGCCCATAAAAATTTCACACATGAGTTTTTTCGTGTTCCTTTATCAACTTGATATAGATGATAATGGAGACTTTGGAAGCTACATGCTAGAGGTGGTAAAATTTGAAGAATGAAGGAACCCAAAAACTTGAATTAAGAAGACTATTTAGAACTTTGTGTGAAAAAAATAATGTCTACTACCATTAAAACATTATATATATTTGTGTTTGCTTCTTATAGTGTTTATATCACTCTAGAAAATACATTGTCTAAATATCAGAATTACCTAGAGAGCTAGTTAAAATTCAGATTCCTGGGTCCTCCTACTAGAACCAGGTCTAAGGTGGGGACTGAAAATCTATATTCTTAACCAACCATACACAGCAGATTCTGATGAAAAAAGTTTGGAGACCCATTGTCTAGGCTTTTCTTACAATTTTGCCTATCACAATTCCCCCATTCTATGATTTTCTTCTGGTTCTTATTTCCAAGGTGATATTTACCTCATGCATTTAATTAATCTGCTCCATTGAATATAGTTTTGGTGTCTGGAGCTCTAGCAACCATTTTGTAATCTGGGGATGGAAGTTAAAAGCAAAAAAATGGAGGAGCAGAAAGAGAGTAAAAACCTAGATCCCTGATGACTTCTTGAAGTTTCCGTAACAATGCTGTATTATCTAACTCTTGATTCTTTTTGCTTTGAGAGAATGAATGTTTATGTGTTTGTAAAGCTATTCAATAGAGTTTTCCAATATGCAATTTTCTATTCTATTTAGTAAAATCTACTCCTAACCCACTGGGAATTATGTTGGAATATGTTATTCTTTCAGGGCCCAAGATGTATATATTTCCTTTTGCTAAATGTTGTTCTTTATCTTCATATAAAATTAGGCCTTGCCTGAGTAATTACCCAAGCAATTTAGTAGCATAGTGGAAGAAATGGAAGTCAATACTTCATTTCACTAGGACGTTAAATTGCATTTTTCTTTAGTCATCAAAAACTCTATCTTATAAGACTAGAAATACTACTGTTAAAGTCTTAAAAATAGAGATAACATCCTGTGTTTGATATTTTTCAGTGAATGTTCACCTTATACCAGCTTGCTATGATCTGAATGTATGTGTCCTCTCAAAATTCATATGTTGAAATCTAATGCCCAATGTGATAATATTCAGAAGTGGGACATTTGGGATGTGTTAAGTTTTATGAATGGGATTAGTGCCATTATAAAAGATACCCTTAGAGAAATCCTTTGCCTCTTCTGCCACGTGAGGTTACATTGAGAAAACAACTGTCAATGAAGAATCAGGCTCTCATCAGACTAAATCTGCCAGTGACTTGATCTTGAACTTCCCAGCTTGCAGGACTGTAAAGGACAAATTTCTGTTGTTTATAAGCCATTCAATCTACATGGTATTTTTGTTACAGCAGCCCAAATAGACTAAGATACAACTCATTCTTTCTAATCTGATGAAAATAATTAAGTATACTTTTGAGAAGCAAGACGATTGAGGCACCCTTTTTGGTTTAATATGATTTTGAAAAGCATGGATTGGATGGTTCTGTCTTTCATTTTTCTTTCATCTATTAAAAAGCAAAGACAGAGTGACAGATGAAACAGGATCTAGTCATCCATCTTAAAGGGACAGTTGGAGCTTTCGCATACAAATGAAAACTATCATCCTTGTCAGCTTTAAGTTGAGGCTCTAAACACAATACCTGCAGCCAATTAGTAGTCCATGACCAATCAGAACACTCATGCAGACTGTTCTCCCAATGCAAAATATAATCCTAATGCCAGGAATTATTAGCTACAGAAGATAAAGCAGTTTTATCTTGTGATATACAAACAACTTGACTCAATATATTATTCATTTATGCTAAAAGCATGTTTTTTCCAAGAATATTTTGAAATGAAATGCAGATGAATAAAAGGCCTAAATTATTTGAGATTAGGTATTCTGTGATTTCACCAAGAAGTCCTGCGCCACAAAGGTCGGCTTCCTAAGGATCACACTCGTAATGAGGGACATGCAGTGCTCTGATTTCTCATTCGGCTGTGCGACTTGGACCATCAATTCTGGCTTTCAGTGATGTTACCTATATCCCTTGCAAATCCTTGGAATATGCCAATTTGGATGGTCTAAGAAGATATATGTGTGACATCAATAATGTCAGGGATAAAATATGCCCACTGAGCATGTTCAAGGAAGCTTGTGCCCTTAAAAGAGACAAAAACTAGAGAACAAAGATAACAGGCTTATTGACAGCTAACAAGCAGCCACAAGCAGCTTTAAAGCTGGACTGAGTCAGAGAAGCATTTGCTTAAAAGCCCTTTGTCCTTGAACAAAGAGAGAAAGCCCCTAGCACAGAAAATGCAGGTCAATTTTCTCACTCAGAAACTTTGACAGCACTTTCCTTGCTGCCCTAGTAAACTACTAAGTGGGATAATAGTTGATTTCCCTATTCCTTAGATTTGCAAATATATCTATCGGTGGTCCCTTTTGGCTATCCAGAGTCTGGTTAAAATTCAGCAGTGGGTGAAGCAGTACTCATCAGGATGCCTACAAATGCAGGGTCCATCTCTATAAAATGCTGAATTTTGAGAAGAATATTAGCATCCTTTTACATTTATGTTAATACCTTTAACATAAAAACAAGTCTGCCTTTAAGTAACAACAGAAGAGAAAAATCAATAATGTGAGTGCCTGCATGCTAAGTTGCTTCAGTCATGTCCCACTCTTTGTGGCCTTATGGACTGTTGCCCGCCAGGCTCCTCTGTCCATGGGATTCTCCAGGCAAGAATACTGGAGTGGGTTGCCATGCATTCCTCCAGAGGATCTTCCCAACCCAGGAATCGAACCCTAGTCTCTTATGTCTCCTACATTGGTAGATGGATTCTTTATGGCAGAGCCACTGGGGGAGCCCAAATCAATAATAGTTTACAATTAATGAGCTATTGTTAAAATAAGAACCAACTCTCCAGTTCCATAATTATTCATTTCCATGACTTCATAGTATAAAATGAGAATGTGTTTTCCCATTCAAAGAGATTCTTAATACCAAGTTCTCTTTACTTTCTTAGGGAAAAAAGCCTCCTATTAGAGTCAGTTTCAAAGAGAGAAAACATGCATATCTCTAGGATTGGAGCTTAAAATGAAGTTTATGCTATGCTTTTTTCTTTATAGATGGGATAGGAATTAAGGCAATCCAATAGTAGCTAGATGCTTACTAACTAATCATGAATTCAACTCCTACCTCCACTACTTATTAGCGATATGACATTATGAAAATTATGTAAACACTCTATGCCTCAGTTTCCCCACAAGTAAATGAGAATATTAGAATTTCTATAGGGTTGCTATAAGGATTAAGTGAGATAATGGAAGTACTTAATAAATTAGAACTGATGTGATTTTGAATATTACCACAGCCTTAGTCTTTTGGTCCAGTTTATCATCTTTACAAAATTTAAATAAGAATGTCCAAACATTGGTGCTGTATTTCAGTGCTATTTCCTAAAGGGATCTCTGTCAGAAGGGATTAACTAAGTATCTGTTATGTGCCTGGAATTGTGCTAGATTCTGCAAAGAAGATTTTACAGCCACTACCTTCAAGGAATGCACAAAGTTGGAGTATATAATCCAGTTTTGGCAGAGTCTCTGACAGATGCTAGAAATGCTAATCTATAATGAGTAGTATATGCCCAGGACTGGAATATAAAATTAGCCTAGACTGCTTAAGGTGGGAAAAAAGATACTAAGATCATGTTGAAAAGCAATTTATTCACAAATTTTAAATAAACCCAAAACTTTAGTTAAGGCAAAATTTCTCAGCACAGTCATTACTCTGTGTACTTAAGAGACAAAATAAAATATAAAACATGTATTAAAAGGAGCAATCTTTGACTCATTATTCTCTCTGTGCTGTTCTTAATCATTCAGTCGTGTCTGACTCCTTGTGTCAGACAAAGTCGTGTCTGACTCCTATGAACTGTACCCCATCAGACTCCTCTGTCCATGGTGATTCTCCAGGCAAAAATACTAGAGCGGGTTGCCATGCCCTTCTCCAGGCATTATTCTCTCTACCTACTGGCTGCTAATTTTGTGTTTTATTTGAGAACATGTACATCCCAGGTGGCTCAGGGGTAAAGAATCCACCTGCAATGCAAGAGATGCAGGTTTAATCCCTGGATCGGGAAGATCTCCTTGAAAAGGAAATGGCAACCCACTCCAGTATTCTTGCCTGAAAAATTCCAAGGACAGAGCAGCCTGGTAGGCTACAGTCTGTGGGGTTGCAAAGAATTGGAAATGGCTTAGTGACTAAAACAGCAATAACAATGTGCAAGAGAGACAGAGAGAAATTAAGCATCTAGCTTGCTTCCCTATTTTTCTAAGGTGAATTTGGTGAGTGTCTTTATTTTTTAATTAATTTATTTATTTTGATTGGACAATAATTATTTTATAATATTGTGGTGGTTTTGCCATACAGTCAACATGAATCAACCACGGGTGCACATGTGTTCCCCCATCCTAAACCCCCTTCCACCTCCCTCCCCACCCCATCCCTCTGGGTTGTCCCAGAGCACTGGCTTTGAGTGCCCTGTTTCATGCATCAAACTTGCACTGGTCATCTATTTTGCATAGGGTAATATACATGTTTCAAAGCTATTCTCTCAAATCATGCTACCCTCGCTGTATTTAAATAGCAACCCAAATAGGTAAAATGACCTTTCTTAAAGTCAAATACCTGTCTATAAGCAAAACCAGAATTAGAACCCTGAGCTAGAACTAACTAACACCTCTTTAGGCTCCAGGAGGATTATCAAATCAGTGACTCAATTCCTTCAAAGCGAGCAAAGAGCTTATTCATGTCTTTATGTGCAGGATCCACATCTTCAGCATCCTTTGCCTCCACCTACTCAATCACCCCTGTCCATTGGTTGGACAGCACACTGAATGCTCAACAGATGCTTATCTAGTCAAGGGAAAATATTGTGGCTTGATTCCACAGTCATGAAAAACATCCATGGACTTACCCATTCCATAGAGAGTAAATGTATTGTTTCTTAATAAAAAGCTAGTGATACTTTTGTTATCCTAAACATATCAAATTAACAAAATTCTTTTTTTAATCTGTTTTTATACCAAATAATCACATTTCACAGAGTAAACCATTCAGCTAACCCAGTGATTTCAAGATAGGGGGTTCATGAGACAAAAAATATGGAACTTTTCTAATATCTACTGGAGGGAAGAGAAAATGTGGCAGATCAGGAAAATGTTCTAGGAATCTGATATAAGGGTGAGTAGTATAAACTGACTGAATTGGGCAAAAAGCTACACGTGCTTGGGCAGGAGTATTTGACTTCTTAATTTTGATGTAGGGTTGAAAAAATTATATTGGAAAGAGGAGTAGGAAGAAAATCAGAGAAAGAATTGATGCTAAAACAACTGGGCTGCCTCTCTCAGAGGGCCCTGGTTTGATCACTTGCCAGGTTGAAAGAGAATTCACAGATTTGTCTCTGAGAACAATCATTCTGATTCTCATTTTCCCAATATACTTTAACAAACTATTCCTTAAAAATCCTAAACGGATAATAGCTAACTGCAAGCAGATATTTTTTTTCTCTTTTCACACAATGGCAAAGTGTAATTAAAACCAGCTGCTATTTCAGGAACCTTCCTTAATAAATAAGGCCAAAATACAATGTTGTTTGTGTATCAATTCCAAACATTCCTCATTTTAACTAAAATGACAAGGGCAATGCAAATCCATAGCTTCAGCAAATTTTCTCTAACAGTAATTTATCACCATCATATTACTTTGCAATTTCATGAAATGGGCTTCAGTGACATTTTGAAAAATTAAGAAGAGGGGATTGCAACTGGAGTGGAATAAAGAAAATATTACACAACCCCAAGTGAGGTATTAATCTCCATTCAGATGGCCATTGTGCTTTCATTATCAGGAAACAAAGCCTCACACAGCTCCTTAATAATCCAACTTTTGATAGCATGAAGCAACCCAGTAATAATATAACTTGGGGACTATCCCCAGGCAGAAGGACCTAATTATGCCCTATGAGAGATTTTATGGGAGGGAGGTGGGGGGCAGGGTCAAGCCAAGATTACAGTTCAAGGTGAATGTTTCCTGGTGTCCTGTTTACTTGGAAACTAAAAGAACACCATCTCTAATAAGATACTTATATCCTAAGGAGCTGCACTTTATAAATTATACATGTGCACATGTGTGTATGCATACACACACTCACACATCACATATACTTAGAAAGAGCTTCCTTCTTCTGTATGTGCAGCATTCACATACCTCTTGCTTATAGTTCACCTCCACCTCCTTTCTTATTCTTCAACTATACCTTGCTATTATTACTCACTTTATTTCTATTGCAGTGGATTTGTGACAGAATATGATTATTCTCCACAATGAAAGGGACTACTTATAAAGGAAGGTTCAGACATTTTCTTACATACAGATTGCTTAAGAGAATCTAGAAGCTTACTCTTTTGACAGACTGAGCCTTCAGGGGGAAAGGAAAGCAGGCTGAGATTACTTCATGTAGATATGTAGGGATCTGTGTTCAGATTTTTTTTTAGAGCATAACACACTCCATCTGTAAATGGCATTAACAGTTTCCAGCCACTAGAATGACATTTAGTAAGTTGGATACTCCAACTGGAACTGACTTTGGTGATGATTCAAAGATGTAAAGGCAAGTATCCATGGGGGGAAAGTAATTAGCACAAGTTTCTCATTGCATCAGTTCATAATCATCTCCTAGGCATTAAGGAGGGCATTAAGGACAACTGTGACTATATAAAAACAAATGTATAAAATGTGAAGTGACTCCATTTGGGGTCCTGAAAACTCTCTTTGAATGTCAGCAGTAGCCAAAAATAATCACTGAGTGTTTATCATGTGCTAGGCACAGTACTTTTCATATATTATTTCTTGATTATTAATATATTAACATTAATATATTAATCCTCTTGATCTCAAACATCTCAACCTTCAATATGGCAAAGAAAACTCATATATTTTATATATAAGGAAAGAGTAAATATACAGCAGAACATAGTTTTAAACCTACATCTGTCTGACTTAAGTACTTTTATTCTTTCAATGCTCTCTTTCCAGGGACAAATTGAACCATTTTAAAAAACTTTGTATGAACACAGACATGGCATTATTCTGAGTAAATGTGGGAACTGGTAGTAGTGGTGTAGTCACTAAGTCATGTCTGATTCTTATAACCCCATGGACTGTAGCCCATCAGGCTGCACTGTCCATGGGATATCCCAGTCAAGAATACTGGAATGGGTTGCTATTTCCCTCTCCTGGGGATCTTCCTGACCCAGGGATTGTACCTGGCTCTCCTGCAATTCAGGCAGATTCTTTACCAACTGAGCCACAAGGAAAGCCCCAAATGTGGGAACTACTGTCTGCTATTTGGTATGTGCTGATAAGTGATTGAGTTTTACTACACATCTATATAAAGGGTCATGATTTCCTGAATACAGGTGGTTTCCTAAAAGGAGAATTTTTTGTTTGTTTGTTTGTTTGTTTTTTTTTTTTAATGTGAAGATGGAAGAGATCAATGAAACTCTTCTTGCCCATTGGTAATTAAACAATATCTGATGCTTTATTCTATTTAGCTTCATAATATTCTAGTCACAGACCCTGCCATTATATAGCTTGCTAGCCTCCATTTATTGAAAGAATCCCTAGTTGAGCAGTGTGTCATTTTTATGTACTTGTGTGATTAATACTCCATATTTGAGAGCCATAAGATAAAAAGAAGGCACATCTGTGCCTGGAAAGGAGGGAGAGAGGGCAGGGAAGAGAAAAGAAGGGAGAGAGGAAAGAGGGAGGCAGAAAGGAAGGAAGCAAAAAAAGGAAGAAAAGACAGAGACATCAGAGGATCATCAGCCTTGTTTAACACATAGAAACATGGTGAGATTCTTAAGGATGGGTATAAATTCCCTTTTGCTATTTACAGTTCCTTTCTGAAATGAAAATGTCTGTTATTAAAACATGTTTGTGGTAATTTAGGGAGACTTATATTTTTCTGGGCTCCAAAATCACTGCAGATGGTGGTTGCAGCCATGAAATTAAAAGATGCTTGCTCCTTGGAAGGAAACTTATGACCAACCTAGACAGCATGTTAAAAAGCAGAGACATTACTTTGCCAAAAATGTCCGTCTAGTCAAGGCTATGGTTTTTCCATAGCCTTGATGTATGTATGTATGGATGTGAGAGTTGGACTATAAAGAAAGCTGAGTGCCGAAGAATTGATGCTTTTGAACTGTGGTGTTAGAGAAGACTCTTGAGAGTCCCTTGGACTGCAAGGAGATCCAACCAGTCCACCCTAAAGGAGATCAGTCCTGGGTGTTCATTGGAAGGACTGATGTTGAAGCAGAAACTCCAATACTTTGGCCACCCGATGCGAAGAGCTGACTCATTGGAAAAGACCCTGATGCTGGGAAAGATTGAGGGCCAGAGGAGAAGGGGACGACAAAGGATGAGATGGTAGGATGGCATCACCGACACAATGGACATGGCTTTGGGTGGACTCCGGGAGTCGGTGATGGACAGGGAGGCCTGGCGTGCTGTGGTTCATGGGGTCGCAAAGAGTCGGACATGACTGAGCGACTGAACTGAACTGAACTGAATTGATATAGAGACGAGTTACTTGCTTGCCCATGTACTGTGACAGAAAAGAAACAAGGAAACAAGAAACTCAGTCTGGGGAATTCATGGGCACTGAAGACAGAACTTTGCCTGCTTCACTATTTTAACAAGACAGGCACTGAAAACATAGGAGAAGCTGCTAGACAATCTGATAGCAAAGAATTCCTTAATATTCCAAAGGGGAATAGTTATATTCCAACTTAGCGTGGCCAACACAACTGAAGTACAAGATTATATTGGTAAATTGGATATATTCACACTTAGGTTAGTATCATTTTTTTTCCTGCCAATTGGTTTTCTCTATGGGGATTTAATGAGTGCATATTTCTGCTTATATTTGTGAATTTGGATCCTTGTTTTGGATCATGATCCTGGCTGGGAGAGCCAGGAAAGAGAAACTTAGAGGACATTTATAATAAAGGTTTCTTTTGTTGAACAGAAAACATACACTCACACACATGTCCCAAACACTTACACTATTTATGTTGGATTGTCTTTAGTTTCTAAATGAAAGATTGTTAAATATATTTAAACAGATTTTCTATCACTACAGCAAACTTATTGTTCTCTTGAAGATGTGTTGTATTATTATCCTATGTGTTCTGCTCATGTACTCAAGCCTGAAAGATAAAATCTTGAATATTGCACTGCTGTTAAAAACCAAATACAAAGGTATAGATGATGATATAAGAGGGAAAGGAGGCTGACCTTTAAAGGAAAGCTGAAAGAATTATAAAAATTACATATATTTAAAATAAATATTTCAGACAAATACAGACCCAGAAGGTATACATTCTAAATAGATGGATAGAAATGAAAAATTACATGTATATATGAGATTAAAACACACCAGACACAGACAGACATATGTATTGTGCATGCGTGCATGCACACACACACACGCACACACACACACAAACACACACACACACACTTTCTATGTTGAATTAAGCATTTTAAAACCTTTCATCAAAGACAGGCACTTCAGGAACAGTGGAGTAAGGACCTCAAAAAGCTACTCCTTCATAAAAGCAATGACAACACTGGCAACAATCATCAAAATTTTTCAGAACACGGTCAATTAACAAGGACTTGCAACAACCCAAGCAGTGTTTATTAAAGAAAAATGGCTGAAATCTCATTAATAACAAAGAACTTCATGGCATTTTAACTTTCACTAATTCTGGGCTCCATGGTAGCAATGAAAATCCATAACCTCGCAACTATGGTAGCTTGAAGAATGAGTCAAACAACTATCAGAGAAAGAAGATCAGGTTTAGAGCAACCCAAAAGCCTCATCGCCAGACAACTGATTCTATATAAGATGTCTGGGAAGTTTGATGAAAGCTCCATTCTTGGGGCTTGATTTCTTTGGCCAGACACAGAACATACTCTGTGCAAACAGTTTTGTCCATGGGGACTTTATTAAAAAAAAATATCAATGGCCATTGTTTAACAATGCTGCTGCCTGGGGTGGCATTACTACTTGGAATGAACAAGAGGCTAACCAAAAAATATAGACAGGAAAGATTGGGGAATAAGACGTCCATGGAGATTTTGAAAAGCTCTGAGATATTCATGGACATCTAAAGGTCACACACGTGAGCAAGACTGTTCACAAGCCCAAGAAAAGACCTGAAAAGATCTACTGATAAGTATGGATTTCTTTTTAGTGTGATAAAAGTATTCTGGAATTGATTTTTGTTATGGTTTCACAAATCTTTACATATACTATCTTAGCATAGAGTTTTATAGTTTAGCTATGTATTAATGCTTCATTAATCTTTATTGGTGAATAACTAATGCCCCATTGTATGATTATGCTATGTTTTCTTTGTCCATTCATCCATTGATAGACATTTAGGTTGTTTCTAAGTTTGGCTATCTTGAGCTTTGGTATACAATTTTTTTTCTATAGACATACACTTTTGTTTCAGCCATACCAGATAACCAAGCTGAACAAAATAGATCCCTAAAGATTCTGAAAATTAAATAGGCATTGAAACCATAGTCTGTGAAAGTAAGCTAAGACTTGAGTGCTAAATTTAAGCAGGTGACTGCCTGCTAGAGTAAAATTATTTTAATAGGGCCTAAATTTTCCTAACATGATAGATACAATGTTCAGGGAATAATAAACAAAAAACAAAAAACACCAAGAACCAGATAAACCTGAACTTGAATGAGAATATACAATGAATTGACTCAAACAATGAGATGAACTGGATGTCGGGATTATCTTAAAATGATTTTAAAGCAGATACCATACAAATACTTGAACAATTAATTATGAATTCTCATAAGATGAAAAAATAATAAAATTTCAGCAAGGAAAAAGAACAACTAAAAATGAAAATCATAGAGCTGAAAAATACTAAATAACAATTTAAAAAGCTCTATGGATAAACTGCAAGTCTATGCCCCAACCAGTAATGCTGAAGAAGCTGAAGTTGAATAGTTCTATGAAGACCTAAAAGACCTTCTAGAACTAACACTCAAAAAAGATGTCTCTTTCATCATAGGGGTCTGGAATGAAAAAGTAGGAAGTCAGGAAATATCTAGAGTAACGGGTAAGTTTGGCCTTGGAGTGCAAAATGAAGCAGGGCAAAGGCTAACAGAGTTTTGGCAAAAGAATGCACTGGTCATAGCAAACACCCTCTTCCAACAACACATGAGAAGACTCTCCACATGGACATCACCAGGTGGTCAATACTGAAATTAGATTGATTATATTCTTTGTAGCCAAAGACGGAGAAGCTCTATACAGTCTGCAAAAACAAGATAGGGAGCTGACTGTGGCTCAGATCATGAACTCCTTATTGCAAAATTCAGACTTAAATTGAAGAAAGCAGGGAAAATCCACTCAGGTATGATGTAAATCAAATCCCTTACACTTATACAGCAGAAGTGACAAATAGCTTAAAGGGATTAGATCTAATAGACTGAACACTTGAAGAGCTATGGATAGAGGTTTGTTACATAGTACTGGAGGCACTGATCAAGACCATCTCCAAGAAAAAGAAATGCAAAAAAGCAAACTGGTTGTCTGAGGAGGCCTTACAAATAGCAGAGAAAAGAAGAGAAGTGAAAGGCAAAGGGAAGATATACCCATTTGAATGCAGAGTTGCAAAGAATAGCGAGGAGATATAAGAAAGCCTTCCTTGCTGATCAATGCAAAGAAATTGAGGAAAACAGTAGAATAGAAAAAATCTCTTCAAGAAAATTAGAGATACCAAGGGAACATTTCATTCAAAGATGGGCACAATAAAGGACAGAAATGGTATGAACCTAACAGAAGCAGAAGATGTTAAGAAGAGGTGGCAAGAATACACAGAAGAACTATACAAAAAAGATCTTCATGACCCAGATAATCACGATGTTGTGATCACTCACCTAGAGCCAAACATCCTGGAATGTGAAGTCAAGTGGGCCTTAGGATGCTCATATATTTGTAACCAAAAAAAAAGAAGACAGGAGAGAGAGAGAACATTACCCTAAAGCACATACCTTGTATAAAAGTTATCTAAGATGGATCATGGGCTTAAAAATAAAATTTAAATCTTTTAGGGGAAAGAAAAAACAAGAGACTATCTTTAGAATTCAGAGTTTTCAAAGAGTTCCTAGGCTTGACAACAAAAGCACAATCCATAAAAAAAAAATGAGATATCTATTTGCTTTGTTAAAAACTTTTCTAAAGGCAGAAAAGACCAAAAAAAAAAAAAAAAGGCATTAAAGGCAAGCTATATAGTAGAAGAAAGTATCTACAAACCAAATATACAACAAAAGAATAGTATATTGAATGTATAAATAACTCTAAAAGCAACAGTAAAAAAAAAAGAACAATTTGATAGGAAAATGACCAGAAGATATAGAGAGACATTCCATCAAAGAGGATATGCTTATGGCAAATAAGTACATGAAAAAGTACATGAAAAGTCATTTGGGAGATGCAAATTAAAATCACAATCAAGCATTACTACATAGTTATCAGAATGTCTAGAATAAAACAAAACTGACAACACCAAATGATAGCAAGGATGCAGAGAAACTTAACTGCTTAAGCATTGCTCTGGAAAACACTTTCTTAGTTTCTTAAAAAATTAAATATTCTACTACCATATAAACTATATATTTCAGTTCTGGGCATTTATCTCAGAATAATAAAAACTTATTTCACATAAAAACCTGTACACAGAAATTTGTAGGAACTCTATTCATAATAGCCAAAAACTGGAAAGAGCCCAGATATCCTCCAACAGGTGAATGGATAAACAAACTGCTTTATCTATATATAACATGGAATACTGCTCAGCAATAAAAAAAGGAATGAACTGATGCTACCATTGGGGGAAACCACGTAAAGAATATCTGGATAACTCTGTGTTATTTCTTATGGCTACATGGTAATATGCAATTATTTCAATGGACAAGTAATTTCTTAAAAGTCATTGAAAGATGCTAAGACAACTGCAATCTAACAGAAAAGAATTGGGGCCACAGCTTGTTTATATCCATGCTAGAAATATAATAAACATGTAGTATTTTCATATTTTTATGACATGGTATCCTAAAAATTGTGTACTTCTGGGCTGTTTGTTTCTTCCTTACTAATTTGGCACTCTAATCTCACTTTAGAGCAATTACTAAAGGAGTGGGAGATAAAAATGCAGAGAGATGAAAGAGCAAGGTGAGGGAAAGGAGAGGAGAGGGCAGATACTGGAGGAAGAAGAGAGGAGAAAAGAGGAATGAGCTAGAGATACAGATAGAACATGAAGATAAACTATACGAATGTACAAAGTCTTCTTTCCTTACCCTAGAGGAAGGAAATTGAAGGAAATTGAGAGGCTCTAAGAGAAAGAGGGACTTCCTATTATGAATCTCCTGGCTGGATTGGAGATTTATAGGTCAACTGTTAAGTGACTGACTGCAAAATAGTCAATCTGATTTGACATACAAAAATTACCAGAATACAAAATTTTTACAAAATTACTAGGATACAAAATTTTTCTGTGTTGTATTTGCTTTAATGAGTAAATAGGACTGAACAAGTGGCTTGAAATAGAGTCAGTGTCAGTGGTCAGAAAGAATGAATGGAACTGAAATGACTGATTGACATGAAGTATCCACAGTATAAATTATTTTGGAATCATGAGCCTAGAACTGAGGAAGCTAGACTTGTGCATGGGCTGAAAGTAGCTAAAATGAAGTCAAAGGGACTTTCAATCTCATCATTAGTCAATATTTACCAGGTGTTTACCTAATATTTCAAACGTGGAAGGTTCTTTGTGTGCTCCTGTGTCAGTGTGAAGACCTAAGACACTTGATTGATGGGGGTCCACCAAAAAACAGATATGGAGAATGGGATATAGGGATCCTAAAATCATACTTCCCAATGGAAGTAGAGTATGTTGAATATCCCAGCCTTCCTCCTCAAAAGTATATAACAACTATTTAAAGACTTTCCACAATGTTCAACTTACTTGTATTTTTGTAGTGGATGTGCACCATGCATTGTCTTACTATCCTTATCAAGTCACTACAAATTTCTATTTTACAAGTTTTTAAAAATACTTTTAAAATGCCAATAAAAATGTCCAAATGCTGTGCTAAAGTTATTAAAGCCTAAAATCCAAGACCAAATCTGTCAAGATTCTCAATTTTCATTCTTTTGTGGGATGGACAATTGGTTCATACAAAGTACCTATCATATGTCAGTTGAGTCTGTAAAAAATGTTCAACTGAAAATTTTCTCCTTTGAGATCTTAATACCACTATTATTTTGATCATCTTTAAGACAGTCAATGACCCTTTTAATATCTATGACATAAATGGAAAAGGAAACACACTTCTTGCTATCCCAGGAGGAAAAAAGATAGAGTCCAATAAAAATAAGAAAGATATTCCAGATATATCAACAAGGTCAAGTCTTTCCCACAAGGAAGTTTTGATCACTGTCCTGGAGTACACAAGGTCAACATCAGATCTCTTAGGTATAATGTCAGTTTTTGGAAAGGCCTCTGCATAGGAGTTTCACTGGGACTTCCATAAGTAGTGTTCCTAAATTATTAGTTAGCTGTACAATTGCATTCACTAGGTTGAGCAGGAAAATGGATAGTATCACTTCTTAAAATTTCTTGAATCTGAAGCCCATGGTTTCTGATAAGTGTATTCTGTTTTTCACCTTATCACTGGGGAAAAAAAAGCAAGTTAAAAAAGATCAAAACATTCTCAAAAATAGGGTAAATTTTCAATTAGCTTCTAAAATCAGCCAAAATGGCAAGGGTTTCTTCTTTGGATATGAACTGCTTTTCCACCCCTCATTTCAATGTACACATCAAGTTTAGATCATCACAAGATGACTCAAAATTCTTGCAGTGGTGATATTTACCATAACAGGAATGATTCAACACTGGAGAGTTTTCCAAGGATGAAGCATAGTTTTAAGTACCTCCTATATAAAAAAGTACAATTGAAAATTTAGCCTCAGGAAGTATCTAAAAGTGTTATAAAGGGTTTTTTAAGGCCACACGACTATATTTGGATTACTAATTATATACTAGAGGACTTTTCACAGGGCAAACAGAAAACAATGTCTATAAGTTTATGATTATCAGTGGGGAAAAATTCTACTCATCTCTCTACTGAATGTGGCTAATGGGTTATTCACCAAATACCTTTGTACCTTTCATTCAACATACACACAAAGGCAGTGTTAAACTGAACTAGAGAACATGGGTACCTGCGTACACTAAGTATGCAGAAGTGGTTTTAACCTCTCTTTATAGATATCATGCTTACACACATACCTCATCTTTTCACAGATGTTATTATGGATAAACTAATCTGGGAAACAGGATTGTTTATGTAATCAAAGCACAGATGTTCATAAGGGGAAATTTGGAACTGCAGGCATGCCTAAAGCCAAGTGGAATCACTAAGACTTTAAAAAGACTTAAAACACTATCTTTCCTTTCTCTCATTCTTTTCGAAATTTAATCTGCATCATACACTAGTAGCTACTACTTACTGAGTGCCTCTCCATGTGCCAGAAACAATGTCAGGCACTTTTGTATTCATTTTCATTCAACTGTCACAGTCTTATAAAACAGCAATTATTATCCCCATCTGTCAAGCAACAAAACTAAGAGAAAGATAAATCTGACACTTTTTTGGTGAAAGCACAATTCTGGGTAGAGGTCGTCAGATAACTCCATGGGAGAATGCAGGGAAGTTAAGGGACATAGAGGTTTAAAGGCTGTTTGTACAATGAGAACAGTTCCTGTTTAATTCCCACAGTTCAATTTGGACAAAATGTAAGAAAGGAAGAATTAAATGCTGGATTTTAGAGTATAAAGTAGACATTCTTTGAAAGTTCTGAGAAGAGAAAGATTCAGGAATAATCAGAGAAGGCTTCATGGAGGAGGTAGGATTTGAACTAGTCCCAAGAGAAAAGGGAGGAGATATTCTAGGCAAGAGAACAAAATGTGAAAGGATGAAGAGATGTAAATGAATAATGTCATTAATTCACCCAACTAATTAAAAAAAATGAAACCAACAATGATTATTACAATTCTAACAGAGAAGTATAAGAAAACAAAGAGATTTAGGGCTAAGTTGTGGCTTCCATTATTAATGGTTGTATATCTTTGACAAAATGTGTGAAATGGGAATGACAAGACCTGTTCTACTTTTCTTGTAAGGTTTTTGTAGAAGTGAAATCCACAAATGTGTCTGAATGTGCCCTGTAAACATAAAGAATTACTCAAAGAGAAAAGACAATTATTACATATTATACCAAGTTGACTTTCCTCATAAACATCCATTCGTGGAAAATTTCCAGCTATAAACTGAAAACTTCAGTATGGACAGTTTTGTTTCCTCTTCTCAGAGTTCGTCACTGGGTATTTATAAAGTGCTCCATGACTAAAAGTGAGAGTCTGAGACTAGCCTTTAGACAAGCAAAGTCCAAATTTATTACTGGTTTAATGGATTTAACTGGTTATTGATCGGCCATCAGACAATTAGAAACCATCCAAATAGGTTTAAATTGTCAATCCAATGAAGACATTACATAAGAAGTACTCATAGATTATGATCTACCCTTTGAATTGAAGATTCTTGTCCTCTCTTAAGGATATGGAACCTGGCATATGGGCATATGCCAAGACAGTCTAGACAGTGTCTGCTGCGCATTATGAGGAGTAGAAACAGTGCAAAAGAGGAGATGTTAATAACAAAAATGTAGACAGAGCTCTACATTTGCTTCTGTCAGAGCTGAAACCTATAACCATGCAAGATATGGAAGCCTGGCATCATTTGGGGCCACCAGAGGCGAGAGATAGCTTTTAAATGTGCTGCCAAGCTTGGGAATACTAGGGAGTTAACATTTGTGAATAGTAATAGAGGGTAACACAGAAGGGATTAAGCAAAATTTGCCCCTCATGCATTTGTTTGCCTAGACCTATGACCAGGGGTATATTCTTATGCCCAGGTACCCAAGAACCTAATTCATAATAATGAGCCTTTTGGGGGTAGTTATTGTTACTTATGAATGATATAAATCAAATACTTTGTGTGGAAAACCATTATAGTGGAAAGAGTATGTATTGGTGGTAGTTTAGTCACTAAGTCCTGTGTGACTCTTCTGTGACTCCAAGGACTGTAGCCCTCCAGGCTCTCCTGTTCATGGGATTCTCCAGGCAAGAATACTGGAGTATGTTGCCATTTCCTTCTCTGGGAGTATTCCCAATCCAACGATAGAACCCTCATCTCCTGCATCTCTTGCATTGCAGGTGGATTCTTTACAGCTGAAGACACTGAGGAAGCCAGAAAGAGTATAGTAGAAGTCTAAGTCAGTATGGATCAACCAAGGTTCTACTATGCTTCACTTGCAAAGAAGCTCTGTCTCTCACTTCTAGGTAGCCTCTTATTTCCCTGTACTGGATGAGGTGCCACCTGAAGACTCTATAGAAACACACAACAAAAACGCAGAGAAGATTACATACTTATATGATCAACTTCACACTCACATACACACACACAAACACACAAACATCTCCCCGTGCTCTACCAGATTTAGAACAGAATGAAGGCTACAGTCAGTAAAGAAGCTTTGTCTTCCAGCATGTTCATTAGTCAGGGTCATGTTTACATAACTTAGGGAATCTGTCATGTCTTAGTTTGACTTTAATGAACTAACTGTACCCCAGTTAAGTTATACCTCAGTTCAGTTCAGAAATGGTAGGGCCTAACAGAAGCAGAATATATTAAGAAGAGGTGGCAAGAATACACAAAAAAACTATACAAAAAAAGATCTTCACGACCCAGATAATCACGATGGTGTAATCACTCACCTAGAGCCAGACATCCTGGAATGTGAGGTCAAGTGGGCCTTAGTAAGCATCACTAAAAACAAAGCTAGTGGAGGTGATGGAATTCCAGTTGAGCTATTTCAAATCCTGAAAGATGATGCTGTGAAAGTGCTGCAGTCAGTATGCCAGCAAATTTGGAAAACTCAGCAATGGCCACAGGACTGGAAGAGGTCGTCAGTTTTCATTCCAATTCCAAAGAAAGGAAATGCCAAAAAATGCTCAAACTACCACACAATTGTACTCATCTCACACGCTAGTAAAGTAATGCTCAAAATTCTCCAAGACAGGCTTCAGCAATACATGAACTGTGAACTTCCAGATGTACAAGCTGGTTTTAGAAAAGGCAGAGGAACCAGAGATCAAATTGCCAACATTTGGTGGATTATCAAAAAAGCAAGAGAGTTCCAAAAAAAACATCTATTTCTGCTTTATTGACTATGCCAAAGACTTTGACTGCGTGGATCACAATAAATTGTGGAAAATTCTGAAAGACGTGGGAATACCAGACCACCTAACCTGCCTCTTGAGAAACCTGTATGCAGGTCATGAATTAGCAGTTAGAACTGGACATGGAACAACAGACTGGTTCCAAACAGGAAAAGGAGTATTTCAAGGCTGTATATTGTCCCCCTGCTTATTTAACTTATATGCAAAGTACATCATGAGAAATGCGGGGCTGGATGAAGCACAAACTGGTATCAAGATTGCTGGGAGAAATATCAATAACCTCAGATATGCAGATGACACCATCCTTATGGCAGAAAGTGAAGAAGAACTAAAGAGCCTCTTGATGAAAGTGAAAGAGAAGAATGAAGAATTTGGCTTAAACATCAACATTCAGAGAGCAAAGGTCATGGCATCTGGTCCCATCACTTTATGGCAAATAGATGGGGAAACAGTGGCTAACTTTATTTTTGGGGGGCTCCAAAATCACTACAAATGGTGATTGCAGCTATGAAATTAAAAAACCCTTATTCCTTGGAAGGAAAGTAATGACCAATCTAGACAGCATATTAAACAGCAGAGACATTATTTTGTCAACAAAGGTCCATCTAGTCAAGGCTATGGCTTTTCCAGTGATCATGTATGAATGTGAAAGTTGAACTATAAAGGAAGTTGAGCAGTGAAGAATTGATGATTTTGAACTGTGGTGTTGGAGAAGACCCTTGAGAGTCCCTTGGACTGCAAAGAGATCCAACCAGTCCATCCTAAAGGTCAGTCCTGAATATTCATTGGAAGGAATGATGTTGGAGTGGGTAGCCTTTCCCTTCTCCAAGGGATCTTCCCAACCCAGCGATTGAACCCAGGTCTCCAGCATTGCAGGTAGATTCTTTACCATCTGAGCCACTAGTGAAGCCAGGGAAGGACTGATGCTGAAGGTGAATCTCCAATACTTTGGCCACCTGATGCGAAGAGCTGACTCATTTGAAAAGACCCTGATGCTGGGAGAGATTGAGGGCAGGAGGAGGAGAGGACAACAGAGGATGAGACGATTGGATGGCATCACCGACTCGATGGACATGGGTTTTGGTGGACTCTGGGAGTTGGCGATGGACAGGGAGGCCTGGCGTGCTGCGGTTCATGGGTTTGCAAAGAGTCGGACATGACTGAGCGACTGAACTGAACTGATACCTCAGTTCAGGGCTGTCACAATGACAAAATGGCTTGAATGTTGTACACATAATATATATGAACTGTATTTTTTTAGGAGAGTCCTAGGTTCATTCAGTATTAGAAATACTAAGAGTTCTTTTCATGGCCTAGAGGCTTAAGGGCACACTTCATTATCTGGCACTACAGAGAGGTAGCTCCTTTTCTTATCAATTAATTTCCCAAATTCTTTTCCTTCTCCATTTACAGAACTTAGCTATTGGCATTCACATAGCTTAGTGCCATACCATTCATATACTTGATGTAATCATTATACTGAAAGATACAATATGGACAAATCCTTGTATTTTCTCCCCCACAGTGATATTTATTAAGTAAGAATATAAACTATCATTCTTCACTGAAGAATAGACCAAGTAAAAACAATATTCAATAGATATAATTTCTTCTAAAGTTTTAGTGCACTCATCCTAAATCTGATAGACATCAGACTTCAAATAATACTGCCTAAGGTATGACAGCAGCCCTACATCTTCTGAAATTACTAACACTTTACATTGTGCCCAGTTGTATTAATAAACATTTAAACTGCTTGAATATTCTATAATCAGTCTGGGAGTAAGTTGGTGTTTCTGAACAAAAATGTTTCTTTACTCTCAATTTTTACTTAATATTACACTTGCTGGTGATTTTTTTTTAACCTCAGAGCATGTTTGGCTCCAGCTGTACAAACTACTTAAGTTACTGTTAGCGGCATATATAAATTTTGTTAATATTCAAAACTGCGAAGTTATTTCATATCAAAGTGATGTAACCCTCAGCTTTTGCATCTCTGAATAATGAGCAGCATTACTTTAAATGACATCTTTTTGTCAGAGTTTCATAGGATAAAGACAGAATGAATCCCTTTGTATAAATTGTGGCTTCACTATTGAAGGATTATAAAAATATATTGTGCTACACTTAAACCTAAAACGATTAAGATAGTTAAAATATGTAATTTTTTCACTAGAGAAACTAGTGAGTCCTTAAAATGCTGTCATCAATCACAACTAATTCACTAAATACACAATTGAAGTGGCAACAGAAGAAAGAAAATACTGTTGGGCCAATCATCTGTCACTAAGTCAAATATCTCCATTTTTCACTGGACGAAGAGACTAAAGACTTACTTTCAAGGACTACAGTATAGATAACTCAAAATTGAATTCCTGTTCCAAGGGAACAACCCTTCACATGCTGTCATTTTGGGGGATGTTTTCTGGGTTGGTATATAAATTAATTTTGAAAGGTAAACTTCCATTACTTTTTGCTACATGAGTCTGTGTGTTTCAATTTAGCTATGGAAAACATTCACCCAGGCAGTCCTCACCTTGTTTTTACAGTCATGAATAGCTGTCAAAGGGGAAATAATACCTAAAGACTCTTGTTCCTAAAGCCCCAAACCATCTTTTAAGTCAGGTTTAATTTAGTAGTCAGCTAAGGTCACCAGATGTTTTTCATCATGCAGGATAATCTTGGATTTCAACTTCCTATCCCATTCTCATTGATATTTTCTGTTCTCATTGGGCCTGGCTCTTTTCCAGACCTACATAACACTACTCTGGGCCAGAACAATTATCCATCCTGTGCAGAACTTTTTTCTCTGACCTGTACCAAGAAACATTTTAGAGGAGAAGATGCTTTTTGTTTCCTGTGAAATAAAATACAAAATGCTAAGTAGAATCTCTGAACTACCCTGTCTCTCTAGTATCATTTCCCTTCTATCCTTCTCTTTATCCCCTTTCTTTCTTTTAATAAAAGTAATATTGCTAGGGGAAGGGTCTTTGGGCCCTTTTGGCTGAGCCACTTGAGTGGGATTACTAGGAAGCATAGCACAGTCCAAGCAAAAATTCCAAAACCAAACATTCTGGCAAGGGGCATTTAAGACTTGTGGTTGGGCTTTTAGGCTCAGAAACACAGGATCTAATCAGACTCTGAAGAAAAGCAGATGCAGCAAAAAGGAAGTGAGGTCATAAACATACAAGAACTGGGCCAATGGCCAAGCCAAGATCACAGAAGAGGTAGGGTTCCAACTGACAAATGGCAGCAGGGTAGGGACAAAGAGCAAGTCACTAACTGACAGGATAGAGGGAACTATGTGACTTCTTATTTTCTATAGAGTCTGAGGTCAGCATAGCTTCCTCATTCTCAGTTATTTGTCTTCTCTTTGAGGTGAGGGCTTGACGACTGATGCGAGAGGGGGTATATCATAGCAATACTCTACAGTCTTGCCACTCTGATATCTTGAAGGACTCAATTTTAAGTACAGCCAACTTTGTTTCAGGTCACCAGAAGCCAGCCCATATGACAGCAAGAAAAGCTGGTATGATGTCAGCTTAGTACAAACTATGGATGCTAAAAAGAATTCTATATCTCCAGGACTGATTTCTCCCAACACAGTACTTCTGTCTTATGCACAGAAATACCCCATTCTCACCTTAACTCACCTCTTAAGTCAACCCAAAACTGAAGGTTTTAATAGTTATTTCTTTGGGTTACCAAGTTTGATCTTTTACCTATTTCCCCTAATTTCTCTCTTGATTTAATATTCCTGACTCTTATCTGGAGCTGGATGCTTCAGCAACTTATGTCTTATGCCATTTCAATCTTTCCCTTATTCCTAGACATAGTTTCTCCTTAATCCTTGGCATATACATTTGGTGCTTAACAAGGGCAGTATTTCTCTAGTAATCCACCTCTGTGACATTGCTCTAATCTTTATGTAATCTTAGCTATTTCCCTAGTTAGAGGGACTGGGGGAAAGTGGAGGATGCTTAAAGCCCAGTACAGGGAGAGGAGGCAGGGGTTAGGGCCTAGAAAACCTGGAAGAACGGGGTGCTGATAATATTTATAAACACTGAATCACAACCATTTTATTTTGATAAAATGCAAATATTTAGGCTTGTCTTGGCTGTTAGTTTTGATGAGTTCTTTTCTTTCTAGGTCTAAAATAATTTCTTTAGCAGCTTTGTTGGACTTTCTGATACTAAATTACCTATCTCATAATTTTAAGCTCTAAGAGAAATCTTTGATCAAATCTTTACTAAAGTGCCATGCTGATAAAAAATACCTTCTTCCTCAATCCAAATCATTCAACTTAAAAGTTAATGGATGTGACTAAATATTCAGCCACCCAATTGTTTTCTTAAACCACTGCAATGATTTCTATTTCACTGGAGGATTCTGGATTTGAGTGTTTTTTTGTGCATGCTAAGTCACTTCATTCGTGTCCAACTCTTTGTGACCCTATGGCCTTTAAGACTCCTCTGTTAATGGGATTTCAAAGGAAAGAATAATGGAGTGGGTTGCCATGCCTTCCTCCAGGGGATCTTCCTGACCCAGGGATGAAACACATGTCTCTTACATCTCCTGCATTGGCAGGTGGGTTCTTTACCACTAGTGCCACCTGGGAAGACTGATACTGGGATTGCTTAGAAATAATCCAAGATTGGGAGGTCTCAGCACCTGTTTCTGGATAAGTAGTTTTAGAAATTCCCATTTTCCCAGTTCATCTCATTTGGACAGTAAAAAAATAGTACAATGAGGACCTTATGCCTTATGGATACAGGAAGTACAAATAAAATATTTTTTCAAACTTGATATGAAAATGAAAATCAACATATGTAAAATATTCCAATTCAGATACAATATTAACTGGGGTCATTTTGGAAAGAACTGCAAGTCTAATTTAGAATTTCTTTGTTACTTTTACTGAAATCTAATGAACATGTATTTATATGATGTATGTACAGACATTCACTAAACTCTTTGTAACATGGCTTGTAAAGTCCGGTTTACTTGAAATTTATATTAATAAGAAGAAAAAGCCAGTAATAAATTCTGTAGTGCTCAAAGCCTTCTAGTTCTTACACAGATGTATCTCACTTTAAGGAAACCTGACAAGCAAATTTAGCTTTAAAAAATAAATTATGAATTATTTTTTACTTCAAACATTCTGTATTTTACAAAAGAACTCTCACTATAACTTTAGAAAGCAATTTACATGCAACTATAGTTACTCAGGAGAAGGCAAAGGCATCCCACTCCAGTTCTCTTGCCTGGAGAATCCCATGAACGGAGGAGCCTGGTAGGCTGCAGTCCATGGGGTCACTAAGAGTCGGACACGACTGAGCAACTTGACTTTCACTTTTCATGTTTATGCATTGGAGAAGGAAATGGCAACCCACTCCAGAGTTCTTGCCTGTAGAATCCCAGGGACAGGGAATCCTGGTGGGCTGCCGTCTATGGGGTTGCACAGAGTTGGACGCAACTGAAGCGACTTGGTAGCATAGTTATTCAGCACTCAGGAAGTGACAATAAAATTATGTATATATGCATAAATATATACATATATATATACATGTATGGGCTTCCCTGGTGGCTCAGATGGTAAAGAATCCACCTGCAATGTGGGAGACCTGGGTTTGATACCTGGATTGGGAAGATTCCCCTGGAGGAGGGCATGGCAGCTCATTCCAGTATTCTTGCTTGGAGAATCCCATGGACAGAGGAGCCTGGTGGGCTACAGTCTATAGGGTCGTACAGAGTCGGACATGACTGGGGTGACTTAACATGAACATATGCATGTACTTCTACACAAGAGGTAGAACACGATTTAAGTAAAAATACTTGTGATTCTGTCCTAGCTCAACAAGTATAACCTTTGGTAAATCACTAAATTTTGTTGTGTCTCTGATTCTCCCTCCTTAAAATGGGGATAATAACCCCTAGAACGTCTACCTCAACTTTATATTCTCATTTTATGACACTGTAGACACTTAGCGGGAACTCAGTAAATATGTAAATGAATAGGGTAACTGCAAGGATTGAATCAGCTCATGTTAGTAAGTTAGAAAGTGTTATCAAATGTCGGGTATTATTGTTATGGAATCAAATGTAAGCACAGATTCATAGATGTTTAGTACTTGAGGAATACTAGGGGATATAGCTATGATACTTTCTATTCATTGCAATAATTTCATAATTTTGTAGGTGCAGCAACAAATAGAAGCTTTTATTTAGTTTGCTTTATTTTGCTCTAGTATGATGAACAGTGGGTCCCTACCAAATGGAAAGTAGTTTTTATAAGCTAAGAGAAATGGGACCAACCAAACAGTTGATGATTTTCAATTTTCCCTGGGTACAAATATAGTCACTGTGGGGGAAAAATACATTGGTAGTCTCTATATTGTGCTTGACAATAGGCACGTGTGTCAGTTTCATAACTAAGCATGGTTGGACTAAAATATTAAACATGGATCTTTGTGGAAAGTAATAAAAAGGATAATAAAAATGCATCTGCTGTGCCAATGAGCAAGCCATTTATTAAAGACAAGATGAACTTTGTATATTAAAATTCTAGTTGATGTAATGATTCATGCACAGGCATGGTCCACAACATTACAAGTGTTAGTCGCCCATCTGTCACCAAGACAAAAAAAATCAATTATTACACTCACTGAAAGATAATTGAACAGATAAAATGATGTGATGAAAAATTACTTTGGGTTAAAACAACAAATTGGTCCTTTGATTTAGCAATAAGCTCTCTGGGTGTGGTAAGTAGCTTCCCCAAGGTCTGGCAGGCACTTCATAATTGGTGTCTATATCCTAGGGTTTGCCCTGAACTCTCTGAATGCTCCCCATCCAACTCTCCAAATAACATTGTATAAAAAATAAATACATATTTATATACTTTTTTTTCCTAGAAAGTCTTCAATAAGACTTGCTAACATTCTTACCAGAGTTTCATTTCAAGTGAACTAAATTAAAAGTGAATCAAACAAAAGCAAAAGAAAAAAAAAAGCACTTGATGATTGTGCTGAGTCAAACACTGGGAGAGCCAAGCTTTCCCCAACTTTCCAACAAGTATTCCCATGGCCAGCCACAGGGCAGACTTTATAAGTGATCAATTGCCTATAGGTGTTTTGATTTCAATAGGAGTGAGAAGGCCAGCTACATTATCAACATCTCAGCCATGTAATAGAGGAATATTCAAAATTGCTCAAATAGCTCATTTCTTGAACCTGAGATACACCCTTCTAGAAAGGAAATACAGTGAACACTCTCATTCATCATTAACACTTCAAAGTGAGTGAGCTCCCCAAATCTTTTTCAGATGTTATAATTTCCAGAGGAAGGGGTTGAACTCCTCGGGAGGATGCTGAGCATCAAATATGACAGTTATAGGGGGTGCATTGTAGTGAGAACAGTACAAAAAAGTATAGACTGAGGATACTAAATCTACTATCCAAATTTGCAGGGGCGGGGGGCAGGTTCCTAAACCTTGGGACACAAGGGTTCTTGGTAAATTGGTAAATTGAGCTTATCGATAAGGAGTTTATAGGCCTGGTCAAAGTTTGGCCAGAGCATATCCAAAAACCTTGGGATCTGAATTTCTGCAATGCATTTCAAAACTATCATCACATATTTCCTACTTCTCCTTTCTTTTACAAGTCCCCCTTTGGACCAACGTTTCTTTTCCACTGTCTCTTCTCTTGTAATTTGCACATTGTTCCTTTTGTTCCATGTCTTTCATTCTCTTACATTCATTTATAAACTTTCCCTATTTCCTATATCCTCTTGGTAAGTGCCAAGACTAAAGAATACCAACAGCAGATGGGTTCATATCTATCTGAAAGACCAAAGTTAGAAATTTGGGGAACATGTTGTTTCCAGAGATGGTTGTCCCTAGAGCCTCTAACAAATGCTCTCTCTTTGCCTAAAGCTGTTGACAGTTTTGTTGAGTAGCAAGAAGATATTTTCTATATTTTAAGAGAAACAAGTGGGTTAAAAATAAACAGTCTGATCCTGTTATGGAGATTTAGGATATCAGAGGTCAGATAATGTTTCCTGAGGGCCTGGAAGAAAAGCCTGAAGGATGTGTTTTGTCTCTAAGGAAGATTTTGGCACTGAAACACATATGAAAGGAAAATGAGAGGATGCTCGTGCAAGTTCAGTCCTGTCTGACTCTTTGCAGCCTAATGGACTGTAGCCCGCCAGGCTCCTCTGTCCATGGGATTTTCCAGGTAAGAATACTGGAGTGGGTTGCCATTTCCTACACCAGAGGATCTTCCTGACCCAGGGATTGAACCTGTGTCTCCTGCATTGACAGGCAGGTTCTTTACTACTAAGCCACCTGGGACTATTAGATATAAAGGGATGCCACTATGCCTCTCTTTCATTTAGGTGTGTGAGTCTCTACCAAATTTGCTAAGTCAGAAACTGAGTGTCTGATGGACATTACATCTTAGATCACATGTTGGTGGGAAAATCCCATTTATCAAGTGCCCTACCTTAGAAACTTCGGGCCAGCTATCTAGTAGGACTGTATCAGTTCTGTTGTTGGTCAGTTGCTAAATCATGTTTGACTGTACTGTTTTTAATGCTATTCAACTTGAGTTTCTGGTCAATCTTTCTTCATAACCAACCCTACAAACAATAAAACACTGATTCAGTAAATACTTAGATACAGTCATGTTACACATGAGCTTTATGTACCAGGATCTAATTGAAAATGCCTTGAAAACTGCTTTGCTTTGTTAAATGGTAATTTTTCTTCAAGTTTTACTAAACATGTTTTACTAAAACAGCTAACATATATGATATAATGAGTTTGCAGAGTCAGTACTATGCTATGCAACTGAGTACATTTAATGCTATAAACTGTATTGTACTTAGTAAGCAAACATTTTTGATCTAAAATGCTATCTCAAAGAATATGCTATAGTTTATATATATCTGACCAAAAATGAGGCTACAAATATCTTTAATTTTTAAAATGCCAATAACATCAGTTTTTATGGTTTCAAATGTTTTTTAATTAGTTAACTATTATCAGGAGTTTTTAGTATACTAAACATTGACATTCTAACAATAAAAAAGGCTGTATAAACCCAGCAAGTGATTTTGGAAGATCTCACTGAATTAGATGATAAACTAGGCATAGTCCCTGAATTTAAATTACTTACATTCTAACAGGAAAACAATGGCAACTAATCAAAAATATTTATTACTGAATACCACTGAGTAAGGCTTATAATTACATGATTGAGATATAGCAGAAGAAATATTATACTACCCCCAAATAGAATTGCCAGAGATAATAAAAACACTGCATAGAAAAGTTAGTTTTTTTAAAGTATAACACATAAGTTTCATCTCACATGCCAACTTTCATTGATTGGTAATGGTATTTAAGATTTTTGTGGCCATATATATATTTAGAAGGAAGGAGTGCTATAGTGAAAGTCGCTCAGTCATGTCCGACTCTTTGCTACCCCATGGTGTATATATATATATTATATATGTATATTACATATATAATATATATATTATATATATATAGTCCATGGAATTCTCAAGGCCAGAATACTGGAGTAGATAGACTTTCCCTTCTCCAGGGGATCTTTCCAACCTAGGGCTGGAAACCAGGTCTCCTGCATCGCAGGCAGATTCTTTACCAACTGAGCCACTTGGCAGTCTGCCACGGATATAAGAAATGGAAAACAGCAGCAAAAATGCCAGGTGTATTCCATCCTTGCTCTGTCAAAGTGGTCTTGCTAGGGACTTCCCTGGTGATCCAGTGGTTAAGACTTCGCCTTCCAATGCAGGGGATGTGGATTTGATCCCTGGTTGGGGAGCTAAGATCCCACATGTCTCAAAGCCAAAAATCCAAAACAGAACAGAAGCAATATTGTAACAAATTCAATGAAGACTTTTAAAAAATGGTCTTGTTCAATTCTGTTGCCCCCTCTTATTATCATACAGGGGTCGGCATTATCATTGTAAACTATAGAGAAAACATAAACAAGAGAGTGTATTGATTAACTAGGGATTGGGCTTGGTTAATTCAGGAAGATTTTTGGAGAGAACAGACCATGAGAATTCTTCCTCATTCTGTGTACCAAACTCAAGGACAGCTGTTCTCCCCCTTATTTTGTATTAACAATAGTAAATTGGACTAGGTTTGATACCCCAGTTAGTCAATAGATATTTCTCTCTAATGTAAACTGTATTGCAGGTACAAAAATAAGAGAGAAAGAGAAGAAGATAAAAGATGAATGAAGGAAGGGAGGGAGGAAGAAATCCTCCTGAGCTTGGAAGTTGCAAACTTGTAAGAAGAGTTAATTCTTTTGGCCTAAAACTATGTTTACTATGTATGACCCATGGTCAAATTCAACTTTAGGCCCATTTTTGTAAATAAAGTTTTACTGGAATAAAGTTTTACTAGAAAAAGCTGTTTGCTTATTGTCTATGGCTACTTTCATGCTGCAATGACAAAGTTCATTAGTTGTCCAAGGTATTTCATGGTAAAATTTCTTTGTTCACTAAAATGAAGATTCTTGGCATTCATGCATGCTAAATCACCAGTTGTGTATGACTCTTTGCGACCCTATGGAGTGTAGCCAGCCAGGTTCCTCTGTCCTTGGGATTTTCCAGGCAAGAATACTAGAGGGGGTTGCCATGCTCCCTCCAGGGCATCTTCTGGATCAGGGGATCAAACCAGCATCTCTTTTGTTTCCTACATCAGCAGGCAGGTTCTTTACCACTTAGAATCACATGGGAAGATTCTTGGGGTAACATCAAGTTCATTGAATGAAACTGTTTTTGGTAAGGGGCCAAAAATCTTCATGTTATAAAGCATGACAGTTTATTCTAAAACATTAAATTTTGAAAACATGTTTTGTGTCACAAATTTTATAAGAATACACTCTGAATCGAATATCTTGACAATGAGAGATGCCTACAGTATCTTTAATCTGCCAGATCAATTACTTTCATAGTGTCCCTAGAGCTAAATAATAGAAATGCCATCTGTTTCTCTCTGAATATTCAACATTCTGCCCATGTTGAGGTTCGGTTACAACTGTCTTATAACATGAAACTCATTTTCACAATTTTTATTTACCTTACTAATTCATGTAGTCCTGTTTTTATGTAGAATCTGCATAGTATTAGACCATGTGCTGTGGTGAACAATTTTTTGTGGTCAAAAGTATGATTTAGGGCTAAGACTCTGGAATTTGTAACTAATTTTGTTTTCATATTTGAAAGCTTTATTTCAGTGAAATCTAGCATGGCTTTTATTTCAGATCAAGACATTTCTGGGTTTTCTTGACTTTCTGTCTTTGGGACAGAATGTATCCCCTTCTGACAGAGCAGACTCTCTCTAGGGAAAGGAAAATCATAGATTTTTCAGATTTAGGGGAAAAAAATAAGCATGCTCCACCGATTTTCCAAGTCTCTAACGCAAACCTGAAAATCCTAAGGCAACTGATTTTTTGAACTCATTGTTTATAAAGCATGATAATCTTGGGAATAAGAAATAAATGAGGGTTAAGCACAAATGGCAAATCCTAAAAGAAGAACACTACATCCCTAAAGTTCTCAGATCAGGAGACTATGTAAATGGACCACAGATTTAGTATTGACTGAATCCAGGAAATCTGCTTTAAATTCCTTCTGCTTTGGTCATCTCTCAATTATGCATGTTAGACATTATAGATATTATTTGTTGATAGCATTTGCCAAATGCAAAAATAAGGTGAATAGATCTTTTATTTAGAGAGGTCAATGAAAGGAGCAAGAAATGTAGGTGGAGTCAAATGACCACTAAAAATTTAGGAGGAGTCTCGGACAGACCTGACTGCTACTGTCACGAACTTGGGGGCAAATGGCTTCTGAAATTATCAAAGCAAATGACATTTAGACACAGTAAATGAGTTAGAAAAGTAATGACCCAGAAATGAAAATAAAGCTGAGAGTTAGTGAAATTCAGTTTCAACAGAGGGCTTCACTGGTGGTTCAGATGGTAAAGAATCTGCTTGCAATGCGGGAGACTTGGGTTAGATCCCTGGGTTGGGAAGATCCCCTGGAGGAGAGCATGGCAACCCACTCCAGTATTATTGCCTGGAGAATCCCCAGAGGAGCCTGGCGGGCTACAGTCTATGGGTTTGCAAATAGTCAGACACAACTGAGTGACTAAGCACAGCACAGCAGCAGCACATTTATTTATATCCCTAGAGTTTGAAAGTGGGGAGATCTACAACTCACACAAGTTTTACACCACTCCTACCTGTATGAAAGAAATGTTAGGCTTTTAGAAATCCTTGCTAGTTCAATTTATTTAGTACACAAAATATGTTTTTTTTCTTTATATATTATTGTTTATTTCATTTTGATACTACTTTTTGAAAATAGGGAAACCAAGACATTACTATATGATTCAATTTTACTTTCTATAATAATATTAATTAAAATGTTTTGTTTATGATTATTATTTTCTTTTCAATTTTCTTATATACTTTCTGAATTTGGATATAATGAAAGCATATTTTTCAAGATTTTAAACAATAATTTGTGTTGGAATATTCCAAACTCCAATATTTAGTTATGACAGCTATACATATATGTATATATATTGCTGCTGTTCAGTCTCTCAGTCATGTCCGGCTCTTTGTGACCCCACAGACTGTAGCATGCCGGGTCTCCCTGTCCTTCACCATCTCCCAGAGCCTGCTCAAACTCATGTCCATTGAGTTGGTGATGACATCCAACCATCTCATCCTCTGTCATCCCCTCTCTTCCTGCCTTCAATATTCCCCAGCATCAGGGTCTTTTCTAATGAGTCAGCTCTCCTCATCTGGTGGCCAAATTATTGGAGTTTCAACTTCAGCATCAATTCTTCTAATGAATATTCAGGACTGATTTCCTTTAGGATTGACTGGTTTGATCTCCTTGCAGCCCAAGGGACTCTCAAGAGTATTCTCCAACACCACAGTTCAAAAGCATCAGTTCTTTGGCACTTAGCCTTCTTTATGGTCCAACTCTCATATCCATACAAAACTACCAGAAAAAGCGTAGCTTTGACTATATGGAACTTTGTCGGCTCCTGGCACCACTCCTTGTCTTTACCAGACATTCAGTAAGTATTGTTTAACTGAATTGGATCAAATCTGAAAGCCTGTTGGTGTCATGAGAGGGTAGAAACCAAAAGGACTGTCTTCCATGGAAGGAAACATTTTCATTCCTTTGACATGGTGAGAACTACATTTGTAGTTATATATATATATATATATATATATATATATATATATAAATTTTATATATTTTCAATAGTTACTAAATTAGAAAATCACAGATTGCAAAATGACCATCCCTGTTACTGATCGAAGCCACAGTTATTAGTCTTAAACCCTAATGTAAATCTCACCTATTCATGTGACCTATACAAATGTAGTTCTCACAATGTCAAAGAATGAAGAAGCTTCCTCCTGTGGAAGACAATCCTTTTGGATTCTACCCTCTAACGACACCAGTAAGCTTCCAGATTTGATCCAATTCAGTTAAACAATACTTACTGAATGCCTGGTAAAGACAAGGAGTGGTGCAAGGAGGAGCAAATCAGTCAGGTCTATATGTAGTATACACAACTGCTACATTTATAAAATTGACCCCAGAAAGTTCAGAGAAAAGACATTTACTAGGAAGCATAAGGAGGCAAAACTGATACAGTCTAAAGTAAATAAAATATTTGCGGTGGCTCCATTTGGGAAAAATTCTTCCCAGGGCCTAGTTATATAACCCTCCCTGTTGGACACATGCTTGAGTCAGAGACAACTGCTCAAAATCATGGGGTGGTAGAGAGGCCCAGAACAGGTGGGAAGATGAATAATCTGGAGAGTCAGGAAGACTGCTAGTGCTGGCAGCAGAATGCCTGACCAGGAACCTGTATAAGACCTGGCCCCCAACACAGCAAAAGGAAGAATGGAGTCTGGGATAGCAAATAACCCAAGGTGACCTGATTAAAATGCTTTACTAGGCTCAGCTAATCAGACTCTCCAGATCCTCTAGCACCCAATTGAAAAATTGCTACTTGTGACAAAAGTAACATGGTACACTTGATGCAAGTGTGGTGTATTAAAAAATATGTATACCCAGTTTTACACCTAAACCATTTTGTATATAAGAAATGGAAGTAAAAGTGAATTCTCTTAGTGCCTCCTTTCAAAATAAATTATTTTTGTAATTTTATTTCAAATCATTGAAGTATAATAGGGGTTATCAAGACTTTCCTAACCCAAGGTTTCCTCTGGTGTGGACTGAGGGAGCTTATAGCTATACCTGGAATATTCAGGCCTCAGGATAGCATATCTTTACCTTGTGGGATGGGGAAAAAAACTGGTAATGCATTTATTAATTTCCTTACTCCGTTAATCAGCAAATATTTAATTGTCACCTGTGTATCAAAGATTGTGATAGGTACTGGGGATACAGAGTTGAGCAAACAAAGACACAGTCCCAGTCCTTGTAGATACCACAATGGGGGAAGTAGATAATAAAGAAGTAAATAGATTAATAATTACAAATTATTTTGGAAAAAATGCCCAGAAGGAAATATGCAGGGTTCAGTGAGAGAGAGAGAAACAAGGTATGGGGGGATCTACTTAGATGGTATGGCCAAGGAGGTCTTAGTTAGGTGCTTTTAGTAATGAGGACCAAAAGACTGCCAAGTCAGGGAAGAGCATCATAGGTAATGAAATGGCATGTGTGGATACCCTGAGGTAGGAAAACTGTGGTGTGTAAGAGGAGATGGAAGACCACGAGGAGAGCAGATTGAGGGTAGGAACCTAGGCAAGGGTGAGAGAAAACAGAATTTTAAGGTCTAGTGGTTTGAGTCTCTCCTGAGGATTTGTTCTACCTGCTCCTTGAGCCTGACCATTCATTCATCCATTCACCTGTCCATCCATTCATTCAGTAAATGTTGAATGAGTGTCTGCTGTGTCCTCTTCTTGGCCCTCAGAATATATATTTTAGGGAACAAAACAGTTAATCCCCATCCTCAGGGATCTGACATTCTACTAAAAGGAAGACAGGTAGTAAATATGAAAACAGGGAAATAAACAAGATAATTACAGAATTTGCAATGTGCTATCCCAGAAATAGATAAAAGCTATTGCAGAGACTAACAAGGGGAGGGGGCCCCTTTAATAAAACATTTCATCCCCTGATGTAGGGCTTTGCACTTGTTGGGTTTATATTACTGTTTTTGTGGCTGTTGGGGGCTTAAGCATTTTTATGGAAATAAGCTAAATGAAACCTGGAAAATTATTGGTTTCATCAGAGAAAGCAGAAATTCATTCTTTTGATCTCTAGTTCTCCCACTTAAAAGAATATACTTCAAAAATTACATTGGACATCCTAAATATATAAAATTTTTGTCAATAATACTTCAATTAAGCTGGGTGGAAAGGGAAAAGAAAAGGAAATTCAAAACTTCAGTTCTACCAGACCTTGTGAGAATAATTAGGAGTTGGAGGAGGCAAGGTCATCTTTCTCAGCTTCCCTTTCCCTGATAATGGGCCTGCACATGTAGAAAAACAATGGAAATGTAGAAGATAGCAGGGGTTGACAGATATATTGAATCAAAAAACTGGTTATTGTCATTTAATTTGAAACTTGATAAATCCTATCCATAGAAATTGGCTTCAAGGGAAAAAAATGTTGAATGTTTGTACTACAATATCTGGAGGGAATCCTCTTATCACACACCTTTAATTATTTCCCTTTCCTCTTCCTATCTCTTCAGACTCCATTTTCCTGCCTCTTACCTACTCTCTTCTTCTTTATTCCTCAACTCCCTTTTTCCCTCTCTCTTCCCCTGCTTATTCTTTTTGTCTTAGTTCAGCCAAATGTTTACTTGGAAGGTGACATCTGTCTTCCTGGTTGCAGTCAATGCAAAGAGAGTTGTTGATCTCTAATCCAAACAACCTCTATTCTGCCCATGCCCTTCCATGATGTAATCAGTGTTGTTCTCAGTTAGGGGTCTGGGATGTGACAACCTCTTCTCTCCAAGTACAAGATGGCAGGGTAGGAGGATGTGCATGCATCTTCTCCTGTGAGAACTCCAAAATTACAACTCACTGCTGAACAACTGTTGACAGAAGAATGTTGGATCCCACCAAAAAAACATACTCTATGTCCGAGGGCAAAGAAGAAGCCCCAGCAAGATGGTAGGAGGGGGGAAGTCACATTTAGAATAAAACCCCATACCCAGCAGAGACGCTTGGAGGGCACAAACAAAACCTTGCGCACATCAGGAGACCCCACAGGGACTGAGCCAGACCTGCCCTTGAGTGTTCGAGTGTCTCATGTGGAGGTATGTGTCAGCAGTGGTCTGCTGCAAGGGCAGGGACTCTGGGCGCAGCAGACCTGGGTATGGCATAAGCCCTCTTGAAGGAGGTCGCCATTAACCCCACAAGAGAGTCACCAGAACTTACACAGTACTGGAGAAACAGACTCTTGGAGAGCACAAACAAAACCTTGTGTATATCAGGACCCAGGAGAACCAAGCAGTGACCCCACAAGAGACTGACCAAGGCTTGCCCATGAGTGTTCAGGAGTCTCCAGTGGAGGCTTGGGTTGGCAGTGGCCTGGCCTGGGCAATGGCCTGGTTGGCAGGGTCAAGGGCGCTGAGTGCAGCAGTGCATGAATGTGACCTTTTGAAGGAGGTCCCCATTACCTTCATTACATCCACCATAGTTCAGCTACAGGTCAAACACCAGGGAGGGAAGCCCCACCCATCAATAGAAAACTGGATTAAAGATTTACTGAGCATGAACCCGCCCATCAGAACAAGACCCAGTTTCCCCTTCAGTCAGTCTCTCCCATCATGGAGCTTCCATAAGCCTCTTATCCTTATCTATCAGAGGGCAGACAGAATAAAAATCAGAATCACAGAAAACTAATCAAACTGATCACATGGATCACAACTTTGTCTAAATCAATGAAACTATGAGCCATGCTGTAGGGCCACCCAAGACAGACAGGTCATGGTGGAGAGTTCTGACAAGACGTGGTCCACTGGAGTAGGAAATGGCAAACCACTTCAGTATTCTTGCCTTGAGAAACCCATGAACAGTCAGTTCAGTTCAGTTCACCTGCTAAGTCATGTCCAACTCTTTGCGACCCCATGAACTGCAGCACACCAAGCCTCCCTGTCCATCACCAACTCCTGGAGTTTGCCCAAACTCAAGTCCATTGAATCAGTGATGCCATCCAACCATCTCACCCTCTGTCATCCTCTTTCCCTCCAGCCTTCAATCTTTCCCAGCATCAGGGTTTTTTGAAATGAGTCAGTGTTTCCCATCAGGTCGCCAAAGTATTGGAGGTTCAGCTTTAACATCAGTCCTTCCAAAAAACACTCAGGACTGATCTCCATTAGGATGGACTGGTTGGATCTCCTTGTAGTCCAAGGGACTCTCAAGAAAGAAAGAAAGTGAAGCTCCTCAGTCGTGTCTGACTCTTTGTGACCACATGCACTGTAACCTACCAGAAGAACCTGGTATGGGATTTTCCAGGCAAGAATATGGAAGTGGGTTGCCATTTCCTTTTCCAGAGAATCTTCCAAACCCAGGGATTGTACCCGGGTTTCTCACATTGCAGGCAGACGTGTAATGTCTAAGCCACTAGGGAAGCCAAGAGTCTTCTCCAACACCACAATTCAAAGCATCACTTCTTCAGCACTCAGCTTTCTTTATAGTCCAAATCTCACATCCATACATGGCTACTGGAAAAACCATAGCCTTGATTAGAAGGACCTTTGTTGGCAAAGTAAAGTCTCTGCTTTTTATTATGCTGTCTAGTTTGACCATAGCTTTTCTCCCAAGGAGCAAGTGTCTCTTAATTTCATGGCTGCAATCACCATCTGCAGTGATTTTGGAGCCCCAAAAAATAAAGTCTGTCACTGTTTTCATTGTTTCCCCATCTATTTGCTATGAAGTAATGGGAGCAGATGCCATGATCTTATTTTTCTGAATGTTGAGTTTTTAGCCAACTTTTTTTCTCTCTTGTTATGGTAGATTTAATGCATCTGTAGTCAAGGAGATGAAATTTATTATGGGTATGAAATCTTTTAACAACAATTAACTGTCCATTCTTGAATAAAGGAATCCATTAATGCTATAAAAGTTAATTACAAAAAACAAAACTACTGTCAACATTATACTAATATATAGAAACTCCAGAAGCATTTCCATTTCTATTCAATGTTGTACTGAAAATTCTAGAAAATGCAGTATAACAAGTAAAAGAAATGAAAATAGCAACTGCAGACAGGAAATAAAATTATTCTTATTTGTAGCAATTAATTGTCTACATAGAAAATCCAAAGAAACCAACAAACTATAGAATTAATAAAAGAATTTAGAAATATTTTAGATTCAAAAATGTTTTGGAAAAATCAGCATCAGTCTTGTTATACCAGTACTAACCACTTATAATTTCTTTTAAAAATGGTGGATTTCTTTTCTTGGTATATTTTATCCAAACTAAGTTTTTTAATAAGAGCCAATAAACCCCTTTTTACTGTTAATGTGATCATTCTATTTTCTTTTTTTCTTCATTTATTTTTATTAGTTGGAGGCTAATTACTTTACAATATTGTAGTGGTTTTTGTCATTTGAATCAGTTCGAATGAGATGGATGAAATTGGAGCCCATTATACAGAGTGAAGTAAGCCAGAAAGATAAAGACCAATACAGCATACCAACGCATATATATGGAATTTAGAAAAATGATAACAATAACCCTATATGCAAAACAGAAAATGAGACACAGATGTACAGAACAGAATTTTGGACTTGGTGGGAGAAGGCGAGGGTGGGATGTTTTGAGAGAACAGCATCGAAACATGTATATTATCTAGGGTGAAACAGATCACCAGCCCAGGCTGGATGCATGAGACAAGTGCTCGGGTCTGGTGCACTGGGAAGACCCAGAAGAATCAGGTGGAGAGGGAGGTGGGAGGGGGGATCGGGATGGGGAATGCATTTAGCCAACTTTTTCACTCTCTTCTTTCAATTTCATCAAGAGGCTCTTTAGTTCTTCTTCACTTTCTGCCATAAGGGTGGTGTCATCTGCATATCTGAGGTTATTGATATTTCTCCTGGCAATCTTGATTCCAGCTTGTGCTTCATAAACTTGGGATTAGTGTAGATTCAAGTTAATTTCCTCCACCTGCTATATCTACCATCCAATTACCACAGAATGCCTGAGCAAATACTAGATCAAAATTCAATGATGTTGAGTATAATTGTGAGGGTGATATATATTTCTGCATCCTAATTTCATAAAAACTCAGTGATTACTCTCTGCAAACAAATTAATCAAAATATGCAATTAATCAGAATATCCCTCAATTAGTTATGCAGATCTTCCCAACCCAGGAATTGAACTGGGATCTCCTACATTGCAGGCAGACACTTTACCAACCGAGCTATGAGGGAAGCCCAATTAGTTATGCATGTTACCATTATTGTTTTAGGTGATGTAATTTCACCTACAGTTAATTTTGTTTTCTTTGTTTTTCTACACACATTCTGAGCTGGATGCTCACAGAGTTAACCATTATAACAATGGTGATGGCAAAGTCAAGAACAGACAGAAGGTACAAGAATGGACAAAAGTAAAGGAGTAGTGACATTAGGGTGAAGAAAAGGGGGATTCAAACTTGACACTTGGGACAATACTACACAATATAACAATTTTTCATTTTTCTTTACCTCTCTAAGCATTCTTTTTAGTAATTATTCACTGAGTCATTGGTTCATTTTTTCACTTAAACATGTGTTGAGCAATAACTATATGCCAGACATTTTTTTGGTCAGCTCTAGAATTACATAGATCAACTAGAACAATCCCCTCACCTTTTGTAGTTCATGTTAAAGCTGAAGAGATGGTAACTAAATAATTTTGGTTCAATGTATTAATTCTAAGTACTAAGAGAGGTAGCTGAAAATGCTAGAAGTGGGCAGGGGAGAGAAGTATTTGTTCTACTTGGGAAGGATACTCAGAGAAGACTTTGCTAAGAAGATATTATTACAGTTATACCTTGACAAATGAATAACAGCTAACTAAACAGAAAGTGAGTAGAAGGGCATTCTAGGCAGAGGAAAATCATGGAGGAGGTCATATATTCTGTGGACCAACTGCATACGAGATTGGAGGAGAGAAAGAGATAGAAAGGTAGGCTGAGATGAGGATTACTGCTATTTATGTACATGGGTTGTCCTTTCTGCTAGACTGCAAGCTTCTTGAGCTTAAGATTCAAGTCTCATCGTTTCATACTTCCACCTGGTCATTCAATAAACATCTTTTGAGTGTCACCTATAAGACAAAGACTACAGCCATTAGGCAGCATTGCTGATGCATTGGACATGCCCTGAAGGAAATCATACTATGGTGATAGAGAAAAACACAAAAGCAAATAACTGTGGTATATGTTATGAATACTAAACAAATGAAAATCCCCTCTTGCAGGATTTTCTAACGATTTAATATAAATTTTATACAAACCAAATTTCCTGTTTGGTAAAAAGAAGAAGGAATGCCCAAAAACTTTATGTTTCTAAAAAACTCCCCTGCTCCCTCTCAATTTCCTAACATGGGGCCAAGTGCTCAATAAAAAGTTGTTGATCCTGAATGAAATGAACTTAACTATGGAGGAAAGGAGAAAGCTAGCATTGCAATTTACAAAATGGAGCTAGATTATGAGTAAAACATGAGATAGTCAACAAAGGCAAACTATGAAGAAATACTGTGGCCTAGGTATCAGGAAGTCAATGTATGACAAAAACCACTACAATATTGTAAAGTAATTAGCCTTCAACTAATAAAAATAAATGGAAAAAAAATTAAAAAATAAAAAAAAGGAAGCCAAGGAAAATGGAGTTATCAAAGAACCAGCTTTGATGTTTTGCATCCTTTCTTAATATGTTGCTTTTTGCTTAGGATTACACTGGTCAAAGATATGGCCCTTTAACTTTGTCAGTCTCTTCCTCCTGACAATGAAAAGCAAATGAGAATAAGGCAAAGGTGGGATGAGAGAGTAGCCCTTATCTTTTTTTCTTTAACACAGGAAGGCTATGAGGAGAAGGCTGCTTTAAGGAGCTAGTTTAATAAATGTAGTGTATTTAGAGGGCTAGTAGTAGAAAATTATTAATAGTATCCTTAGTAGCATAATTTAATAAAATAATAACATATTTATTGTGAGAAGTATGTCAAAATACTATACATGCATTATTTTTTAATCTTCATAACAGTTAAATGAAGTAGTAATATCATTATTCTCACTTTATAGAAACAGATACTGAAGTATAGAAATATTAAGTGATTTGCCAAGGCCATATGGCTAGTAAATGGACAAGAGAGATTTGAACTCAGTCAGTCTGATTCAAAATGCCATGGCTGGAGAAGGTTCAGGGGCAGTGACAGGAACACTTGGGGTATTGTGATAGAGAAAAAATAGGTATATATGCTTGAGTGGAAGGGAAAGTGGTGGCAGAAGAGATAGAGATTTATCTAAGGAAAACAATGTAAAGTATGCAGGAATCACATAAGAGCACTTCTCTGGTTGTGCTTTACTAAGTAATACATTGTCATAATGACACATTTCCATTCTTTGAAACTGTCTTAAGTCTACATCTATGTCTATAAACTTATATTTCTGTCTAGATAATATACATCTATCTACTTACCTATCAAATACAAACTAAAAGGTTTTAATTTGCTTTGGTTTTTCAGCTCTGAAATGAGCAGGTCAGTCTTGATTCTGAAAGCATCAAGTCTTGTGTATTGCTTTTCAAATACCAAATTGGGATGTTCTTATTAAACATAGAGGATTGGTTATGATAACTGTTCCTCAAGAATAAATTCAATTCAAAAAACAGCAGCCTTAATTAAGCTTTGTTTAAGATATAGAGAAGTTATGCCATAAGGAAAACACAAAAGCAAAACCCAGGACAACTTTTTCACATAAGTAATATTTTTATGTTTCTTTTTCACATCATTCCCATTTAAATGCAGATTGCAATGTGCTGCTAAGTACAAGGTAAACTTTTTTAGGCTATTAAAATGCTAATGGGAAGGTTAACTTTAAGGCTTAAGCTACTGTTGAAAAGGCACCAAGGTAGGAAAATTCAGTATAAGGTAATTTAAGAAAGACTAGGATGAAACTCTGACTTTTTTCAGTAAAAAAAGAAATTTCTTATTAAAAATAAATAAAAAGCACAGTGCAATTATACTTGTTTGTAGCAATACTGCTGAGCATTACACTAAGTGAAGCATTACTTCATTTTGGTGTTGTAAAAACTAGCAGTCATAAGTAAACCAGCATCTCTTGATAGCTTCACCTAGGGTGCAAATAGTGAACTGACAATCTGTGCAAATATTTGTTACCCCTACACCCACTCTCCTAAAAATGATGAATTGCACAACTAATACAGTAGTCGTAGAATAACTTCAGATATATCGGGAGCTTTTTCAATCTCCCAAAGCTTTATCTTCCCCAGTATTCAATTTCCTTTTTAGCCCAGAAAATAGTGACTCATGGCCTATGGCCCATCACAATGGTTTGTAAAGGCTTTCCCACACCCTCTGGGTATTTACCCAAGACTACCAGATGAAATGCTCCCATTCAATTGAATTAAAAAAAAAAAAAGCTCTTGTGCATGGTGTTGCCAGAGCTATATTCAACTGTTGAAAAGACCAATAAGTGATATGATAAGAGGAGCAGGAGAGACTGGATGAGTTGAAAAGCTGAAAGTAGCAATGGATAGCAGAAATGTTTGTTTTTTTTTTCCCCCATTGATCCTTTTGTGTTCTGATTTCCTATATTACAACTATTGATATTTCTAAAATATCCTCAGGATTGTTGTTGCTTTTCTTTCCTCATCCCTCCTACTCTATTTCTATGGTGTCCTCTTCTGTGGAAATAAATATGCATGCCTTAGAGAATGCAAGAGGGAATCTGAGTCACAAGCCAACAGTTTTGTGAACCTCCTATAAGAAGAAATTCTTTAAGAAGAAATTTAAGAAGAACTTTTTTTAGGAACTTCCTTTAGGAGAATTACATCTTTGAAAATATAAGTGTTTTTTTGTTTGTTTGTTTGTTTGTTTTTGTTTTTTTCATTTATTTTTATTAGTTGGAGGCTAATTACTTTACAGTATTGTAGTGGTTTTTGTCATACATTGACCTGAATCAGCCACGGATTTACATGTGTTCCCCATCCCGATCTCCTCTCCCACCTCCCTCCCCATCCCATCCCTCTGGGTCTTCCCAGTGCACCAGCGCTGACCACTTGTCTCATGCATCCAACCTGGGCTGGAGATCTGTTTCACCCTTGATAGTTTCAATGTTTCAATGCTATTCTCTCAAAACATCCACCCTCATCTTCTCCCACAGAGTCCCAAAGTCTGTTCTGTACATCTGTGTCTCTTTTTCTGTTTTGCATATAGGGTTATCGTTACCATTTTTTAAACTCCATATATATGCGTTAGTATACTGTATTAGTGTTTATCTTTCTGGCTTACTTCACTCTGTATAATGGGCTCCAGTTTCATCCATCTCATTAGAACTGATTCAAAAGAATTCTTTTTAAAGGCTGAGTAATATTCCATTGTGTATATGTATCATAGCTTCTTTATCCATTCGTCTGCTGATGGACATCTAGGTTGCTTCCATGTCCTGGCTATTGCAATTGTATTTTTCACAGAAGTAGAACAAATAATTTCACAATTTGTATGGAAATACAAAACAACCTCGAATAGTCAAAGCAATCTTGAGAAAGAAGAATGGAACTGGAGGAATCAACCTGCCTGACTTCAGGCTCTACCACAAAGCCACAGTCATCATCAAGACAGTATGGTACTGGCACAAAGACAGAAAGATAGATCAATGGAACAAAATAGCAAGCCCAGAGATAAATCCACATACCTATGGACACCTTATCTTTGACAAAGGAGGCAAGGATATGCAATGGAAAAAAGACAACCTCTTTAACAAGTGGTGCTGGGAAAACTGGTCAACCACTTGTAAAAGAATGAAACTAGAACACTTTCTAACACCATACACAAAAATAAACTCCAAATGGATTAAAGATCTAAATGTAAGACCAGAAACTATAAAACTCCTAGAAGAGAACATAGGCAAAACACTCTCTGACATAAATCACAGCAGGATCCTCTATGACCCACTTCCCAGAATATTGGAAATAAAAGCAAAAATAAAAAAATGTAACCTAATTAAACTTAAAAGCTTTTGCACAACGAAGGAAACTATAAGCAAGGTGAAAAGACAGCCTTCAGAATGGGAGAAAATAATAGCAAACGAAGCAACAGACAAAGGATTAATCTCAAAAATATACAAGCAACTCCTGAAGCTCAATTCCAGAAAAATAAGTGATCCAATCAAAAAATGGGCCAAAGATCTAAACAGACATTTCTCCAAAGAAGACATACAGATGGCTAACAAATACATGAAAAGATGCTCAACATCACTCATTATCAGAGAAATGCAAATCAAAACCACAATGAAGTGCCATTATACTCCAGTCAGGATGGCTGCTATGAAAATATAAGTGTTTTTAAAAGACAGTGTAGTATAGCTGACTATGTGCTATTTATTCCCAAAGGTTTGAAGATATAACCCAGAATATCAAGAAAATATATTGAAAAATCAATACATGACAAATACTCTAAAAATACTTCAATTTCCCCTCTTCTTCCTCTTCCTTCCCATCTTCCTCCATATCTTCCTATTACTATTATCACTATAAGGCTACCACAGATATATGGGCATTATAGTTGACAAAGTGCTTACATAGACATTACCTCATTTAATCATTCTACACCCATTTAATAAACATTTACCGAGCAGCTATACCTTGCCTGACCTTAAGTATTCCATAGATTAAAAAAGTACATCGAGTTGATCTGTAACAAAGGAAATTTTTAAAATATACAAATAAATTTATCATTGCAACTTGTGAAAAGTGCCACTAAGAAAAAAAAGAGAGAATGTTATGGATGAGAGGGCCCAATGGATCAAGTTACACTCAGAAGCCAGAGAAGTTCTCTCTGAGAAGACTTGAGCTGAGATGGAAGAATGTGAAGTTTTCAGTCAGCTAAAAAGTGGGATGAAGAGTTTTCCAGGCCTAGTGAACAACATGTGCAAAGGCCCTGAGGCAGAAACAGGCTTGGCTCATTCCAATGGCATAGAGGAGGCAAAACATGAAGTTAGACATGGACCAGAAGCCAGATAATGCAGGATCTTATAAGTTAAAGAGTTTGAAGTATATTACAAGTATATTGGGAAATGTTACAAGTATGCTTGGAAGCTAGTGAAGGGCTTTAAAACTAGTGAAGGGTTAGAGAAATTACAGTATCCTACTGACCTTTTTAAATCAATGCTATGTAAAAGAAATATAATATGACTTGTGTAAATAACTTTAATTTTAAATGTTTTAGTATCCAGGTTCAAAATACTAAAATAGAATAGGTGAAGTTAATTCTAATACTGTATTTTGTTTAACCCAATATTTCCAAATTAACACATCAATAATGAAATCAATGTATGAAATCTTTGAGTTATTTTACATTTTTTATACTAAGTCTTTGAAACCCAGTGTGTACTTTATACATATAGCACATCTCATTTCAGAGCAGCCACATTTCAAGTGCTCATTTGCCACCTGTACTGAAAAATGCATTCTGGCTGCTATATAGAGAATACATTAGAGAGGAATGGGTTAAAGCAAGTATTTGTTACAAAGTATTGTAAATTTAGTGGCTTAAAACAATAAAGATGTTTTAAAAACCTTACAATTTCATAGGTCAGAATTCTGACATGGGTCTCTATAGGCTAAAATCAAGGTGTTGGCAAGGTTGCATTCTTTCTGTGGGTTTTAGAGGAAAATCTATTTCCTTGCATTTTTCAGCTTCTAAAAGTCACTGTTTCCATTGTTTCCCCATCTATTTGCCATGAAGTGATGGTGACTGCAGCCATGAAATTAAAAGATGCTTGCTCCTTAGAAGAAAAGCTATGGTCAACCTAGACAGCATATTAAAAAGCAGAGACATTATTTGCCAACAAAGGTCCATCTAGTCAAAGCTATGATTTTTCCAGTAGTCATATATGGATGTGAGAGTTGGACTATAAAGAAAGCTGAGTGCTGAAGAATTAATGCTTTTGAACTGTGGTGTTGGAGAAGCCTCTTGAGAGTCCCTTGGATTGCAAGGAGATCCAACCAGTCCATCCTAAAGGAAATCAGTCCTGAATATTCATTGGAAGGACTGATGCTGAAGCTGAAACTCCAAAACTTTGTCCACCTGATTCAAAGAATTGACTCATCTGAAAAGACCCTGATGCTGGGTAAGATTGAAGGCAGGAGGAGAAGGGGCTGACAGAGGATGAGATGGTTGGATGGCATCACCAACTTGATGGACATGAGTTTGAGTAAGCTCCGGGAGTTGGTGATGGACAGGGAAGCCTGGCGCGCTGCAGTCCATGGGGTCACAAAGAGTCAGAAACAACTGAGCGACTGAATGGAACTGAGAAACCACCTAATTACCTTGCCTCAAGATCCCACCAACCCATCTACTAAGCTAACAACTTTGGGCTGTGTCCCTCTTACACTGCCATCTCCCTGGTTCTCTCTTCTGCTTCTCTATTCTTATAAGGAAACTTGAGATTATGATGTGTCCACCTGGATAGTCCAGATAATCTCCCTAGTCTCAAGGCTATCTGATTAGCAACCTTAATTCCATCTGCAAACTTGATTCCCCGTTGCTACTTAACCAAACATAATCACATGATCCGAGGATTAAGATGTTGACATGGCAGGGGTGAGGGGAAGATAATTTTGTCTACCACAGCAAGAAAATATGTGATAACATTAGATAACATTAGAATAATAAAAAAAACAGTAATTGATTTAACATTTTAGAGAAACAATACCCCTTATCACAAAATTCATAAGATAGAGAAGCACAAAGCATAAATTAAACAATAAAACACTACTACACAAAATATTAATACTCAGAAGCATTTTTCCTAACATTTATTAAACATCATTTCAGCCACCTTTCTTTGTACAGATACAGGAAGATGGAGAGAAAAACAATTTTTAAAAAGTAGGCTCACATTCTATATTTTATTTTAAATGAAAGGTATTATATTTAATAATTTTACTTGAGTTTTACAGAAGAAAAACAAATTAACTGAATTAGAAGAAATTTACTGAACATCAAATATATTTTTCTTCACCAGAATAGATATGAATTCTTAAAATATCACTCTGAAGTTTAAAAAGCATATAACAATATTGAGTATTGAATCATGATACATTTAAATTCCATGTTTTAAACTTTAAATGCTATCCTTTAATACACAAAAAGAACCTAAAGCTCAGAGAGCCCAAGTGACTTGCCACAAAGAATGCATTATTCTTCTGCTTTCCTTAGTAGGTTCTTTCTTCCACGGTCCATTACTACTATATTATTTCTTGTCTTTCACCTCAAAGTTTATATATCTGTTTATCTGTAACCCTGGCTCTTTGGTTGTTGACCTTACTATGCCTCATTGAGTACTCAGACAGAAATTCCTGAACATGAATGCTCAGAATCTTCCTTCATTACTATAGCTTTGGATAAAAAGTTTCTCCTACATTAAGGCCTGCAACTCCTTTGTGCAATGGATACTGCCACTTTAACCTCTTCATGAACTTTACCCCTGTAATTATCCCCTTTCTCTCCTCTTGCAATTTTTTTTTCCTCTCTACTGATTTATTTCCATCAATAAACATCAAGTTCTAGTATATCCAGTCTTGAAAAAAAAACAAAACAAAGACCCTTGCTTGACAAATAATATGCCCCTTCAGCTACAGCCTCCAGTCTCCCAACTCCTTCACAGCAGAACTTCTTGAAAGAGTTGTGTGGAATAGCTGACTTCATTTCAGCATTCTTGGACTTCCTTTGTTGTTGTTGTTCAGGGATTCCTTTACCACTACTCAATGATCTCCATACTGCTAGTTAGGATAGTCATCTCTCAGTTCTTACCCTAATTATCTTCTCAGCAACATTTGACATGGCTTACTAGTCCCTCTCACTTGAAATACTTTCTTTCAATTTCCCTTGTATCAGTTTCTCCTTGTTTTCCTTCTGCCTCACTGATCAATCTTTCTCTTTGCTAACTCTTCCTTCTCTATTTAAATTCTAGATATTGGAGAATCTAACCTTTCAATTCCTCAAACGTGCTGAGCTTAGTTTTGCTTTGGAGCTTTGCATATCACAAGCCTGGGGTACTTTCCCCACTTGTACTCATATGGCTGACTCCTTTGTGGCATTCAGACCTCTGCCTTTCCTTATTATGTAATTCATCCCATCTTATCAATCTTAACCACATCACACATGTTTGTTTTTTTTTTTTTTTCCAGATGGCACTTACCACTAGCTCATAGTTTTTTTTTCTCATTTATTTTCCTATCTATTTTATGTCTCTCTTCCAAAGAATATAACTTTTTGTAAGGGCAAGGACCTTATTTATCATTTTTATAGCACTTGGCCCTAAGAGCAATACCTAAAACCACAGTAGAGTCTCAAAAATAGTTGTTAAATGTATAGAGTTTTAAAGAATATCTTACCTATAGCATTTTTCATGGGTCAATGTTTGTTTATCCTGAATTTTGCATATGCTTTTGACAACACTATGCACAAAAATTAACTTACTGGTTTAGAAGAATAGGTACTCAAAAATTAGTCACGAAAAAAGTTAATAAAAGTAAACATGAATGTCTTTCTTGACACTTTAAGCTATATACCTGTAGACATAAATAAACATTTCAATGGAGAGAGATGTGGGGAATAAACCTAGTGTCAGGCATAAGAAAAATTTTGGTACTATGCTCTGAGTTAGAATGATCTGTTGTATAATGCTGAATTTTACATGAAATGGCAATCAGTCTCAGAGAAGAAAAATAATTTGTGCAAGATCATATAACAAGTAAGTGGTAGAAGTATACCTAAAACCTAAGTTACATCATTCTTAATTTTCAGATCAAAGAAATACAATACCTATGATAAAAGGATCTTATCATATTTTATATTTAGAAGCTCCTTAAGTTCTCATATAAGAACAGGATGTTAATGCAGGATTTTTAATCTTAGTGGTCTCAATATTTCTCTTTCAAGAGCAAGCCAAATTTATATCACCATTACTCTTATGCTACTAAATTAAACCAGAGTGAAACCTAAGAGAAAATAAAGGAAGAATATTTTAGTGTTTATATGTTCAGTACAAATTATGTAAAGACATATGAAAATGTATGTAGACTTTATGAATTATCCTAACTTTTTATTATTCTGAACACAATTTTCATATCTCTGAAACTCCAAAATTCAAACTAAATAATCTATAAAAATGAACCTATATACAACACATTGCAATGGCATTTACTTGAATCACGTATCATTTATCAAAAACATCTATATCGTTCTATCACAATGTGTGACAATAAAGTCTCAAAACTACTAGCTTAGAATGGTCTCAAAACAGGAACAAAAGATCTGCTTGTATGGGAGATATATAAATTTGTTCACAGAATTTTTATTGGTTAGGGTAACATATCATCTAGGTATCAGTAGTAAATAATATTTTAAAAAATCATAGTAAAATATATTAATATGTGTTGGTTTTGTTCTATAAGGATGAATGTATACTTAGAGTCTTGCTTTAACTTCTCAAGCTATGAGGAAAGAAATCTTGTTTAGATGATACATAATCAGTATCAAAAACTGTAGGATCATTGCCTGTATAATTCTTGAATCAGTTAAATATACATATGTAAAATACAGAATTATAAAATGAAGATACCCACCCATCCCTACCAAGCACTATATCTTCTCTCTTTATCAGGAAAAAAAAAATGATTTCCTCCCTCCTATCCCTGAAGAGGAAAGAAAAAAAAAAAAAAGACAGAGTAGAAGATTTTAGGGAAGAAGAAAGACAATCTCACAGGGATAATAAATTACATATTTAAAATCATCTGCAACAAAAGCAACAAATATTAACATTCTAGCCCATGATAGTGAGATGAGGTAAAGTAGGGGTTGGAAAAAGACGTGAGGACATATCATCATGACATTAGTCTAGTTGACCTGTAAGGCTAAACATGAGAAATAAGAATTAGATTAACATCAACTAAGAAAATCCTCTAGACCAGTCTCATGCCCTGATAGACAAAGATGAAGCTAAAGTGTGATCTTTATTCTGGTGCTTCGTCACTAGGTGGCTCATATCTCTGTGGCTGGAAGAACCATGAGGCAGAATGAAAGACTCCCTGCTCTAGTTATCTTCTAAACTAGTCTATTTGAGTGACTGACAAAACACAGGATCAAACAATTAATAAGTCAGCTGAATACCGATTTTATAACTATCACTGTATGAGGCACACTGGGAGAGAATAGTGTGTACCTATGTATCTACCTGTAAGAAGTGTGTCATCTAAAACACTCCATGCAAATAAATAGCAGAGTAGGAAGCAATATAGTTTTGTTTTATAAAGAGAAATTATTTGGCAAATTATTTCATTAACAGAGTAAGGAACAAAGAGCTTGACTGAAGGAAGACTGCAAAAATATAACTCTTTGGAGGTTGAGAGAAATTGGTTAGCACTAGCATGTGGAGAGGGCTTCCCATATGATGCAGTGGTAAAGAACCTGCCTGCCAGTGCAGGAGGCAAAAGACACAGATTTGATCCTTGGGTCTGGAAGATCCCCTGGAGTAGAAAATGGCAACCCACTCCAGTATTCTTGCCTGGAAAATTCGATGGGCAGAGGAGCCTAGTGGGTTGCAGTCCATGGGTCTGCAAAGATTTGGACATGACTGAGCAACTGAGCATACAAACGTCAGGGAAGTCTAAATGTTTTTATAAATACATGCCAAGGAGGGGTTTTCCAGGTGGCTCAGTGGGTAAAGAATCCACCTGCAATGCAGAGGAGGCATGGTAACGCACTCCAGTATTCTTGCCTAGAAAATTTCATGGACAGAAGGGCCTGGTGGGCTATAGTCCATTGGGCCTCAGAGTCGGACACAACTGAGCACACACACAGAATGTGGAGAAGAGTCTCAAATCCTGAAGGCTGAGGTGGGGAGTAGCCCAGATCTTATCACATGGGATCTTTTTGGAAGTTTGACTCTGAACCACTCCCCAGACATCAGAAGGTTACAGAGTGTGAGTCCCAAATACTCCCCAAGACATTAACATTAAATCACATGACAAAAACTTGATGAACATGACATTTACTCCATGTGAGTTACCTAATACCTTTGTTTTGGTTTTGATTCTTTATACAGATTCTATTTCCCTGAGCTTCTCTATAAATCACAAATATTTGCAACCAAATTGCACCAGTAAATCTCATAAGACAGCTTTCCTGAGACCAGATTCAAGATGTTAACACAAGAGGAGTTTCCTCATTTTATATAGTGGCTGGGTGGGTCTTTTATTCTCTAGGAAAAAAAAATATTTCAAAATATCATTTACATGGTGGAGAAGTTCCAGGAAAATGGCACTGTTGAATTTCTTTAATAAACTGTGTATTTGTACCCGTTCTTAGAAGGTATTTAGAAAGAAAAATGTTGTATTAACCCCTGTTTCACCAAATCTCCCATTGTAAGGAAAGACGGCATTTTCCTCCCTGTGCTGAATAGATTCTTTGAAATACAGGCTCCAACTAAAGAACTTAGAACCTTCCAATCATTACATGACTAGATGAAGTTGGTTTTTACAACAAACCAGGAAAAGAAACATAAAATAGTATAAATCATACAGTTCTCCATGAATCATATAAAAGTTCTATTCTTCCCACTATACTGCAGTACACTTTAATTGATGAAGTCTCTCCTTTAACACACACAGGATTTTCAAGATTTGCAAAGCTGTAAGTGGAATAGGTAATAAGAGAAAAACAAATAAAATAAGCCAGAAATATGAAAAGCTTGAGCCTCTGTTATGAGTTCATAAATACCTTAAATTAGGAAGAATTACTGTGGGATTTAAAGCTATTGGGATATATTTGCATCTTGAGTTGGTCTTTTTACTACCAAGTAGAACAATTTACCGACTTATCCCTTTGTAGGAACCAAAGGCATATACTGTAATCTGTCAGTATAAAATATTTTGAATTCACTATAATGTGGGCCCATAGAGTTTGAGACATATGTTCAGAACTGTAATCTGTACAAGATCTTAATTTTAATCAAAACCAAAGCAGCCTGTGACTCAGGTCATTGTCTGTCCTTCAGCAACAATGCAGATACTCTCAGAGATTTTGTTTTATCCTATTTTCATCATATAAGGGTACAGTTGCTATGATGAAGACATAAAAGACATGGACAAAAAGGGACCCAAAATTAATTCATTCAGAGAATACCTATAATAATACATTCTTACAATCCCCTGCCTTTTTAATATTTATACATATTTCAAAAACAGTCTAGGAAAGTTGGTTTCTTGTTATCATCATCTTGCTGGAAATCTTGTCAGGATTCAAAGATGAGATGCATGCTGACAGAAACTCTGACTTGCAATCATTAATACTGTAAAATGATGTATCATGATAGGATGGTAAATCACATTTGAAAAAATCTTTATTTTTTCTTTTCTCTTTTTTTTTGTTTTCAGTACTTTATTTATTTATTTATTTTTATGGGGGAAAAAGAAAAATTCTTATAATTTAATAATAATGTCTTGAGATGGTATTTATTTCTAAGAAATCAAGATATTAAAAAATGATTATCAATGGGTATGAGGTTATCTTCATATTTTACTTTCATTTTTGCAATTTTGTTGACTGCTCCTCTGTGAGATCTTAATCAACAGGCCCTGATGTAACATGTTCCATTGAATTAAGCAGTTAATTAATTATTAATTAACTAAGCAATTAATTAATATTGTCTAATTTTTGGAGCATATCTATTCAAATGCTTGTTCAGAAAGCAGAAATTGTTTTCAAGCATCTAAACTCAGCTAAAAAATATGCTTAAAAAACATGCTAATTAGTAGAATAATTGGCTTTGCTGTGACTTCTCCAATAGGGCAAGTATTTTAGTTAGGTTTTAGTCAAATCCAGGAGTTAGGGTGAATAATAGTATACTATATACTTAGCTAAAAACCTTTTTTTTTTTACAAAGGATAAAAAAAAAACTCCACAATCAGTGGCTGATCGCTGATCTCTATCTGTGGACTTCTCCATAACTTGTCAATGGCATAACAAAGAGAATCACAGACCTCAAGGAGTCCTAGCTCTGCATCATCTCATGACTGGAAGATAATTTACCTAAACTTACTGAAAAATGTAGATGAATTGTTATCCCTACAAAACTCTGCTATTTCACATTATCATATAATGCCTATCAAGAACTACAATAATCATGGAGCAAATGAGTATTTTGTGCATTACTTGAATACTGAATGCACCCTACAATATCTAGACTCTGTATTTCTAATTTAGAGTGAGGATTTCCTATGAAAATGAAATGCATCATTTACGAACTGCTTAAGGATTGACTGCCAACCAATCCATATTAGTTTTGGGGGGAATTGAAATGTGCTTATTCTTAGTAGTTATGGATACTATCTCTTTGAGCTTTGTGACAGTCAAGATCATATCATATTCATCTTTTAATTACCAGTGCCTATCTACAAAATAGCTGTTCCATAACACACATTCAATACATTCTTACTGAATAAGTAAAGAGCTGATTGATAAATGTAGTGAAAAGACAAGTCAACTTAGTGAAACAATTGTCATGATGTAACCAATAAAACCAGTTGATGTGATTGCTCTTTTTTTTCTCATTTTTCAAATTGTTGCTCTTGTATCATCAGAAAGAGCATTAGTGTAAAAATATATCCCTTAATCTATTTCAGGTATTGGTTTGTATTTAGTTTCATGCTCAGTGTATGCTGGGAATGCAGTATGAATAGAGCACTGGGCTATGAATATTTAAGATGGATTCAGAAGAGCCGACTCACTGGAAAAGCCCCTGATGCTGGGAAAAATTGAAGGTAGGAGGAGAAGGGGATGATAGAGGACAAGATGATTGGATGACATCACCGACCCAATGGATATGAGTTTGAGCAAGCTCTGGGAGATGGTGAAGAATAGGGAAGTCTGGCATGCTGCAGTCCACGAGAAACTGAACAACAGCAACAGAAGACAATTATTACACAGTCTCTTGAACCAAAAATCATGTGTGAAACTATTGTAAAAATACAGAACTTCCCTGATGGTCCAGTGGTTATGAATCTGCCTGCCAATGCAGAGGGCACAGGCTTGATCTGTGTCTGAAAATATTCTACATGCCAGAAGACAATTAAGCCTGTGTGCCACAACTATTGAAGCCTGTGCGCCTAGAGCCCATGCTCCAAAACAAGAGAAGCCACCACAATGGGAAGCCTGCACACTGCAACAGAGCAGCTCACACTTGCCACAACTAGAGAAAGCCCAAGTGCAGCAGTGACTATCCAACAAAGCCAAAAATAAACAAAAAGAATTTTCAAAATACAAAGTAGGACAATATGTGAAGCATTACAGTGAGTGTATGAGTAGTATAAATTTGTACAAAAAAATCAAAAGGTTACTCTATCTAGACTGCTGTAATCAAGGAGTTATCTTAGAGAACATACAATTTGAACGACATCTGAATGATTAAGAGGAGTTGAATGAGTGGAAAGGAGTGGTGATTAGACTACAAGTGGAGAAGAGTTTGGTTAGAAATATTTAGACTAAGCTTTGTAGATTTGGAAAACAACAGAACGATCAAGAGTTTTATAGGCTATGTTTCCTATTGCTTTGGGGATAAAAACTAAATCTCCTTCACATGGCCTTTAAGTTCTACATGATTCAGAATCTCCCTACTTCTGCAGCTTCTGATCAAGATTGCATAGCAATGTTGTCACATCCTGGAAGATTTTCTTTGTTTTTTAACTAGGCAATGCCAAGTCATCTTTCAGATCTCAGTTCAAGTATCACTTTCTTTTGAATTAGGTCAACCTCTCATCCTGCCTTGCTATTAGCTATCATTGCACTATGCGCCTCTCCTTAATGACACTTACAGTAGTTGTAATTTTACAAGTTACTTGTGTGATTATGAGTGTGCCTCCATCACTGGACTGTTAGTTCTGTAAGAGGATTGATCATCTCTATTTTCATTTACCATTGTATCCACAGTGACTAATCCATAATAGGTGCTCATACACAAATGGAGTTGGATAATTAAAATAGGCTAGCAAATTTAGATATATTGAAGGATCATGCACTCATTGATCTAGCAAATATATATTGAATAATTATTATACACTGTATTTTGTACCAGGTACAGAAGATACAAAAATGGAAGATACTTCTTGCCTATGGTCTATTCAATATGAGGAAGAAAGATAAAAATAATAGGCCTTTACAATGCAGGGTGAGCAATGCTGCTGTGGTAGACTAAACATAGTACTTTTAGAGCATTAAGGAAGAGACTTCTAAAAAGGAAAGTAATAAGAGGAGACTGCTTGGTAGATACCGATAATAGTTAAATTGATTTTTGACCTTTATTCTGCTTATAAGAACAAATCTAAGGGATAATTAGTAAAGTAGCATTAGTAAATAATAGAATGTCTTCTAAAGTTTATAGATAAAAAACAAACAGGAAAAAAAATGGTTCAGAGAATTAGAACCCAGAGCATCGGTGGGGCCGAGAGAGCCCCTGAGTTGGGAGGATGGGTTTACCAGCTTCCACTCTTTGTGGTCCTTTCGAGGGGATTTCCAAAGATTATACAAATTACCTCATTGCTTCTCTGAGATTTTGTTTTGTATGCATGTGAACTATAATGAGCATCTGTTCCACAGATATAACCTTGTCTCCAGACCAAGACAAGAATCCATTTTCTAAATATAGTGTCAACAGGGATATTCTCAAGGAGGAGGTAGAGGACAAGATGTTGCTTCTGTAAACTTTCCAATCAAGAAGTATGGGCTGAGTTTCTGTTTCTTCTGCACTATACTAGGTACTATGGAGAAGAAGAAGAAGACTGCTGTTGCCCTAGAGAAAGATTACGTGCTCTTTTAATAGCTGACATTCAAAACCACCTTCTAGTTGCTACAAAAAGGCACTGAAGAGGAAATAGCTCTTTTCTTATACTTAGAATGTATTTCATTCACAGGGAACTATTAAAACTTTTAAAGCAAATATGGAAGGGTTAAAAACTAAACATCTAAATCTTCCTAAAGCATATTGGTTCAGTTCCAAGGCATTTGCTAAAATTACACATAGAGCCTAACTTTGAAATAAATATAGCAAATTACTACTTTGGAAATTGGGCTCTTGGGCATCTCTGCTTCTATTTCAAATGGTCATTCCTAATTACACACATGAAAAAAAATCAAATATATCTTTAGACCAGATTTTTCTCTTAGGACAAAAATAATTATCCTGCTTCAACCTAGGTAAAATATTCTTTCTTTTACTGTGAAGTTACTTACATCTTAGAACAAATGACAAGTCAAGAAATTAAAAGCAAAGAATATTGGAATAGGCAAGTTTACTCTGATGCATTTTATAATCACTATAAAAAACTTCTCTGAAGCTCTTTCCAAAGAAGGTATGCAACAAGGAGTTACTTTCTACTGGAGGAACAGAGAAGAGGATGACAATGGAATGTTCCTGAGGTTGGAGGATTTGGGAAGGAGCCTGGCAAGTAGACTAAGAAGTGAAATTACATCAACTATTTACAATGTATTGGAACATGGCATTCAAAGTTAATTGAATTCTTCTTACTATAACTCAATGAAAAGGCAAACAAGAAGCCGGTGACACTATGTGAAAGGTAAAACTGTTAGTTGCTCAGTCGTGTCTGACTCTTTGTGACTCCATGGACTGTAGCCCACCACGCTCCTCTGTCCATGGAATTCTCCAGGCAAGAATACTGGAGTGGGTTGCCATTCCCTTTTCCAACGGATCTTCCTGAGACCCAGGGATTGAACCCGGGTCGCCTGCATTGCAGTCAGATTCTCTTTACCGTCTGAGGCACCAGGGTATATTTATTCAGTATTACTCTGAGTATAAAAGATCTAGTCACAAATCAGCTTCTCCTGTCTAAGAAATGAAAACTTTGGACATGGATATGATATGCTCAGTTCAGTTCAGTTCAGTTGCTCAGTCGTGTCTGACTCTTTGCGACACCATGGACTGCAGTATGCCAGGCCTCCCTGTCCATCACCAACTCCTGGAGTCCACCCAAACTCATGTCCATTGAGTCAGTGATGCCATCCAACCTCTGTCGTCCCCTTCTCCTCCTGCCTTCAATCTATCCCAGCATCAGGGGCTTTTCAAATGAGTCAGCTCTTTGCATCAGGTGGCCAAAATATTGGAGTTTCAGCTTCAACATCAGTCCTTCCAATGAACAACCAGGACTGATCTCCTTTAGGATGGGCTGGGTGGATCTCCTTACAGTCAAAGGGACTCTCAAGAGTCTTCTCCAACACCACAGTTCAAAAGCATCAGTTCTTTGGTGCTCAGCTTTCTTTACAATCCAACTCTCACATCCATACATAGCTACTGGAAAAACCATAGCCTTGACTAGATGGACCTTTGTTGACAAAGTAATGTCTCTGCTTTTTAATATGCTGTCCAGTTTGGTCATAACTTTCCTTCCAAGGAGTAAGGATCTTTTAATTTCATGGCTGCAGTCACCATCTGCAGTTATTTTGGAGCCCAGAAAAATAAAATTTGCCACTGTTTCCACTGTTTCCCCATCTATTTGCCATGAAGTGATGGGATAAGATGCCATAATGTTAGTTTTCTGAATGTTGAGCTTTAAGTCAACTTTTTCACTCTCCTTTTTCACTTTCATCAAGAGGCTCTTTAGTTCTTCTTCACTTTCTGTCATAAGGGTGGTGTCATCTGCATATCTGAGGTTATCGATATTTCTCTTGGCAATCTTGATTCCAGCTTGTGCTTCCTCCAGACCAGGATTTCTCATGATGCACTCTGTGTATAAGTTAAATAAGCAGGGTGACAATATACAGCCTTGATGTACTCCTTTTCCTATTTGGAACCAGTCTGTTGTTCCATGTCCAGTTCTAACTGTTGCTTCCTGACCTGCATAAAGATTTCTCAAGAGACAGTTCAGGTGGTCTGGTATTCTTATCTCTTTCAGAATTTTCCACAGTTTGTTGTGATCCACATAGTCAAGAGACTGAATATAGTGACAAAAAAGAGAAGTAAGGATGAAAGTAAGGAAAAAAACCAATAAAGAGTAAGTAGCTGAGAGAGGAAGTGTCAAAAGAAATGGCCTTCATTCATTCAACAAACATCTCTGGAGCCTTGTACATTAAGGACTGAAAAAAAAAAAAAAAAAAACCTGTCCATTCACTAGAGGATTATCAGTTTAGTTAAGAGAGGGAGATGATTTTGTAGATAATAATAGCATGATATCAAAGTTAATACCTCTTTATCTCCTCAATCCTTTGAGATCTTAGTACATCAAGTTTCCTGTCTATCTACTTGATCTTCAAACTTTCCTTCTTAACTTACTTTTTTTGGATTATAAACATACAAAATTTTCTCTGTTAGTTAAAAATAATCTTCCACTGATACTGTCTCAATCTATCTGTCACTGTCTCTTTCTTTCCTTTCAAATACAAGTTATATTTAAAGTTTCAACTTAATACATTCCAATTAACTCTTCAATGTATTGCTGTCTTCTGCTCTCAAAATTTCCTTGAAGCTGTGATTACTAAGGACATCAGTGACTCACTAAATGACAAATATAATTAATTAGTTCTTTTCTTACTTGATCTGTCTATGGCATTTGATACTGTTGACCTCATTGAAATGTTATACTCCTGTCTCCATGATATCAATTTTCTGGCTCTCTCCCTTAATCTCTAGCCATTCCTATTTTCTCTGAATGTCTCCCTTATATATTGCTATACTCCAGAACTTGATCTTTGGTCCTTTTCTCACCCTCAATGTTCTTATAGGTTACTTAACCCATTCAAACAATATCTATTACCATTTAGTACACAGCTGACACCCAAATATTTATCTGTAGGCCATTACCTCTATCTTGAGGTTCAGACTCAAATATCCAAGTTTTTAACAAACATTGACACCTGACACCCTAACACAGTTCAGTATATATATATATATATATATATATATAAAGAAAAAGAAGACAAAACAGAGTATTAATTATTTTCTTCAAACCCTGACCCTCATGTTTACTTAGTGTTATAAGATCAGTAAATCTGACTACTCCCTCTTCTTTATCCTATGCGTACAAATGGTAACATGAATCAATCTTAATCTTTAATATTTTAAAAATTGACATCTTCTTCCCTCATTAAAAAAAATTGTATTCTACTAATTGGTTCTGCTACCTTAGTTTTACTCTCTTCCATTTCAACTTCCATATAAATTTCAGAATGCCTTTTTTACAGCGCATACCCTACTCTGTCACTTGCCTGCTTCATGTCTCCCAAAAATTCCTTGTTGTCTGCAGCAATGTCTCTTAAACATTCTTGTGCCTAAGTACACTTGGGAGGATTTGTTAAAACAGAATGTTGGGCTCTGTTCCCTGGAGTTTCAGATTCAAGAGCTGCGATGTTGGACCTCAGAATTTACATTTCTCTTTCCCAGGTTAATTTGGAGGCATACTCAACAGACTTTATTACTTAGTTGTGCTAGGAACAGAAGGAAAAATAAGAAGTGCAGGATAATAGCTGAATTTCTTACATGAGAAACTTAAGAAATTGGGTAAGTGCTAGTGCAATCACTGAGAAAAGATATAGGGAGTTAACTGGGAAAACGATAGCAAATGTGATGAGCTTAATTTTGAAGTGTTGAGGTGTTTTTTCAAACTGCACCCTGTATTTCCATACCCTTACTTGCCTTTAACAATCTCTAGTTTCCAATCATCTTGTACAATGTATAAGCCACATACCATGTCTCTCTTCTAATGATTTAGATGTCTGGAATTCCTTTGCCTTCCACCTCTTTTGTTTCTGTTAAATATCCAGCTTCTCTGTTATGACCCAGCTTATGCATCTTTGTCTCACTTTAGTCTTCCCTTCTTAATCTCTACTTTCTCATCTCTGAAATGAGCTTAAGAAGAATATTTTTTGTTTATGATGGTCACATGAAGACTTTTATGAAGATATCCATAGCCCCAGAGGAGGAACACTGATTGGAAAAGTGGTTTCTAGATTCTTCTAGTGTCAAGATTTGCACGTTTGAAGAAACTCTATACATTTGTCAATGACAAAACAATATGCATTACCATATATTCTATTGTTAATTCCATCTAGTCAAATTAGGTAACGTTAAATTCATGGAGTCTCTATACTTCCTAGTTCACAAACAAGGAAAATTTATTAAATTACTGTGTAGTACCCTTCTAGACTCTTTGGGGATTTATAGGCTGGTTTTAGAGACAAAACCAACATATATCAAATAATTAGAGAGCAATTAAGTGCTAAAATGTGTGCAATTATAGCAGGGTAATTAGAGAAAGTGGAACTGAACATCACCAGAAGTAACAGAGAAGACTTCATAGAAGAATTAGAGTTTGAGCTGAGTGTTGCTATTTGGTGAGAACTGGATAAATGGAAAGAAGGAGAAAAAACACTGAATGTCAGAACAATAACAAGAACAAAATCTCGGAAGTAAGAATTATCCTAGCCTATGTAGAAGGCAATGAGAAAATCAGGTTAACCAGAACAGAACATTAGGGACACAGTGAAACCAGAGATCAGATTCATGGTCAAGGGTCAACATTTAAAATATCCTAAAACAATGCAGGGACATTTGGTTTTGATAAGGCAAGCAATGGGAATTATTTTAACTTTTTATTTTTTATTGGAATATGATTGATTTAGAATGTTATGTTAGTTTCAGGTGTACAGCAAAGTGAATCATACACACACACACACACATATACACACATATATCTATCTTTTTAGATTCTTTTTGCCATATAGGCCATTACAGAGTATTGAGTAGAGTTCCCTGGACTGTACAGAAGGTTTTATTAGCTATCTATTTTATATATAGTAGTGTATATATGTCAATCCCAAAGTCCCAATTTCTCTCCCCCCATTACCTCCTGGTAACCATGTTTGTTTTCTACATCTATAACTCTATTTTCATATATATGTATTTTCTATAGGTTCCTGAATTAAAGAAGTAGAGTTTTGGTAAGGTAAGTTTATAAATAGTAGTAAAAATGATTAGAAGAAGAGAAAGACTGGACAAGGTCAACAGGTAACTATTGGAACAGTCATGACAGATGACTATCAAAGAAGGGTGATATTCTATGAATTTGAGAAGGAAAGAAAAGATAGTTCTTTGCAGATTTTGGAAATAATGAGTGATTGGATAAATAAGAGAATTCCAAAGCCCTACATGTTTAACAATAAGGTAAACTGAGACATTTAGAGGTCTTCAGTACTGAAAAGATCATATCCCCAAATACAGATAATTCCAAGTAAGCACAATTCTAAAATAGAAAATAAGTTTTAGAAAATCCAAAAAGATATTTTTCTTGTGGATACTTCTACACTATAAAAATATTCATTAAGATTTATAGATATCTCTTCATGGTTAATGCCATAAGGACATGCTTTATTTACTCATTAAGCAAACCATTCAGGTAAGTAAAATTAGCTGACAACAGAAAACCTCTCATGTGGTTCAGAGTACACAAAAGTCATTTTACAAACATCACCTCATTTTATCAGACAATACTGTGAACTTGCTTATTTATCTGCATTTTAAAGAAAAGCACAAAAATTTTTTAAAGGAAGAGGCCATTTAAAAATATTTATTTATTTTTATTTATTTATTTGGCTGTGCTGAATCTCAGTTGTGGCATGCAGGATCTTTAGTTGTGGCAATGTGGGGATCTTTAGTTGTGGCAATGTGGGGATCTTTAGTTGCAGCATGTGAGGACTAGTTCCCTAACCAGGGATTTAACCCAGGCCCCCTGCATTGGGAACACTGAGTCTTCATCACTGGACAACCAAGGAAGTCCCAAAAAATTATTAAATGATTTGTCAAAAACCTTTGGATCAGAGACAGGTCATTATAACTTTCTGAACCTTGTTCCTAAGCTGTTTAAAAGGGAGGTTAATAATAATGCTCTCAGAGGGTAACTTCAAAAATTAAATGTCTCAGTGTCTAGTATAAGCTATACTTATATTAGCTTTATACTTATTTATTGGGTTGGCCAAAAAGTTTCTTTGGGTTTTTCTGTATGAAAAATACTCGAACAAACTTTTTGGTCAATCCAGTACATATTGCAACAATATTTATTGAATTGATTCAGTAAACACTCAAAAGTATTTGTTGAATTGACATCTTCCTGAAATCAACATATTCTTAGAAGATTCCTCATAACCATGCTTTAATTCAGGGCTTCCCTGACAGCTCAGCTGGTAAAGAATCCGGCCACAATGCAGCAGACCTCAGTTTGATTCCTGGGTGGGGAAGATCCACTGAAGAAGGGATAGGCTACCCACTCCAGTGTTCTTGGATTTCCCTGGTGGCTCAGCTGGTAAAGAATCTGCCTGCAATGAGGGATACCTGGGTTCAATCCCTGGGTTGGAAAGATCACCTGGAGAAAGAAATGGCTACCAACTCCAGTATTCTTGCCTGGAGATTTCCATGGACTGTGTAGCCCTGGGGTTGCAAAGAGTCGGACATGACTGAGCAACTTTCACTTTCCACTTTCATGCTTTAATTCTAACTATTTTTCAGCAAGTATCCAAATTTTAAAATGGATGTCAATAAGAACCAAGGACTTAGAGAGTATAGCCAAAGGGAATGCATTTAGTTTTGTTCATTTGAAAAGGGGTCTATTCGAGTTTCTGCATGTTTTCATCAAACTCTGGAGAAAAAACACACACGTACACACACATAAACGTACACACTCACTTCATGCTTCAGTACAATTGATGGGAATACTAAAGGAGCACATATATCTCCATACATGCATTTGAGAATGCTGCACATTGCCCTGGCTGATTTATGAGACCTTTTCACTAAGAGGGATAAATGTATTATTAGGACTGCTGAGAATAAGGTTCATAACTCAAAAATATGCCATTTGTACTTTTAAAAATATGTCACTGTCAAAATTCCTCATCATCTCATGGGATCTGTGACATGCTGCACAATGTCTTAAATGTGAAAAATACTTGATATACATTTTTGTGACAATTCAGTAATTCAAATACTGGTGGAAGGGCCAGGAGACTTTATACCTAGTCTAGAACTATACTTATTTTTTTATCAGCTAAAGCCAAGATAAGAGGACATCATTTATTTATGTATTTATCTATGTATTTATTTATATTTTGTTTTTTGGGAGGGGAGTGTAACATAAGATTTTTCTATAAAATCTCTACTTCCTAAGAATGATTCACACTAACTCTGTGAACTGCTCTAAGGAGAGGTCCTAAGTATACAATTAAATGAAACCTCAGTGGTTTCTGATTGTGCCTCTTAAGTATTCAGAGTAAGTAGCCAACAGAACCTGACTAATCTTTATCATTCTAATTTTCAGACACAGTCAGTCTTCTTTAAGCCTAGTGGGCTAGTTTTTCAGAACAGCATATTTCAAATAACCCAAAGTTTTGCTATGACTGGGACTCCTTAGGTATCATTAATTTATTGGAGCACCCTACAACATGATTATTATTCACTCTGGAGTGTCATAAATAATTGAAGCCTAACTACATTGGCTGAACTAAATTAACAAAATACCACAAGCTAGTTTTCTCATGTGTAAAAAAATGAATAATAATAACTACCTTGCCTTGCCTACCTCAAAGAGTTCACTCCATTAGCCCAAGAATTAAATGAAGAAAATATCTGTGAAAATGTTTTGTGTGCTCTATTTTTTAAGCATTATTGTGAGGTTGGTGATAGTAATTTCAGGTCTTTAACTTATTTCATCATATATTTTCTTTACCTACTGATTTAAAAAATTCAGTTTTTTGTTAGTAGGTCTCTTACTAGACTTATCTGAAAAAAGACATCTAAAACACATATTTACAAGATTAACTGTACCAGAAGCAAAAACCTGTACCACGGATAGTGTAACTATCTGTGAAGTTATTTCCCTCACACAGAATTGCAAGTGAAAGGTGGTTAATTAAGGTTTTGGTAATTAACTTGTGAGTACTAATATATTAACTTCCCTTAAGCATGTTAAAGGCCCATCAGATAGTGGAAAATGCTATTTTATAAAGCAATATCTTTGCACTTTGCTTAAAAAAAATATAGGAAACTCTTAAACAAGCAGATTAAGAGGATAATGGTTGCTATATACTAATTCATATTACAAATATATTAATTTAAATAGAAGTCTGCTATAGCATTTAACTCCTCATTCATTCTTTTATCCAATAAACATTTATTGGTATTGACAAGTACATGCTGCTATACTTAAAACGGATAATTGAATCACTTTGTTCCAGACCTGAAACTAACACAACACTGTTAATCAGTTATACTTCAATATAAAATAAAAAGTCAAAAAATAAATAAAAAACTTAAATAACCTCAAAAAACATTCATCAAACACCAGATATACTGTAGGCACTCTGCTGGATGTTGGGATGATTTTTGATGTATAAACACACTCCTTACTTCTAGGATTCAACCGTATGAATGTTTTGGTATCGGTAGAATGCCAGCTTATAAATGGGGAGAAATTGTGATTGGTGAGAGAAAGGAGGTGAAGAGTGGTGGGATTTGAGAGAAGGGCCAGATCAGACTGGAGACTTACTTAGGTTTTAATGGAGTTGAGTGATGTGATTAGATTTGCATTTTAGAGAGAGCATGGTGTAATCTTCCTTTTTCTCTGAAAGTCTGACTGTTAAAGAGGCACAATCACAGAGGAGGGAGGACTGGAAACATATGATGAAAAAAATTTAATTGATTGGAAGACAGGTGAATAGGAGATGTTTCCTTTTTTTAAGTGACTCCTAAAAGAACACAAATCAGTATGACTGAAGAGACTCTGAGCTAGGTATATCTCATAGAATATTTTCATAGGTTAGGGAAAGGGGAGATGGGGAGGTTGAGGAAGGTTGGGAACAGGGTTGAGGCAAATCACCATGTTGTCCCAAGTTCAGTAGAACATATAATGCAATTGTCTGTGATAGTCCCAATATCTGCCAGTTGCCCCAGCATAATGTTTAGTAATTGATCCTTTTTCAATTTCAAAAATTATCCAGTTGGGAAAATAATTATATAAGCACCCTACCTAAAGGCACACTCTACTAACAAAATATTCATTTATCACCTTGGAAGTCATTGGAAAATAACTATTTTAGAGATCTGCTGGTCTAGCCAGAACAAAGTGAAACATACTCTATATTCACTCCACCCTAGAAAGACAGTAATTCTCCAAAAGAAAAACATGAGATGACTAGTCGGATGTTTGTCAAACCTATGGCTGACAAGCCTCTAGTTCCTTTCCTGAAAACATTGAGCACAATTACCCAGAGGAAATTTCTCTGAGACATTCACAGCTCCTGAATGGTACTTGTCTAACAACTGAATAATCAAGCTCAAGTCATCACAACAGTAGAATTTGGTAACTGAGAGAATTAATGGATCATCTTTTAGGGAAAATGACAATTTAATGCCTATACCCAGATCTTGGCCATAGAAGATGGTAACAAGGCCAACAAATGGAGGTATCTAAGATAATACTTTAATTCCAAGATAAAAAGAATCTCACTCAATCTGCTCCACTCTGTCAAAGAAACGTATAAAATGACAATGAAAATGTTCTATAAATCACAAATAGTAACAAAATAACACTACCAAGCAAGTTGTGTATCATAGAATCCACAATAGGAATTGAGTTGTTGCTGTTGCTCAGTTGCCAAGTAATGTCCGACTCTTGCAATCCCGTGGACTGCAGAACGTCAGGTTTCCCTGTCCCTCACCATCTCCCAGAGTTTGCTTGAGTTCATGTACCCTTCATGGAGCACTGCCTTGTCATGCTGAAAGGGCTTGTGTAACTCAAGGCAACTATGAGCCATGCCATACAGGCCAAGACAGGTCATGGTGGAGAGTTCTGACAAGAAATGATCCACTGGAGGAGTGAATGGCAAACCACTCCAGTATACTTGTCGCGAGAACTCCATGAACTGTATAAAAAGGTAAAATAAAAAATGGAATAGGAAAACACAAAATAATCTGCTGCCAAAGCTAAGTAGGAAGAAAATCACTCCTGTGAGGATATTTTAAAAACACATTAAAAGTAAAATATAGTAATTTATGCAAGGAATTCCTTTGCAGTCAATTATTTATAAGCAGAAATACAAGCTTGCAACTGAATTTGCAAATTTAAAATGACTCTAATAAGAAGCTAATTCCCAAAGATTAGTACCAGTACTCCTTTTATGTAAAAAGACACAAAGTAAATCAAATCAAGACAAAATGGTAATAAGATACAATCAGGATGTATCAAATAAAATTAAATTGTGGATAAAAGAGACATCCCACATACATAGAAAAAAAAACCCTCTGACAAATCTAGACACAAGAAAATGAACATTTTGTCCTAACTAAAGGGTGATTTCAGGAACAAAACAGTCATTGGTGACAAGATTGAGAGATAGATGCAAGCCTTCCACTATTTTCAAAGATAAATTGGACGGTTACTGAATTGGCCTCTTCATAGACTCTGGTTATTGCCCCTTTTTTCCTAGTTGTCAGACTAGCTTGTCTTTATAACATGGGGATGTTAAGCTGGAAATCATAAAAATCTTTCAATCAAAAAACAAAGTCCAATTTTTTTGCACAATATTTGCAGAAAGTCCGTGATCACAACAATTCATTTTGTCTTCCTAATGGTATTAATTTCGAGTTGCTATTAATGAAAAAAAAAAAAAACTGTTTTGGGAAAGTATTTGTTTTGATTCAAAACTTCTTGTGGAATGTCTCAATATGAGTATGTGCATTTGAAATTCTTTGTTTATACAGGCAAAATTGTGGCAGCTGACATGGTTGGAGTTACTAATTCATGCTTTTATAGAATAGCTTGTTTTCTTTAATTACTCACATACTAAAGACTCAAACCATAATATAACAATCACTTTCTGTTTTTTAAATTAACCTGAGTTGAAGAGGTCTTAATTTTTAAGTGTATTGAAAATGCCAAGTCCTTTATTCCCTAATTTGAAAAGAGATCTTTAATAAATTAAATGTTATGAAGAACTAACTTCACATTGTAATTAAGCTTCATCTACAATGTAGTTTTATATGTTTCATTGCAAAGGAAATGGTCATGATTACTGTGATAGCATTAACAAAGTAAAATAGAACTATATACTCATAATCATCAAGTTAGACACATTTTTACAGAAAATTCACACAGGAAAGTTATGATGAAAAATATAAGGTTGATGAATAAGTATATGATTTCTGATCACAGGTACAAAACAGCAACAAAAAAAAAGCACATTCTTTATAATGAATTTGGAGTGATGCTATGCCTTCACAAATGAGCTGAGATCCATAGTATTAAATATTTTATATTTGTGTGTGTATACCAATACTTATACAGTTACATATATATCATCTTCTCTGAACCTCAAAATCTACTCTGGTAGACTTTAAAAGCAGAAGGAACTTTAAAGATCATTTTGTTTATTTTGTCTCTTTCTCCCCAACTCCCATTTTATAGATGAGAAAAATGAGGCTCAGAAAGGTAAAGCATTTTCATTAAAGTCCTATAAAGACAGTGGCAGAGCCAGCTTGAGATTTCATGTCACATATATCTCACTTTTATTATATGATCAAATAGGTAGGATTAAATCTAATAGTGCCAGGGAAATGTCCTAATATATTAAGTCACAGCAAGACTATCTATGTATCTCTTACCCTCACATCATTGTTTCTCAAACTAGAGTTCTTTAGGGAGAATGAGATTTTTATGAGAATGCTTGTGTGTGTTTCAACAAAACCAAGTCAGCAAAATTAATTTTAATATGCTAGGTGACCACCTCAAAACTGGGTACTACCACATGGCTTTCATGCCAAATTTCACATATTTGTGATTATATTGGCACCAACTAGTACTGTATATAAATGCATACATATAAATGTATATAAATGATGCCTTCAGATTAAATGAGAACCAAAGGATATCATGGCCCACTACAATCCAAATAATAGATAATGGTAGGGAACTTGAAGGACCTCACAGCACAAAGTAATGCAGTTATGTGCAACTCAAAAGAACCTGTGCTTGTTAGTCAGTATATATTTCAAGCAATGATTTTATTTCAGTAAAATCTGACTGCTTCACATGACTTTTAATTTTTTTGGCTTTGTGCTTTTATTTATATTTCATTTGTAATTTTATCTCTGAATGAAAGTTATACATCTAAAAATTTACAATTAACTCAATATCTGTTGGGCTTTCCTGATGGCTCAGATAGTAAGGAATCCACCTGCAGTGCAGGAGACCTGTGTTCGATCCCTGAGTCAGGAAGATCCCTTGGAGAAGGAAATGGCAACCCACTCCAGTATTCTTGCCTGGAGAATTCCATGGACAGAGGAGCCTTGCAGGCTGTAGTCCATGGGGTTGCAATTTTATAAAAGGTACAGTGAATGTAATTTAAGATCACCATAGGGGTACATAGGAAGTTTTCTTCCTTTAGAGGCCTAATTTGTTAACTGGTTTCTTTCCTGAATGGGTCTTCATTCTATTGTGATTACATATTGATGCAGAGGGCCCAGAGAAAGCAAAGGAATATCTTATCTTGGAACACACATTAAATGTGAGGTCTCATCTTATTGAAACATTAACATCATGGGGAAAGAGAAGGATGAAATGTCTAAATATTATAAGACTTTGCTCCTTTTAGGTTCTCAATTCTCTTGGTTTCCACTGTCTTGTCTCCTCTTACCTCTAACCTCCAGAGCCTGGTTCTGATTTTACATTTGAGTTTCAAATCCACATTTCATCTGCTTAATAGATCCTTCTACTTGGACAACTTACTGTCAACTTAATCTCAGACTGTCAGAAACCAAGTTATCTAGTTTTTTCTCCAAGTCTTCGATCCCTTTAGGTCAATGGTACAATCATTCTTGTCACTCAAATCTGAGACTTGACAAACCCTATTGCTTCCTTCTCCAGAATGGGTATTGTATTCATATCCTCCTTTCTGTTCTCATTGCTACTGGCTCAGTTTATACCATATCTGCTTACATTTGGGTTATTTTAAATAATTATTAATTGTGTCATTATGTACTATGTTGTAAGTACTATCCTGACCACAAACTCTGGAAACTGAACTGCCTCCATCTAAATTTCTCAAGTAAACTCTGCTACTTATTACCTGGGGATTCTTGACAAGTTATTTTATCTCTCTATGCTTTATTTTCCTTCATCTAAATAACAGGAAGGACAATAACAATAAAACCTGTCTTATAGGTTAGCTGTAAGAATTAGACATATTAAAATGTATAAAAAGTGTACTGGCTGACATACAGGTGGTCAATAAGTTTTATCTGCTAACACAAACTGTTTCCCACTTGCTATCTCTAAATCCAGCAGCACCTGCCTATCACCCTCTCTGTTTAATGTGTGAGCAAGCCTATGCACAAATTGCTTCATTAATATGAATGTATTTTGAATGCATTTTACCTTTATATTTTTGGTTTGCTGATCTTCATGCTTTTAGCAACATGTTGTGCTGTGCTTAGTCACTCCGTCGTGTTGCGGACTCTTTGTGACCTTGCGGACTATAGCCAGCCAAGCTCCTCTGCCCATGGGTATTCTCTACATAAGAACACTGGAATGGGTTGCCATGCCCTCCTCCAGGGGATCTTCCCAACCCAGGGATCGAACCCATGTCTCCCACATTGCAGGTGGATTCTTTACCATCTGAGCCACCAGGGAAGACCAAGAATACTGGAGTGGGTAGCCTGTCTTTTCTCCAGGGGATATTCCCAACCCAAGAATCAAACCAGGGTCTCCTGCATTGTAGGAGGTTTCTTTACCAGCTGAGTTACCAGAGAAGCTGGTAAAGAAATGCCAGGGAAACACCATGGCATAAAGCAAAGATGGATACAAGGGAAAGTGGGAGTTGAGACTAATGGCAGAAAGAAGGTTTCTGCTGAGGTAATACAGTTAGGAATAAAACTAGGAAAGAGTACTGGAAAAACATGTATGTAAGAGACCGTTTGTTCAACTTCCAAACCTATTATTTCTGGTTGTGTGACTTTGAGTAAGTCACTTATCAGCTCTTATCTTTACTTCCTCATTTGTAAATTAGAGATAATAACTACCAGTCTTACAAAGTTGTTGTGAGGTAATCAATGTAAAAATACTTGGAAAATAAACTGTGAGCTCCACAAGTGTAGACTTTCCCCTGTTTTATTTATTGCTATATCACTTTTTAGCACAGTAGACACTCAATAAGTAGAGAATCATGAGTTTCTGTGACATGATGAATGCTTAATAGATTATAATGAGTATTTATTCTTCATCCCCTTTCCCTTCTGTACCTGTTGCATTTGTATGAACTCTGAAGAATGAAGTGGAACCAGAGAATTCTCAGTACAGTTTTGGAGCAGCAGATGGTAATCTGTACTGTCAGGTCAATGAAGAAGCCAATTGGTACACAGAAAACTTTTCTTTGTTAGCTGTCTGTAAGTTTCTAATTGCCTTTTCAGTCATCTTCTAACAACTGTTTTCTTTGCCAGCAAAGTCCTTGACTAGAACAGGTCAGTATTAAAGTCAGGCCTAGGCTTTGGGGACACTGTGATGAACATAAGACAGGATGACTATATTTCCTTGCTTTGCAGGGGAAAGAGTTATGGAACTGGGAGTTATGAAACTAGGCTGGAATATTGACTCTGCCACAAGGTGCATTTAACACCTTTGCCAATTCCTTATTACTCCTTGGGTCTCAGTTTCCTCATCTTTTTCTCACAGGAGGAAATCAAGTCATGTCTTCATTTAAGCATATTTATTATTTGAAAAAAAAAATTTCCTTTAAGCTCTGAAACTCTGAAATTCTCTCTGGCCACAATTTCCTATTTTTCTACCCTCCTTATTCCCCACTCTCCCTAAGCCAGAAAAGAAGCATGGTGTACTGCATTGCTTCTCCAGAGTCTCAAGAAACAGGGGAATTTTCATTTTTCTTTCATGATCTAAGAAGTTTTTTTTTTTTTTTTAAAGCACCTATGCTAACTGCTTTTATGATATAAAATTCATTTTCCCAATTTCTATTCATCTAAGACATACATATCTGCCAATCAGTTTCCCATCAACATGAGACAGTCAGTTTTACCAAAGTGAGCTGATATAATTTCAAGCAAAAGCAAAGAAATGACATTTTAATCAGGTTGTGTAATTTACCACAAGTAAATGATTGCTCTCTGTTAGGCTCCTTTCAAATATTGAAAAAGACACATAGGTTCTCATTATTACCTTCACAGATACCCTCATGGAGAGGGTGTGGGCAGAAAACTCAGACTAGGAATCTCTGGTATAATAGAAAAAAACACTGGATTCTAATAAATGATACAGAATCGTAGAACATCAGTTTTGGTTTCCTATTAAAGGAGACCAATATCTCACACACTACCTTGTAGCTACCATTTTTGAGTATGTCCTCTGTAAGTCACATTGCTTACTGCTTCATATATGCAGTCTTATTTAAACCTAATATCTCATAATGTTATCCCCATTTTACAAATGAGAAAACTGAGGTATAAGTGGTCAAATGAATGTTCAAGATGATACCACTTGTAAATGGTAGAGCTGGAGTTTTTGAGTCCAAAGCTATCTTCTTAACACCTCTGTCATACTCCCACATTCTAGGGATAAGTGATATCAAAGCACTTTGCAGATTAAATGTTATACAAATACAAGGGACAATTGCTATTGGCATTCATGGAAGAAGTCCATTCCTATAAATCATTTCCTGTGCTGCCCGTCCATCATCTCTCTTTCAGTTTCACTGTCTCCCACTCCAATAGTGGCAAACTACTGGTTAATTCCTTCAAAAACACAAGCCTTCAAAGTTTCACTTTCTGCCATCTTTTCTTTGTCAGTGACAAATCCTGAGTAATAGCTCAGATGGAAAAGGTCTGCAAAAGAGACAGAATCATTCTCATGACACCTTTCCTGCATTTTTGTTGTTTTTCAGTCACTAAGTCATGTCCCACTCTTTGTGGCCCCATGAACTGCAGCACGCCAGGCTTCCCTGTCCTTCATTATCTCCTGGAATTTGCTCAAACTTATGTCCTTTGAGTCAGTGATGCTATCTAACCATCTCATCCTCTGCCACCCTCTTCTTTTGCCTTCCATCTTTCCCAGCAAAGCCTAACCCTTTAAGACCACTCCTACTATGAAGCTATTAATGACATCCATTGATATGATAGATCCTACTTTTGAATCCCTATACCATTTTGTCTGCAAACCTCTTTTGAAATTACTGATCTCATTCTACTTTCTCTCATAGTTTTTTGGTGTAACAGTTTCAACCTGAACAAAATACTCAACTTCTTGGGGGTACAGTCTTACTCACTGGATTGTACCAGATCATGACTGAAAGGGATCTCAGAAATTGTTAAATCCAGCCACTAGGCCACAAAATGGAAAGTGAATGTCTAAATCGCATAACTAATTAAGTGCCTTCCCAGGTGGCTCAGTGGTAAAGAATCTGCCTGCCAATGCAGGAGACATGGGTTTAATCCCTGGGTTGGGAAAATTCCCTGGAGAAGGGAATGGCAACCCACTCCAGTATTCTTGCCTGGAGAATTCCATGGACAGAGGAGCCTGGTGGGCTACGGGAATGACTGAGCGACTGAGTGCTCAAGTAAGTGGCAGAGCTGACTTTAGAAGGCAAATCTGACTCTAAGATCAATGAATCTGCATTCTCCATAATGCCTACTCTGATGCTTTGCACATAGTAGCTATTCAAGAAATATTGATTGACTAGAACAGAAAATTGGACTAAAAATTACATTTTTGAGAAGTTGATGTATTTTTTACTTTATTAAATCATAGAACCCATGCTCTTAGTTGGTGAGCATGTTATAAGGAATAAGAAGTAAATAGGTGACTAAAATATTTATTTGGATAATTTTTTGTTTCACTAAATGGTTAACAGTTCAGATACAAAATCTGTTACAGGAAAGCCATTTTTCCCATCTCCTGCTTTCATCTTAGCTAAATGTACTCTATGAAAGCTGCTCATTCATTCTGTTATCACATTTTCTAAAATTTTGGATATCTAGCATAGCATGCTTTCCTCTAAATGTATCTTATTCTATTTCATCACTATATCATTTGGCTCAAACGATTGCATTAACACAAGGAAATCTATGACCCACTAAAATAATCTACTTCTTCCATCTATCAAAAGTTCCCAAATTTCAAGTTTTGAGATATAAGCTGAAAGACACAGGTAGACTACAACATTCTTTCTAAAGTGAAATTATGATTCCTATATTTTCTCAAACCTTGGCCCTTTCAATTTTCATGTACAATATTTTAAACCTCAAGAATCTTCTTTCCACTGAAAACCTCAAAGATTGGCAGTTTAACCAACATCAGCTTTGTTTCTTATTATTTCTTCTCCTTTGCTTCTCTAAAATGGGGACATTTTTTTTTCCTCCCAACAGTTTACAGTGGAATGAGCAGAATGAATGCCAGTTTGAAAATGAATTAAGAGTAGTTGTGTTACTGCATCTATACAGTGTAGATAAGCTCATATCTGCGTACTTTGAAAAGACTGTTCTTCAGTTTCTCTTGTAGCAAAGTGGTCCTAGATATAGAGAAATATCATTTCAGTTTGTAGTTTGTTTTTGTCAGATTTGCTTCCTTCTTATAAAGCTGTTTGTGAGGGAAGCAACCTCATGGTCTTCAAGATTTGTTCACAGCTTCAAATTTGTGACTGAGTTAAACCTCAGATGTCACAGAAGTGCAGGCTGTGTTCCTTGTGTGGATTTCTTCTAATGGAGAGAGTCACTTCAGCTGGCCGCCTGCTTCCATTCTGGGAGCCTCAGTGTTTACACTGAGCACCTAAGTCAGTTCACATTAGAGTTCATGTGTATAAATTTGGTCTTACAATAAAACAAGTATCTGTGAGCAGGAATTTTGTTTCATAAAATTTTTTAATATAGAATATTGTCTAGAACAGTACTGGAAACAGAGTAAGCCTTCACAAATACTTAAATAATAGAACTGATAGATTATTTCTCCACCTGGTATAACTGTCAAATAGCAAGAAAAAGATCATGTTAACAAATGGTCAGTCCAATCTGTTTGGCAAATTCATCCATTGATAAATTTAATATTTAAGATTCTCTGTGTGTGTGTCTCTGTCTCTATCTCTTTCTCTCTCCCTCCCTCTGTTTCCCTCTCCTTCTCCTCTGCCCACCTCTCTGTCTCTCTCTCTCTCTCTCTCACACACACACACACACACACACACATAAATATCCTAGATGGGGGTAGGGACTTGTTATATGCACTAGTTTAAAAGGATAATTATTTAAATATGAGCAGAAATGTTCTCCAGGACATATTTTGAAGTGAGTGCAACACAACGTGCAGAGAACTTCATATCAAGTTACTCCCATTGGTATAAATGGGAAAAATGGATGTATAGTAACATAGATACACCCTCTAAACTTAACTAGTTATAGAAATTTGGGGGAAGTTTAGATAAAAATCTGTTAAGCATATTGCCACTCAGAAGCAAGACTGATGGTGTGGGGTTGAAACAGACTTTTGTTACATGTGATGTTATGGTTCTTGAACAACTTATTCAGTTTATATTTGCATTCATTTTTCAATTAATAAAATGTCAAAATTTTGATATATTATTATATGAAATGACTGATATATAACTATAGCTGATTTGGCATTTTTCTTCACTGTTTGACAATCAACATATATTTTTGTTCAAAAAGACAGAATTATTTACTGCAATTCTTACCTAAATAATTGCCTATAGATTGATGCTCTAAAACAAGGCATTTAGAACTAAAAAACATCTTTAATCAATAATTAGTTTCCCTCTCACTTACTTCTATTATGCTGATAAGACTTAGAGGAGAGTGGTTGAAATATTTATTTTTTAATATCCAGCCTAGGAACATCTCAGTGACTCTATTAAAGTAGTGATAATTAAAAAAAAAAAAAAAGAGTCTAAGGGTTTATCTTCAACCATGAAGAACAACAAAATCTCAGGTAATTTGAGAAATGCTGAGTAGCTGACTTAGAAGCATCAGAGTAAGGTGGCTGCCATTTCTCAGCTGATTGAAGTGAGAGCAGCAGGAAAAAGGATTTTCTTCACTAAAGATTGAAAAATAGATTAATATAAAATCTTCAGGACTGGAGGCAAGTTACTTACTTCTTACAAGAGGGAGAAGGAAGAATACTTGCCAGGAGGAAGAGTAAATCTCTCAAAATAAACATGTAAAGCATGACTTGGGGGAGCTGTTGGCCTAATTTGTGAGCAGTCTCTCAATGATCTGCAAAGAGCATGTTAAGGCCACAAGGAGAGTCCTGAATTTTCTAGGACCAGCTAAGCTCAATAAGTGCACTATGTGTATGGTCTGGGGCACCCTGACATCTGAGCAGCAGCTTAGGAACTTTTAGTTTTTTCTTCAGCATTAAGGCTTGACTTTTCTAAGTCATCTAAACTTCCCTGCCCAGTTCCCATGTGACTGAAGTCTTCCTAGAAAGCTGGGAGGGGTTAATGGCATCAACTGGAATGTTAGAATTGAGCCAAGCTACACAGTCCACAGGCAGATCTTGTCTAGTTAAGAAATAATTATTAAGTGCTTACTGTACTAAATGTTGGGGGGCGGGGGTGGGAGGAAGGGAAACCGCAAAACAAGACATGAGCCTTGGTTTCAAAAAGCTTATGAAATAGTTGGCAAGACTTGTGCACATAAACCAGAGGATAATAAAAATCCATTATATAACCAAGTGCTAGGCTATAAAGAACAGATAATAAATGTTATAGTGCAAATCATTAGCGATTTATTTCAACAAAGTGAGCTAGCTTCTAACATCTCATAAATGAGGTCAGATGTCAGTTATCTTAAAAGCAAGCACATGGCAATAAACAGTTAATATATTTCCTTTGAACAAGTTGACTACTTCCTAGAATGCTAAGTTTAGTTTTGAATAATTGGGATCAAGATATGCTACCCCTAAATATGTTACCTTGGCATATTGACTAATTTGAATTGAAGGCAACTGAAAATAGAAGACCCAGGGTGAGCTGTCTGTCCTCCTTCTTTCAGCCTAAAAACAGGGTATAAATTTCTCTTTGTAAAGGTCTCCCCTTGCCAAGTCCCTCAGCTCCATACCAGAAAGAGGTAAAAGATTCTTATCACAAGATATAACTCGAGTTTGCCGAACAAACTCTTATGAAATAATCCATATTCACCATACATTTCCTAGCCCCCTTTCCTTTCCCACTAAGCCCAGGCCATCTTTTTCCTTTGTCTGGTCACTTCTCCACAGTTTATTCCCCCTTGTTAAAGTGGTATATAAATCTCCCAGTTTGCTTCTTTAAGCTTTCATTTTTTTTTTGAGAAGCCCCAAATGCATGTAAAAATATTAAGAAGATCTGTATGCCTTTTATTCTACTCATCTATCTTTTTTCATTTTAATTTGCAGGCTCCAGTAATTAGGTTTGAGGGTAGAAGGAAAGTTTTTCTTCCCCTATATAATAAATGATGACTTTTGCCTTTTTTTTTAGTACTCTGAGAAATATAGCAAGTTTAGATTGTTCTTCAGGCCATTTGGCAGAAACCTGGTTGCTTGAGACTCTGACCCTCTCAGGATATAGAAGTTTGGGGGACAGTATGCCCTGAATGACTTACCAGGCCTCTTCTCTTTAAATATTTTGATACTGACTTATCTATGAAGAGGAATTATTAAGAATATCACTTCTACAGATTAATTTTAAGAGGTAACTAGCTAATTTGACATTGAGTTGATGACATCATTAAAAGTTGATGAAATATTTAAAGGTAAAGATTGTACCAAAACTGTGTTTGGTGGTACTTCCCTGGTGGTCCAGTGGTAAAGAATCTGCCTGCCAATGCAGGAGACACAGGTTCAATCCCTGATTTGGGAAGATCCCACATACCACAGAGTAACTAAGTCTGTGTGCCACAACTACTGAGCCTGTACTCTAGAGCCTGGAAGCTGCAATTACTGATCCTATGTGCTCCAACTACTGAAGCCCATGCTCCCTAGAGCCCATGCTCTGCAACAAGAGAAGCCACCACAATGAGAAGCCCATGCACCATAACTAGAGAGTAGCCTCAGCTCTCCACAACTAGAGAAAAGCCAGTGCAGCAGCAAAGATCTAGCATGGGGTAAAAATAAATAAATAAAATAATTAAAAAAAAAAAAAAGAATCTACCTTCCAATGCAGGGGATACCACTTCAATTCCTGCTTGGGGAACTGAGGTCCCATATGCAACTTAGTCACTGTGGCACAAGTACTTAGCCGATGTGCCACAACCAGAGAGCCCACCAGCCACAACTACAGAGCTCACATGCTCTGGAGCCCCGGCACAGCAGCTAGAGGAAGAGCCTACGTGCTGCAGCTAAGACCCAATGTAACCAAAAATAACAAACAAACAACTGCAACGAAGACCCAATGTAGCCAAAAATAACAAACAAACAAACCAAAAAACCAACTATGCTTGCAATAGGCAGAATGAAGGAACAAGTTGATGCTATTGTTTGTATGATTCAGTACTATGAGCCCCAACAAGAGCAATGAAAATTGGTTCCAATTAAACATCAAGGAATATGGGCTTCCAGGTGGCTCAGTGGTAAAGAATCCACCTGCCAATGGAGGAGATGTGGGTTAGGTCCCTGGGTCAGGAAGATCCCCTGGAGGAGGGAATGGCAACCCACTCCAGTATTCTTGCCTGGAGAATTCCATGGACAGAGGAATCTGGTGGGCTACAGTCCATGGGGTCACAAAGAGTGGGATAAAACTGAGCAGGCACAGCTACTTTATATATGTGTATGTATATATATATTATATACACACATGCATATATATGTATTTCTTCTCTTATGGGTGCTAATATCTGGGATATTAGTATATAACAGCATCTTCAGAGGGTCCCCCCAAATAATGAAAGGGTCTGAAAACCATGCCATTGATATAAATATTCACTGAAGTAGCAAAGACTTGCATATACAGAAAAACATGATCATTTTATATTAAGATAATAACATATTAAGCAGATCAGTGTGTAGAAAAGGATGTACATTTATTCTCTGTGGACCCAAAGAGAAGAACTAAATCTAATGGGTAGGAGTTGTAAGGACACAGATTTAAGTTTGTTTTTTAAAAAAAGGCCTTCTTAATAGCTGAGCATAAAGGTCAGGTTCTGACTTAAGTGGTAATGAGTTTTCTGTTGTTGGAGATATTCAGATATAGACTTAGAAACCCCTGACAATGATGCTATAGAGAAAATTCCAGCACAGAAGACCTGAAAAGGAAGGAATTTATGTGAAGTCTGAACATTTAGGGGATATGCTAAATTTAGTCCCAAACTAATACATCCTCATTTACACCCATTTCCTGAACAACCATCTCAGATATTACCAAATGCAGATCATAAAGATCTTTAAATATCCTGGTCTATATTAGAAAATTTCAATCCTAATCATTAGTTTATTAAACAAAAAACTTGAATGGCATATCTGGGGGTATTTTCCATGCCAAACACTGAAACAAAAGGTGTTTATACCCATCTCTCCGTATATAAGAAAACTAACTTGAACCTTCATTCCCTGAGCAGCCTACATTTATTGCATTGAAATAAAGAAAAATAATAATATTGATATATCAACATTAGTATAAAAATCATATTTGAAACATATCTATCTACCTAACAACCTACTTTTTTGAGAGAATTGTCTGGGAAAATATACAGCAAATATTATTTGTGACTGACTCTAGCTGGTGAGTATACAAACAATTATTTTTATGTTCTAATTTTTCTAAAATAAAAATTTATTTCCTGCACAAAATAAGGGCTTCCAAATTTACATGTTACTGGAGGTAGACTGGCAAAATAAATGAGTGAATGGGCCAAGACTGTAAGACAATAGGGAAGAGTAGTGACTTGTATAACATGGAGAATATATTCTTTTGAAACGGGGTGGCTGCTACTCAGCTGTAGCTGTGATTGACATAAAGAAGTTTAAGAGAATCTGGAAATACAGATTTTGTGTGATTTTTAAATGTTTAAATGTTGGCAACTAACATAAAATTTGAAAACACTGGAGATCAAACAAAACAGATATGTGGGCCCACACTTGGTCAGTTTACCACTTTTGAAAAGAATAGAACATATTGCAAATGTAAAAAAAATTATATGTTCATAGTTCTGTAGCCAGTTTCACAGAAAACACCCTTCTTTTATTGTTGTTTAGTCACTCACTCGTGTCTGACTCTGAGACCCAATGGACCCACCAGGCTCCTCTGTCCATGGGATTAACCAGGCAGGAATACTGGAGTAGGTTGCCATTCCTTTCTCCAGGGGATCTTCCAGACCCAGGGATCATATCCACATCTGCTGCATTGCAGGCAGATTCTTTACCTTCTGAGCCACTGGGGGAAAGAAACTTCATAGATTTAAATGTACATTGATAAAATACAGTGACGTAGTGCAATCAAAAACACTCTGAACAATTAAAAATGGGTTACTGAGGGTGTCATGAGATTTACACATTTGATGGGGAGGAAACAATGGGAAGTTATTTAGTATTTTGGTTTCATAGGGAGATTTGGTATGTTTTGGGAAAATGGATTGAGCAAGAGAGAAGTCAGGTAGGCTGGAATTCAAGATCAGGGAGACCAGTTCAAGCTCTAGGTATGTGCTAATTGGATGAAAAGGAGTTGATCGCCCAAGGCTAGCTTCTTCTCTATAAATAAGAGAGAAGGCAAAAAGTGAGGAATAATGAATGGGTACCATCCAGCTTTCAGAAAGCATTTCTAGCAAAGGAAATTATTATTTCAACTGTAGAATCATATATCTGAGACTCACTTATACTCAAATTCAGATTATTCATATCATCTAAGTAAGATAATTATGGTTGCCAATTCAATGCTATTACTCTTTCCTATATAAATCCCTCTATTATTAAAGCTTCAAGGTTTAAAATTGGGGATAAACATCATTTCCTAATAAAATCTTACTCCATAGGCATTCATTTTTTTGTGATTCCCCAGAAGAAAGATATAAATTGTTTCTTTTCATTGAAAAGTCAAACTGATAGCCATGAGCCAGATATTGTCACTTTCCAATAGACAGATGTGGTAGACCCCTAGAAAAAGTCTTGATTCATTTTCTATAAAGGGTTAATATTGATTGCAGCAGAGGTCAGTCTTGGGTCCCTCTGGCTTCTGAGTTCCTTCACTGAGGAGACTGTGTGGCAAAAGCAACTGTCCTTAAAAGCAGACAATGGAGTCAACCAAATTGGGGCTTGAATCCTAGTTGGCAATAGTGACCAGGTCCATCTAGTCAAGGCTATGGTTTTTCCAGTGGTCATGTATGAATGTGAGAGCTGGGCTGTGAAGAAAGCTGAGTGCCGAAAAATTGATGCTTTTGAATTGTGGTGTTGGAGAAGACTCTTGAGAGTTCCTTGGACTGCAAGGAGATCCAGCCAGTCCATCCTGAAGGAGATAAGTCCTGGGTGTTCATTGGAAGGACTGATGCTGGAACTGAAACTCCAATACTTTGGCCACCTCATACAAAGAATTGACTCATTGGCAAAGACCCTGATGCTGGGAGGGATTAGGGGCAGGAGGAGAAGGGAATGACAGAGGATGAGATGGTTGGATGGCATCACCGACTCGATGGACATGAGTTTGAGTAAACTCCGGGAGTTGGTGATGGACAGGGAGGCCTGGCCTGCTGCGGTTCATGGGGTCGCAGAGTCGGACACAACTGAGCGACTGAACTGACTGACTGTGGGTAAGTCAATTAATCTCTTTGTCTCTCAGTTTGCTTATCAATAAAATGAGGAGAATAACAGTGCCTACTGCAAAAGTTAGCCACAGGAATCAGAAGTGAGGAACTTAGAATAGTGCCTAATACACATATAATGACAATGATTTATTTTTCTTATTCTCACCCCATTTAAACTGACTAGCCTAATTTTTATTTTCCCAAGGACATTCCTTTCCACTAGGAATGGGTTAATAGCATGCCAACGTGTGTGCATGCATATTCAAAAAGCCTTTAAAAGCTAATGTTAATGATGGAATTGTATGCCAGGCCTGTCAAAAGACATTTAAGTTTGAGGAGGTCTGTCAATGTCCCTGAAGGCATTTCTAACCAGGATTGCCTATCTGGCCTAGAAGTTGGGTTGGACCTATGGAAATAATTAACAATCATGCTGAAACAATTATGATGATAACTAGGCTAATAAACTGCTAAAGCTATTAATGCTACTATTATTAATAATAATAGTGGATAATTGACATTTAGCACTGATTATAGATAAGACATTGTACTAAAGACTTTACATGGATTGTCTCATTTAATGCTCACAGTGACTAACCTTATAAGGATGATAGAGCTAAGAACTCAAAATAAGGAAACTGAACTTTAGCAAGCTTAACTAACATTCCCCCAAACTATATATCTAGTACCACAGGCTTGGATTTTATATGGAATTATTCTCCCTTCAAAGTTTATGATCCTATTAGTCTCACTTTATGGATAAGAAAATTTAATGGAAAACAAAATAAACTAGGAGTCAGGAAAACTGGCCTTTGCTCCTAATTCTGCCTTACTGCACATGTGAACTTGGGAAAATTCTTTAACTTCTCTGATTTTAGTATCTCTCAAATCAGTTTTGATGTCCCATGATTTAGTGTTGAAAAAGTTCTGATTAATGGAGATTCATAATGCTATGGGTATTAATCAATCAAGAATTTAAGAAGAAGATCAGAATATGCAACCCTGAAATATGTCATTTTGGCACTAAGGACTACTTTGAGCTAAAGAAACAAGCAATTAAGAAACAGCAGACACAGGAAGAACTCTCTGTTCTTTTCCTTTTGACTTGAAAGCAAAGTATAAATTTCCCTTAATAAAGGTATCCTCCCTCTCCTCCCTCATACCAGGAGGATGGGAAAAACACTTAACACAAGCGATGAAAACTCAGTACCAAGATAACTCTGCATTAAGAAAAATTTACAAAATTACCTTTATCTTCCATTGGCATCCATGTATGTTTACCTTTTCATAATTTACTGCTCCTAGAAACCCAAAGACCTTCTCCTTTGTTTTGTCACTTCTCCACAAAATGTCACCCTTTGTTAAAGTAGTGTATAAGTTCTTGAGTCTAACCATTTCTTAGGATTTTTACTTTTGTTCTATGCAAAATAAACTTCTTCTCCTGTTAATCTGTCTTTTCTCAGTTTAATTCACAGGTCTCAGGCACAGAACATGAAAGTAGATGAAAAACTTTTCTTTCCTACACTAATTTGGTGGCATTTAAATGCAAATCCATTTTGGATTTAGACAAACTTAGACAGCATATTAAAAAGCAGAGACATCACTTTGCTGACAAAGGTCCCTATATTCAAAGCTACAGTTTTTCCAGTGTCTTGTGAGATTTCGACCATAAAAAAGGCTGAGTGTCAAATAATTGATACTTTCACACTGCAGTGCTGAAGAAAACTCTTGAGAGTCCTTTGGGCAGCAAGGAGATCAAACCAGTCAGTCCTTAAGGAAGTCAACTCTGACTATTCATTGGAAGGACTGATTCTAAAGCTGAATCTCTAATACTTTGGCCACCTGATGCAAAAGAGCTGACTTATTGGAAAAGACCCTGATACTGGGAAAGATTGAAGGCAGGAGGAGAAGGGGGCAACAGAGGATGCGATGGTTGGATGGCATCACTGGCTCAATGGACATGAGTTGAGCAAACTCCAGGAGATAGTGAAGGACAGGGAAGCCTGGGATTCCGCAGCCCATGGGATCACAAAAAGTTGGACATAACTTAGCAACTGAATAACAAGTACAAATCCATTAGTTTTGTGGGAAATAAATCCTATAAATCCCACATGTTGGATTAGTCCTGACTTTTAAGTTATAATTCATCCTGAACAAAATAAAGAACCAGTTCAGTGCCATATATCAAATTGATTATAAATTTAACAATATATTTTGTTTTATTTTTGGTTTTGTTTATGACTGATAGCCTTCCTGATTTCACAAGATGTTTGCTGGAGAGTTGGGATTTTTGTAAGAAAACAGACTTATTTATTCAAAATATTTTCCTTTACTGATGACACAGTAGGGTTGTTTATTGTCAAAGATAAAATCTGTTGTTTCTTGAGAGGTGGAGTTTGCAAAAGTTCCTATCCCTTCATTCTGTGAAGAAAATAGTTAGACTCCCATGTGGTCTATAATTTTTAAAAAGTTGTAAAATAGGTCTTAAAACTTTATTATCTACTTTACTTGAAGAAATTATATAATTCCGTCAGTCTCCTGCATGAGAAAACATATGAGTTTGGAATAAAAACAGTCACTTTTCCTTTTAAATTAAATGTAATTCTTGAACAGGAGCTGTGGGATTTATCACATTGAATTATAAAGCAAAAAGCACCCATCCACCTTCACATTTTCAAGGATTCCAGCAAAGACTGGAGAATGATGAAAATGGTACAGCAGGGAAAAGATTGTTTTACATTTGCTAATGCAAAGAAGTGTATGTTGTAATTATGAGTTAAAAAGCTTTAAAGACATTCTGAAGATCAATGAGAATCTGACATAATTGTTTTTGAATAGCTGATTACATCTCTGGTGAAAAAGTAATTCAGTGAATGACATTATTGTTTAGCAATCAGTAGAGTAATTATATACTCAGTAAAAGTGAGTATATAATTTTGAAGTGTTCAAAACACAAAAGAGTAAATGGATACCATATAAAAGAGAGACTCTTGCGGAGGGTGACAGACCTTATTCCAGAAGACTTAGATTGCTACATTCAGGTATCTCAAAAGCCAAGGTATGGTTCTATATATGAGAAAAGATCTTCCAGGGATCTTAAAGAGTCATATCCTGCCTCTATATGCAACTGCAGTTAAGCCCTCTGAAGTGAAAAGTTTCATGGAAATTATTTCCCCAACTTCCCTTGGATACCTATCAAAGAGTAAGACCTATCAAAGAGTAAGACCTAAGGGATGGTTTAAGGTACAGCCTAGTATTAATAGTTTAAAACAGTACAAGGTGATCATATCATACTTTCTATGGCTGCAGAGTCCAGGCACAACATAGCTAGATCCACTGCTCTCAGGTCTCAGCAGTATACAATCCAGGTGTTGGCTGGTGCTGCAGTTTCTATCAGGGTTTGACCAGGGAGATATCTCCTTCCAAGGTCATTTGTGTTTTAGCAACAGTTTATTCCCTTGTGGTTGTAGGACTGATGTCCCTTTTTCTTGGTGGCTCTCATTCAATGGCTACTCTCTACTTCTAAAAGCTGCAAGTTGTTCCTTGTCATGTGGCCCCTTTCTATAGGCCCTCTCAAAACACGGCAGTTTACTTCTTCAAAGCAATAGGCAGTATCTCCTAGTGTAGTCTGCTAAGACAGAATCTTATATAACAGCATGTGTTAATCCACAGTGTCTGAGAGGAACAGAGGAAATGGACAAAGTGGTAATTAAACAGTTAATCCTAAGGCAGGAGATAGATGGGCTCCCCTGTGGACAGAAACTCCACAAAAGCAGGATGATGGAAGAGGCTGGGCCCTGCCCAGATAAGAGATAGAGACCACATATTTCTCATTCTCAAAGTTAAGGAGACCTTCCTGACTATAAATGTGCAGAGAGGCTCCTTGAAAATCAAAAGAGGGGGTGTGTAACCTCTTAGTAAGTGATGTCAACTACCCATTAGCTTCTTCACTAGAATCCTTCTCGGTTAAGAGATGAGCATGCACACATGGCAGGTTCCTGAAATATACTGAATACAGACTCAGAACCAGGCAAAGCAAAATGATTGGCCAAAGGAAATCGGGAAGAAATGCCCCATAAAAGCAATTCAAACTGCTACAAGTGTGTGGCTCAGCAGCTCTCTTTTAGTCTGTTCATGTGTCTATCCACATGTAGTGTACTCTTTTTCCTCCTAATAAACACTACATTTTTCACTACTTACTGTCTTTACGGTGATTATTTTTTGCAAAACTGAAGGGCCAAGGCCTTGTCACTGACCACTGGCCAAATGGCTAGGATTCAGTGACCTTACTGCCTATACCTGATCTCAATCTCTGGCCAAGAACTGAAGCAACACATCAAGCCACTGCAGGCTGAGGCCACTTGAGATCAGTCCCACTAGGAGACTGTAAGTTGCAAAAATATCAGAGACCCCTATAACTTAATTATTCAAGAAAGCAGGTTTGCTTAATCACTAAACCAAGCAGGATTTCTTAGCAACAAAATCGTGCACAGAAGCAAGAGACATGCCCACAAACAGTAAAATAATGGTGCCATTGAGACCCACATCCTGTCCAGTGATCTCAATAAGGTAATGATCTCTAGGACCTGCTCTCTGCATGCACACGTACATGCAAACACATACACACACACATATATATTTATATACACACAATAATTTGTGGACCTAGCTTTACCATGTGGGGACAAGAAAACTCCCTTGCAAGGAGCTGAGGAAGGAAACATGATGTCTACTCAAGAAAGACAAAGAAAGTCTTCTCCCCCTCTCTACTTTTCCTTTGATTATGAAACTGTAACCCAGCAACTTCTCAGGGCACAGCATCCTCTTTCCTGCCCACCTGTAAGACACACAAATGTCCTATTCTAATAAATCATTTCTTATCTATCATTTTGTTTTTCGCTGAATTATTTCTGCACTGGGACATAAAGGACCAGAGCTCCTTGGAGTCCCTCGATATGCCACCCAAAGGTTTTATGTCAATCCATCACCTTGCTGTATTCTATTGGTTAGAAGCAAGTCACAGGTGTGTACACACTTAAGGAAATAGAATTACACTCAAGTTTTATCATTTATATATAGAGAATCATTAGGGAGTCAACCTCAGGATATTTTCTGCCTCAGAGAGGACAAAATATCTCTCCTGCCTCTATGGAAGGTCTAGTTAGATTTTATCTTATGGAAACCATATATCAAAGAACTGATCATTTCCTGGGATCCTTCAAATCTTTTTCTAAAACTATCACAGCTAAATGTATGTAGCTTCCCCTTAGCTAACTCTGTATGATCTTATGTGTGGAAGTTTATACAGTTTTACCTTAATTTTATCATATCTTATTTCTTCTACTATTATCATTTCCTTCTAATTTCTTCTCTTACTTCTTTTCTTGTGTATTATATACATAGCTGTGTAGCATATTTCAATTTTTTGGAATAGACAAAGACAGAACTATGTACATAAACACATAACTGAATGAATACACCAATCAATCCTCCCTAGGAAGCCACATTTAGGCCTACTCACCTTAATGTCAAGTTCATACTTGTCTCTCTTTTTTTTTTTTTAGAGTTGCTCAGTCATGTCTGACTCTTTGCAACCCCATGGTCTTTACAGCCCATGGAATTCTCCAGGCCAGAATACTGGAGTGGGTAGCCTTTCCCTTCTCCAGGGGATCTTTCCAACCCAGGGATCAAACCCAGGTCTCCCGCATTGCAGGCAGATTCTTTACCAGCTGAGCCACAAGGGAAATCCAAGAATACTGGAATGGGTAGCCTATCCCTTCTCCAGCAGATCTTCTCAACCCAGGATTTAAACTGGGGTCTCCTGCATTGCAGGCAGATTCTTTACCAACTGAGGTATCAGTCCTAGGATCATCAGAAGTGAAAGTCACTCAGTCATGTCTGACTCTGCGACTCCCTGGACTATACAGCCCATGGAATTCTCTAAGCCAGGATATTGGAGTGGGTAGCCTTTCCCTTCTCCAGGGGATTTTCCAAACCCAGGGATCAAACCCAGATCTCCCATGTTGCAGGCAGATTCCTTACCATATTACTCATGCAAATAACTCAGACATATCAGTAAAGTTAAGTTCTTTCCCCCTTATATCAGAACACATTTTTTTAGCTTGAAAATAAAATGGAGATTAATGCCATACCAAAAGTTCTCAATTCAACCTCGCTATTTTTCTAAATTTCTCACCTGTAGACTAAACATAACCACCCTCCTGCCTCCTACTACCTCCAAGCAATTCTCATGTCATCAGAGGCCAACATTCTCTCTTGACTGATTTTCTAATTTGTACCTACCTCCCAAAAAAAAGAGCAGAACTCGGTCCTCAAAAGGCTATTCCACAGCTCCTTATAAAAATCCTGCATGGGGCTGCTAAAGATAGCCATTTTATTTCTTCTTGATGAGTTGACTTCAAATACTTTAATCTTTTCCCATTGGTCCTTTTCATCTTATGCCAAGTCTGCTCTAGTGGGAAATACATAGCCAACTTTGGGGAAGGGCTTTTAAATCTTTTATATAACTGTTGAGTCGTTTGGCAAATATTATAATAACATCTCATTAATTGTATTTTCATGTTCCTCTAACACACCAGGAAAGCTCCTGCCTCTAGGCCTTCACATTTGTGGTTTTCTCTGCCTATAATACTCTTCCTCAGCATATCTGCACAGCTCACTTCCTTCAGATCTCTGTTCATGCATCATATTTAAAAAAAAATACCCTCCTGGCCACTCCATCTAAAATACTAACCCTCTCCTTAACCTAATCCCAATCCTCCATGCTAGGCTTTAATTTTTCTCCAGAGCACTGATCACCATCTTGAGATATTACATATTTAAATAATTGTGACTCATTTGCCTCCCTCCTCTGTATTATAAATTTTGTAAGTAAAGGTACTTTGTCATATTTCTTTTGACATCTAAAACAGTGCCCAGCACATAGTAAGACTTCACATATACTTGTTATAATAAAGGACAGGTGAACGGTGGTATGAAATGATGAATAAGGTCAATCTACAGAGCCTGAAATTTAACTGAAAACAAATCAAGACTGACTTCTTTGGGCTCACCAGTTCACTCTCTAGTCTCATAACATTTCTCTGGTCTCATAACTTTTCACCTTTGTGAAAACTGGGGACACTGAAGTAGAGAAACAAAGCCATGTATCTCAGGGTTTTTACGTGATAAGTAATTGCTAAGTATCAAGAATGTATCCATCTACTTAGCAATTACTTATCACATAAGAAACCTGAGATCCACTACAATATTGTAAAGTAATTAGCCTCCAACTAATAAAGATAAATGAAAAAAAAGAATGTACCCATCTTTCTAAATTCCATATATATGCGTTAGTATAACTGTATTGGTCTTTATCTTTCTGGCTTACTTCACTCTGTATAATGGGCTCCAGTTTCATCCATCTCATTAGAACTGATTCAAATGAATTCTTTTTAATGACTGAGTAATATTCCATGGTGTATATGTGCCACAGCTTCCTTATCCATTTGTCTGCTGATGGGCATCTAGGTTGCTTCCATGCCCTGGCTATTATAAACAGTGCTGCGATGAACATTGGGGTGCACGTGTCTCTTTCAGATCTGGTTTCCTCAGTGTGTATGCCCAGAAGTGGGATTGATGTCAATGTATGACAAAAAACACTACAATATTGTAAAGTAATTAGCCTCCAACTAATAAAAATAAATGGGAAAAAAAAAGAATGTATCCAGTGATGTACCAAGCACATAGAAGATACAAAAACAAATCAAAAAGATTTAAAGTACTAAAGTATTCTGTTTAAAATCATGGATTTCTCCAGTCAAAGAGACCTAGATTCTAATCTTAGCTCTGTCACAGTTGAGCTATGTGATCTTGGAAACATTTATTATATTGTCTGAGTTTTCGATACTTCATCCATAAAATAAGAGCAATATTACCTTGCTCTGGTTTGTTGTGAAGATAAATGCTGTAATCCACAAAGAGACAGAGTGAGAAAGTTTAACATAGTCTTGGCAGACAATAACCAGTATCAATAATATTACTGCTAATAATGAATGCATTATTATTGTAAAATTATAATGCTGAGACATCTAGAGATCAACACAATAAAGTACGGGACCTAGAACCAGAACATCTGTTATAGATTCTCCATAATGTACCAACATCATTTGCAGGCACAATATTCAGTTTTCAGTCATATAAACATGGAGTAGTAGAGAAGTCCTTTTTCTTTTTCTTTTAAACTTTGTATTTTTTAATTGGAGTAGAGGGTATTAACAATGTTGTGATAATTTCACGCAAGCAGCAAAGGGACTCAGCCATACATGTACATGTAGCCATTCTCCCCTCCCATCCAGGCTGCCACATGACACTGAGCAGATTTCCATGTGCTATACAGTAGGACCTTGCTGGTTATCCATTTAACACTGGATAAACATTTGATTAGTGACTAATCTTTAGCTTATTTTAATCAACTATACCCCAATACATATAACTGATTAACAGTGTTGTGGTAGCTTCAGGTGCACAGTGAAGGGACTCAGCCAGAACTATACAGGTATCCATTCTTCTCCAAACTCCCCTCCCATTCAGGCCAACACATAAAATTGAGCAGAGTTCCCTGTGCTCCCAATAGGTCCTTGTTGGTTATCCATTTTAAATATAGCAGTGTGTACATGTCAATCCCAAGCTCCCTAACTATACTGCCCCCCAATCCTTCCCCCTAGCAACCATAAGCTCATTCTCTAAGTCTGTGAGTTTGTTTCTGTTTTGTAAGTAAGTTCATTTGCATCATTTCTTGTTAGATTCCACATATAAGGGATGTCATACAATATTGGATGGAGAAGTCTTTGGAGACAGAAGACTAGAGTTTGGGTGCCAGCTCCACCACTTACTTCATGGATGATTTTGGAAAATTCATGATGATACTGAGATTCATTTTCTCTCACATGTGAAATGAAATAATCTCAAAGGGTCATAATAATGACTAAATGAGATACTACTATATAAAAAATTCCTGGCACCTTTAAAAAGTAGGAGTCAACAAAAGTCAGTTGAATTAAAGCATGATTTATTTGTTGTATGAATATAACTTGCCTGTTCTTATACTATTCCCAACCCAAGACTGCATATCTGTCAATTCTGTCCCACAATTTATTTAAATCCTATTCAATCCTCAAAGGCCTGTTCAAACTATAATGCCTTGTAGCAGATGCTCTGCTACTCTCCTCAGGGCAGACTCTTAAGGCCAATGCACCCAACTGCTGAGAATATCATATTGCTGACCCTCAAAGCTAGACCCATACTGGAAGTTGCCTTTGATACAAGGACTTGTCTATTTGCTAAGGCCAACACCCTTGTATGGAGTGGTCTATGGCCAAAGACTGGATAGTGCAGAGTTTGAGAAGCCAAGGCACCTTGCCTATATTTGGGATAGCTTTGAAAACCTATCTCGGCTCCAGATCTCCCTGTAAGATCTCCATGTAGCAACCACATTAAGGGTCAACTTCTTTCTCTGCCCAATCTTGACTTTTGCCTTTCTTGCTTCCTTATAGGCATACTTTCCCAAGAACATTCTGGAATAAACCTTAAACATGCAACTTCTTGTTTTGCAATCTGTTTCTAGGGAACCCAAAGTAAGATACCCCAAGAAGACTTTTAAGATCATTAGTCCTTATAAGAGGCTTTATTCCATGAGGCCTCATACTCATTTGTCATTGCAGTACATTCTGCCCGTGTGGTGAGCGCTATTTCCAGGTGTGCATATCTCATTGCCCCAGCTAGATTTGACGTTCTCTGAAGGCAAAGACAGTTTTATAGTTGCATGTGCTTATTGTGCTGTACTTAGCCTCTCAGTCATGTCCAACGCTTTGCTACCCCATGGACTGTGGCCCATCAGGTTCCTCTGTCCATGGGATTCTCCAGGCAAGATTACTGGAGTGGGTTGCCAAGCCCTCTTCCAGGGGATCTTCCCAAACCAGAGATCGAACCCAGGTCTCCCCCATTGCAGGCAGATTCTTTACCATCTGAGTCACCAGGGAAGTCCTTCATAGTTGCATATTTCCCCCCCTTTGACACATAGTAGAGACACATAAATAAGACACACAGTGGGTATTCAGTAAAGAGTCTAGGTTTCTTATTGGCTTGTTAATCATAATATTTGAAAAGCAATTTGTTTTCATGACTTAAAAAAATAAGACTGGGTTTGTTAATAAGGTCAGTTTGTTTTCTCCTAGATAACCACTCACAGTATACCAACATGAAATATATGAAATAGTGAAATGAGATAGTGAAAGAAAAATCACTATGTAGAAATAAAACAAATGAAGTTACATGGTAACTCTAGCTTAAAATTTTTGAGGAAACTCCATACTTCTTTTTTCCATAATTGTTGTAGGGATTTAAATCCCTATCAACAGTATACAAGGATTTCCTTTTCTCCAGTCCCTCACCAGCACTTGTTACCTCTTGTCTTTTGGATATGGCCATACTAAGAGGTGTGAAGGGATATCTTTCTTTGACAAAAAGTGGTAACTATGTAAGATGATGGATGTGTTAATTTATTTGCTTGTGGTAATCATTTTATATTTTATATGCATTTTATCATTTTATAAGCATATTAAATCATACATTGTACAGCTTTTAAAGAATTATGATGTACAACCTAAATAAACACAACTGTTGTCAATTGTATCTCAATAAAGATGGAAAAATGTTTTAAAAAATCCAAACATGCAAGGTCAAATTAGAATATAAACCTGGAGAACAGCAGAAGTATCTTTCTAAAGCCTGCAAATATACACTGGATCAAACTGTGCTAACCAATAGTAATCATCATTTGCTTAAGCATCTGAACACTTCAACTATTCAACTATCATAACCCTACATGATATCATGATATCATGGTCTTAAAATTTTAATATGCATAATAAATATATAAACATGTATGTATATTATGCATGCATATATATACATACATACTTTTAGAAACTGGATAAGTTATGACAGGTTCATGAAAATGAGGACATCCTTGAATGAATTTTAAACATGGTTCAGAAAAGAAAGCAAAAATCATATAGCCTTTATAGCCAAATCCTGTTTTATCCTGTCCTGATGTTTCCTGCAAGCTTCCAGGGTTAGAACAAATTCTTCAGTTTGCACCTTTCTGGACAGTTTATGTGAATGATAAGAGCATTAACCATTTCCCCTTATTGCTTTAAAGGCAAAGATATCCCATGTCTACTCCAAACAATTTAAAAGATAACAATTATTGCACTTAAGACCAATAACCTGTGCCTAATATTAAAAAGAGCAATTTTGTCCCCAAAAGCATTCCATTGAAAATAATTCAACTTAACATAAAACTATTATTATAATTATGATAATTATAATACTTATATCTAACTATTATTGAATATTTACTATTCCCCAGATATCTAAGGACATAACATGCTAACACACAAAACGACAATAATAACAATAACTACCTTAATGAAATTACTCTCTGTCATGCATCATTCTACGCACATTAAATGCATTGTCACATCTAATCCTCACCACTATAAGGTTGGTATGATCTGATTTCCACTTTATAGGCAGAGAAAGAAAGGCTCACAGAGGTTAAGTAACTCTTGCAAAGTTATGTAACTTGAATGGTGAAGTCAGGATTTGAATCTAGGTCTTCCTGAACTTCAAAACTGTGGTCTTACTAACTATGCATATGGTCAGCTCGACTGTAAAAATAATGGCTTTTTTTTATTACTATGTGTTATAGCTGAGAATGCCAAAAAGGATTTTATACTCCATTATTCATTCTTTCAAAACATATTTATTTAGAGCCTACCATGAATCAAGTAATAATGCTGGGGTTATAGTGAAGATATTCTTGATTCCTGACTTACACTGTGAGGGCAGAGAAGACTTCTTTAAGGATGGATACTGAAGCTTGTTACAGTTCCCACTACTGACACTAACGTGTCTTTTGGCACTGTCGTCTGCCATGTTACATGAATTGTCATTCAGAGAGCTTGCTTACTTGATAGGTAAACAGTGTTGTGTTCTCATTACTCTGTTTCAGTTTTCTCTGGACTCAACAAATCCAAATGGTCTGAGCAATGAAAGTCACTTAGTCATGTTCAACTCTTTGCAACCCCATGGACTGTAGCCCAACAGGCTCCTCTATCCACGGGGATTCTCCAGGCCAGAATACTGGAGTGGGTAGCTATTCCCTTCTCCAGGGGATCTTCCCAACCCAGGGATAGAATTCAGGTCTCCTGCATTGCAGGTGGATTCTTTATCAACTGAGCCACCCGGGAAGCCCAGAGAATGCTTACACACAAGAAGGGTGAGTCAGACTTGAGGCATAACCTATAAAAAAATACCATCAGTGCTAATATTTTGTTCATCTTTTACAAAGAAAATTAGCCATTTAGGTTTCTTGTTGTAAACAAAAATCAGAAGAGAATCTTCCTACCTGATAGGTTATTTCATCAACAATTCAAGTACTATGATATATACAAAAAAGTTGAGATTCACATCCATTATTTGCAATATGAAGCATCTGTGGCTGATATCTTTATACATTCTTGATGATGAAAATAGAATCAATAAACATTTAGAACATATTCTCAATAGATAAGATACAAAACTTAAAATGACTTTTTTTCTTTTATTTTTTTCCATTTATTTTTATTAGTTGGAGGCTAATTACTTTACAATATTGTAGTGGTTTTTGCCATACATTGACATGAATCAGCCATGGATTTACATGTATTCCCCATCCCGATCCCCCCTCCCACCTCCCTCTCTACCCGATCCCTCTGGATCTTCCCAGTGCACCAGCCCTGAGCACTTGTCTCATGCCTCCAACCTGGGCTGGTGATCTGTTTCACCTTTGATAATATACATGTTTCGATGCTGTTCTCTTGAAACATCCCACCCTCGCCTTCTCCCACAGAGTCAGAAAGATAAAGATCAATACAGTATACTAACGCATATATATGGAATTTAGAAAGATGGTAGTGATAACCCTACATGCAAAACAGAAAAAGAGACACAGATGTAAAATGACTTTTGAACGATTAAAGTAAAATATTTTCTTTCAATGTGAAGTTATCACCCTAACCATAGCTTCCTGTAAAGTCCACTCTGAGTTCAGTCACCAAGACACACACACACACAAATGAAAGCCTATACATCCTAGGTCACTTTAAGATGTTTTAAAATTTTTATTATTTAAAATGCAATATAATCCTTATATTCCCTGATTTAAACCGGGTAACATAGGGATATTTTATGGAAGGGTATGGGAAGACCATCTGAAACGCAAGAATATAAATAATCAGTGCTAGTATCAGCTGAAAATCCTTGGATTGCACAGAGTTGTGTTGCAATCTAGGTTTATTATAAATATTCAGTCTAATTATTATCCCTGCCTGTACTACATTTCCTGGTCCACCAGGAAAAAATAGCTTAAACATGTGCTATATTTACCAGTTGGTAAAATATAATATCGGTGGGACCTCCTGGGTTTCCCTGGCAGCTCAGATGGTAAAGAATCTGCCTTTAATGTGGGAGACCTGGGTTCGATTCCTGGGTTGGGAAGATCTCCTGAAGGAGGGCATGGCAACCCAATCCAGTATTCTTGCCTGGAGAATACCCATGGGCAGAGGAGCCTGGTGGGCTATAGTCCATAGGATCACAAGGAGTCAGACACGACTGAGCAATTAAGCATGGCACAGCATAATACATATGGTACTATGAAAGGGCATTACCTCATAAAAGGTTTCTTTGAGCTTAAGGCAGTTATAATCAAATCAAGGAAGTAAAAGAGGTATGCAAGTCTCAACAGTATAAGAAGAAATGTAATTTGAGAAGTTTCATTCATACAGCATGCATTAATTATGCACTTAATATATGCCAGAGATAAGAGCTAGAATAGAATAATAAGCATAATAGATATGATCCCTGACCTCATGATTCATATAGTGTAGCCAGAAAGGAACTCAGTTAAGTGATTACGACACAATGTGGTGTGACAGGTGTGGCACAAGGTCCTGTGCCAGGGAGCATCCAATCAAAAATTAGGGGCTCAAGGAAGGTTTCCTATAGGAAGTGTTCCAGGCATTGTGAACAGCATATATGAAGGTCCAGAGAAGCGAGAAACAATTAAGAGTCAGCAAGCAAAAACATGCAAGAGTGAGAAAAATGTTTTCAAAAAGTAAAATGTTTGGTAAGGTTGAATTAAAGCACACAAACTAAAGAGTAGAAAGAGATAAAGGCTAGAGAAATAGGTAAGGATCCTATAGCTTGTATAACATGTTCAGCATTATCATGAAGGCTATGGAAAACCAATGAAGGCCTTTACAAGGAGAGGTACCAGACCTAAAACTGGCTGCTAGGTGACAAATGAATTGGAGGGTGGAGCAAGGAGATACAAAGTGACCTGTGCAGTGGTCTAGTTAAAAGATTCAAGTAGACATATACCAGATGAATTCTGGAGGTAAAGATGGTAGGGCTTCGTGATTAATTTGATATTGGTGTAGGCAGTAGTAAAGGATGACTTCAAGGTTTCCAGCTTGAGCAGTTGGGTAGATGCCATTTACTGAGACGAAGAAGAAAGAAGGGGATACAGGTCGTGTATGATGACAGCCTGATCAAGATACAATATGCTGATAAGTGATAAATTTAGACGGGAGCACAGAAAAGAGGAAGAAAGATCCCTTCTGACATTGAGTTATAAGAGAGACAGTACTTGAACTGGGTGGGACTTTAGGAGAACAGTTAGTGCAGAGAAAGAATGCAAGGCATATTCAAGGAACGGCAAATGACAGTTCAGAAAATAAGGCACTCTAACAATAAAGATGCAGAGGCATACTGGGGCTTCAATACATAGAGCTTTGAATATTATGATAAAGAGTTGAAGCTCACCTGAGGATTTATGGTCCAAGATTGCTACTATCAGTATGACCTTAGGCAAGTATATCCTCTCTCTTCATTTTTTCATTTATGAAATGAGTGGCTCCCAGATTTTGGGGCTTCACGGATCAGTTCAATTTTAAAAAGGGGTGACCATGAAGCAACAAAAGGTTGCCAACATCATTTTACCAAGTATGGGCATTCAGAAAAGCAAACAAATAAAAAACTATCATCTAGTACCATCACTTCATAAAACAAAGGATATTTCAAAAAAAGAAAGACAATTTCAAATACTTTTTTAAATGGATTCATTTGGTTTTTATGGAATGCTCACTTTATTGTCTTTATTTTTCTCTTTCCGTTGAGGATTGGTGCAAACTTCTGGCATTGGTCCAGAGACCAGAGTTTGGCAACCACTGAATCATACTCCAGGATTCATTCCAATGCTGACATTCTAGGATTTCTGATTCCTAAGGGTTTATTCATCAAGCAGTAGGGAATCATTGAAGGATTTGGGGGTAGTGAACTCATATTATCAAAGCTATGTTTTAGGAAGTTAATATGGGAGGTCTTGGAAGAGAAAAAGCAAGTGGTCGAATCGTGTGGCTAACACCAAAGTTGAGCCATAAATTAATAAAGGGACAGGCTAAAGCACTGAAAATACCAATGGAAAACTGGAATAAATGTGTCCAGTGGCACAGATTCTGGTAGAGCTGACAGTTTGCTATGTAAGGCAGACCTTGATTGGAAGATTTGGCTTTATCTCAGTAGGTCCATTTGTGCCATCCTTTTGTTTAGGAGACTTTTCAGGAAGTTGAGTCAAAAGCACCATTTCTTTTTTTCTGGCTCAACATATTTAAACCACAAATTACAATGTCTCTGGGAGGAAGATAGTATATTATTCATATTACACTGAACAGATTAAGGAATCAATTGGTTGAATGGGGTGAATCATGCAGAGGAAGCATATGCAAATGAGTTGCTTAAAAATCAGTGCTTGGAGAGGTCACAAATGGAAAACAGTCCTATCACACCATACAATCAAAACCACTGGACTCAAACAGAAAATCATAGAAAATAGCCCTTTTTATATCCTGAACTATTTCTTGTCCCAACGCTTTCCGAAGAAAATTACAAAATGGAAAGAGTGGGTCATCATGTGAAATTTGATTGAAGAGCTCCTGTTTGCTAACATTACTGAGTTAAATTCTTATACCTCCACGTTTGCGGGATATGCTAGATTTTCAGGCTTTAGAGAAAAAAAATGTATACACGTTTAAAACTTCATGATATTCAAGGGAATTTGCCTTTGTTTTATTTTATCTACATTTGTTCAAATAAACCAAGGAACATCGATAGACTTTGTAAGGCCTGAGGATCTAGAAGGTGCTGCCGTCTAAGTTTCAAAAACTATGAATCAGAATTTCTAACTGGGTCACCATTTGGAATCCTTCTCCTTTAATTTTGATGAGCCTGGTGCAAAGCTTTCAGTACTGTGGTCCACTGCATGTCACAAATGGGTTACACACATGGTTGAGATATTGATCTCCTCAGCCCTCAGGTTGCCAGAATCTCCTCCCTCTATTCCAGTTTGCTGGACAAATACTTATTTTCAATATGCACTGTGACATGAAAAATTTGTCAGCCTTTTTGTAACATTGTGATGGGGCCTGGAGGTTAGTAAACTCTTGCATTATGCTAATTATTCTCTTATGGGAGTCTTTATGGGAGCAGGGACAATAATAGCTTACACTGACATGGTGTTTGCCATTGTGTCAGGCACTGTTCTGAATATGTCTTAACCCACCTAATCCTACAACAACCCTATGAAGTGCTAAGAATTACTATCCTTGTTTTACAAGTGGAAGAAAATATAGAAATTAAGGTTAAGGTCACTAAATCAGTAATTGACAGAGCTGGGATTCCAACCCAGGATATATGGCTCTAGAGTCCTCATTTCAACTACCTTTTATACAAAAATGTAAAGGAAAGGCTCTGGTAGGTGGCCGTTGGTCCAGCACTAGGGACTGGTAGAAAAGCCCAAAGTAGGGAAAAATAAGTTGTTAGTCCAGAGATATATTAAGGATTAGAACAGGCTATCACAATTTCCAGTTTAGAAGAAGGCAAGAAGAAATTTAGGTTTCAAAATGAAGGCCAAAACCAGGGAACCTCAAGAAACCAAAAAGAGAGACAGAATAAAGATCAAAGTTTCCAGAGTCAAGCTAATAAAAAAGTAATATGAATATGAATGCTCGAAAGGCAGATAGCTTTCAGGGAAATTATTAAACCAAAAAAATGCCTGGAGAAGTTGTTCTCAACTGGGAGCAACATTGCCCCCTAGAGGCCATATGGCAACATCTGAAGACATTTCTGGTTGCACAGCTTGGAGTCTGAGAATGGGAACGTGTGTCTCTGATATCTAGTGGGTAGAAGCCTGGGATGCTGCTGAACATCCTACAACATGCGGGACAGCTTCTTCCCATGCCAACCAAGAATTATCCATCCCCAAATGTCAAAGGTGCCATTACTGAGAAACTCTGGCTTAGAGGCTCTTGTGCTTGATTCTATGACCAACGATAACCAGGTAGCCCCTATAGGCAATATTTGCCAAGGTTTATGATGATGGTGATGACAAAGAAATACGAGTTAAAACACCCCACCAAGACTAAAAGCAGAATCTACCATGTTGAGGGTTTACTAGATATTGTACAAAGCTCTTTATTACATTATGTTGTTTAATTCTCAAAGCCTATAAGAGAGGTGTTATTATGAGTCCAACTTTCCATGTGTGAAAAATGACACACCGAGAAGTGAGCATCTTGTCCAGGATCGCATAACTAGTGAGTGGCCGTCACATCCAAGTTTGTCTGACTCCAGATACCATGGCCTCTCACACTTACAGTGTATGTACAGTTGGGCACAGGTTAATACTTGTTCCGAAAGTCAGGAGCCAGAACTGGACACAAGATAAACCCTGTCCATGTTCTGGGGTGAAGGTTCGGGGTGGGGGCAGGTGCTATGAAGAAGTGTTTGAGGAAAAAAAATTCATTCAGTTTTATTTCAGTGTTTGAGGAAAAAAAATCATTCCGTGAATTTTCAAAAAGACTCATCACTTGAAAAACAGGTATGCATGCATGCCATTTTATGAAAGGGATAATCAGGAATCAGTTTATTTCAAACTTGATTCTACATTCACATTGCTTCTGGACTTGGCAGCCAGCCTTCTTTCTCACCAAGGACAACCTTTGTATTATCTCTGCTAAAAGTGGAAAAGGCTGTCTAAAATTGCCCCTCTCAGTTCTACCTGAATAACTACATCTACTATTCTTTTCAATGCTAAGTTATTACAAAATAAAGTCCTTAAAAAAACCCTTCTTTTAAACTACAGTAACCCCCCTCCCCCCTTACACTTGAGCTGCATATGATATCCAGAGGCCAGGCTGCATCTTAGAAATACAACAGCCCCATTCAGTCAAAGCCAGCTCTATCCCAGCTAGCTTGTGACACTACTATTAGTCCTGTCCCCCCAAACTAGCATTACAAAAGCCTGACAGTCTTCTTCAGGGCCTTTTAAGTCAGATTCTATTTTCCTGCTGTCACAATTAAAGCCTCAGTCAGTTCAACATCTACTTCCGCATTTGGCAGAAGGCTCTCTAGTGACAGTAAAAATGAAGGTAATTTCTTTTCTGATAGATTTTAGAGCTCATTCATAAGCAAAGCTTTTGTTTCCTTGTGGGTTATCCCAGTACAGGGAAACAAGTATCTGAGCACTCCAGCAGTTTTCCTTTTTCTTATTTTTATAACAACAACAACAAAAAAATCACTGCTCATAGAAATCAAAAGTGAAATGCCTAGAGTTCATACAGTGCATTGTGTGCTGAAAGCTCTCAATATTACCTAAGTCTTTTCATTTCATTTTATTCTTCTGGGACATGGAATCATTGACTCCTGACTTCTGGGAGTTATTAAACTGCATTTCCTAATACAATCAGAGTTTACTGGGCCTAAGTGAGAGGCAGCTTGTACAAATGCCTTGTAGGCTTTACACTCAGTGGCTTCTGTTTAAGATAAATCTGGTGTGTGTGTGTGTGTGTGTGTGTGTGTGTGTGTGTGTGTGTGTGTGTTTTAACTTTACAGTGCTTCATACTTAAGTGAGGGTGAGTTTAAGAAAAGTTGGGTATAGGCTTGAGTGATGTCACAATTACTGTCTCAATGGTCCAGATAATAACTTCATGTCTGGAGCCACACTGGAAACAGCTGTTATGCCCTGAGCATCAAATGCCTTATTACATTGCTGGTGTGATTTTCATACTGCTCACTAGAATAGAAATACAGAAATTTGGGGTTAAAACTATTTCTGTGGTTATGCCATGAATAGCATGTATACTACCTGGTATCTTTTCATTTCAGAGTTAGGGGAGGAGGCAAATTAAATTCCTAACTGCATACTGAGGATACATTTTGTGGTATATCCCAGGTCATGAAAAGAAGATGATAACACCTGGAGGAACAAGAAAAATCAACACAATGTTTACTGAATGGCCTAAAAGGTCATAATCATGATCAGAACCAAGAGAGTCTAATTGGAAAATATTAATCTGGAGTCCATTTCACATATGCTAAAAAGTTTTTTTTAAAAAAAGCCTTCTAGATAACTAGAAGGATATTTACTTTACGTTCTTCAAAGCATTAAAGTATGAGACAGAAAAAACACTACCACAGATCTCAAAAGGGTATCATGTTAAAAAGACCTCACCTGTGAGAGATATAGTAGAAATACATTATATGCTATATATATGAAAATCCTGCACTTAACTAACAGATATATCAACAATTAGTCATTGCGTGAACTGATAATCTCTATGGTGATCCTTCCAGTGAGCTTCTCTACTAGTTTATTTATTGTTTTGGGGAATAAATAAGTAAAATAAAATGTCAGGGAACAGGAAATTGAGTGTTCATTTGGCAAATGATTTTTAAATGGAGGTAACTGAATACACAGAAGAACTGTACAAAAAAGATCTTCAGGACCCAGACAATCACAATGGTGTGATCACTCACCTAGAGCCAGACATCCTGGAATGTGAAGCCAAGTGGGCGTTAGAAAGCATCACTACGAACAAAGCTAGTGGAGGTGATGGAATTCCAGTTGAGCTATTTCAAATCCTGAAAGATGATGCCATGAAAGTGCTGCACTCAATATGCCAGAAAATTTGGAAAACTCAACAGTGGCCACAGGACTGGAAAAGGTCAGTTTTCATTCCAATCCCAAAGAAAGGCAATGCCAAAGAATGCTCAAACTACCGCACAGTTGCACTCATCTCACACGCTAGTAAAGTAATGCTCAAAATTCTCCAAGCCAGGCTTCAGCAATATGTGAACCGTGAACTTCCAGATGTCCAAGCTGGTTTTAGAAAAGGCAGAGGAACCAGAGATCAAATTGCCAACATCTGCTGGATCATCGAAAAAGCAAGAGATTTCCAGAAAAGCATCTCTTTCTGCTTTATTGACTATACCAAAGCCTTTGACTGTGTGGATCACAATAAACTGTGGAAAATTCTGAAAGAGATGGGAATGTCAGACCACCTAACCTGCCTCTTGAGAAACCTGTATGCAGGTCAGGAAGCAACAGTTAGAGCTGGACGTGGACCAACAGACTGGTTTCAAGTAGGAAAAGGAGTATGTCAAGGCTGTATATTGTCACCCTGCTTATTAACTTATATGCAGAGTGCATCATGAGAAACGCTGGGCTGGAAGAGTCACAAGCTGGAATCAAGATTGCCAGGAGAAATATCAATAACCTCAGATATGCAGATGATACCACCCTTATGGCAGAAAGTGAAGAGAAACTAAAAAGCCTCTTGATGAAAGTGAAAGAGGAGAGTGAAAAAGCTGGCTTAAAGCTCAACATTCAGAAAACTAAGATCATGGCATCCGGTCCCATCACTTCATGGCAAATAGATGGAGAAACAGTGGAAACAGTGTCAGATTTTATTTTTTTGGGCTCCAAAATCAGTGCAGATGGCGATTGCAGCCATGAAATTAAAAGGTGCTTACTCCTTGGAAGGAAAGTTATGACCAATCTAGACAGCATATTAAAAAGCAGAGACATTACTTTGTCAACAAAGGTCCGTCTAGTCAAGGCTATGGTTTTTCCAGTAGTCATGTATGGATGTGAGAGTTGGACTGTGAAGAAAGCTGAGTGCAGAACAATTGATGCTTTTGAACTGTGGTGTTGGGAAGACTCTTGAAAGTCCCTTGGACTGCAAGGAGATCCAACCAGTCCATCCTAAAGGAGATCAGTCCTCAATGTTCATTGGAAGGACTGATGTTGAAGCTGAAACTCCAGTACTTTGGCCACCTCATACAAAGAGTTGACTCATTGGAAAAGCCCCTGATTCTGGGAGGGATTGGGGACCGGAGGAGAAGGTGACGACAGAGGATGAGATGGTTGGATGGCATCACCGACTTGATGGACATGAGTTTGAGTAAACTCTGGGAGTTGGTGATGGACAGGGAGGCCTGGCGTGCTGAGGTTCATGGGGTCACAAAGAGTCGGACGTAACTGAGTGACTGAACTGAACTGAACTGAAACTGTGATAAAAGATCTTTACTTCTAAAAAAATAAATAAATTAAAAAAATAAAAAAGATCTTTACTTCTTATTTCCATTCACGAATTTATAAATTATTCCCCAGAATTAAGTGTGAGCCTCTAGATTTATTTATCCTGTAATTATGAAATAAATTAAATCTAGTTTTCATTTTTATATTTACTGATATGTTGTATCCTGTAAATCTTTGGTATATGGGCCAGTAAACAGGATATTCAGTTTTGCATGTTTGATGAAGTTAAAAATAATAAAATCAACTATTCTTCTAGGAGAAAGACACCTTTGAGATTTATAGAGATTTGTACCAAGACTTATCCACTTCTACAAAGTTTTAGATTTATATTTCTCTGCAGTCTACTTAAGTTCAGTGCCAATCATAGATAAAATTGTAAGCTATATGAAGATTGTTTTTGAAAGCTTGCTTCCCTTTTCTCTCTTGTCCAAGTACTCAGGGGTCTCAGGATATTCTGTTTTCTCCTTCAGTAAAACTATTCTAGAGATCAGAGATGACAATGTATATAAATGGCTTGGTAGAAGGATCTAGGCTTTGGATTCTGCCTCCCCTAATCACCACAACTCCTTAGTAAAGGGTATTTGTTCTATGAATGGACTGTCCTGGGCTCAACTGTTGTTGTTAGAATTTGAGAGTGAATGATCAGTGTGAGGAGTGACAAGTTTGAGTTGCTGGTCCAGTGCCAAATAATAAGGATAGTTGACATTGAAGAAGTGTTTATTATACTGGATATTGTTCTCTTTACATGGAATAACTCATTTATCTTCAAAACATGGATATGAAATCATCAGTTGTATGAGCTATGCACCATCATTGTCCCAATTTACAGACAAGAAAGCTGAGGTACAGAGAGGTTAAGTTACCTGTCTAAGATCACAGAGCTAATAAGTAGCTCAGCAAAAAATCCAACCCAGAAAATCTGCCTCCAGGACCTGTGTTTAAGTCATTACATTTTACTCTGATTTTGCTCTATTATAATTTTTTTAATCTAAAAAGTTATATATATTTATTATAGAATTTTTTGAAAATAACTAAAAGTAAAAGAGAAATGAAAGCATTTATTTGCAAACCTACCAGCAGGAATAATCACTGTTGAATTTTAAGTACATATGTACCTTTCTAGACAAATACACGTCTTTTACAAAAGCAAAATCAAACTGTAATATCATTTTATAAAAGAAGTATACCCTTTGACCCAATGGTTTGACTTGTAGATATCTATACTAGAGGAAAAGAAAAAACAGTTATGGAGAAATAATGACATGGACATATTCCCACCAAATAATTGTTTACAATGGCCCAAACTGGAAAGAATTCAAATGTCCATCATCATGGCACATTTATCCAATGGATCATAATTAGCCATTAAAATCATAATTTGAGAATTTCATAACAATTTAGAAAATGCTTATGATAAAACATTAAGTTTCAAAAAGCAGTATACAAAATTGTAAAGACAGTTTGGTTACAAGTATGCAACCTTTACAGAGAGGAAAAAAGCCTTTTGAAACACAACAAAATGCTGACAGAAGTTGTATAAGCACAGTGGGTAAATCTTTTAAAATTCATTCTATATTTTATAAGTATTTGCAATATAATTTTTCTAATTAATTATTTTCAATTTCAAAGACATAAAAAATACTCCAAAGAACATGTTAAACTACACAATAATGCTAGCCTTGCTTTGCTTGATAGAAAGTCAAAAATTCACTAGCTATGTCTAACGATTTTCTGAGGATAAATAAACCTTCCAAGGACCATGACTCTTCAACTTAGCTACCTGACCAACCTTTCTATTTTATTTTTTATTTTTTTTTCAACCTTTCTATTTTAGAAAATTCCTCATTTTTTTTCAACAGGGTAGCTATGTTAGATCTGTTGCCTAGGCTTCAGTATGCAGCCAATTTCTATGCTTTCCTGGTTTTCTTTTAAGATAAAATATGATATATGAGACCTTGGAAAGATAGAAATGAGGTCTTCCTTTACGCAGAGTAGGAATTTTCAAAATTTATCACCCAAAGTGATATAGTGTCAGCCAAAATTGCCAGGGCCTGCTGACTTAAAGGATCAATTTAATTGTAGCATGGTTCTTCTTATTTCATTTTAAATAAATCAATAAATGGTCTACTGTGTCTTAATTGAGATTAAATAAATGAGAACCAGGCTTAACCTTATTGCAGAATTGATATTTTCAACATTTTGTCCCCGAAGGTTATATTCTGTCTGTTTTGACCATTGGCTCAGTTCCATGAATATAGCTGAATTGTCTGGTCCATTGATGTTTAAACAGAATGGACTGAATATGCTCTGAGGTTATATTTCTCATCTCATTCTACTCTGCCCTATGAATCTAGCTAGTAATATTTCCCTCTTCTCAACAAAAACGTTTGGGGATAATTGCAGTAGATGTGGCCAAAAGTATCAGCAGGATTTCCTTGAGAAAGTGAAGAAAATTTGGAGAGAAGAGTCACAGGTAATGATGGAAAGGAAAAAGATCATATAATTAAAATGTTGATAATGAAATATTTTATTATAGGAATTCTCTAAGAAGTTACTGAATTCCATTCTTTGTCAGTGAGGTGGAAATTAGCAATTGTTAACATCTGTCATGTAGTTGGCGGGAGAACTCATAAGGTTCTATAATAAAGGTTCTTAGTTTATACATAAATCAAGCAATACCATAATTCATTTACAGGTCAGTCAGAGAATAAAAGTCAGTTTAAAATGCCAATTAAGAGTTAATTCAGGTAACTTTCTAGGTGGTTTCTCTCATTCATTTTCCTTTGTTCTTACTGGAAATGTCTATATGAATGAAAGGATAGGTAAACAATCAGGCTGATAAAAAAAAAGTCTTGTGTAACTACTTTCAAAGCAATCCTCAGTAAAAAATTGCTTGGTAAAAAACAAAACAGAACAATACAAACCATACAGACTGAATGTCCCAGTGTGTAGGCGGGAATTAGAGTAACTGACTAATTTGCTGAAGGAAGGGAATTCTTCCTACAATATAGTCTTCATCTAGGTTGAGAGAAAGTAAGGGATTGCAAAAGTGTATGAAAAAGCATTTACAATTTCTATTAAGAATGAGGTTATAATCTAAACAAGACAATACACAAACCTCCACAAATTCTTCAAAGTGCAAACAAGTCTATATTGAACAACTGATTATGATGTGTAGAGCTGTCACAAGACTGGGTTTCCCCATCTCCAGTTAAGTTACTTTCATAACCAATGGCATCAGTTCAGTTCAGTTGCTCAGTCATATCCAACTATTTGCAACCCCATGAACTGCAGCACACCAGGCCTCCCTGTCCATCACCAACTCCCATGAGTTTACTCAAACTCATGTCCATCAAGTCGGTGATGCCATCCAACCATCTCATCCTCTGTCATCTACTTCTCCTTCTTCCCCCAATCCCTCCCAGCATCAGGGGCTTTTCCAATGAGTCAACTCTTTGTATGAGGTGGCCAAAGTACTGGAGTTTCAGCTTCAACATCAGTCCTTCCAATGAACATTGAGGACTGATCTCCTTTAGGATGGACTGGTTGGATCTCCTTGCAGTCCAAGGGACTTTCAAGAATCTTCCCAACACCACAGTTCAAAAGCATCAATTGTTCTGCACTCAGCTTTCTTCACAGTCCAACTCTCACATCCATACATGACTACTGGAAAAACCATAGCCTTGACTAGACGGACCTTTGTTGACAAAGTAATGTCTCTGCTTTTTAATATGCTGTCTAGATTGGTCATAACTTTCCTTCCAAGGAGTAAGCACCTTTTAATTTCATGGCTGCAATCGCCATCTGCACTGATTTTGGAGCCCAAAAAAATAAAATCTGACACTGTTTCCACTGTTTCTCCATCTATTTGCCATGAAGTGATGGGACCGGATGCCATGATCTTAGTTTTCTGAATGTTGAGCTTTAAGCCAGCTTTTTCACTCTCCTCTTTCACTTTCATCAAGAGGCTTTTTAGTTTCTCTTCACTTTCTGCCATAAGGGTGGTGTCATCTGCATATCTGAGGTTATTGATATTTCTCCTGGCAATCTTGATTCCAGCTTGTGACTCTTCCAGCCCAGCGTTTCTCATGATGCACTCTGCATATAAGTTAATAAGCAGGGTGACAATATACAGCCTTGACATACTCCTTTTCCTACTTGAAACCAGTCTGTTGGTCCACGTCCAGCTCTAACTGTTGCTTCCTGACCTGCATACAGGTTTCTCAAGAGGCAGGTTAGGTGGTCTGACATTCCCATCTCTTTCAGAATTTTCCACAGTTTATTGTGATCCACACAGTCAAAGGCTTTGGTATAGTCAATAAAGCAGAAAGAGATGCTTTTCTGGAAATCTCTTGCTTTTTCGATGATCCAGCAGATGTTGGCAATTTGATCTCTGGTTCCTCTGCCTTTTCTAAAACCAGCTTGGACATCTGGAAGTTCACGGTTCACATATTGCTGAAGCCTGGCTTGGAGAATTTTGAGCATTACTTTACTAGCGTGTGAGATGAGTGCAACTGTGCGGTAGTTTGAGCATTCTTTGGCATTGCCTTTCTTTGGGATTGGAATGAAAACTGACCTTTTCCAGTCCTGTGGCCACTGTTGAGTTTTCCAAATTTTCTGGCATATTGAGTGCAGCACTTTCATGGCATCATCTTTCAGGATTTGAAATAGCTCAACTGGAATTCCATCACCTCCACTAGCTTTGTTCGTAGTGATGCTTTCTAATGCCCACTTGGCTTCACATTCCAGGATGTCTGGCTCTAGGTGAGTGATCACACCATTGTGATTGTCTGGGTCCTGAAGATCTTTTTTGTACAGTTCTTCTGTGTATTCTTGCCACCTCTTCTTAATATCTTCTTCTTCTGTTAGGTTCATACCATTTCTGTCCTTTATCGAGTCCATCTTTGCATGAAACGTTACCTTGGTATCTCTAATTTTTTTGAAGGGATCTTTAGTTTTTCCCATTCTGTTTTTTCGCTTTATTTCTTTGCATTGATCAGATGTAGTTAAATAAAAGTCATTTATTCATTCAATAATTTACTGAACACATACATTCTCTCACAAAGTAACTATTCTAGGCACTAGGACTATGTTAGTGAACAAAAGACAAAAATTCATGCTTATATTCTAGTGAGAGAAGACAGACAAGAAACAAGCCAAACTAGTAAGTAAATTGCAGAGACTCTTAAAAAATAATGAACCATATGGAAAAAGAAAAGCTTAGGTCAAGGTAAGATGGATAGAAAATGTAGTTCAGTGGTCTCTCTCTTCCCTTTTCTCTCTGTGTGTGTTTGTGTGTGTGTTATGGAGCAGTCCACTATGGCACAGGGGGAGTTTTTGTTACTAACATTGTTTAGAATGCTGACACATAGTGATAATAAAAAACAGGCCAACATTTAGTTAGACTTATTTATATTTCTGTGTCCATGGCTTCAGCCTTAGTATGCCACTAAGTGTATTTCTGCACACACTCTAGCTTAAAATCTGAAATAATTAAGGACACTGGCTTTTGTTGTACTGGGTTTGCTTCTTATTGCTATCTACCTTTGTTTCTCCTGGTTCTAGTTAAAAGCTTCCCTAATAAGAATGCCTTTGAACTTTTGATCAGGCAAGTGATTTCTGAGATAACATAACAGCCCTGTGTTCAGTCTGGAAAAAGCATAAGGATATCACTGGATTCTGATTAGAAAAAAAAATAGGAGTTTTGATTGTTTTAAGAAATTAGCTTTTGTATTGATGATTTCATTTAAAATGATACTTGCCTTATCCATATGCACACACTTACCATATATGGAGTCAACATCCGTACCATCTCCTTACCTTTAGTTCCTTTCTGAAGGCTCCACACCCTATTCATTATGAAATTCTAAAACTATATCTGGTGAGAGAGTTCCAACTCAGGTAAAATCTGAGACCAGCTATTAATTTGATCGCTTTGTTAATAAACAGATCTCTATATGTTTTGAGGAACTCCTAGACTTTCCAATAAGGAATCTACATAGAAGATGACAGAGTAGACCACCCAAGATAAACTATCAAAAACAATGCTACTTCCTGCATCATACAAGTGGGATCTCTGCTGGCACTGGCGGGCCAGACAGTACTACAGCCTCCCAGTAGGGGAGGGGGGCATCATGCCTAATAGTTTGACATGCTACTCTTTTAAGTAAAAAGGTAGTTAAACTGTTTCATATAATCAGTTATACAGGGAGATAGGAGCAGGGAAAGATGCAGATGGAGGAAAACAACAACAACATGGAAAAGGTTCCCTTTCAGAAGTTTAACTCTTTAGAGACACTATTGCTGGGCCAACCTGGAAGAAGGCCATTGCAGTTGACTCCCCTTGGCTTCATCATAGCACCAGTCCATCTGTGATGCTCTGATGATGCAACTGTGAGCACCTCCAAAATCAGCAGGGCAACAAGGGCCCTGGGGAGAAGGGTATTGTGGAAAATTGACAGGCAGAAGGCAGTATAATCTGTATGTGAGCCTAGACAAAGGTCCAGGCTCCAATGAACAACACTGACCTTATCAATTCAGCTAGAGGAAATCCATCACAGAGTTTAGGAATAGCCTCTGTGTGTTGCACCATTCTAGGTGCTGTGACTGATAAAGGTATGGTCTTTCTCTCTAAACTGTTTACAGGCTTACCTCTCTTCATCAGCAAAGAATATCTGAGTATCTATGCCTACAATCTTGGTACTAATATAAACTAAGGGCAAGTGCTTCACTGAATCTCTTCCTATGCAAATAGACAGTAAAAGTAATGATAACATCAAAACTGCATGTTTTGACCTGGTGAAGAAGCTGCCTGCCAATGTAGGAGACCTGGGCTTGATCCCTGGTCTGGGAAGATCCCACATGCCATGGAGATACTGATCCTGTGTGCCACAACTACTGAGCCTATGCACCACTACTGAGCCTGTGCTCTAGAGCCCGGGAGGCACAAATACTGAGCCCATGTGCTGCAACTACTGAAGCCTGCATGCCCTAGAGCCCATGTCCCACAAGAGAAGTCAATGCAATGAGAAGCCCACGCACCACAACTAGAGAGTAGCCCCCACTCGCTGCAACTAAAGAAAATTCCACACAGCAATGAAGATCCAGTACAGCCAAAAATAAATGTAAATAAATATATAAAGTTCTTAAAAAAAAAAAAAAAAACTGAGTGGGCCACAGCATGCACCACCCAGATCAACATGTCAAAATTTTAACAGGGGATAAAGAAGTACAAAATGGGAAGGTATGATTAATTTCCAAGCATTTTTCCTGAAACACTTCGGGTTCTCTTAAAGTCCATGTTTTGTCATTTATAAATGTACTGAACAGGTTTGTTTATCCAAAGTATTAAATTTACCTGAAGCAATTGATACTTTCAGAACTGTACTTCTCACCATTTACAGTAACATCTACATTTATCAGTTTCATATTTACTGCTTTCAATCATCTTTCATTTGACCTGGTGTCAGGAGTTTGAGTAAAGTAAGTACCCATTTTCCCTCTTACACTTCTTGATAACCAAAGTGTTGGCAATATAAGATATAAAACATCAAAATAAAGCAATTCCACTTCATAGTTTATATATTTTCTCCATCATTCAAGTTTCAGATTAAATCCTTTCTCCTCTGTGAATCCTCTGAGTATTCCCAACCAAAGTGGCCTCTCTTTTCTTCCACTACATGGAAAATGTATTGCCTACTCCACTTTTCTATAATACTTTTCTATGTTCTGCTTTGGATTGTTACTAAATAATTTTACCACATATATGCTTCCTAGTCATGTCATCAGCTTTTTAAGGACAAGGCACTCAATCTAAGATATTGCTTGACTACCTATTAGATGCAAAGTCCTGGGTCAGTGCCATGGGGAATAGAGTGAACTAGAGAGTATGTGTATATCTTAGAAGCAGTCACATTAAAACAAAACATTTTGCTATTTAAAAAAACACATCTGGCCTACAGGCTGCCAGTCTGTAAATACTGGCTTAAACTAGGGTGTTAGAAGTAGGAATGGAAAAGAGAGAATAGCATTGAAACAAGTATACTATCAGGGTGAAACAGATCACCAGCCCAGGTTGGATGCATGAGACAAATGCTCAGGGCTGGTGCACTGGGAAGACCCAGAGGGATGGGATGGAGAGGGTGGCGGGAGGGGGGATCGGGATGGGGAACACAAGTAAATCCATGGCTGATTCATGTAAATGTATGGCAAAAGCCACTACAATATTGTAAAGTAATTAGCCTCCAACTAATAAAAATAAATTAAAAAAAAAGAGTACATGAGAAACAGAATTAACAAGCTGTGAAAGCTCATTTGATTTTTGATGGGAAAGAAAAATGGCATCAAATATAAGGATTAGGTAGAAGATAATATGTGTGGTTCATCCCATTAAGAAGGTATCAACAGAGTAACCATGATGATGTTGCCAGTAGGGCAGCAGGAAATCTGTATCTAGAATCCAGAAGAAAAGCCAGAGATTGACATGCAGAGTTTAGGAGTCATGTTGAATATGAGATGTTACTCAAAAAGAGTGTAGAACTGGAAAAGAAACAAGGATAAGACCATGGTGAATACATGGGTCTGGTACACTCAAGATGGCTGTTCTCTTGCTCTCTGTACATCTCTGCTCAAGGAGCACTTGCTTCACTTACTTGTCCTGGCCCCAGCTAGCAAGTGTTCTAACTTTAGATCAGAGCATCTCCACTATGATAACTTATTGAAGGGGTGATGAGGTGTGAGCCCCTCTACCAGTTTGCCTAGTAACCAATAAGCCCACCTGACATCAATTCCCACTTTAACTGGCAATTTTCTTTCCCCTCAGGAGCAACGACTGTCTCCTTGTCCTGCCCTGCTATCTGTCACACAAAAAAAGTGTGATATTGCTCCAGGATGTTGCATTAGACATGTAAGCTACTCCCATCCATTAAACCAAAGATGTCTTTGTCAATGATTCTAGGTCCTTTCTTCAGTCTTGAAGCTGGACAAGTACAGGGCTACTAGGCCTGTGGGGCGCAGCTTAATCATATGTTATAGATAAAAAGGAAAGGGAAGGTTGCACCTATGACTAAGGAGTAGAGCCAAGAGAATGTAGTTTCTCAGAACCCAAAGAAGAAATAAAAGTTGTAGGGAATAGTATAGACTTGAAAGATTATCAAAGTACTTGGCACATAGTAGGAATGCAATACAGATTTGTTGAATGAATGAATGATGCCTGAGAGGATCTACTGCAGAGAAGGCAAGAAAATCAGGCCCCCTGACAGCCTTTTTCAGGACAAGAGTATCTCAGCTACCACCAGCAACTAGGCTTCTCAATTCTAGCTCTGCAGTGTGTGAGTGATGCTATCATTTTACAACTTTATCTGATCTATTCTATAAGGCTTAACCCATCTCGTGTTTGGAGGACAATCATTTTCTTTTGAGGTGAATGGCTCTCTGATCACTTGTATTTTCAGAGTGGAAAATGTGTGGCTATTCCCCAGCACCATAACTCAGTTTTAGTTGGCTTTGATCAGTCTGTGAAGGACTGCAGAAATTTTCTTCATGAAAATTTCTATGAAATTTCTATGAGCTTTCCATGAAAGCTCTCACTGAGAAACATTTAATCTCAACCAATAACTATACTCATTTGGGTATGCATTTTTTACTGGCAAACATTCTTCTGTGTTACTAGCAAAAGATGTCTCTGGAGAAAAACTAAGGACATTAACTTCTCCTATCCATGGTTTCTGCTATTGTTGAGTGAGACCAGAATTCTCAATATGAAAGTTTTGCTAGAGTAAGGCAACATTAAAGCTCAGTTTGCACTTTCCAGGGAAATCTTCCATTTTCAGCCCTTTCACCACAACCTTCTGGTCACAACTCAAGGGTGGTTTTCCCCAAAGAGCACAACATTTATTAAAAATTGATTCATCTATTTGAGGTAGATGACTGGAAAGATTTTCATCTAAGTTTTGCATCCGGTATAAGTGGGTTTCATATGTATGTATTTGTACTCTCACATGCTTGGATACCGCAGACATTCATTTAAAATCTCTGCCTTGTGCCTAAACTATGTCCTGGTTCAATATGGCTTTTTGTTAAGTGTGCAATAATTAGGCCAGGATCTAGGAGCTAAAGCAAGATTGTGGCTGACAGATGAAAAGATATTGGGAATAAGTTCTCACCCTTTTTCTTTGTTTGTTTTAGAGAAAGCCACTGAGAAGAGCTTTTTTTGTGACCCAGCTCTGTGCCATATTGTGGTACCAGTTAGCTCTTAGTTAGCTTAATCATCATTTGGCAGAATGCACCTTCACATATACATGGGTTTCCCAGGTGCCTTAGCAGGAAAGAATCTACCTGCCAATACAGGAGATGTAGGTTCAATCCCTGGGTGGGGAAGATCCCCTGGAGGAGGAAATAGTTACCCTCTCCAGTATTCTTGTCTGGGAAATCCCATGGACAGAGGAGCCTGGTGGGCTAGAGGCCATGGGGTCACAAAGACTTGGACATGACTGAGCAAACATATATGTGTGTGTGTGTGTGTGTGTGTGTGTGTGTACACACATACATACATACATACATGTATATGTATACCTGTTAAGAGAAGGGATCTGGCCCTGCCCACTGACTAGCTATAGTGCAGCTAGTCTGGGTAAGAATGAACATCCAGGATCAGAAAGAGGACCTCAAAGGCCAAATTCTTGATAGAGATGTCACTAAATGGAGAGAAGCAACATAGAATCTTTGGAGTACAGGGGACAGAAGAATACAGGGTCTCACCAGAAGAGTAGGCTGGGCACACACAAGTCTAGAAGATTATATCATGAGGTTTTACTACACCAAGACCCAGTAAATCATACCTTTACTTTAAGGATTCCCCCTACCATCCAGTTACCCTGCTCAATTATGCCAATACTTCACTTTAAGAAAACTTCTATATGAAAATGGATTCACTTTTTCTTCTAATAAACTGGGCTTCCCAGGTAGCTCAGTGGGTAAAGAATCTGTCTGCACTGCAGGAGATGTGGGGTCATTTCTTATCAGTCAGGAAGGTCCCCTGGAGAAGGAAAAGGCAACCCATTCCAGTATTCTTACCTGGAGAATCCCATGGACAGAGGAGCCTGGCGGGCTACAGTCCACTGGATTGCAGAGTCAGACAGGATTGAAGCAAATGAGCACAGTGCGCACACACACGCAAAGTGTTTAGCAGGAGAGAGATTGCTCCCAACAGCAGACTCCAGAGAAAGTGTCTTCAAGGAGAAAACATTTGAAAAACAAAATAGTGAAAGAGTTTAAAAGGAGAGAAAGAGAGAGTGAACAGCAAGTTAAAGAATGGATCAAAGGCAGAAGAACTAGCAAAAGCAAAGACTGGCAGGCAGAAAGGAGCAATGCATGTTCAAAGAATCACCATAACAATCCAAATGAATTATAGCAGAAGGTTCCTGTCAGGGGCCAGCAACAAATGCAGATGAATCAAATAAAAGTCATAGCTCAGTGGTTCTCAAATATTTATGTGCATCTGCATTACTTGGGGGGACGGCTTGTTAAAAATGAAGATCTTTGGATCCATTCCCAGGGATTTACTTCATAGGTCTGGTGTACCACTGGGGAATTTGGAATTTAATAGGCACCTGCAAGGGAGGCTGATGCAGGTTGTCAGAGTCCACACTTCAGGAAACACACTTCAGGAAAGTTAGGAGGTGATATTCTGGTAGGATTCATTATCAGGTTCCTTTAAATTCCAAATGTGCTTAATGATATTATGCCAATATTTCATTTGAAGTAATTTGATTGAACTGCATGTCTTCTAGAATAGGTACATTTTGTAAAGCAGGCTTTGCCTGTAATTATAAGTGGAATTTAATTTTTTTCAAATAAAACAGGAGAAGAACACCAAGCAGTAGTGCCTCAAAATTTTATACATAAACAGGCTGACCACAATCACTTTTTTCAATTAGTCAGCATCTGTTTGAAGGTCACAAAACAACTCTTTTTCCTCTGAGTTTGGATAAATTATGAGACAACCTGCTGTTCTGTTTAGAAAAATTAGCTGTTCAATTCACCGTCTGGGAGAGCTTTGGTTATTTGGTTTGAATGTTCATGGGAATAGAATCTGAAATGTTGTCACACATTCCATTTGGACAACATAGTACATTTATCAAATGGAATATATAAGCTGCTAGCATTCAATAATTATAGTTCACAAATGTACTTCAATATAAAAACATGGGATATAGGTACATTTTGGCCATGGAAAAAAAAGAAGGCTTGAATGCCAGGAACCAACTCAAGTGGAAAAAAAAAGAAAAGTGAAGTATGATTTTTTCATATACAAAAATAAAGTAAGTGTATTTTAGGGAGAGTTAACAGTACAAAGAAATGTGCAGAAACCATAAAATACTTTGTGTATTGTAAGAAATAGAACATCGGTTTCACTAAAAAGGGAGATTTAAGTTGTATGTTATAAAGAGTCTTTAACAATAAACATAATACAGGTTAATACCTGCATAGTGCTTACTCTGGACCAGTCACTGTTCTGAATGCTTTACAACCATTAACTTATTTATCACAGTAAACCTTTGAGGTAGGTACTATTATATTATTGGCCCCATATTACAAAGAGATTGAGGACCTCCCAGGTGGCACTAGTGTTAAAAGAATTCGCCTGACAATGCAGGAGACCTAAGAGACGTGAGTTTGATCCCTGGATATCCCATGGAAGTGGGTTGCATGGCAACCCACTCCAGTATTCTTGCCTGGATAATCCCATGGACAGAGAAGCCTGACAGGCAACAGTCCATGGTGTCACAAAGAATCGGACACGACTGAAGCGACTTAGCACGTATGCACAAAGAGATTGAGCTACTACTGAGAGGTCAGGAAAAGGTTTTAGGCATGATCAAATTTCTATGTGAGAAAGGTATTTATGGCTTCAAAGTTGAAGATGTTTAGAAAGGAGAGACTAGAGGCAGAGATTAGAAAAGATGCTAGGATGGCAGTACAGGTAAGATTTAATGAAAACTCTGAATTGAGGACAGTAGAAATGGAAATCAAGAACATGTTCAAGAGAGAGATCTGAGGCAAATTGACCATATTCAGTAGCCAACTGGATCTCAGGTTTATGGAGAACAATGAGAGGAATTATTAATTATGACTTCCAAGTCTCACTTGGGTGTGTAGGTAGATGATGGTAACATTCATCAGGACAGGAAGTACAAAAGAAAGCACAACTTATAGGCAAGATAGCAAATTTCATTTTTGACAACTTGTATGGAGATTCCAGTAGTACATCAGGGATAAATATAAAACAGACATTTTGCTGTCCAGATGTAAAACTAGGAGCGATATCTGAGCAGAAGATAGATTTGTGTATCAACAGCATTTGCACTTTTCATCTTTGGCCTTCTGGAGTTTCATCACTGATGCATGATTTATTAGAAGGAAACATGTTGGTGTGAAAGGTGGGTAGGATTCTTTGAAAGCAGGAGACTTGGCACATAAAGGCAGCTTAAAAATACACCAAAGCTTAGAGCCAGCATGTCTTGGGTTACCTGGCCCTAAATGCCACATGTCAAGGTTGAAGAAGTCTAACATGTTCTATGGCGGGGACTAGGAAGTATCTGAATACAGAATGCAGGGGCTTCCTTTTGGTCCAGTGGTTAAGAATCCACCTTACAAGCAAGGGAGGCTGGCTCAATTCCTGGTCAGGGAAGATCCCACATGCCAAAGAGCTACTAAGCCCATGCACCACAACTACTGAGCCAGTGCTCTAGAGCTCACAAGCCACAACTACTGAGCCCACTCGCTGCAGCTACTGAAGCCTGCGAGCCTACTGAAGCCTGTGAGCCTACTGAAGCCTGTGAGCCTACTGAAGCCTGTGAGCCTACTGAAGCCTGCGAGCCTACTGAAGCCTGTGAGCCTACTGAAGCCTGCGAGCCTACTGAAGCCTGTGAGCCTACTGAAGCCTGTGAGCCTAGAGCCCATGCTCTGCAACAAGAGAAGTCACCACAGTAGGAAGCCCACACACTGCAACAAAGAGTAGTCCTCACTCGCTGCAACTAGAGAGAGCTTGTACACAGCAACAAAGACCCACCACAACCAACCAAACAAACAAATAAATCTTAAAAAAGAATTCAAGTGCTAGATCTATATTTATCAAGCTTTAGTGTGCACAGAAATCACTTTGATAATCATGTTAAAAAGCAGATTTTGGATTTAGTAGGTTTGCTGTGGGACACAAAACTACATTTATATCATGCTCTTGGGAAATGTCAGTGTTGGTGGTACATAATTTGAGTAGCAACAATCTAGATGAATGCTGTCCACAGAAATATAATATTAGCAACATATTTAATGTAAAATTTTCTAGTAGCCACATTAAAAAGTAAAAAGAAACATATTAATTTTAATAATACATTTAATTAACCCAATATATGCAAATAATATAATTACAATATGTATATAATATTTAAAATATAAACAAGATATTTTATATCCTCTTTTGTACTGATATTTAGAAATCCAATATATAGTTTACTCTTACAACTCATCTATCTCAATATGAACTAGCCACATTTCAAGTGCTTAAAAGTCACATTCAGAGGACAGCACAAGGCCCAGAAATTCAGTTCTAAATCATGTGTTAAATCCATGATTGATAACCTAAAATCATCCCCATGAAAATATACCTCACTTTTCCATAATGCATATAAAAAATTTCATCCCACTCTGTTGATAACCATCTGTTCTTTTAGTTTTCAATCCAAAGTTCAACAATTACACAGCTCAATGTTCACTTTCAATTTCTATGTACCTATTAAATATGTGATAAACTCATTTCAGACCAGGTCAATTAAGAATTGAACAGGTAGTAGAATAAATGCCAGAGTAGAAGTCTGAAGACATAAAATTGGGCCCAAATGTTTAGACCTATTTACTTGCTTATAAATTGGGCCACGGAGTTTTCTACATGGTAATATGTGTATGTGTGTCTGTTGAAGGGAGTGAATTGGATGAGATGATCTCTAAGGTTCCTCCCAGTTCTTATTTTCTACTAATCTGTATCTAATGCCATGCATTATGAGTATATTCCAATCACAAATTCAAATTACCTATTCTAATTACAAGTCAGCACTTAGAGTAACAAATGGTCATAAGTCAACACTTCCAGGCCCTGAATCATTTTAACAATATAACAATTCTGTTGATAAATAAGCATTGAATGAGAATTCATAGCCAAATATTTTCCAATGACTGAACAGACAGTCAATCAACAAAGAAAAATAGCCTCTGCTCTGGCAGCAGTGATCTGCCAGGAATAGAGCTTTGATAAATACCATCCAATAACTCAATCATAATTAGCTGTCTAAAACCCTCAGCTGAATTCTGTAGGGTTTTGCCTCTTGAAACAGGTCATTCCAAGGCCAAAATGAAGCAAGCAGACAGAAAGCAAGAGGAAACAGAAGGAATTAGTATACTTGTTATACCCACTCTCAAGGAAAAATCATAAAAAATTTAAAATATCTTCTTCACTTCAAGTTGGTAAAATTTTACTTAATACAATCTAATTCCTCCTGTAAGTATATTAGGATGAGTTAGAGCCATGAGAATCAAGCTATTAAACTAAAATGGCATCAGAACAGTTGAAATCATACAAAGCACAGCATAATTTTACTTTAAAGTGGTGAGGTGCCCCATGATTTCCTAAAAAAGATTAATTATAATGTTAATATATTTTTTGAGAGTATGGGACAATCTGAGGACTGTTACAACTTCCTTCTAGGCTAAGAAAAGAATCTGACAAAGGGACCAGATATACTATTTAGACTAAACTAAATTATTTGTCCCAGACAGGACTTTTGCTTTATTCATAGTTGTAGTGTTGAGATTATGTTTCAACTGTCTTAATGTAAGAACTTTCTACTTCACAACTCATCTTTTTCCTTTGCAGGAAGATAAAAAGACATCATAATGAAATGAAGCTTAAAATCATATGGCAGCATGCAGATCATAGATAAATCACACCTCCCAATAGAAGATTAATTTTTAGAGATATAAAAAGATTAAAACATAGCTAAGAAATTATGTTTTCCCAATTTTTAATTTAATTGCATAATTTCCACACATATAAGACAATGAGATGACATGGAAGTATCCGCTACAGGAAAAAAAACAAACAAACAAACATCTTTTTAGTACTCTCCCTACTCTATCTACAGGCTGTTTCAAGGGCATGATTCTCATCTACTTCCTCAAACTAAACCCATGACATTAATATCAGTAGGTACCAAGTTCACATCCTGTAAAAGAAATCCTCTGTAAACCCCGTGGACTTCCTACTCAGTCAACTTTCATGGTGTAAAAGCAAGACATACAGGTTCATGGAGGGAAATCTTATACATAATTTACAGTTCCTTAGCAGGACCTACTGCTAGATCTTACATAATCAATTCTGTTGAGGCCCAGTCACATTATCCTTGCTATTTCTCCAGAAACAACCATGAGCTAGTCAAGCACATGAATGCAGTGACAGCCTGAATGTAGGAGACTCTAAACTGAATAGTATTAGGGATACAACAGGACTCCCCAGTGGCTTAGTGCTAAAGAATCTACCTGCAATGCAGGAGATTCAGGTTTAATCTCTGGGTCAAGAAGATCTCCTGGAGGAGCAAATGGTGACCTAACCCACTCTAGTGTTCTTGCCTGGACAATCCCATGGACAGTGGAGCCTGGCAGGCTAGAGCCCATGGGGTGGCAAAGAGTCGGAGATGATTGAGTGACTGCGTACACAGGGATACAATAAGACTAAATTTCAAGGAAACCTTGATTCGACACAAAACTTTGTTCATGTCTCTCATTTGGCAAAGTTCTAACCCCTGCATCACATAATCTCTGGGCTGTGATTATCTCGTGTACTAAGTCACTTCACTTCAGTTCAGTTCAGTCCAGTTCAGTTGCTCAGTTGTGTCGGACTCTTTGCAACAGTATGAATTGCAGCACGCCAGGCCTCCCTGTCCATCACCAACTCCCGGAGTTTACTCAAACTTATCCAGCCATCTCATCTTCTATCATCCCCTTCTCCTCCTGCCCCTAATCCCTCCCAGCAACAGGGGCTTTTCCAATGAGTCAACTCTTCGCATGAGGTGGCCAAAGTACTGGAGTTTCAGCTTCAGCATCAATCCTTCCAATGAACACCAAGGACTGATCTCCTTTAGGATGGACTGGTTGGATCTCCTTGCAGTCCAAGGGACTCTCAAGAGTCTTCTCCAACACCACCATTCAAAAGCATCAATTTTTCAGTGCTCAGCTTTCTTCACAGTCCAACTCTCACATCCATACATGACCACTGGAAAAACCATAGCCTTGACTAGATGGATCTTTGTTGGCAAAGTAACGTCTCTGCATTTTAATATGCTATCTAGGTTGGTCATAACTTGTGTCCAACTCTTTGTGACCCTGTGAAGTGTAGCCTGCTGGGCTTCTCTGCCCATGGGATTCTCCAGGCAAGAATACTGGAGTGGATTGACATTTCTTTCTCCAGGTGCTCTTCTGGACCCAGGGATTGAACCCATATCTCTTACATCTCCTGCATGGGCAGATAGGTTCTTAACCACTAGTGCCATCTGGGAAGCCTGTGATTATCTTATCCTCTCTAAATTGTAAACTTGAGGTGCAGAATTTTGTCATATTCTTTGTTATAATTTCTACACACAGTATCTTCTCAAAGTCATTCACTGAATCAAAGAGAATTCACTGATTATTTATTAAAGGTTTATTCTTTTCCCAATATCATGCTATATGAAATGTAGCATAGGACTTGACTCTTGCCTTCAAGTTGCTTACAGACTAGCCAGAAGGTCCCAAGCTTCATATGAAATAATTTAGAGAAAAATAGGAAATTAAATATAATGCATTCAGCACTGGCAATTATCTGCCCCAGCTAATATATAAAAGGAAAAGTAAAAGTATATCAGACTTGCCATTAGTCAAACTGTTGTAGACAGTCAGATGGAGGAAGAGAGTGGAGGCACAGGCAAATTTGATAGAGAGTAGCAGATGCTCCATCAATAGTAAATTTTAAAACACACTAATAATGAACTCTGAAATGTCCATTAGTAATTGGTTTAAAACAAAAGATATGTTTTAAATGAAAATTGAGCCATCTCATCTCATCTTAAAAAACACTACACCTGAATTATTCAATTCTCCATGAGACACTGGTAAAATTCTTTCAGAAATAAGTCTTTGGTTCTAGGTCATTTCTTCCTAATGCATATTATCTGACTCACCAGTGGTTCTCATTGGTATTTGGGTCATGGACCTCTAGTGATGAAGCTGGTAGTTGCTGTGCTTGGGAAAAAGCACAATCACAAATTTCTACATGACATTTTAGATGATTTTTGGACATACCTTCAAAGTTCATTCATGAGCATTGTGGTAGGTAGAATTTTAAGATGGCCTTCAAGAATCCTGACCTCTGATGTCCATACCTTTTATAATCCCCTCTGTGATGATTAGGTTATACTATATTGCAAAGGTGAAAGAATTTTGCAGATGAGATTAAGGCCTCTAATCAGTTGACTCTTTGCAACCCCATGGACTGTAGCCCACCAGGCTCCTCTGTCCAAGGAATTATCCAGGCAAGAATACTGGAGTGGGTAGCCATTCTGGTTGAGACAGTCCCCTGGAAGAGGCATGGCAACCCACTCCAGTATTCTTACCTGGAGAACCCCATGGACAGAGGAGCCTGGTGGGCTACAAGTCCATAGGAGTGCAGGGTTGGACACAGCTGAATCGACTTAGCATGCACTCACACAATCAGTTGAATTTGAGTCAATAAAAAGAGATTTTCCTCATTAAGCCTAATCTAATCAGGTGAAACTTTAAAAGACTGGAGAAGTCATAGAAATTCTAAGCAATAGAGATGGTCTCCTGCTGGTCTGCTAGAAAGCATATAACTATTTAGAACCTGCCTATGTAGAGGGCCATGCAGGTAGAAACTGATGGAAGCATCTAGAAACTGACAGTAACTTCTTGGTGATGTTAAAGAAGAAAATGGAGAGCTCTTACTCTAACTAAAGGAACAGAATTCTGACAACATACTAAACAAGCTTGAAAAAGGAATTCCAAGCTCTAGATGAGAACACAGCCCAGACATCAACTTGGTTTCAGCCTTGTCACACTGATTAAAAAAAAAAAAAAAAAAAAACTCAGCTACACTGTGCCTGAACTTCTGACCAACAGAAACTGTGGGTTAAAAATAGATGGCTTAAAAGTCATTAAGTTTGTGGTGTTCAGTTCAGTCAGTTCAGTCGCTCAGTCGTGTCTGACTCTGTGCGACCCCATGAATCGCAGTATGCCATGCCTCCCTGTCCATCACCAACTACAGAGTTTACTCAAACTCATACCCATCGAGTCGGTGATGTCATCCAGCCATCTCATCCTCTGTCGTCCCCTTCTCCTCCTGCCACCGATCCCTCCCAGCATCACGGTCTTTTCCAATGAGTCAACTCTTCGCATGAGGTGGCCAAAGTACTGGAGTTTCAGCATCAGTCCTTCCAATGAACACCAAGGACTGATCTCCTTTAGGATGGACTGGTTGGATCTCCTTGCAGTCCAAGGGATTCTCAAGAGCCTTCTCCAACACCATAGTTCAAAAGCATCAATTGTTCTGCACTCAGCTTTCTTCACAGTCCAACTCTCACATCCATACATGACCACTGGAAAAACCATAGCCTTGACCAGACAGACCTTTGTTGGCAAAGTAATGCCTCTGCATTTTAATATGCTATCTAGTTTGGTCATAACTTTCCTTCCAAGGAGTAAGCGTCTTTTAATTTCATGGCTGCAGTCACCATCTGCAGTGATTCTGGAGACCAAAAGAATAAAATCTTGACACTGTTTCCACTGTCCCCTCATCTACTTCCCATGAGGTGATGGGACCAGATGCCGTGATCTTAGTTTTCTGAATGTTAAGCTTTAAGCCAACTTTTTCACTCTCCTCTTTCACTTTCATCAAGAGGCTATTTAGTTCCTCTTCACTCTCTGCCATAAGGGTGGTGTCATCTGCATATTTGAGGTTATTGATATTTCTCCCAGCAATCTTGATTCCAGCTTGTGCTTCTTCCAGCCCAGCGTTTCTCATGATGTACTCTGCATATGAGTTAAATAAGCAGGGTGACAATATACAGTCTTGACGTACTCCTTTTCCTATTTGGAAATGGTCTGTTGTTCCATGTCTAGTTCTGACTGTTGCTTACTGACCTGCATACAGGTTTCTCAAGAGGCAGGTCAGGTGGTCTGGTATTCCCATCTTTTTCAGAATTTTCCACAGTTTATTGTGATCCACAGTCAAAGGCTTTGGCATAGTCAATTAAGCAGAAATAGATGTTTTCCTGGAACTCTCTTGCTTTTTCTGTGATCCAGTGGATACTGGCAATTTGGTCTCTGGTTCCTCTGCCTTTTCTAAAACCAGCTTGAACATCTGGAAGTTCTCGGTTCACGTATTGCTGAAGCCTGGCTTGGAGAATTTTGAGCATTACTTTACTAGCGTGTGAGATGAGTGCAATTGTGCGGTAGTTTGAGCATTCTTTGGCATTGCCTTTCTTAGGGAATGGAATGGAAACTGACCTAGCAATATAAAACTATTACAACCATAAATTAACCTACGAACTAAAGGAATAATATGGAACACTTAGACAACATTCATAGCAGCTGTGAGTTTCAGAGGTTCTGATGGCAGCATAAAGGTTCCAGACTGTGATTTCAGATATTTCAGAAAAGTTTTTAAATTATTCTTTAGGTCTAAGCTTTACTGAGGGAGCTAGCCACACATTGATTCTGTAGGTAAATCAGACCTAATAAATTCAGAGGGCTTATTTCTGTACTCCAAACTATTCTGTATCAAATAAATACAGTAATCCATTAGACAGCAATTTTCTCCTTTTCCTCCCAGTCCCTTGGCCTGTGATGATTACTTGGAAATGTTTATACTGGACAGTACTTGTAGCAACCTCAGCTTATGTGTGAAATTCAAGTACACATCCAAGTAACCCAGATGTTGGTAACACCATGTCTCATGTTCTAGACTTATTTTTCTTCTCTCCAATGTTTTCATCAAAACAAACTTGTCTAGTGTCCTGATCCTATTTATTACTGGCAGATGAGGGGTGTTAATTCAATCCATTCATTCATCCAACAAGTATTTATATAATGACCTATCACAGGCAAGTTAACATTCCCTGTGGGACAGAAGGACAGGCTAGCTCTGATGAGTCTGTAATCTGTGCACTTGCACAGGGTTCTGTATGTAGAAAGGCCCTGTGCTTGGTTTAATGCTCTGCTTTGGTTGTCTTGAAATTTCTAATAATTCTGAACTAGAGGCCCTGCATTTTCATTTTACTCTGGACCTGACAAACTACATAGCCAGTCCTACTATGGTAATATACTATAATGGGGTACATGATGGGACTATAATATAAAGGGGTTCATAACTACATGCTTGACTCAGTTGTCTCTTCTATAAATTGAGGGGATAAGACCAGGTCAGAGTTTCCCAAACTTCCCTGATAATAAGAATCACCTGGGGTGGTTGTTATGCATACAAAATACAAATTCTGAGTGCAAACTCCTAATTCTTTCAGTCAGCTTGCTCCCATCCTTAATGGCCCCTACATTCTCCTGCAGCCTAGCACTAATAACCCACCCCCATCCTATAACTGTGGAGCAGGTCACATCCCTTGGTGTTGGGGGACATGATTTCAGGGGAGGCTTCATGGAAGAGGCTTCACCTGAGCTGTATCTGAAGAAATGGGGCAAGATTTCCCAGGTAGAGGTGAAGGGAAAAATTTTCCAGAGAGAGAGAACATTTCTGTGCAAAGTGAAGAGCAGTGCAAAGGTACAAGGTATGGGTTCACGAGTCAGGAAGACGAGGTTCAAATGAACTATGGCACTAACTGCTTTTCCTCATGGCCCCCAGTCCTCCTCTCTCCTGTGTCAGGATGAACTTCACACACACACACACACACACACACATAATATGTATATGTATGTGTGTGTGCATATATATATATATATATGCACACACATATATATATATACACACATGTATGTATATATATATATATATATATACACACACACACATATACACACATATACATACACACACACCTTGATTTCAGTTTGGTCCTCTTCCACCTTTGAGAACATAAACCATTCTGGTATTTTGTCAGTTGAAATGTGAGCTCTGCCGCTTTTACTTGCATTCATTTCTATGACAGCCCATTAAAACTGTCAGTTAAGGGTTCTCTGAGTTTCTTAAGATCAAATTTGTGCTTCTGTGCAAACTTGTGCAAAAGTGTGCTCATGTGTGTATGAATGTGTGCAGGGTTATTTTCACCACATGTGCATCTTATTTTTTATATCCTGGCATTATTGACACATTTTAGAACATCTGCATATATTGTACAAGCAACAGTAAAATCACCAAATAGTAAACTGTACCAATTATATTTGATTTGACTGACATATAGACTAGCATAAATATAGGGGATAAAAAATCTGTAACAAGAAAGCAAACATGAGAGCACCCTCTTATTTATTTTTTTAACATGTGTTCCCCATCCTGAACCCCCTTCCCACCTCCCTCCCCATCCCATCTCTCTGGGTCAGCCCAGTGCACCAGACCCAAGCACTTGTCTCATGCATCCAACCTGGACTGGCGATCTGTTTCACACTTGATAATATACATGTTTTGATACTGTTCTCTCAGGTCATCCCACCCTCGTCTTCTCCCATAGAGTCCAAAAGTCTGTTCTATACATCTGTGTCTCTTTTTCTGTCTTGCATATAGGGTTATCGTTACCATCTTTCTAAATTCCATATATATGCGCTAGTAAACTGTATTGGTGTTTATCTTTCTGGTTTACTTCAATGTGTATAATGGACTCCAGTTTTATCCATCTCATTAGAACTGATTCAAATGAATTCTTTTAATGGCTGAGTAATATTCCACTGTGTATATGTGCCACAGCTTTCTTATCCATTCGTCTGCTGATGGGCATCTAGGTTGCTTCCATGTCCTGGCTATTATAAACAGTGCTGCGATGAACATTGGGGTGCACGTGTCTCTTTCAGATCTGGTTTCCTCAGTGTGTATGCCCAGGAGTGGGATTGCTGGGTCATAGGGAAGTTCTATTTCCAGTTTTTTTAAGGAATCTCGACACTGTTCTCCATAGTGGCTGTACTAGTTTGCATTCCCACCAACAGTGTAAGAGGGTTCCCTTTTCTCCACACCCTCTCCAGCATTTATTGCTTGTAAAATTATGGATAGCAGCCATTCTGACTGGCGTGTAATGGTACCTCACTGAGGTTTTGATTTGCATTTCTCTGGTAATGAGTGATGTTGAGCATCTTTTCATGTGTTTGTTTGCCATCTGTATATCTTCTTTGGAGAAATGTCTGTTTAGATCTTTGGCACATTTTTTGATTGGGTCATTTCTTTTTCTGGAATTGAACTGCAGGAGTTGTTTTTATATTTTTGAGATTAATCCTTTTTCTGTTGCTTCATTTGCTATTATTTTCTCCCATTCTGTGGGCTGTCTTTTCACCTTGTTTTTTGTTTCCTTTGTTGGAGAGCACCCTCTTAAAATCCCCCAATAGTTCGTAATTGCATGGCACTTTTCAGAATCATCTTACTTCTTCTATGAACACATTCCCATCACAATGGGTGAAAATAGCCATGTCAATGCCAATAGTTCCAAAGTTATGGTGTTCCCACCCTTGAGCTCAATTTCCTAAAACCAATGCCTAATACTTCATAGCAGGCACAATTTGGATGCCTGACTTTGCAAGTGTGGGTACCAACATTTAATACATTGGGAGTTTCACACTAGCTTGAATCATTTCATGCAATTTGGCAAGCTACCAACTTTATGAGTGACCTTGCTGTAGCATTAGAAGGAGTTAAACTTACTGATTCTTAACCCTCTCACTGATAGCAGGTCAACCTGGGATCTTCATCAGGTTGAAACCTAAACAACAACAAATACAGGAAAAAAAAAAAAAAACAGTTCATCTCAAAACTCCTTCTTGGGTCTATGGGAAAGTTGGTGCAGTGGCACAATATCTAAGCTCTGAAAAGGCCTTATTAAGTGTGACAGCAACAGCTGAAGCTGCTAGAACTGGCATGGCAGAGCATTGAAAGAAACAGGTCTGTTCGAGAAAGGAGAAAACTATATAATTTGAAATATTAAATAATATTATCTCTGGGCTGCTGGTAGGCATGAAATTCCTAGCAGTTTGAATGGAGTTGTATATTGCATTGAAGGCTATGGTTATGAATCCCTCTGCATACCTTGACTCATTTTGTCACATTTCCCCTTACAAGTATAATCTACAGCAGCAGTTTGGGAAGCCAATGTATCTCATGCTCTGCTTGATGGGTAACAATAGTGAAAATGCTTGAAATAAGCAAAACTTTGCTTATTCAATAAATAAGTCTATGGCAGAGAGACACCCCAGAGTTTGGCTTTCAAGGTCTTCTATTTGCTTAGATGACCTGCCCACACCAGATCCTAATCCACTCTTGTCTACTATGAATATATCATGAATCCTGTTGGCACACAGAGACTCTGCTTGAAGTCACCTTCTCTCTCCAACCTTCAACTTCAAACAACCTGGTGTACTTACATTTTCCTTTGAGAGCTACCTCAGGTCCCATCTTCTTCAAATTCCTCCCTAACTTGACAAACCCCAGTGATATCTTCCTTCTATTTCTCTCTTTATTATTAAAGGCTATGATATTTATTTATTTACTGAAGTTTAGTTGATTTACAACATTGTGTTAGTTTCAGGTGTATAGCAATGTGATGCATATGTGTGTGTGTAATCATAGATACATATATATACACATATATACCTACATATATACACACACATACACATGCATTTTTTTTCAGATTCTTTTCCTTTATGAAAGTGAAAGTTGCTCAGTTGTGTCCGACTCTTTATGACACCTTGGACTATACAGTCCATGGAATTCTCCAGGCCAGAATACTGGAGTGGGTAGCCTTTCCCTTCTCCAGGGGATCTTCCTAACCAAGGGATCAAATTCAGGTCTCCCTCATTGCAGGTGGATTCTTTACCAGCTGAGCCATAAGGGAAGCCCATTTCCCCTTATAGGTTATTCAATATTTTGAATATAGTTTTCTATGCTATACAGTAGGTCCTGGATTATCTGTTTCATATATAGTAGTGTGCAGATGTTAATTCTATATTCCTAATTCATCCCTCCCTTCTCCTCCACCTTTGGTAACCATATATTGGTTTTCTTTTTATTTCCATAGTGCTTACTGACTATACCACATAGCCTGATCCTTGCATCTACATGATCTTCTATAGTGCTCTAATATAAAACTACTGGAGGTAAAAAAACTCTTGTTCCTCATAGTGCCTAACAGTATTAATCGCATTGTAATTTGTAAAAATACTTAATCTTCTGTTTTGTGATCTTTGTGCTCTGTACTCAGTTGCTCAAATATGTGACCCCATTGATTATGACCCCACAGATTTTAGCCCTCAGGGCTCCTCTGTTCATGGGATTTTCTTGGCAAGAATACCAGAGTGAGTTGCCATTTCCTCCTCCAGGGGATCTTCCAGACTTAGGGATCAAACCTGCATCTCCTGCACGTCTCCTGCAGGCAGACTCTTTATTGCTGAGCCACCGGGAAGCCTGGTGAGAACTTCATACTCCAACTCTAATGCCTATTTGTGTGACTCCAGACAAGTAATGTACTTTACTAAACTCCAGCTTTCTCATCTGTGAAATGGAAATAATAACAACTACTTCACAGAAATAGCTCTGTCTTCAAATTTCATTTCTGTCACTGAAGTTATATTAATGTTTTTATTTCTTTGGAAAAAAAAAGAAAACAGAAATGCCACTTCAGCAAGGTCTACCTTGCTTAGTAGTAAAGAAAGCTGTTGAAGACAGACCCAAATCACTGGGTTGAGTGACCACCAAACATGAATTTTGACCTTAAATAGGGGACTGAAATCCCCTGGAGAAGGGATGGGCTACCCACTCCAGTATTCTTGGGCTTCCCTGGTGGCTCAGATGGCAAAGAATCCGCCTGCAATGCTGGAGACCTGGGTTTGATCCCTGGGTAGGAAAGATCCCCTGGAGGAGGGCATGGCAACCTACTCCAGTATTCTTGCCTGGAGAATCCCTATGGACAGAGGAGCCCGGTGGGTTATAGTCCATGGGGTTGCAAAGAGTCGGACACGACTGAGTGACTAAACACAACACAGCACAGGGGACTGAAAATAGGAATTTTTTTACCCTTTTGTTTTCTCTTTCTTCCCAAATCTCACCCTCTAGGTGCCTATGAGGATGGAAGGAATCATTGCTGTCCCTCCATAATCTAAAGCAGGCCCTGAAAAGGTGCTGAAAATAAGAAACATAGCTTTAAGGAGTATTCCTGGAAGATTTCTGAAAGTAGTCTAAAACTAATAGTAGGAGGAGGAGGAGGAACAGTATCAGCAGCAACAACATAATAATAAACTTTTATGACATTTCCTGAGTACTTATTAAGTGCTAGGGACTGTTCTAAATACTTGGCACAGATTAACTCAGTTTACACTTGTCTGAACATTATGGGGTAGGTATTATGGTTATTCTCATTTTCTAGATGAGGAAGCTGTGTAATAGAAAGTTTCAGCAACCTCCCAAAGGTCACACAGCAAGGAAGGAGTGGAGTCATGGTCTGAACCTAGGTCTGTCTGACTTTCTGGTAGCTCAAACGGTACAGAAGCTGCTTGCAATGCAGGAGACCTGGGTTCAGTCCTTGGGTTGAGAAGATGCCCTGGAGAAGGGACTGGCTACCCAATCCAGTAGTCTTGCCTGGAGAATTTCAAGGACGGAGGAGACTGGCAGGTTACAGTCCACGGGGTCGCAAAGAGTCAGACATGACTTAGCGACTTTCACTCACACACTATTTGACTCTACAATATGTGTTCCTTAATCATTTTATTATTCGGAGTCTCTAGCACATTTAGAAAAGAAAGGAAAGAAACTTAATAATTAAATTTTTCAAAATAAAGATGGTTACAAGGTGAATTGGCTATTTGTTGGTTGGTTGGTTTTTAATTTAAAAGAATGATACCAGAAACCTTACCTAATTTTTTCCCCTGATCTCCCAGACCCAGACACTAACCCAGTCCTATTGATTCTACCTCCCAAAGAGCCCTCAAATACATTTATTTTATTCTTCCCCACAGTCAGCACCCTAGTTTAGGCATCATCATCATTTCTTTCTTAAATGGTCTCCTGACTCTAGCTTTTCCCTCCTCTAGTGAAAAGGGTAACTAGAGTGATTTTTTTTCAAAAATGCAAATATGATAATATCACATAAAACTCAAGTAGTTCTCAGGTGCCCTAATAATAAAAATCTAAACTTCATAACCTGGATCATATCAAAAAAGATACTTCGTGACTTAGAGTATGTTTATCTCTCCAATCTCTTGTAAGGACGTGCTTCCCCCAGATGTGGATTGCAATGATAAAGTAATTATAATTTTTTAAAATGTTTGCTCCCTGTGAAATCATAAGACAAAGAGAGATAATACTGTGGCTTGGGCTGAAAGGATATAAAATGTTGCTAACAGCTTTAAGAGAAACTGAGTCAGAAGCTCAGAGCAGAAAGAGTGGAAACCCTGTGCAAATGTTATTCATTCAATGCACATAATCAGTGCATTTTTCATATTTGCAAACTATCCCCTCAAAAACCAGTTTGAACTACTAGTGACTGCACTTTGTAGAGGAATTCAATGCTAGCAATTAAATCCTTAATAAATATTTAAGTTTCATAGGAAGGATTCTTTCTCATGTTCACAGTCCCAGCAAAGAGATATTTGTAAATATTCAAACTACAACTTGTGAGTTCTATTTCAATGAGTACTTTTTTCAGCACACAGACTATTTTTACTTTGAAGACATCACTATGAGATAGGCATGGTAAGATGAGAAAATCAGATGAGTAAGGGTAAATTACTTACCTAAGGTCACCAAACTAATCACTAGTGAAGCCCAGATTAGAAGCTCTAGTTATTCCTAATCCAGTTATCTCAAGTTCAGCTCTATAGATAGCGTGCATTTTACACATAAAATACTGGAGACCTTCACCCAAAAGTCATGGGTTAAAATTGAATACTAAAATCACCTTTTACTTTCCAATGCTTCTAGTGCAGCTGGCTCCAAGAGACTCAAGAGTCACAGAACTGTAGAAGATGAATTGTGTCAAGAGTCAGTGAATGCAAAACTGGGTTTAATCTGGAATTAAATAGCTCCTCCAGTTTATACCCATTGTCACTTTCATTAGCCTCTGCCCCACAACAACATGCCCAGACATTTGAATATGGGTTAATTTGAATTTCCTTCTTATAAGTAACTTTCATCTTTGATTTAGTCTTCATCAAGTTATCTTAAAGTGGAGAACAGTGTTTATAGCATACAATAACCAATTCTGCCTTATGGTGGAAAGTCTTCATATTTAAATACTCAAATTTCCTGATTCTCTTTTCTCCTGCCTGAGTGCATCAATAACTGTTTGGCAATGTCTTTATTTTAAGCAAGTTGTCCACTTATCTTTGCTTCATTCTTCTGGATAAAGCCAGATAACAAATGAGTACACAGTCCTAGCTGTCACTCATTTCATGCCTTTTTAATTTGATTAACAAGCTGATTTTTCTATGATGGTCCATCACCAGCTATATTTCTTTGTTAATACTCTTATTATTTCACCAGGCTAATTTTCCATAGTTCCATTTGTTTTTTCACCAGCCTCATCAAATAGCATACAGTCAAAATGGATGTGCAACAGAAAGCAAATACGTGGTGGTCAGGGATTGGGGGAGTTAAGGAAATGAGGAATGACTGCTTAATGGGCATGGGGTTTCCTTTGAGGGTGATGAAAATGTTTTTGGAACTAAATAGAAGTAACGGTTGTACAAAGTTGTAAATATATTAAATGGCTCTGAATTGTATACATTAAAATTACTACTTTTATGTCATGTGAATTTCACCAGAATGATTTTAAAAGGTAACAAAAAATTATACACCCACGTGACACTTACATGCTAATAGGAAAAAGGTAGGCAATCAATAAAATAAGAAAGTAGATTACATTCTATATTAGAAGGTGCTAAGTGTCAAGAGTGAAATCAAACAAGGTTGTACTAAAGAAAGTGAATGTGGTTTTAAATAGGGTGGTCAAAGAAGACTTCATTGAAAAGATGACATGTAAGTAAAGAATTGAGGATGTTAAAGGAGATATCCACCTGGGTATAAGGTAGAAGATCACTACCTACTGAGGGAATAGCAAGTGCAAAGGCGCTAAGTACCAAAAGTATCTGGAGAGCTGTCTATTCAAAATTGCTATTGCCAGATTTTAAAGTTGACTGCAGGGGCAAAGACAACATCACCATCTTCTGGAAGGGTGGAAGGGCTCAGTATGTTTTTTGTATTGTTCTTCTGTGTATTCTTGACACCTTTTCTTAATCTCTTCTGCTTCTGTTGGGTCCATATCATTTCTGTCCTTTAGTGTGCCCATCTTTGCATGAAATATTCCCTTGATATCTCTAATTTTCTTGAGGAGATCTCTAGTCTTTTCCATTCTATTGTTTTCCTCTACTTCTTTACACTGATCACTGAGGAAGGCTTTCTTAGCTCTCCTTGCTCTTCTTTGGAACTCTGCATTCAGATGAATATATTTTTCCTTTTCTCCTTTGCCTTTAGCTTATCTATTTGGGTCCAAACTCCCATCTTTAAATGAATCTCTATATAAACCTTGTTGATGCCGTAACAAAGGTGTACTTCCAAACGTTTTTGTTGTTGTTGTTGTTTGTTTTTTAAGCTATCTTTCTTTACTGAAAAACATAGCACTGAAACTTGAATGCTTGGTGGGTTCTGGTTTTCCTGATGCCTCTACTCCCTGACTCCCTTACACCATTAATGCATTTACCTAAAATTTGATGAGTAATAAAGCATTTATGTTATTAAGCTGCATACTATATCGACTACCTTCACAAGTCTTAAATGAAATCTGTAAACAGCATGGGAAAAGGAAGACTACTGAAGGTTTTGAGGGGATCATTCCTGAAAGCTATTAAATGCCAACTTTTTCAAAAGAATAGCTGACTACAGTGTAATGTTACTCACCGATAAATAGTTCTAGCTGTCCCTTGCTCGACATGGGAGAAGAAAAATATTGTGAAAAAAGGTCTAACAATGAGATGTACCACTCAGGAGCTTAGCAAACTGCCTGCAAATGCTTCTACCAAGATTAATCTGTAGACCTTATAATTACAATTTTTCTCTGCTTTCTACCAGGAGAAGACATGTAGCTGAAAGAGGAAAAGGATCAAGCCCTGATGTTTCTGTTGAAATTATTCTGAGCCCTTAAAATCATTTCCAACCTCCTGGGTTTCAATTGTATTGATAGGAAATACCTATGAGATCCTGTTTAAATATTTTATCTGATAAATTCCACATCATTAATTATTCTAACGGTTACATGTTCCAAGCAAGATCTCTAAAACCATCTTCCAGAGAAGGTTTGACACAAGGCAGTTTAACCGTAAGCTAGTCTGCTGCTGCTGCTGCTAAGTCACTTCAGTTGTGTCCGACTCTGTGCGACCCCATTGAGGGCAGCCCACCAGGCTCCGCCGTCCCTGGGATTCTCCAGGCAAGAACACTGGAGTGGGTTGCCATTTCCTTCTCCAGTGCGTGAAAGTGAAGCCGCTCAGTCGTGTCCGACTCTTAGCTACCCCATGGACTGCAGTCTACCAGGCTCCTCCATCCATGGCATTGTCCAGGCAAGAGTACTGGAGTGGGGTGCCATTGCTTTCTCCATAAGCTAGTCTAGGAGACAGCAAATAGGGAAAGAGCAAGTATTCTTTTCCCAGAATCGATTGGGTACTGGGTCAGAATGGGGAATTAACCAACTTTATGTTGAACTTTTAGAATGCCTGGAGTACGTTTCTGACAATATGAAAGCATCTGTATAAACACATATTCCAAAGTCAAGTAGTTCCATGGACATGACTGCTGCTGCTGCTGCTGCTGCTAAGTCGCTTCAGTCGTGTCCGACTCTGTGTGACCCCGTAGACGGCAGCCCACCAGGCTCCGCTGTCCCTGGGATTCTCCAGGCAAGAACACTGGAGTGGGTTGCCATTTCCTTCTTCAAATGGACATGGCAGCCTCTCACAATTTTAAACTCCCATTACTCTGTAACTCTTATTCATTTAACTGTGGTTTGGATATAGGAAGGATATTTTGGGCATATGGCAAAGGTTTAAAGTTGCCTTTTAGATTAACTGCTTACTATGTACACATAAAATTCTGAAAGTATCTATACAACTTTAATATCCTGAATATGCTTCTTAAATTAAAATATTTCATGTTAATTTTTGAGACTTCATGTGTAAAGCTATACAACTTCAGGAAATGTCATGTCAACTATTTCTATATACAAACAGATTTCCCAACAAAGACTAAAGGTTAGCTTGTCCCAAGGAGTGAGGGTAGGACATAAGTTATCTTATTATATCACTTAGAGTTGAAAATGAAAGGCCACTTTCCATAAAGGAACTATTTTAAGCCATTGACACTAATGCTATAATAACATATAATTCACTGCTCACTTTAACTGACTTCTCAAAGTCTCTAGATAGTGAATTAGATGATGTACACTTCCAATAAAAAGAAATGATGCATCTCATTGCTTCAGGTGAATTATGGATTTCATTTTATTTTTTCCTAGAGGGAGTATCATATTCCTTCCTGCCCATTCTTTGTAACTAGGGTCAAGTTGTCTTGTCCTAAACTGAAATAATGTTTTTGTTTCACACTCTTCCCAGGTATTAAAGGAATAACTAAATCCCAAATTGTCATTTTTCAAAAAGAGTTTTTAAATAGTGTATAAAAGAAGTCACTTACTCCCAATCATAAACACCAGTAGAAGAGACACTTGCAGTGATAACTCCTTTGCCCAATTTCCTTGTGAAAAATGTCACACAAATCAATTTGCACACACATAGTATCTCTAAGTAAATGTGCCTATACAAATATACATGCATTGATAGTAATTAGTGAATTATGCTGAATCATCAAGGAAGACATATATTCACCTAAGTGGAATTTCTTTTTGTTTTTTTCCATTTATTTTTATTAGTTGGAGGCTAATTACTTTACAATATTGTAGTGGGTTTTGTCATACATTGACATGAATCAGCCATGGAATTTCAAGATAAAGTCTCAGAACTGAAAGTTTTCTAAAATATTATTATATGTTTATATGCCTTTGTAAGCTATATTTCTTGATTAATACTTAATAATATTTAACACTTTTTATATGCATTGCCATTTAGAACAGCAATTACTATGCTTATGCTACAGTAATCTTAGAGTTTCACTCAACACTACATGCTTTAAGTAGATTAATTTTTAGTCCTTGTGTCTGTTTTTCTCAACTTTACTATCTCCCCTCTAGCTCTCAATATAACTGTCACTTTTTGTTGCTCCTGTACACTTAATTGAAGATACCTCTTTAGCTCTTATTTCTAAAGTTTAAAAATTATATCATTTTATTGAGGCTACAGTGTATATAAAATTGGATGTAAATATAAATTGTATTAATATATAAATATATATTAAATATATACAACCCTCCACAAAGAATGAACATATATAAATAAAAATACACTGTTGCAAAGTTCTCATACATTTTAAGAAGCAAAAAATTTACTCTTAGTAAACTGGGATAAAATTAAGACACATATTGTAATTCATAAAGAAACATCTAAAATTAATGGAAAAATATATAGTTAAAATGGCCATAAAGAAATTAAAATGTAATAAAAATATATTTGATTACTCCCCCTCAAAAAAGCATAAAAGGGGAAATAAAAGAATAAGAAACCAGATTGGACAAATAGAAAATATATAGTAAATCAAAGGTGTAGATTTAAGTGTATCAATAAGTACATTAAATGAATAAAGAGTTAGAAAGTGAAAGTCACTTAGTTGTGTCCAACACTTTGTGACCCCATGGTCTATACAGTCCATGGAATTCTCCAGGTCAGAATACTGGAGTGGGTATCCTATCCCTTCTCCAGTGGATCTTCCCTAATCGATCTGGGGTCTCCTGCATTGCAGGTGGATTCTTTACTGACTGAGCTATCAGAGAATCTGCTCCTTCCTCCAGGGTATCTTCCCAACCCAGGGATAAAACCCAGGTCTCCCATATTGGAAGCAGATTCTTTACCAGCTGAGCCACCAGGGAAACAAAAAAGGGTTTTCATATATATATAAAGGAGTGAATAAATAATTTACATACATATATTTAAGGGGAGTTAATAGATACATGTTATAAAACATGTATCAATATATTTCAAAATTTGAAATATTACAAATATATTCTCTGAATACAGTGGAATTCAATTAGAAATGAATAACAAGATGATTTGAGAAAATAGCTTTGCAACATGTATATTACTATATGTAAAATGCATGACCAGTGCAAGTTCGATGCATGAAGCAGAGCACCCAAAGTCATTGCTCTGGGACAACCCAGAGGGATAGGGTGGGGAGGGAGGTAGGAGGGGAGTTAACAATGGGGGGGGGGACATACAAGTATACCTGTGTATATCTAAAGATAAAGGATATCTAAAGAAGTCTTAATATTTGGAAAGTAAACAACACATTTCTAAATACACAATTAGCCAAGAAGAAATTATCATTATAGCAAGTGGAAAATATTTTGAACTGGATGATGAAAATACAGCCCATGAAAATGTGTAGGATTCAACTAATCTATATGAAATTTTGTAAAGCAAATGCTTATGCTAATAAAGTTTATTTCAATGATATAAATTTCTACCTTAAGAAAATACAAAAAGACAAGAAAATGGAAGTAGGATTTACCTAAGTAAATGGAAGGAGGAAAATATTAAAGATAAAATCAGAAAAAAATGAAGGTAGAAAACATTGGTAAAATCAATAAAGCCTAAAACTTGACTATTCAAAAAGATAATAAAAATTGATAAACTTCGAGAAAGACTGGTGGGAAAAAATAAAATGAAAAAACACAAATTATCAACACCATAGCATTATAAATCTTACAGATATAATGAGCAACAAACAAATTTAAGAACAACTTCATACCAACTCTAAACTTAGATGAAACAGTTAAATTTCTTTTCTAAAAAAGTTACCAAAACTGAAAGATGAAATATAAAATATAAATACCCTTATATCTTTGAAATAAATTAAATTCATCTCCAAAAATCTCCCCACAAAGGATATAACTAGGCCCACATGGTTTCACTATGAATTTCATGAAACCTTTTAAGAAGAAACAATGGAAAAAAAAAAAGAAGAAGAAACAATGACAATTTTATGGAAACAAGTTCAGAAAAAGAGTTGGAGGGATCACTTCCAAACTTATTTTGTAAGACTAGCATAATCATGATACTGAAAACAGACAAATATATTAGAAGAAAAGCACAGAACAATATGTGTCTCATGAACATAGATGCAAATGCCCTTATCAAAACATCAGCAAATAGAATCCAGCAATATATGTATATATATATATATATATATATATATATATATATATATACTTGACAAGTAGAAAATACTTGCAAGATATAGATCTAAAATAGAACATTTTTTCAGAATATATATATATTTTAAAAAATTTTACAATGCAATAATAGGAAAAAGTCCTAATTTTCAAAAATGGAGAAAAAAAAGGACATTTGCAAAAGAAAAGAAAATCTATGATTAGTCATCAGGGAAATAAAAATTAAAACTACAGTAAAATACCAACCCTCATGCACTAGGATGAAAATGAATGGAAGCATGAGGGAAAAAAAAGAATACCAAATAGGGAAGGATATAGAGTTTCTGGATTCTCACACATTGTTGATAGAATATAAAATGATACAATCACTTAGCAAAATATTTGACATTTTCTTTTTATGATATTTGACATTTTCTTTTTATGAGAAACATTCATCTACTCTTTGAAGCAGCAATTCCACTAATAAGTATTTACCAAAGAAGAATGAAAACTTGTCCATAAAGATTTATACAAGAATGTTCATAAACAGCTTTATTCATAATTGCCCCAAAATAGAAACAACCCAGATATCTATCAACAGGAGAAAGGTTATTCAGTAGTAAAGGAGAATGAACTGCTGATACATGAAATAATATGGACAAATCTCCCAGATTAAATATAATTACATAGTGTATGTTTCTATTTATATGAAATTCTAGAAAAGAAAAAATAAGTGGTTTAAAAAAAGAAACCAACTCAGAACATTGGGTACATCTAGAAAGGAGAGAAGGATTGACTTGGAAGGGATACAAATAAGTTTCTGAAGTGATTAAAATGTTCTAAATATTGGTAGAGATGTGTATCACATGGCTGCATCCATTTGTCAAAATTCATTGAACTGTACACTTAATGACTTAATCATCTCGATACAAATCTTACATCAATGAAAGGACTGTAGACAAATATTGAATCCTTTTTTGAGCTACCTTATTATAGTGGAATGGGTTAGCAGTTCTAAAGTCTGTTTATTCTAAATTCTGTATAACCTAGGCTTAAGTAAATGAGTAAGTCTATTGAGGATAGTGGAAGCCATTTGTCTCTTATGGAGTCGTAAATTTGGAAAGAGGGAAGACCAGAGTGTTCTCTGTGATGTTGGAATGGAATTGGATGCATCAGTATGAACTCATAGTTTTTAATCAAGATATGTCTTTTCTTAATCTGTTCCCTGAGATGAATTAGAGACAAATCATCAAGTTTATTAGAATGAGCACATCTAGTGCCGAGATCTTGGTTTTAAAATACTTCTTACTAAAAGGAACCAGAATCCCATGAAGAAATGGCTGGTTTTAAGTCGGAAGCAGGCAAAGGTTAATAAGAGCCTGGAACAACTTGTTGCATCTTAAAGTAATAAAGTGCTCAACAAATTAAGATAAGATGTGATAAAAGGGCACTGGAGCCAGCTCAAAGGGAGTCCTAATGACCAATTCTGGGACAAGTTGCACTTCAGAAAAGTAAGTATTATAAAGGATTGTAACTCAATGAATAAATAAAAATCTATGATTTCACAATGATTAAATAAGGAAACAAGAAAGGAAATTTTTAGTTGTGAAATGCCAACTAATAAATAGAAAAGAGATGCTGTAGTTAGAGAATTATCGGTGGATGCTAAAAATAGTAGGGCAAATGATAAAGCAAAGAATATACACATGACCTCAAAATGTTTCTCTGCAAATGGCTAATTACTTACAAAGGGGTAAAAAAAAATTCTAGCACCATAGTGGAGAAGCCTGAAGGCTTCTTAACCACTACCTTAACCAACTCTTCAAACTTAATCTCACCAATATTGAGTCACACTCACATCATATGCCACCTAGTAACAGGCACTGAAAAAGACACAAGCTCTGTTTAGTGGTATTCCTACCAAACATGCATAACCTGAACCTAAGAAGGAGGAGACATCAGGTAATCTCAAACTGATGGGTAGTCTAGAGAATCTGTCAGTGTAAGAGCCAGGGGTTCAATCCCCAGGTTGGGAAGCTCTCTTGAAAAAGAAATGGCAACCCACTCCAGTATTCTTGCCTGGGAAATTCCAAGGACAGAGGAGCCTGGCAGGCTACTGTCTATGGGGTCGCAAAAGAGTCATATATAACTTAGCAACTAAACAACAACTATAAAGTAATTGAAATTTACTTTTGAAATTTTCAAAAATTTCAAAGTTAAGGAACACAAAGTCTTGAAATCTATTCCAAGTTAAAGATTATAAAGAGATATGACAACTAAACGCAATGTGTGATCTTGAATTGGGAATAAAAGAACACTAGCTATAAAAGACATGATTAAGGAATTATACAAATCTGAATATGGACTGCAGGCTAGACAAAACTAATGTATCATGTTAAATCTTCTGATTTTGATAACTGTTCCTTGGTGTATGTAATAGAATATCCTTGTTATTAACAAATACACACTGAAGTAATATGGTTAAATGTGCGTATCTGCAACTTATTCTCAAATTGTTCTGAAAAAAACATAATTATATAACTTAATATATTCTTATATATTATATATCTATAGATATATATGTAGATATTAGATATGGATATTAGAGATATCAGGAATTAAAAAGTAAACAAGGGGAAAAAAACAAACATTGTCCATCTGTGTAAAAAAGTCATGCTGTTACATGCTATATAGGAGTTCCTTGTACCATTCTTTAAACTTTTCAACTTCATGCCAAGCGGTTAAAATTAAAGGGTTAAGAACTGAACCTGCATAGCCATAAGGAATCCATGGACATGAATTTGAGCAAACTCTGGGAGACAGTGAAGGACAGGGAAGCCTGGTGCGCTGCAGCCCTTAGGGTTGCAAAGAGCTGGACACGACTGAATGACTGAACAACAATAAGGGATGTTATGTTCAAACATGAAAAAAAAATTTTTTAAATGAACCCTGAATTTAAACAACAAGAACAAAAACTACTTCCCATCAGTCTTGGTAAATAAAGTAGGGTGCCCGGGATGGGGGGGTGGAGGAAAACAAACACTACTCTGCCCGAAGCTGAAGTCTGTTGCCGGTCTCACACTTAATTTTTTATTCTAGACTTTGATAAATGATTTCCAAATGCTATTAATTAAATTCTTTACTCCCCCAATGTAGAATATCAGCCATAATAAAGGATAAATTTTATTATCCAGCAATGGTAGCTTACAGTGTATATGTGTGTGCATTATATATTTATATATATTCCCTAGCTAAGATGACTTGTTAGGTACTCTTTATATAGTGACAGCCCTTGAAATTTTATCTCCAGTATCTAAAGTAATGACTTCTCTTCAAACTCTAAACTCATATATCCAATTACATATTTTATTTTTGCAATGGAATATCTAAAATATATTTTAAATTTATTATATCATAAACTGAACTGTTCATTCAACTTTTGACCTCAATCCTCTAATTGATTCTTCCCCCTGTTTTTCCCATTTTAATAAATGGTATCACCATCCCACTCAATTGGTTAAGCAAGACAACTAAGAGTCTTACCTTAATTCTCTCTTTTCTTTCAATCCTCCATAATCAATACATTAACAAGTCCTATCCATTCTCTTTCCAAATAATATCTTAAACTTATTCACTTCTTTCCGTGTCCACTGCTACCATTCTTGTCTAATCAATTATCATCTCTTAATGGGGCTATTGTAGTAGCTTTCTAATAGTCTCCCAGCCTCCATTCTTGCCATCCATTTTCTAATGGTAGTCAGAGTGATCATTTTAAAAGAGAAGGCATATCATGTCACTACTCTGCTTAAAGTCTTCCAATGGCCTCTCATGCTTAAATAACATTCTAACTTCCTACTCTGTTGAAAAGGCTCCATTAAAAAAAAAAAAAAAGGCTCCATATGATCTAGTCCCTGACTACCTCTCTGTTTTAGTCAATCTAGGCTGCTACAACAAAACATCTTAGACTGGATTACTTATAAATAACATTTAAAAAAAAATTCTTACAGTTCTAGAGGCTAACCATTTGCAGCAATATGGTTGTAACTAGAGATTATTATATGGGCTTCTAAGTGGCTCAGGGGTAAAGAATCTCCCCACCAAGCAGGAGATGTGGGATAGATCCCCTGGGTAGGGATGATCCTCTGGAGCAGGAAATGGCAACCCACTTCAGTATTCTTGCCTAGGAAATTCCATGGACAGAGGAACCTGGTAAGCTACAGTCCATGGGGTTACAAAGAGTTGAACATGACTTAGCAACTAAACTACCACCATCACCAGAGATTATCATACTAAGTGATGCAAGTCAGAAAGACAAATACCATATGATATCACTTTAATGTGGAATCTAAAATATGACAGAAGTGAACCTATCTATGAAACAGAAACAGACTCACAGACATAGAGAACAGGCTTGTGGTGGCCAAGGGGAAGGGGGTTGGGGGAATGGAGTGGGAGGTTGGGGTGGAGTTAGCAGATACAAGCTATTATATATGGAATGGATAAACACTGAAGTCCTACTGTGTAACACAGACAGATATTTGCTCAGTCTAACTCTTTGCAACCCCACAGACTGTAGCCTGCCAGGATCCTCTGTCCATGGGATTCTTCAGGCAAGAATACTGGAGTCAGTTGCCATTTCTGTCTCCAGGGGATCTTCCTGACATGGAGATCAAACCTGGGTCTCCTGGATTGCAGGCAGATTCTTTACCATCTGAGCCACCAGGAAAGCCCCATGTAGCACAGGGTACTATATTCAATATACTGTGATAAACCATAATGGGAAATAATGTGAAATATGAAATGCATGTATAAACGGAATCACTTTGCTGTACAGTGGAAATTAACACAACACTTTAAATAAACTATATTTCAATTAAAAAAAATTAGAATAGTTCTAGAGGCTAGGAAATTCAAGATCAAAGTGCTAGAAAATTTGGTGTCTAGTGAGGGCCCACTTCCTGGTTCATAGACTGGGCATCTTCTCACTATACCCTCACATGTCCTCAAGTGGCAAGAGTGGAGAGAGCTCTCTGGAGTCTTTTTGTTGAGGGCACTAATCCCATTCCTTAGGGTTCCTCTCTATGACCTGATCAACTCTGCAAAGCTCCACCTCCTAGTATCATCACATTGGGCATTAACTTTCAGTGTAAGAATTTGGGAAGCAACACAAATACTCAATCCATAGCACTTTCTAACCTCACGTCCCACAACCAAACTGCTTGTTTTCTGTGTCCCAGCCACATTGTCTCTCATTGTGTTCCACCAAAGAGTGAAGCACATTCTCACCTCAAGGTTTTTGCATGGCAGTTCCTCTGTTTGGTATGCTTTTCTACCCATCTCTCTCACTTTCATATAGACCTCTGTTCAGGTGTTACCTCCCCAAGGAGACCTTTCCTGTCATTCTCCCTCCTTTTGCCTCATTTTATCTTAGTATTTACCACTACCTTTCTATAGTACATTTGTTTATTGTTTGTCTTCACTACCATATCAGGTTCATGAAAGTATATAGCTACTTTTGCTGAATGCTGTATCTCCAGTAAGGACCCAATAAATATTTTCTAGGAGGATGCAATTTGCACAGTAAATAACCAAGGATTAAATGTTTAAAAATAGTTTAAATAGACCAGTCCCATATTTTTATAGGGGCAGCCTCTTAAGAAGAAAAAAAAAAAAAAAACCAGAGAGATCAAATGGCATATTAAAGTTGACAGAATTTTCTGGTGACAGAGCCAAAATTAGTGTTGAGGTCTTCTGATTCCTAGTCCAGTGCTCTTTATTCTGGTCTATCCTGTCTCATGCTGTCAGCAACACAGAGAAAAATATTGGGAAAATACCATGATGAAATATATAATGTCATATTGTTTAGATGAAAAAAAGATACTGGACTGCAAGGTGAATTCAGTATTCTTATTTATTCAGCAGCAGCTTATTGACCATCTACCATATGCAAGACAGTTTCCTTTGCAGAGTTGAATGACAAGGGACTCTAGAAAAGAGAGTAAACACCATTAACAATACTGTAAGGCAGAATATGATGAGCCTCACGTGGGTGGTAAAAAGTATTATGTGTGTCCAGAGAAGGAATTAATGATGCTCAGCTGATTCAGGATTATAAGAGTCTTGATAGAAGACATAATATTTGACATTAAAAATATTTGACATGGGCCTTGATGGATGAGAAAGACAATGCACCTTAAACATATTGACATGGGCCTTAAAGGATGAGAATGGCAAGTAAATGAGGAATAACATGAGCAAAGACATGGGGAAATGAAAGCATACGTATTCTGAAAAGAGCAAGAAGTACAGTTAAGCTGATTCATGGGATCTCTGTGGTGCTACAGTCATCAGTAAAGTTGGAAGGATAGTTTGGGACAATAACATAAAAGGCTTTGCATATATAACTAAACCAATAATTTGGGCTTCATTTCCTAGGGGTTCAACCATCACTTACTGTGCTCACTCAGTCATGTCTGATTTTTTGATACACCATGGACTGCAGCCCACCAGCTTCCTCTGTCCATGGGATTTCCCAGGCAAGAACACTGGAGTGGGTTGCCATTTCCTCTTCCAGGGAATCTCCCTGACCCAGGGATCTAACCCATGTATCTTGCATTCGGGGGTAGATTCTTTACTGTCTGAGTCATCAGGGAAGCCCATCACTTATTGGATGAACATTAAGTAAATAAAAGGAGGAGCATTCTTTCTTTTGGTAAAGGGGACTGACATGATATGAGCAGTGCTTTAGAAAGATTGATCTGGAAACTAGGTATATGATGGGTTGGAAGGGCAGTTTGGTAATTGGTGGAGAAATCAGGGGAGGGCATTCAAGGCAGAAGCAACAATATGAACACATTGTAGAGAAAGAAACTAATAGTATATATTTATAAGTTTAATCAATCTAATTTGAACATGAGGAGTTATAGAAAATGAAGTTGGATAGGGAAGGGTGGAGATGAATTATAGAGAATCTGAAAGCTAAAGCATACACTTTAGGCATAAACAATATGCTTTATATACTAAAAACATACAGGTCAGTTTGGTGGTTAGAAGTGAGTCAGGCAGGCAAGAGGTAAAGAGGCCCCCAAAATGAAAGTGATGATGGGACTTTTCGACTAATGTTCAAATCAATAATGCAGACTTTGACAATTTACATGGGAGGAAGAAAAACTAATTCATTGCTCTGGTCTAGATCACAGACTTTCAAAACTTTTTAACTACAAGCCATAGTAATAAATATATTTTATGTTATGACTCAATGCAAATGTGTACATGCATGTACATACACAACTGAAATAAAATTTCAAATATTTTCTCTTGTCATATTCTATGTCATTTTAAAATGTCATTAGTTCCATTTATTCTGGCATCTAGTTTTACTGTTAAAAGTCTAGAGAGCTTATTATTTTATTTATTTTTAAAAAATTGAATGAGGCTTGAAACTTCTAATTCAATTCTAAGAATTTAAAGAACTACTATGCTGTAAAAAATACAGTATCACTATCTAAAGTACAGATTTTGTTCAAATTTCACAAAATTTTATGCTAGTACTCATTATTTGCTTTCATACTTTATTCAAGATTCCACATTGTAGTTGCATTGAGCAGCTTCAGCTGTGTGGAAAAAATTCTGGCAAATTTTCCTTTCTTTTTTTTTTTTTTTTTTAGTTCTTTTAGATTTATTTATTTATTTATTATTTATTATTTTCTAATTTATTTTTATTAGTTGAAAGTTAACTACTTTACAATATTGTAGTGGTTTTTGCCATACATTGACATGAATCAGCCATGGATTTACATGTGTTCCCCAGCCCGATCCCCGCTACTGCTTCCCTCTCCATCACATCCCTCTGGTTCTTCCCAGTGCACCAGCCCTGAGCACCTGTCTCATGCATCCAACCTGGGCTGGTGATCTGTTTCACCCTTGATAGTATACTTGTTTCAATGTTATTCTCTCAGAACATCCCACCCTCGCCTTCTCCCACAGAGTTCCATAGTCTGTTCTGTACAACTGTGTCTCTTTTTCTGTTTTGCATATAGGGTTATCGTTACCATCTTTTTAAATTCCATATATATGTGTTAGTATACTGTATTGGTGTTTATCTTTCTGGCTTTCTTCACTCTGTATAATAGGCTCCAGTCTCATCCATTTCATTAGAACTGATTCAAATGAATTCTTTTAATGGTTGAGTAATATTCCATGGTATATATGTACCAAAGCTTCCTTATCCATTCGTCTGCTGATGGGCATCTAGGTTGCTTCCATGTCCTGGCTATTATAAACAGTGCTGCGATGAACATTGGGGTGCACGTGTCTCTTTCAGATCTAGTTTCCTCGGTGTGTATGCCCAGGAGGGGTATTGCTGGGTCATATGGCAATTCTATTTCCAGGTTTTTAAGGAATCTCGACACTGTTCTCCATAGTGGCTGTACTAGTTTGCATTCCCACCAGCAGTGTAAGAGGGTTCCAATTTCTCCACACCTTCTCGAGCATTTATTGCTTGTAGACTTTTGGATAGCAGCCATCCTGACTGGCATGTAATGGTACCTCATTGTGGTTTTGATTTGCATTTCTCTGATAATGAGTGATGTTGAGCATCTTTTCATGTGTTTGTTAGCCATCCATATGTCTTCTCTGCAGAAATGTCTGTTTAGTTCTTTGGCCCATTTTTTGATTGGGTCATTTACTTTTCTGGAATTGAGCTGCAGGAGTTGCTTGTATATTTTTGAGATTAATCCTTTGTCTGTTGCTTCGTTTGCTATTATTTTCTCCCAATCTGAGGACTGTCTTTTCACCTTATAGTTTCCTTTGTTGTGCAAAAGCTTTTAAGTTTAATTAGGTGCCATTTGTTTATTTTTGCTTTTATTTTCAATATTCTGGGAGGTGTGTCATAGAGGATCCTGCTGTGATTTATGTCGGAGAGAGTTTTGCCTATGTTCTCCTCTAGGAGTTTTATAGTTTCTGGTCTTACATTTAGATCTTTAATCCATTTTGAGTTTATTTTTGTGTATGGTGTTAGAAGGTGTTCTAGTTTCATTCTTTTACAAGTGGTTGACCAGTTTTCCCAGCACCAATTGTTAAAGAGGTTGTCTTTTTTACATTGTATATCTTTCCCTCCTTTGTTGAAGATAAGGTGTCCATAGGTTCATGGATTTATCTCTGGGCTTTCTATTCTGTTCCATTGATCTATATTTCTGTCTTTGTGCCAATACCATACTGTCTTGATGACTGTGGCTTTGTAGTAGAGCCTGAAGACAGGCAGTCGTTGATTCCTCCAGTTCCATTCTTCTTTGTCAAGACTGCTTTGGCTATTTGAGGTTTCTTGTATTTCCATACAAATTGTGAAATTATTTGTTCTAGTTCTCTGAAAAATGCGTTTGGTAGCTTGATAGGGATTCCACTGAATCTATAGATTGCTTTGGGTAGTATACTCATTTTCACAATATTGATTCTTCTGATTCATGAGGAGGGTATATTTCTCCATCTATTTGTGTCCTCTTTGATTTCTTTCATCAGTGTTTTATAGTTTTCTATATATAGGTCTTTCATTTCTTTAGGTAGATATACTCCTAAGTATTCTATTCTTTTTGTTGCAATGGTGAATGGTATTGTTTCCTTAATTTCTCTCTGTTTTCTCATTGTTAGTGTGTAGGAATGCAAGAGATTTCTGTGTGTTAATTTTATATCCTGCAACATTACTGTATTCATTGATTAGCTGTAGTAATTTCCTGGTAGAGTCTTTAGGGTTTTCTATGTAGAGGATCATGTTATCTGCAAACAGTGAGAGTTTTACTTCTTCTTTTCCTATCTGGATTCCTTTTATTTCTCTTTCTGCTCTGATTCCTGTGGCCAACACTTCCAAAACTATGTTGAATAGTAGTGGTGAGAGTGGACACCCTTGTCTTGTTCCTGATTTTAAGGGAAATGCTTTCAATTTTTCACCATTGAGGATAATGTTTGCTGTGGGTTTGTCATATATAGCTTTTATTATGTTGAGATATGTTCCTTCTATGACTGCTTTCTGGAGAGTTTTTATCATAAATGGATGTTGAATTTTGTCAAAGACCTTTTCTGCATGTATTGAGATAATCATACGGTTTTTATTTTTCAATTTGTTAATGTGGTGTATTACATTGACTGATTTCCGGATATTAAAGAATCCTTGCATTCCTGGGATAAAGCCCACTTGGTCATGGTGTATGATCTTTTTAATATGTTGTTGGATTCTGTTTGCTAGAATTTGGTTATGGAGTTTTGCATCTATGCTCATCAGTGATATTGGCCTGTAGTTTCTTTTTTTGTGGCATCCTTGTCTGGTTTTGGTATTAGGGTGATGGTGGCCTCATAGAATGAGTTTGAAAGTTTGCCTTATTCTGCAATTTTCTTGAAGAGTTTGAGTAAGATAGGTGTTAGCTCTTCTCTAAATTTTTGGTAGAATTCAGCTGTGAAGCCGTCTGGTCCCGGGCTTTTGTTTGCTGGAAGATTTCTTATTACTGTTTCGATTTCTGTGTTTGTGATGGGTCTGTTAAGATCTTCTATTTCTTTCTGGTTCAGTTTTGGAAAGTTATACTTTTCTAAGAATTTGTCCATTTCTTCCAAGTTGTCCATTTTATTGGCATAGAGCTGGTGGTAGTAGTCTCTTATGATCCTCTGTATTTCAGAGTTGTCTGTTGTGATCTCTCCATTTTCATTTCTATTTGTTGATTTGGTTCTACTCCCTTTGTTTCTTGATGAGTCGGGCTAACGGTTTGTCAATTTTATTTACCTTTTCAAAAAACCAGCTTTTTGCTTTGTCGATTTTTGCTATGGTCTCTTTGGTTTCTTTTGCATTTATTTCTGCCCTAATTTTTAAGACTTCTGTCCTTCTACTAACCCTGGGGTTCTTCATTTCTTTCTTCTCTAGTTGCTTTAGGTGTAGAGTTAGGTTATTTATTTGACTTTTTTTCCTGAGGTAAGCCTGTATTGCTATGAACCTTCCCCTTAGCACTGCTTATGTTTTCATTTTCATTCATTTCTATGCATATTTTTATTTCTTTTTTGTTTTCTTCTATGATTTGTTGGTTATTCAGAAGCATGTTATTTAGCCTCCATATGTTGGAATTTTTAATAGTTTTTTTCTTGTAATTGAGATCTAATCTTACTGCATTGTGGTCAGAAAAGATGACTGGAATGATTTTAATTTTTTTTTTTTTTAAGTTTCCAAGGCTAGATTTATGGCTTAGGATGTGATCTATTCTGGAGAAGGTTCTGTGTGCACTTGAGAAAAAGGTGAAATTGATTGTTTTGGCGTGAAATGTCCTATAGATATCAATTAGGTCTAGCTGGACCATTGTGTCATTTAAAGTTTGTGTTTCCTTGTTAATTTTCTGTTTAGTTGATCTGTCCATAGGTGTGAGTGGGGTATTAAAATCGCCCACTATTATTGTGTTATTGTTAATTTCCCCCTTTATTGTTGTTAACATTTGCCTTACTTATTGTGGTGCTCCTGTGTTGAGTGCATATATATTTATAATTGTTATATCTTCTTCTTGGATTGATCCTTTGATCATTATGTAGTGTCCTTCTTTGTCTCTTTTCACAACTTTTATTTTGAAGTCTATTTTATCTGATATAACTATTGTGACTCCTGCTTTCTTTTGGTCTCCATTTGTGTGAAGTATTTTTTTCCAGCCCTTCACTTTCAGTCTGTAAGTGTCCCTCATTTTGACGTGGGTCTCTTGTAGACAGCATATAAGGGGTCTTGCTTTTGTATCCATTCAGTCAGTCTTTGTCTTTTAGTTGGGGCATTCAACCCATTTACATTTAAAGTAATTATTGATAAGTATGGTCCCGTTCCCATTTGGTTTGTTGTTTTGGGTTCACGTTCATACACCTTTTCTGTGTTTCCTGTCTAGAGAAGATCCTTTATCATTTGTTGAAGAGCTGGTTTGGTGGTGCTGAATTCTCTCAGCTTTTGCTTGTCTGTAAAGCTTTTGAGTTCTCCTTCATATCTGAATGAGATCCTTGCTGGGTACAATAATCTAGGTTGTAGGTTATTCTCTTTCATTACTCTAAGTATGTCCTGTGATTCCCTTCTGGCCTGGAGGGTTTCTATTGATAGATCAGCTGTTATCCTTATGGGAATCGCTTTGTGTGTTATTTGTTGTTTCTCCCTTGCTGCTTTTAATATTTGTTCTTTGTGTTTGATCTTTGTTAATTTGACTAATATGTGTCTTGGGGTGTTTCGCCTTGGGTTTATCCTGTTTGGGACTCTCTGGGTTTCTTGGACTTGGGTGGCTATTTCCTTCCCAATTTTGGGGAAGTTTCCAGCTATTATCTCCTCGAGTATCTTCTCATGGCCTTTCTTTTTTGTCTTCTTTTTCTGGGACTCCTATGATTCGAATGTTGGGGCATTTCACATTGTCCCAGAGGTCCCTGAGATTGTCCTCATTTCTTTTAATTCTTTTTTCTTTTTTCCTCTCTGCTTCATTTATTTCCACCATTTTATCTTCTACCTCACTTATCCTATCTTCTGCCTCCGTTATTCTACTGTTGGTTCCCTCCAGAGTGTTTTTTATCTCAATTATTGCATTATTCATTTTTAATTGACTCTTTTTTATTTCTTCTAAGTCCTTGTTAAAAATTTATTGCATCTTCTCAATCCTTGTCTCCAGGCTATTTATCTGTAACTCCATTTTGTTTTCAAGATTTTGGATCATTTTTATTACCATTATTTTAAATTCTTTTTCAGGTAGATTCCCTATCTCCTCCTCTTTTGTTTGGCTTGGTGAGCATTTTTCATGTTACTTTACCTGCTGGGTATTTCTCTGCCTTTTCATCTTATTTAGATTGCTGGGTTTGGGGTAGCCTTTTGTATTCTGGTAGTCTGTGGTTCCTTTTTATTGTGGAGGTTTCTCCCAGTGGGTGGGGCTGGATGTTTGACTTGTCGAGGTTTGCTGGTTAGAGAAGCTTGTGTCGGTGTTCTGGTGGGTGGAGCTGGATTTCTTCTCTCTGGAGTGAAGTGTGGAGTGTCCAGTAGTGAGTTTTGAGATGGGTCTATGGCTTTAGTGTGACTTTGGGCAGCCTGTATATTGACGCTCAGGGCTATGTTCCTGCGTTGCTGGAGAATTTGCATGGTACGTCTTGCTCTGGAACTTATTGGCTCTTGGGTGGTGGTTGGATTCAGTGTAGGTATGGAGGCTTTTGGGTGATCTCTTATTAATTAACGTTCCATGTAGTCAGGAGTTCTCTAATGTTCTCAGGTTTGGGGCTTAAGCCTCTTGCCTCTGGATTTCAGTCTTATTCTTTCAGTAGCCTCAAGACTTCTCCTTCCATACAGCACTGATAATAAAACTTCTAGGTTAATGGTGAAAGGATTCTCCACAGTGAGGGACACCCAGAGAGGTTCACAGAGTTACATGAAGAAGAGGGGAGGGAGGAAGGAGATAGAGGTGAGCAGGAGGAGAAAAAGGGGGGTTCAAGAGAGGAGAGATATATCTAGTTTGTACTCTGTTTCCTAAGTGTTCTCCATAGTCCAGAACACCCACAGAGATTTACAGAATTGGATTGAGAAGAGAATAGAGAGGGAGGAAATAGAGGTGATCTGGGGGAGAAAAAGGAGAGTCAAAAGGGGAAGAGAGCGATCAAACCAGTAATCACACTCCTGAATAAAATAGATACTGAAGTTTGGATTCTTATATGTCCAAAATTGATATCAAATACTGAAAAACAAAGATTAAAAATCTAGAGTAGAGGTTAGACTCTTAAAAATACAGTATTAAAAAACCACAAAAACACGAAAAATTTAAGAAATATATATGAAGTTCACTTTAAAAATAGGGTCTTTTTTTTTTGCCAGGTTATAGTGGGTTATAAAAATGAAAATTAAGGAGTAATAGAGGACTTAAAAAAAAAGAAAAAAAAGAAACAGAGAAAAAATTTTTTAATTAAAAAATAATAGTAATAGTAAAAATATATCCAGGAATTTCTCTGGAGCTGTTGTGGGCAGTGTGGGTTCAGTTCAGTTTCAGATAGCTCCTTGTTCGAGGTTACCCTTCTCGATATCTATAGGCCCTTTTCACTGTAGTCAGTTAACTACATGGATTTTAACCTGATGCACCTGTCACTTCTGAAGCAGTTCCCTTTGTTTATTTGGCTTCTGTTTGCAGGTTTCTTCAGTGTCTAATTTCCGCTCTGACACAAGCGGGCGGAGGTGGTCTCTTGTTTAGGTTCGCTTGTTCAGTCGTGCTGCAGGGAGGGAGGGGCGCTGCAGAAAAATGTCACTGGCCTGTGTGGGGAGCATTAGCAGTGTTCTGGCCACACTGGGTTTGCCCCCGCTCACAGTTTGTGCTTTCCCCGTCTACACTGCTCAGGCTCCAGGCTTCTCTCCAGGGAGCGGGGCCTGGGTTGCGTGCACTTCCCAGGCCTAAGCCGCTCAGATTCAGGTTTTCCGGTACTCCACAAAGACGCAGACTAGGTTGGGCCTGCATTTTGTGCCTTCCCTGCCCGAGCAGCTCAGGCAGCCAGGAGCACTCTCCATGGGTGCAGTGCGCCTTCTCCCCTTCACGGTCCCAGCCTCAGTTTCCAGGCGCGCTGGTCTGGTGCACCTTGCATCTGTTCTGGGGAGCTGGACTCTAGCTGCGACCCTCCCGGCACATGTCGACCATCCAGAATCTCAGGAAGTCTTTGGTTAGAAGCTGGAAGCCTGTTTGCAGTTTGGTAGGGAGTGCCATCTCTGGGGCTGAGTTTGCCCCTTTCCCCTACCCCATGCCTCCTGCCTCCGGTGGGGGATGGGCCAGTCCATAGCCGTCTGGCTCTTCTCTGGTATTCTGTGCAGTCCTTCATTCTGGGAACGGGCGGGTAGTGCCTAAATTTAGGGCTTTTCCCAAGTTAATTCTCTCTCTCTTGTGATCCCACAGTTTAAGTTGCTATCTCAGGTTAGCTCCCTCTGATTGCCCTCAGGGTATTCAGGCCGGTCCTTACCCTAAGCAATGCCTCCCGCTTCTCTCCGTTCAGCCCCCACTTGCTGGTGGCAGATGCCAGCTTCTGGGCCGGGAGTTGTTTTTAGGCATGTAATCACGGGTTTTATTTATTTTTCCTCCCAGTTAGGTTGCCCTCCGTTATTTGAAACTTCCCCCAGACCCGCCAGTGAGAGGGTTTCCTGGTGTTTGGAAACATTCTCTATTATGACTCCCTTCCCGGGACGGATGTCCGTCCCTAACTCTATTGTCTTTCTTTTTATCTTTTATATTTTGTCCTACCTCCTTTTAAAGACAATGGGCTGCTTTTCTGGGTGTCTGATGTCCTCTGCTAGCAATCAGAAGTTGTTTTGTGGAGTTTGCTCAGCGTTCAAATGGTCTTTTGATGAACTTGTGGGGGAGAAAGTGGTCTCCCGGTCCTATTCCTCTGCCATCTTAGTTCCCTCCCTCTTTCCTTTCATTTTTAGTCTGTTACAAACATTTTCTAATTTTCCTTGCTATGTCTTCTTAAATACACCTATTATTTAAAAGTGGACATTTTGCTTCCAAATACATGGGTTTTTTAAAAGTATCTTTGCTATTAATTTCTCATTTTGATGTTTATTTCTAATTTAAATGCTTTCTTCTTTACAATCACCCTCTGTGTTTTTTCAGTCTTTTAACTTTATTGAGGACTTCAATGGCTAAATCAAAGATTTCTCTTGGTACATGTCATATTGCATTTGAAAATATGTGGATTATTTTAAAATATCTTTTGATATTGATTTCTAACATAGTTACACAGTGATAAGAGAACAGACTCTATATTATTTCAATATCTTTAAACCATGAAATTTTTGCACCCTGTTTTATTTCCCTGGATATGTTCCAGTATCTCCTGGTTTATAGTCTATAGGAACTTGAATAGAATTTATATCCTGCTATTGTGTGAAAATTGTATAAATATTAGTTATGTTGAACTGGCTCATAGTGCTTTTCAGGTCTACTATCTAATCTTCTAATATTCTCTCTATCCATTCCATTAATTTTTGAGAGTTTGATATTGAGACTCCAACTAAAAATCTTACTTACTTAAAAATAATTGTAATATATAATGGAACTATATATAATTTTTTATTTATTTTCCAAGTCTCTTCCAAATGTGTTACCATGCTTTCATAATTTAATTTTTTTTTTAAATTCCCTGTTCTGCAACAGTTAAAAAAAATCAATCACAACCTTTGACACTGACTTGTAACTGACTAATGGGTCATACCTGACCTGCCTCTTGAGAAATCTGTATGCAGGTCAGGAAGCAACAGTTAGAACTAGACATGGAACAACAGACTGGTTCCAAATAGGAAAAAGAGTACGTCAAGGCTGTATATTGTCACCCTGCTCTTTTAACTTCTATGCAGGGTACATTGTGAGAAACGCTGGGCTGGAGGAAGCACAAGCTGGAATCAAGATTGCTGGGAGAAATATCAATAACCTCAGATATACAGATGACACCACCCTTATGGCAGAAAGTGAAGAAGAACTAAAGAGCCTCTTGATGAAAGTGAAAGAGGAGAGTGAAAAAGTTGGCTTAAAGCTCAACATTCAGAAAACTAAGATCATGGCATCTGGTCCCATCACTTCATGGGAAATAGATGGAGAAACACTGGAAACAGTGACAGACTTTATTTTTGGGGGGCTCCAAAATCACTGCAGATGGTGACTGCAGCCATGAAATTAAAAGATGCTTACTCCTTGGAAGGAAAGTTATGACCAACCTAGACAGCATATTAAAATGCAGAGACATTACTTTGCCAACAAAGTTCTGTCCAGTCAAGGCTATGGTTTTTCCAGTAGTCACATATGGATGTGATAGTTAGATTGTGAAGAAAGCTGAGTGCAGAAGAATTGATGCTTTTGAACTGTGGTGTTGGAGAAGATGCTTGAGAGTCCTTTGGACTGCAAGGAAATCCAACCAGTACATCCTAAAGGAGATCAGTCCTGAATGTTCATTGGAAGGACTGATGTTGAAGCTGAAACTCCAATACTTTGGCTACCTGATGCAAAGAGCTGACTCATTTGAAGAGACCCTGATTCTGGGAAAGATTGAAGGCAGGAGGAGAAGGGGATGACAGAGGATAAAATTGTTGGATGGCATCACTGACTCAATGCACATGAGTTTGAGTAAACTCCGGGAGTTTGTGATGGACAGGGAGGTCTGGCATGCTGGAATCCGTGGGTTCGCAAAGAGTTGGACATGACTGAGTGACTGAACTTAGCTGAACTGAATGGGTCATACCCCAGAGTTTGAAAAAATATTGACGTAGATTTAGATCTAGTGATTTAGATGTCACTGGGCTTCACTTTACACTTGTTTAGCCATCTACCAAAAGTTAATCAATTTGACCTAGAGCAAATAAACCAAGGCTTGAAGAAATTATGCCTTTTGAAATCTCTTACAAATGATACCATTCGAAAAGAGACTCTTCTACCTCCCCTAAGACTACTTCAATAAGTTCAGATCTTGTTACTCTGTCATCAAACATACCACTGCTAGAGTAATCTGCCTACATCTTTCACAGTTCTCTACTGCCTATTCCTGAAAGCCTAAACAATATATTGTAGCTTTCAAGGTCCTCTGTAATTTATCTCAACCCTTCCTATTCAATTTAATATTCTACAATTCCTCATGTTCAAGTTAGACTGATTAATCTTACAAATATACTGTTTGTAAGGAAGGAACACTTCCTTTGTAGAGTGCTCATACTGTTGCCTTTGCCTTGAGTTTCTTCCCCTAAATTCTTTACTGATCACAAAAATGCCTACCCTAGCCCATCTACATCAGGATGTACCTTCTCCTCATTACCCTGATTCACAGTGGATTGCTTTAACACACATACACACACAGACACACAGACACACAACCACAGGGTATTTGACTTTATCATTGAGTGCTCTCTAATTATTTCAACTATATTAGATTCATCTCCATAACCTGACATAACATGATTAGTGGAAAGAGCATATACTTTGAAACAGACAGACCTAAGATTAAACCTGAAACCTGCCATTTATCAGCCATGCCTCCTTTAGAAAAATTACTTCTCTAAACCTTAAACCACATGTTGATTAAGTGCCAATAATACTGTCTATTTCGTAAGGTTATTTTAAGCATTTCCATGGCACAGCATGTATAAAGGATCTAGTGCAATGCCTGATATTACAAACAACTATTTTCCCTTGTATGTTCTTTCATGAAAAAGGGGTCTTATGCCTTATATAGTATCTAACAGAGGGCTGAGTACATAGTAAACACTTACTAAAATATGGTTATTTACTGATCAATCAATTCACTCTGCTCCATTGTACACTACTCCCCACTTATATGTGGTTTTGCTTCCTATGGTTTCATTTACCTGCAGTGAACTGTGGTTTGAAAATATTAAATGGAAAAACTACATAAATAAAAAAATCATAAGTTTTAAATAATGTGCTGTGATTGCAGCCATGAAATTAAAAGACACTTGCTCCTTGGAAGAAAAGGTATGACAAATCTAGACAGTGTATTAAAAGGCAGAGACACTAATTTGCTGACAAAGGTCTGTAGAATCAAAGCTATGGTTTTTCCAGTAGTCATGTATGGTTTTGAGAGTTGGACCATAAAGAAGGCTGAACACCGAAGAATTGATGTTTTCAAATTGTGGTGCTGGAAAAGACTCTTGAGAGTCCCGTGGACTGCAGGAGATCAAACTAGTCATTCCTAAAGGAAATCAACCCTGACTATTCATTGGAAGGACTGATGCTGAAGCTGAAGCCCCAGTACTTTGGCCACCTGATGAGAAGAGTCGACTCATTGGAAAAGACCCTGACACTGGGAAAGATGGAAGGCAGGAGAAGAAGGGGATGACAGAGGATGAGATGGTTGGATGGCTTACTGACTTAATGGATCTGAGTTAGAGCAAACCCTGGAGATGATGAAGGACAGGGAAGCTTGGCATGCTACAGTCCATGGGGTTGCAAAGAGTTGGACAGAACTTAGCGACTCAACAACATGTGCTGTTCTGACTAGTGTGATGAAATCTTGAGTTGACTTGCACCATCTCACAAGGGATGTCAATTATCCCTTTGTCCAGTTTCCTAGGTGGCACAGTTGTAAAAAAAAAAAAAAAAAAAAAATCTCCTGCCAGTGCAGGAGACACAAGAGACATGAGTTCAATCCCTGGGTTGGGAAGAACCCCTGGAGAAGGAAATGGCACTCCACTCCAGTATTATTGCCTGGAAAATCCCATGGACAGAGGAGCCTAGTGCACTACAATCCATGGGGTCGCATAGAATCGGACATGACTTAGCAACTCAAAAACAACTGGCGTATCCTGCCCTTTGGTCACTTAGTAGCCATTCAGGTTATCAAATCAACTGTCATGGTATAACAGTACTTGTGTTCAATTAAGCTCTATTTTATTTAGTAATGATCCAAAACCTCAAGAGTAATGATGCTGGCTATTCAGACATGCCAACAAGAAGCTGTAAAGTATGTCCTTTAAGATAAAAGGTGAAACTTCTTGACTTATGAAGGAAAGAAAAACAAAATCATATGGCGAGGCTTGCTAAGATCTATAGTATGAAAAAATCATCTATCCATTAAATTGTATAAAAGGATAAAGAAATTCATGCTTGGTTTGTTATTGCACCTTACACTACAAAAGTTGCAGCCACAGTGTGTGATGAGTGCTTACTTAAGATGAAAAAGGCATTTAATTTGTACAAGGTTTTAGGAGATGGATCATATTCACCTTATTTATATTATAGTATATTATTATAATTGTTCTATTTTATTATTAATCATTATTGTTAGTCTCTTATTGTGCCTAACTTTATAACTAAATTTTCCCCAGTCAGTATAACCAACTAAACAATGAAGCAAAAAATAAAGATAAATCTTTATACTTCTTCATCTGGCTTACTTTTGTTGGAAATTAGCAATGAGAGGTTCCCAAAGAAGTTTTGAGAAATAAGTCTAGCATGTAGACATTGAAAAAGCAGTGCTATCACCTGATCACCTTATGTGTTGTTATGACTCCTCCTCTACTCTCTTCAGCGGTTTGTTTGTTGTGTACTCTGCAGACTAAATTGCTCCAAGGGACTCGAGACAGACATGCCAATTATTTGGCTGCAATGTTTGTCAGAAAATTTTCACATTGGCATTGGGTGAAAAACTCCACTATATTAAGTAAAATAATAACTTTAATGCAATCCTATTCTCTCATGGAATAGGCTCATTTCTGCAATTACTCCAGTCATTATTAAACTCTAGGTTTTTTAATAAAAGTCTACAGAAATTTCCTTTGGCCTCAACTCCAAGAAAACAGAGCTCTGGTGATTGAAAACTGTAGACTCTTGAAGAACTTGTCTACTGAATTGTGGGAAATGGTGACATACCCGGGAATAATGTGATCCAGTGTTTTCCACAAAGGACAGGTAAAGGAAACAGCACATCACTTACATGCAGGAAAAAATGGTTTTCGTTTCATTATGATCTATTGTTCCAAACTGCTTTGGCTCAACTCTCTAGCTTTAGTTATACCACATAAAAACGGTTCAATTGCTGTGATGTAAACCTGTTAAGATAACTTCTTATACAGCTCAACTGGATCTGTTACTGTTTTGAATAATAAAAGTAGCTCCAATAGTTTGGCCACCTGATGGGAAGAACTGACTCATTGGAAGAGACCCTGACGCTGGAAAGACTGAAGGCAGGAGGAGAAGGGGACAACAGAGGATGAGATGGTTGAATGGCATCACTGACTCAATGGACATGAGTCTGAGCAAGCTCTGGGAGCTGCTGATGGACAGGGAAGGCTGTCACGCTACAATCCATAGGGTCTCAAAGGGCTGGACATGACTGAGTGACTGAACTGAACTGAAGAGAACTGTTTTGAAGGTGAATATCAGAACTGCTAGTGGAGGTGATGGAATTCCAGTTGAGCTATTTCAAATCCTAAAAGATAATGCTGTGAAAGTGCTGCATTTGATATGCCAGCAAATTTGGAAAACTCAGCAGTGGCCACAGGACTTGAAAAGGTCAGTTTTCATTCCAATCCCAAAGAAAAGCAATGCCAAAGAATGCTCAAACTACCACACAATTTCTCTCATCTCACAAACTAGTAAAGTAATGCTCAAAATTATCCAAGCCAAGCTCAACAGTATGTGAACTGTGATCTTCCAGATGTTCAAGCTGGTTTTAGAAAAGGCAGAGGAACCAGAGGTCAAATTGCCAACATTCGGTGGATTATCAAAAAAGCAAGAGAGTTCCAGAAAAACATCTATTTCTGCTTTATTGACTATGCCAAAGCCTTTGACTGTGTGAATCACAACAAATTGTGGAAAACTCTTAAAGAGATGGGAATATCAGGCCACCTGATCTGCCTCTTGAGAAATCTGTATGCAGGTCAAGAAGCAACGGTTAGACTGGACATGGAACAACAGACTGGTTCCAATTAGGGAAAAGAGTACGTCAAGGCTGTATATTGTCACCCTGCTTATTTAACTTATATGCAGAGTACATCATGAGAAATGCTGGACTGGATGAAGCACAAGCTGGAATCAAGACTGCTGGGAAAAATATCAATAACCTCAGATTTGCAGATGACACCACCCTTATGGCAGAAAGTGAAGAAGAACTAAAGAGCCTCTTGATGAAAGTGAAAGAGGAGAGTGAAAAAGCTGGCTTAGATAATATACATGCTGTTCTTTCAAAACATCCCACCCTCACGTTCTCCCCCAGCATGTATATTATCTATGGTGAAACGGACCACCAGCCCAGGTGGGATACATGAGTCAGGTGCTCGGGCCTGGTGCACTGGGAGGACCCTGAGGAGTTGGGTGGGGGGGGAGGTGGGAGGGGGGATCGGGATGGGGAATGCGTGTAACTATATGGCTGATTCATGTCAATGTATGACAAAACCCACTGAAATGTTGTAAAGTGATTGGCCTCCAACTAATAAAATAATATTAAAAAAAAAAAAAGCTGGCTTAAAGCTCAACATTCAGAAAACTAAGATCATGGCATCCAGTCCCATCACTTCATGGGAAATAGATGGGGAAACATGGGGAACAGTGGCAGACTTTACTTTTTTAGGTTCCAGAATCACTGCAGATGGTGACTGCAGCCATGAAATTTAAAAGATGCTTACTCCTTGGAAGGAAAGTTATGACCAACCTATACAGCATATTAAAAGGCAGAGACATTACTTTGCCAACAAAGGTTCATCTAGTCACGGCTATGGTTTTTCCAGTAGTCATGTATGGATGTGAGAATTGAACTATAAAGAAAGCTGAGCGCCGAAGAATTGATGCTTTTGAACTGTGGTGTTGGAGAAGACTCTTGAGAGTCCCTTGGACTGCATGGAGATCCAACCAGTCCATCCTAAAGGAAATCAGTCCTGGATATTCATTGGAAGGACTGATGTTGAAGCTGAAGCTCCAATACTTTGGCCATCCACTGCAAAGAACTGACTCATTTGAAAAGACCCTGATGCTGGGAACGATTGAAGGCGGGAGGAGAAGATGACAGAGAATGAGATGGTTGGATGGAGTCACCAACTCAATGGACATGAGTTTGAGCTCTGGGAGTTGGTGATGGACAGGGAGGCCTGGCGTGCTGCAGTCCATGGGGTTGCAAAGAGTCGGACATGACTGAGTGACTGAACTGAACTGAACTGATCAGAACTGAAAGGGTCCTTAAATTTTGAGGTAGCGAACTCATTCCTAAAGGGAAAATTAAAGGTTTACATGAATTCTTTTTAAGATTTATATTTAGAAATTTAAAGATTGTCTGTGAGAAGTTTCCCTTTAAAGAAGTGAAAACACAGTTCATAGAAAAGTAAAATGTAATAGTTTTCAAATATATGAAAACATACTTAACTCTAATCATAATAAGATAAACCTACAATGAGATAAAATGTTTGGGCTATATTCTTGGCAAGGAATAAAACATTTAAGGAAATGCTACGGTGACAAGGTTGTGGGGAATCAAGTATTCTCAGACTTCTTTTGATGTCTTTTTACATATGTATAAATTCCCTAGAAGTGGAATTGCTGGATATTTTTTAATATCACCATTCATTTCATCCTGAAAATAGTCTTGAACTTGTGAATCCCACAAAAGGGTCTTGGAGCTCCTAAGAATACTTGGCCCATACTTTGAGAATCACTGTTACATGCAATTGAATAGTGGATAATATCCAACAAATTGGAAAAAAAAATAAGATTTCATTTAAGTAAAGGGTTTGTGATAAAAGGGATATTTTTCAGTGTATATATATTTGAAGTTTATAATTTTTGCTCTGTGCAAGCATTATATATACAAAAAGACTGACAGAGGTATCCTCTTTATTTCTTTAATAAAGTTAAGTGACTTCACCAATAATTCTTAACAGAAAAAAAAACCTGTGTTTGAGATCTGTGGTTTATATTTCTGATGACTTTGTGATCATTTTATAAATGCCACAAATCCATCATGATAATTTGAAAAGTATTATCATTCAGTTTGACACAACCCTAATGCTTAAGTTCCACCTTGTTTCCCCTTTCTGTTAAACAGTTAATGAAGAATAAACAAATATTTAAAGGCTATAGGAAGGCCTTTTGCTATTGAAAATATATAACTCTAAAATATTTGTTCCATAAGATTCTTGTTTCTTTTTTCCCTTAAGCACAAAATGCTGTACAATGGTCCTAGTGAACTCAATTCTCAAACATCCTATTCTATGTAAGAGGCTTCAATAAGTTCAGAACAAAATGTAGTAATTCATTATATTTTAAATGGTTTTGATTTTGATCAAGCATAGAGGAGGCTTTAAATAGGCAAAATGGTCTTTATGAAGGACTAAGGGCCCAGCTGGTTGTCTCATTTGATGGCCCTTCAGAGCCATGTGCTCCAGCACTTGACCCACTTTTGCCTTAGCAAAAGAAAAATGCCCCTATTAGAAAAGTAAAGTTGGATGAACTTGGATGGTTCACTTAGAGGAAAATCCAACTCCATTAAGCATTATTGAAACATCCAGTTTTTCAGTATTCACTTCTCCAATGTAAGGACACTCAACTGTAATCAAATTCAAGGAAGAAATCGGTACTCCTCCTAACATACCCAATACTGGAATTTAATGTTCTAGGATACTTTGGCATAACTATCCAGTCAATCAGCCAAACAGAAAATGAACAAGTTATTCACTTAACTTCTTTTTCCTCTTCCCAGTTTGTCACCACCAAGTCCTCTAATATAGAGATTTTACCTCACTTAAAAGTCTTCAAAGGCAATGAATTATAGATCCCAAATCATTCAGCCCTTTGCCTGTCTCTCCAGTCCTTTTCTACTTGCCCACTTGATAAATTAAAACCCATCTTTCAAAACAATATTTTGATGTTTCATACACATATTTAAACTGTATAAAACATTTCTGGGTAAATTTTGTTTATTATTACTGGACCTTTACTCATCACTGAATGTTCTTGGTCAAAAGTCAATCCCTTTGCAAATCCTTTCACCATGTTCCACCTCCACCCAAGATGAATTTTGGGGTTCCCGTAATATTTTGTTCACATTTCTACTACAGTCCTAAACATGCCATATTATCATTTTTAACTCATCTCATTTATTTATTATATGATAGATTTCCTGGGAACAGCGATCAAAGTTTATTTGTGTGCACCTGGCACACAACAGAACAATGCCCAGCACACAACAGGATCTTCTTAAGTAATGGTAAAAAGGAATGAAAAAATTACTCTCAAGGACAAGAACACGGGAAGGCCATGTGGTATAGAGAAAGGAAAATACATGTAAGAACTAATGATTCTTGACAACTAGCAACAGCCATGTTCCCAAATCAAAAGGTCAGTTCTGATCTCTACCTTACATGACCAGTCAACAGCATTCAACACAGTCCTCACCTTTCTTGATTCAATATCTTCACTTGATTCAATATCCCTCTTGGTTTTCCTCTTGCTTCACTGGATGCTCCTCTTCAATCTCCTCTACAGTTTCCCTATTTTTTCCCCCCTCAAAGCAGTTTCATTTTTTAAAATTAATTTGTTTTAATTGGAGGATAATTTATTTACAATATTGTGGTGGTTATTGCCATACATTGACATGAATCACTCATGGGCGCTTATGTGTCTCCCCATCCTGAATCCAACTCCTACCTCCCCCCCAACCCCATCCCCCTGGGTTGTCCCAGAGCACCCGCCTTGAGTGCCCTGCTTCATGCATTGAACTTGCACTGGTCATCTATTTTACATATGGTAATATACATGCTTAAATGCTATTCTCTCAAATCATCTCACCCTCCCCTTATCCCACATAGTGCAAAAATCTGCTCTTTACATCTATGTCTCTTTTGCTGTCTTGTAGATAGGGTCGTCATTACCTTCTTTGTAAATTCCATATATATGTGTTACTATACTCCAATACTTTGGCCACCTGATACGAAGAGCTGACTCACTGGAAAAGACTCTGATGCTGGGAAAGATTGAGGGCAGGAGGATAAGGGGACAACAGAGGATGAGATGGTTGAATGGCATCACCAACTCAATGGACATGGGTTTGGGTGAACTCCAGGAGTTGGTGATGGACAGGGAGGGAGGCCTGGTGTGGTGCAGTTAATGGGGTCACAAAGAATCAGACATGACTGAGTGACTGAACTGAACTGTACTGAATACTGTATAGGTGTTTCTCTTTCTGACTTACTTCACTCTGCAAAGTAGGCTCCAGTTTTGCCCACCTCATTAGAACTGACTCAAATGCATTTTTTTATAGTTGAGTAATATGCAATTTTGTATATGTATCACAACTTCCTTATCCATTTGCCTGCTGACGGACATCTAGGTTGCTTCCATGTCCTAGCTATTGTAAACAGTGCTGCAGTGAACATTGGGAGTACCTATGTTTCTTTCAGTTCTGGTTTCCTTGGTGTTTATGCCCAGCAGTGGGACTGCTGGGTCATATGGCAGTTCTATTTCTACTTTTTAAAGAGACACAGAAGTACAGAACAGACTTTTGAACTCTGTGGGAGAAGGTGAGGGTGGGATGTCTTGAAGGAACAGCATGTATATTACCTATGGTGAAACAGATCACCAGCCCAGGTGGGATGCATGAGACAAGTGCTTGGGCCTGGTGCACTAGGAAGACCCAGAGGAATTGGGTGGAGAGGGAGGTGGGAGGGGGGATCGGGATGGGGAATACGTGTAACTCTATGGCTGATTCATATCAATGTATGACAAAACCCACTGAAATGTTGTGAAGTAATTAGCCTCCAACTAATAATAAAAGAAAAATTAAAAAAAAAAAAAATAAAGGACTCTCCACATGGCTCTCCATAGTGACTCTAGCAGCTTGCATTCCCATCAGAAGTATAGGAGGGTTCTCTTTTTTCCACATACTCTACAGCATTTATTGTTTGTAGACTTTTGATGGCAGCCATTCTGACTGGAGTGAGATGAAACCTCATTGTGGTTTTGATTTGCAATTCCCTAATAATGAGTGATGTTAAGCATCTTTTCATGTGTTTATTAGCCATCTGTATATCTTCTTTGGAGAAATGTCTGTTTACTTATTTGGCCCACTTTTGGATTGGGTTTTTCATTTTTCTGGTATTGAGCTGCATGAGCTGCTTGTATATTTTGGATATTAATTCTTTGTCAGTTTCATTTGCTATTTTCTCCCATTCTGAATGCTGCCTTTTCACCTTGCTTATAATTTTCTTCATTGTGCAAAAGTTTAAAAAGTTTAATTAGGCCCCATTTATTTATTTTTGCTTTTATTTACATTACTCTGGGAGGGTGCATCATAGAGGATTTTGCTGTGATTTATGTCAGAGAGTGTTCTGCCTGTTTTCCTCTAAGAGTTTTAAAGTTTATGGTTTAGATCTTTAATCCATTTTGAGTTTATTTTTGTGTATGGTGTGAGAAAGTGTTCTAGTTTCATTCTTTCACACATGGTTCACGAATTTTCCTAGCACCACTTGTTAAAGAAATTGTCTTTTCTCCATTGTATATTTTTGCTTCCTTTGTCAAAGATAAGGTGCCCATAGGTGCATGGATTTATCTCTGGGCTTTCTATTCTGTTCCATTGATCTATATTTCTGTCTTTGTTCCAGTACCATACTGTCTTGATGACTGTAGCTTTGTAGTACAGTCTGAAGTCAGGCAGGTTGATTCCTCCAGTTCCATTCTTCTTTCTCAAGATTGCTTTGGCTATTCAAGGATTTTGTGTGTTTCCATACAAACTATGAAATTATTTTTTCTAGTTCTGTGAAAAATACCATTGGTAACTTGGTAGGGATTGCATTGAATCTATAGATTGCTTTGGGAAGTATACTCACTTTCATTGTATTGATTATTCCAATCCACGAACATGGTATATTTCTGCATCTCTTTGTGTCATCTTTGATTTCTTTCATCAGTTTTGTATAGTTATATATATATATATATATATATATATATATATATATATATATATATATTTGTCTATTTTTTCTTTGGGTAAATTTATTCCTAAGTATCTTATTCTTTTCATTGCAATGGTGAGTGAGATTATTTCCTTAATTTGTATTTCTGTTTTTTCATTGTTAGTGTATAGGAAAGCAAGGGATTTATTAGAAGGAAAGAAATCATAAAGATTAGGGCAGAAATAAATGAAAAATAAATAAAGGAGACAACAGCAAAGATCAACAAAACTAAAAGCTGGTTCTTTGAGAAGATAAATAAAATAGACAAAACATTAGCCAGACTCATCAAGAAAAAAAGGGAGAATAATCAAATCAATAAAATTGAAATGAAAATGGAGAAATCACAACAGACAACATAGAAATACCAAAGACCATAAGAGACTACTATGAATAACTATATGCCAATAAAATGGACAACTTGGAAGAAATGGACAAATTTTTTAAAAAGTATAACTTCTAAAACTGAACCATGATGAAATAGAAAATCTTAACAAACACATTATAAGAACAGAAATCAAAACTGTAATTAAAATCTTCCAACAAACAAAAGCCCAGGACCAGATGGCTTCACAGGTGAATTCTACCAAAAATTTAGAGAAGAGCTAGCATCTATCTTATTCAAGCTTTTCCAGAAAATTGCAGATGAAGGCAAACTGCCAAACTCATTCTATGAGGTCATCATCACCCTAATACCAAAACCAGACAGAGATGCTACAAAAAAGAAAACTACAGGCCAATATCACTGATGAACATAGATGCAAAAATCTTTAACCAAATTCTAGAAAACAGAATTCAACAACATATTAAAAATATCATACATCATGACCAAGTGGGCTTTATCCCAGGAATGCAAGGATTCTTCAATACTCACAAATCAATCAATGTGATACACCATATTAACAAATTGAAAGATAAAATCATATGATTGTCTCAACAGATGCAAAGAAAGCCTTTGACAAAATTTAACACCCATTCATGATAAAAACTCTTTTTTGTATGTATTTATAGTTCTATGCCTGCTTTTCTTTCCAGGAAGCAGGCATAGAAGGAACATACCTCAACATAATAAAAGCCATATATGGCAAACCCACAGCAAACATTATCCTCAAAGGTGAAAAACTGAAATCATCTCCTCTAAAATCAGGAACAAGACAAGCATGCCCACTCTCACCACTGCTATTCAACATAGTTTTGGAAGTCCTAGCCACAAAAATCAGAGAAGAAAAATAAGTAAACGGAATCCAGATTAGAAAAGTAGAAGTAAAATGCTCACTGTTTGCAGATAACATGATCCACTACATAGAAAACCCTAAAGATATCACCAGAAAATTACTAGAGGTAATCAGTGAATTTAGTACAGTTTCCCTCTTGTATCCCTAGCCTCTAATGCTGACATGTATTTATAGTTCAGAACGTGAACTTCCATTATCCACCTACATTCCTCAATGATCTCATGAATTTGCTTACCATTGATGTGCTCCCAAATTGATTTCTCAATGTTGAACTACTTTCAACTCACATACTCAACTGCCTACCCAACATCTCCACTCAGATGTCTAAGAGATGTCTCAAATTAAACATGTACAAAACCAAACACCTGAATCCTAGTCTTTCCTATCTCAATAAGCAGCAACTCCACTCTTAGTTACACAGGCCAAGAAATCTGGAATCATCTGTGACTTGACTCTTTCTCTCACACCCCACCAATAGAACCAAAAGTAAGTCGGCTCTACCTTCAAAATATAACCAGAAGTCTATCACTTTTGATTTGCCTTGCTGCTAACACTCTAGTTCAAGCCAACATCATCTTCCATCTGGACTATAGCAATGGGCTCTGATTTGGTCTCTCTGCTCCAGTCCTTGCCCTATCAGTGTGAGTTCCACCAACGGTCCAGAATGCATCTGGTAAAATATGCCATACCATACCAAACTCTACTCAAAACCCTAAAATGGCTTTCCATCTGTGAGTAAAATTCAAAATTCTTACAATTGCCTACGATCTGACCCTACAACCTCCTAAAGACATTAACATCTAATTTGCCTCTAATACTCCATTGCTCACTGTGTTCCAACCACTCTGGCCTCCTGATTGTTCAGTGAAGTCAGCCCTCCCACCCAGGGCCTTTGTATTTGCTGTCCCTCTGCCTAAAATAATCATTCCTAAGATATCAACATGATAAACTCCCTGCTTCTGCCAGGTCTCTGTTAAAATGCAACCATATAAATGATGTTTGCAGTGACTATTTGTATAATACACTCAAAATTCTCTACTATTTTGCTTTATTTTTTTCCACAGCATACCTCTCTCTCCCTCCCTCTTTCTCACTCTCTCTCTGTCACACACACACACACACACACACACACACACACACACACACTACTCATTCATTCCTTTATTTTAAATCATTCTATCTTCTTCCATTGAAACGTACACTCCATTATGATAGTTGGGGATTTTTGTCACTGCTAAATCTTCATCCCTTAGAATAATTACAAGAATATAGTATATGCCTGATAAATATTTGTTTACTGAATGGGTGAAACTAACCAATCTGATCTCATGGACCACAAACTTGTCTAAATCAATGAAACTATGAGCCATGCCATGTATGGCCACCCAAGACGGACAGATTTATGGTGGAGAGTTCTGAAAAACTGTGGTCCACTGGAGAAGGGAATGGAAAACCACTTAAGTATTCTTGCCTTGAGAACCCCATGAACAGTGTGAAAAGTGAAAAAGATAGGACACTGAAAGATGAACTCTCCAGGTCGGTAAGTGGCCAATACACTACTGGAGATCAGTGGATAAATAACTACAGAATGAATGAAGAGACGGAGCCAAAGCAGAAACAACACCCAGTTGTGGATGTGACTGGTGATAAAAGCAAAGTCTGATGCTGTAAAGAGCAACATTGCATAGCAACCTGGAATGTCAAGTCCATGAGTCAAGACAAATTAAAAGTGGTCAAAGAGGAGATGGCCAGAGTGAACATCAACATTTTAGGAATCAGCAAACTAAAATGCACTAGATGGGTGAATTTAACTCAGAGGATCATTATACCTACTACTGTGGGCAAGAATTCCTTAGAAGAAATGGAGTAGCCATCATAGTCAACAAAAGAGTCAAAAATGCAGTACTTGGATGCAATCTCAAAAATGACAGAATGACCTCTGTTCATTTCCAAGGCAAACCATTCAATATCACAGCAATCCGAGTCTATGTCCCTACTAGTAACGCTGAAGAAGCTGAAGTTGAACGGTTCTATGAAGACCTACAAGACCTTCAAGAACTAACACCCCAAAAAGATGTCCTTTTCATTATAGGGGACTGGAATGCAAAATAGGAAGTCAAGAAACATCTGGAGTAACAAGCAAATCAGGCCTTGGACTACAAAATGAAGCAGGGCAAATGTTAATAGAGTTTTTCCAAGAGAACACACTGGTCATAACAAATACCCTCTTCCAACAACACAAGAGAAGAATCTACACATGGACATCACCAGATAGACAATACCAAAATCAGGTTGATTATATTCTTTGCAGCTAAAGATGGAGACGCTCTATACAGTCAGCAAAAACAAGACCAGGAAGTGGCTGTGGCTCAGATAATGAACTCTTTATGGCCAAATTCAGACTTAAATTGAAGAAAGTAGGAAACTCACTAGACCATTTAAGTATAACCTAAATCAAATCCCTTACAATTATACAGTGGAAGTGAGAAATAGATTCAAGGGATTATATCTGATAGACAGAGTGCCTGAAGAACTATGGATGAAGGTTCGTGACATTGTACAGGAGGCAAGGATCAAGACCATCCCCGAGGAAACGAAATGCAAACAAGTAAAATGGCTGTCTGAGGACACTTTACCAATAGCTGTGAAAATAATAGAAGTGAAAAGCAAAGGAGAAAAGGAAAGATAAACCCATTTGAACACTGAGATCCAAAGAATAGCAAGGAGAGATAAGAAAGCCTTCCTCAGTGATCAGTGAAAAGAAATAGGGGAAAACAATAGAATGGGAAAGACTAGAGCTCTCTTCAAGAAAATTAGAGATACAAAGGGAACATTTCATGCAGAGATGGGCACAATAAAGGACAGAAAAGGTAGGGAACTAACAGAAGCAGAAGATACTAAGAAGAGGTAGCAAGAATACACAGAAGAACTATACAAAACAGGTCTTCATTACCCAGATTATCATCATGGTGTAATCACTCACTTAGAGGTAGACATTCTGGAAGGCGAAGTCCAGTGGGCCTTAGGAAGCATCACCAAGAACAAAGCTAGTGGAGATGATAGAATTCCAGTTGAGCTATTTAAATCCTAAAAGATGATGCTGCAAAAGTGCTGCACTCACTATGCCAGCAAATTTGGAAAACTCAGCAGTGGCCACAGGACTGGAAAAGGTCAGTTTTCATTCCAATCCCAAGGAAAGGCAATGCCAAAGAATGCTCAAACTACCACACAATTGCACCCATCTCACATGCTAGTAAAGTGATGCTTAAAATTCTCCAAGCCAGGCTTCAGTAATAGGTGAACCATGAACTTCCAGATGTTCAAGCTGGTTTTAGAAAAGGCAGAGGAACCAGAGATCAAATTGCCAACATCCGATGGATCATCGAAAAAGCAAGAGAGTTCCAGAAAAAAACATCTATTTCTGCTTTATTGACTATGCCAAAGCCTTTGACTGTGTGGATCACAATAAACTGGAAAATTCTGAAAGAGATGGGAATACGAGATCACCTGACCTTCCTCTTGAGAAATCTGTACGCAGGTCAGGAAGCAACAGCTAGAACTAGACATGGAACAACAGACTGATTCCAAATAGAAAAAGGAGTAAGTCAAGACTGTATATTGTCACCCTGCTTATTTAACTTATATGCAGAGTACATCATGAGAAATACTGGGCTGGATGAAGCACAAGCTGGAATCAATATTTCCAGGAGAAATATCAATAACCTCAGATATGCAGATGACACCACCCCTTATGGCAGAAAGTGAAGAAGAACTAAAGATCCTCTTGATAAAAGAGGAGAGTGAAAAAGTTGGCTTAAAGCTCAACATTCAGAAAACTTAGATCATGACATCCGGTCCCATTACTTCACAGCGAATAGATGGGGAAACAGGGGAAACAGTGGCAGACTTTATGTTTTGAGCTCCAAAATCACTGCAGATGGTGACTGCAGCCATGAAATTAAAAGATGCTTACTCCTTGGAAGAAAAGTTATGACCAACCTGGATAGCATATTAAAAAGCACAGACATTACTTTGCCAACAATATTCTGTCTAGTCAAGGCTGTTTTTTTTTCTAGTAGTTATGTATGGATGTGAGATTTGGACTATCAAGAAAGCTGACCACCGAAGAATTGATGTTTTTGAACTGTGTTGTTGGAGAAGACTCTTGAGAGTCCATTGGACTGCAAGGAGATCCTACTCATCCATCCTAAGGGAAATAAGTCCTGCATATTCATTGGAAGGACTGATGTTGAAGCTGAAGCTCCAATAGTTTGGTCACCTGATGAGAAAAAGTGACTCATTGAAAAAGACCCTGATGCTGGGAAAGATTGAAGGTGGGAAAAGAAGGGGATGACAGAGAATGAGATGGTTGGAGGGCATCACCGACTCAATGGACATGAGTTTGAGTGAACTCTGGGATTTGGAGTGACAGGGAGGCCTGGTGTGCTGCAGTCCACGGGGTTGCAAAGAGTCGGACATGACTGAGCAACTGAACTGAACTGAATGTATTAATGAACACACTAGCTATTAACATCAAGTGAGTCACTTCCACCCTCTAAATTCTTGTGCTCTTTAATCAAATGAGAGTTTTACACTGAAATTTCTTCCAGTGTCATCAGCCTATTAGCTTATAAGTTAACCTTCTACTGCATCAGCTCAAGCCTCCTTAGTACACTCTCAGGAAAATTAAACATTTAGTAAATTCTTACTTATATCCTCTAAAATGGGACTAGAAGGACCTGCAATCATTAATGATTCTTCTGTGCTAGGTAGACTTTTTATGCAATATCACTTTTAATCCTCATGATTATCTTATAAAGAATACATTATTATTCCCACTTTACAGATGGGAGTAACTGAGGCTCAGAAAAGCTAGGTGCCTTATTTCAGGTTCATATAGCTGGCAGAGGGTAGGACAAGGATTTAAACTCTAATCTGTTTGGGAAATCCTGTGCCCACTGCAATAAACTACTTTTTGCCTAGTAAGGTTAAAAAATGATAGTTTTAACAAAAAGAAAAAGACAGTACAAATTCCTAATGGTAACTTAATTTGGGTGGAAATGACTGAGAGTCTGTGATGAAGGCACACTATTTTGTAGTCAGCACCCCCCCCCCACACACACACAGATTATCTTTTGCAGAATTCCCTCTTTAAGTAAACTATCACCACAATCCCAAGATGCATGCTAAAACAAGCATTATGTGATCACCATTTTCCCCTAGCCTCTGTTGTCATTACTATATAGTCATAGGTTAGGATATAAGAATTCTAACTTGAAGTAAATAAAAGAGGAATGGCTCCCCCCAGTATATGCTCAAAACAATATTCACTGTTGTGTTGTGTGTTAGTCGCTCAGTAGTGTCCAAGTCTTTGTGACCCCATGGACTGTAGTGTGTCAAGCTTCTCTGTCCACAGAATTCTCCAGGTAAGAATACTGAAGTGGGTAGCCAGCCATCCCCATATTCACTAGATGCCATGAAATGTGAGAACCACATCAAAATTGATCACGTGACAAAGAGTAGATAGATGGCTTCCTGGAACCAGGAGTGAAGCGGATTAACCACAATTTTCAGGGTTACATAGGTGCAGGCAATTGTCAAAACTTATGAACAGGTATATTTTATTAAATATAAACTATCACAAAGTTGATGTCAAAATAAATGAATGTAAGAAAAAGCTACTTAGACATTATTTAAATAAAACTTAAGCAAATCCAAAAATAGGTGCTGCCTTAAGCAAAGTTGAGAATTAAATAGAAGTATATGGAAGAAAATTAGAAAATGATGTTTTAATTTACAAAAATAAATAGCAAACTATGCAGGTTATTTAAAGCAAGGTTTAATTTACCCAAATTTGATTTACACAGCACTTTTCAGGTGCCTGTTGTATCTTGTAATGAGAGAAGAACACTTAATAGTCTGCCAGAAATTGACAAATCAGTCAGTGACACTAGAAATTGCCTCTTGACTCACAGTCATGGAATATACAGCCAGGTTGCTTAGTGTATTGAGCAGAAGACAGAGAAAGAGAACAGGGGGAAATGGTATCTTTTCCTTTCAAAGCTTAATGTCTAGTGAATATGTCCAACAAAAGAGTGCATATAAAATCCAAAATGACCTAAATCCATAGTGACCCCTCATTTTCTTGGCTTCCTCCAACATTATTTCACCAACTGTGTCCAATGTCTAGGCATTTCCCCTCTTCTAGGCTTCCACAGAACCCTTTGCAGACTTTTATCAGATATTTAGTCCACTGTTGTTCAGTAACTAAGTCATGTCTGACTCCTTGTGACCTCATGGATTGTGGCATACTAGGCTTCCCTGTCCTTCATTGTCTCCCAGAGTTTGCTCAAACTCAAGTCTATTGGATCAGTGATGCTATCTAACCATCTCATTCTCTGCCACCCTCTTCTTTTGCCTTCAATCTTTCTAAGAATCAGGGTCTTTTCCATCTCTTCATATCAGGTGTCCAAAGTATTGGAGCTTCAGCTTCAGCACCAGTCCTTCCAATGAATATTCCAATGAATATTCAATTCCTTTAGGATTGACTGGTTTGATCTCCTTGCAGTCCAAGGGACTCTCCAGCACCACAGTTTGAGAGAATAAATTCCTCAGCACTCAGCCTTCATTATGGTTCAACTCTCACATCCTTACATGACTGCTGGGAAAAACATAGCTTTGACTATATGGACCTTTGTTAGCAAAGTGATGCCTTTGCTTTCTAATACACTGTCTAGGTTTGTCATAGCTTTCCTTCCAAGGAGCAAGGGTCTTTTAATTCCATGGCTGCAGTCACCATCCACAGTGTTTTGGAGTCCAAGAAAATAAAATCTGTCACTGTTTTCACTTTCCCCCCATATATCTGCCATGAAGTGATAAGACTGGATGCCATGATCTTAGTTTTTTGAATGTTGAGTTTTAAGCCAACTTTTTTCACTATTTTCATTCACCCTCATGAGAATCCCATGAACTGTTACATGTTGCACTGTTACACTCACTATAACTACCTGCTAAGTTTGTGAATCTCTCCCCAACTAGATTGTGAGATTCTTGAAGATAAGCACAGTAATTTATTTATCTCTGAATCTCCTACATCTATCATGACACCTGGCTCATAGTAGCATATAGGAAAATCTGTGATTGAATAAACTTTGTCATACTTGGACCTCTCACTGAAAAGGAACCACAATTCATTCAGCTGAACAAGCAAGAAGCCTAAGCATTACTTAAGAAACACCTGTTTATTGCTCTAATACTCCATATCTAATCCATCACCAAGTTCTGTTGATTTTATGTTCTAACTAGTCCTTCAAGTCCATTTACTTCTCTCCATAGGCACAACTTCCACTCTAGTCTAGGTTACAATCACTTCTATCCTCGACTAGAGTAATCCCATCTATTCTGGCTCCCCTCCAATCCATTCTCTATACTGAAATCATTTGGTGGGAGGCATTGCACTTAAAGATTGACACTAAAGAGGCAATCTTTAGTGTGTCATAAAGGCCCCAGAATGTCCCCTAACTACTACTTTAGCCATAGCTTGTTTTAGTGTCTTCCTCCCTCACTTCACTACAGCCAGCTTCATTTGAACTTATTTTAGCCACTGATACTTACTATGATCTCTCTACAGAACACACCTGCACATGCTGATACTTTTGCCAGAAAAACCCTTTCTTTCTTATCCTAGCTAATGCCCATTTACACTCTGTATCTCTGCTTAACCTTTATTTCATCTAAGAAGTCATTCCTGCACTCTCTGACTAGCTCACATCCCACTAATACATGCTCTTTTAGCACATGTACCTCTCTCCTTCATACCAGTTTCACAATTAAAGCTTTATACTTATTTCGTTTGTGTAAGGTGTGTTTCTCCCACTAGATTTGAAGCTCTTAAAGGTAATAACCATGTATGACTTTGCTCCCCACTGCATTCCCAGAGCTTTGCACTGTTGTATAGTAGGATTTCAGATATATTTTTAAATTAAAAAAAAAAAAACAGCTATTCAGAAACAACAATAAACTAACGAATACATACTTTTAGAAATTTCTATCACTTATTCAACAAATATTCTTTCATCACTCTGTGTCAAGCACCATACTACAGAGATAGGAATGCAAAGGAGCAAGATAGATAGCTCCTATTCTGAGGGAACTTACTGGCTAGTTTAATGAGAGGGTTATTTTTCTAACAATTTTATTTATAAAGTTGTATTTTTTTGTTTTTTCCAATTAATTTATTTATTTTAATTGAAGGTTAATTAATTTACAATATTATGGTGAAAGAAAAACACCAATACAGTATATTAACACACACAAATATATATACATGGAATTTAGAAAGATGGTAACGACTACCCTATACGCGAGACAGCAAAAGAGACACATATAAAGAACAGACTTTTGGACTCTGTGAGAGAAAGCGAGGGTGGGATGACTTGAGAGAATAGCATTGAAACATGTATATTACCATATATGAAATAGATCACCAGTCCAAGTTTGATGCACTGTCAGGAAGCATTTAACAGGAGGCTTCCTGTGTGCCGTTTTGGAACTGTCAGGAATCCTCTCAGTTCAGTTCAGTTCATTTCAGTTCAGTCACTCAGTCGTGCCCGACTCTTTGAGATCCCATGAATCACAGCATGCCAGGCCTCCCTGTCCATCACCAACTCCCAGAGTTTACTCAAACTCATGTCCATCGAGTCGGTGATGCCATCCAGCCATCTCATCCTCTGTCGTCCTCTTCTCATCCTGCCCCCAATCCCTCCCAGCATCAGGGTCTTTTCCAATGAGTCACTCTTCGCATCAGGTGGCCAAAGTACTGGAGTTTCAGCCTCAGCATCAGTCCTTCCAGTGAACACCCAGAACTGAGCTCCTTTAGGATGGACTGGTTGGATCTCCTTGCAGTCCAAGGGACTCTCAAGAGTCTTCTCCAACACCGCAGTTCAAAAGCATCAATTTTTCAGCGCTCAGCTTTCTTCACAGTCCAACTCTCACATCCATACCTGACCACTGGACAAACCATAGCCTTGACCAGACGGACCTTTGTTGGGAATGTCTCTGCTTTTTAATATGCTATCTAGGTTGGTCATGACTTTCCTTCCAAGGAGTAAGCACCTTTTAATTTCATGGCTGCAGTCACCATCTGCAGTGATTTTGGAGACCCCCCAAATAAAATCTGACACTGTTTCCACTGTCTCCCCATCTATTTCCCATGAGGTGATGGGACCAGATGGCATGATCTTAGTTTTCTGAATGTTAACCTTTAAACCAACTTTTTCACTCTCCTCTTTCACTTTCATCAAGAGGCTTTTTAGTTCCTCTTCACTTTCTGCCATAAGGGTGGTGTCATCTGCACATCTGAGGTTATTGATATTTCTCCCAGCAATCTTGATTTCAGCTTGTACTTCCTCCAGCTCAGCATTTCTCATGATGTACTCTGCATATAAGTTAAATAAGCAGGGTAACTAGACCTTATTAATTCCTGAATATTCAGAAATTAAGAGGAGAGGCACACCTTTCCTGGGGCTGAAGAATCCAGGCATTTCCTTTGTTAGTTTCTCTTACGGTAATAAGTGCCCTCTTCCTTTTTATGAATCATACGGTAAAAAGTGATTGTTTACAACTCTCTCTCTTTGATAGGGATCATCTTATGTTTTGTAAGTTTGGAATTTTAACCTTTATCTTTGCTGAGAATAACTACCCTGTAAGACAGTATATATGCCCACACCATGTTGATTAAAATACTTTTGCTCCATCAGAGCTTGGGTCCCTCTCCCTCTCTCTCTCTCTCTCTCTCTCTCTCTCTCTCTCTCTCTCTCTTTCTTTATTTCTGTCTGATTCCCTGGAGCACGAAAGCCAGCTGTGTAACCCAGGGAATATTAGCCTCTTTCTTTCTTTCACTCTCTCATCATCAACTCTGGACCACCAGGTTCTGGTCCAATAAAGGAGCAACAATGCATAAAGTTGTATTATCTATAACTCAACTAAATTACTGATTTTATTGAGTAGGCTATTTGAAATTTCTGACATTTAATGTATTATTAGAAGCTGCTGTGTTCTAAATTGTGTCAATTTTTTTTTCTGCTCTTCAGCTGATTCCATCTGCCAAAATACTATATGCAAGGGTGTGTGTCAGTGCATGCATGCGCAGTTGCTCAGTCGTGTTTGACTCTTTGCAACCCCATGGACGATAGACCACTAGGCCCCTCTGTAGGATTCTTCAGGCAAGAATATTGGAGTGTGTAACCATTTCCTTCTCCAAGTGATCTTCCTAACCCAGAGATTCAACCCAGGTCTCCTCCATTGCAGGCAGATTCTTTACCATCTGAGCCACCAGGGGCGACTCCTTGGCAGCCTCCTAAGTAAGTCAGTGATAGTAATAGTAGTATCAGTGGTAGTACTTGTACTAGTAGTAATGGTCACAGGATCAGTAAATAATAATCATGACAACAGCAATGATAGAAATAGGTATCATTTACTCTGTTATCTCAAATTCTCCCAAGAATTCTGCAAGCTAAAGGTATACAAATAGGTGTAGAAATGCAGTCTTAGAGAAGTACAATAACTTGTCCAGGCTCACTCAGCAAGTTACTGGTAAAGAAAGAATTTGAAACCAAACCTTTCTGACTTTAAATTCTATGCTCTTTCCACTCACCATACTTTCTCTAGAGCAAGGGAGACTGCTGGGGGTGGTTTTCTCAATTCTGCTTCCTGGTATTTCTCTGCTAATAGACTGCAATGTTCATGACATAGTTCATGAGGTGATTTTGGAGTGTATATAATCCCTAAGGAAGGAAGGGCGCATATTTTCAGGATCAAACAGTCTTTAGAGTACAAAACTGATTTGTGTACCAACCAAAAAGGGATACACATGGAGTTTGTTAGGACTAGTTCAAAAATTATCCTCTTGTAGCATACATTCTGAGAGTTAGTGAAGAAAATAAGCTAATGGCTTATGGAAAATATCAAAAACCCCATTTATTTCCAGTTTTGCTTGAATAACTTTTATAAACCAGATAAGCAGAAACTCTCTGTAGACTTTACATCAATCTGACTTAAATATTTCAATCATAATGAAGATATCGATTAAATTGGGCATAAAAAAGCCTCAGAGGCAAGTCTTAAGACCAAGCTAGAAAGGTCCTGTGGAACAGCAGAAAATGGTAGAAAGAAGCATTTTATTAGAATAAGTCTCAACTTATCTACTCCCAAACTATGTCTTTAGGGTACATAAATTAACATCTCTGGGTTCTACCACCTCATATAAAAAGATGAGGGGATCAGATTATATTGTTATTGAAGTCACTTCTAGCTTTTATCCCCTCCTGAAGCTACTTTTACTTCACAAATGTTAGTGGATAAATCAAAAGTCTGTGCAGCTAGAATTCCAAGTGAGTAGAAATCAGTCAAACAACTGAAAAAGAAGCCTCCAAGAATTAAAGAATATTTAGTTTATGGGGCAGTATAAATGCATGCTGTCTCTTGCAGAACTCTAAAGAAACTATGTTGGCTATCTCTGCCATATCTTTCAGTCCTCCCAATCCCCATATTGACATGGGCCAGTTGGTATGATGTACCTGTATGCTCCCAATAACCAATGTAACAGCAATTAGTATAGTGTCTTTCCAGAGAAGAGAGACTCAGAAAAACCTTCTTTAAATTGAATTGAGTTAAAATGAGGAAATACAAGAAGGAAAGATGTGTACACCAGAAAGCACAAAGGAAGGCAAGCTTTCTAGGTTCCAAAAGGCACAGGCTAATGAGTAGGGTTTATGCAGAATTGTGAGGGATTTTAGTTTGGAAACAGGTACTTATTATCCAAATGCTGTACCCTGTTTATCAGTGAGGCAAAAATCATAGCTCCTCCATTGTGCATACTCACAAACAGTCCAAGAACAGGAGTTATTATCTCTGGCACTGAAGGTCCTCTAGTAACCAACTCAACTTTATCAAACCTTTACCTCCTACTGTTCTCTACGGCAGTCTCCTGGCTTCAACTTGAGAATGTATGGATGATAGGCTTAGAAAATAGAATAAATTGGCCTTTAATTCTAATTAGTCCCTTAATAGCTGTATGACCTTGGGAAACTTCCTTAACCTCAGAGTTTTGATTTCCATTGTTGTTGCTGTTCAGCCGTTAAGTCCTGTCTGGTTCTTTGTTACCCCACGGACTGTAGCCCATCTGGTTCCTCTGTCCATGGATTTCCCAGGCAAGAATACTGCTGTGGGTTGCCATTTCTTCCCCGAGGGGATCTTCTCGACCCAAGGATTGAACCTGAGTCTCCTACATTAGCAGGCAGATTCTTTACCATTGAGTCACCAGGGAAGCCCTTTTGATTTCCTTACCAGTAAAATGCATCTACTTCACAGGGCTTCTGTGACATTATCATTCAATGAAGTGATGAAAATTATATCATAATAGCTATCATTTATTATGAATCTACTATATACCAGGTTCTATTCTCCTTTCATTTTACTGCACTTAGGGAACTATCATCCTGTTGGAAGTAAACATGAAACTAAGAATTCAGAGCAAGATATAAAAAAGTTATAAAGGTAGTTGCTGGTCTAGGCAGGCAATCACCTTCAGAAAAGCCAACAAGCTTAAGTGTCAATTTTTTTAGTTGCTCTTTTCTATCCTTATTTTTTTTTTATTTAAACTTATTTATATATAATAAATAGTGACCATAGCTATTATGGCACTAGCTACATTCTGCTAGCTCTGAAAGATTCAAATGTCATCTAAATACAGGATGTCATCCCTACATATCAGCAAAAATACAAGTACAAACATCATGCTTGATATTTAACAATTTGATGAGGTCTGAGTAAACCATGGCAAGTAACTTTCTTATCCTGCCCTGATTCTGGAAATATGTAACATAGGGCCTAGGAGGGGCAGTTTTCATTACTCTTCTATCATCATCATCAGTTGCCCCACACAATTTAGTACTTCATTGTATTCTACCCTATATACCAAGCAGACAGCTCAAAAATTTATATCTCTATCTCAGATCTCTCCTTGAATGCAGAAGTTACATATCTAACTGCCTACTCAACATCTCCACCAGGATGTCAAATGGGAATCTCAAATAAAAAATGGCCAAAAGAGAACAGAAGGAGTACAACAAGGCTGTGCATCATCACTCTACTTATTTAACTTATATGAAGAGTACATCATGCAAAATGTTAGTCTGGATGAATAACAAGCTAGAATCAAGATTGCTGGGAGAAATATCAACAACCTCAGATATGGCGATGATACCACTCTAATGGGAAGAAATGAAGAGGAACAAAAGAGTCTCTTGATGAGGGTAAAAGACAAGACTGAAAAAGATGGTTTAATGCTTCAACATTCAAATAACTAAGATCACGGCATCTGGTTCCATCACTTTATGGCAAATAGAAGGGGGAAAAGTGGAAGTAGTGACATAGTTTTTCCCTTGGGCAGCAAAATCACTGTGGATGGTGACTGCATCCACGAAATGAAAAGACACTTGCTCCTTGGAAGGAAAGCTATGACAAATCTAGACAGCATATTTAAAAACAGAGATCACTTTGCAACAAAGGTACATATAGTTGAGGCTATGGTCTTTCCAGTAATCATTTACAGATGTGAAAGTTGGACCATAAAGAAGGATGAGTGCTGAAGAATTGATGCTTTTGAACTGTGGTGCTGGAGAAGACTCTTGAGAGTCCTTGGACCGCAAGATCAAACCAGTCAATCCTAAAGGAAATCAACCCTAAATATTCATTGGAAGGACTGGTGCTGAAGCTTTAATTCTTTGCCAACTGATGTGAAGAGCCGACTCATTGGAAAAGACCCTGATGCTGGGAAAGATCAAAGGCAAAGAGGGTGCAGAGGATGAGATGGCTAGATAGAATCACTGACTCAATGGTCATGAATTTGAGGAAAGTCCGGGAAACAGTGGAAGACAGAGGAGCCTGGCATGCTGCAGTCCATGGGTTTGCAAAGAGTCCAACAGAACTCAGTGATTGAACAACAACATCAAAACAACTCTTGAATCTTGCCTCCTGACTCTTCCCCATTTCAGTAAATACCACTACTATCTACTGCATTACTTACCAAAAACCTAGGAATCATCAAGAGGAAGTCCAATCATTTTTATCTCTGTCTACATTTTACTACACCACCACTCCAGTCCAAGCCATCATCATCTTCCTTTTGGATACTGCAATAAGCCTCTTCTTTTCATTTTATTTTTTCTTTCTCTTTTACCTTTTAGAAGTCATTAATATTTTTCATTGGAGTATAGTTGCTTTACAGTGTTGTGTTTAGTTTCTGCTTTATAGCAAAATAAATCAGCTATACATATACATATATCCTCTCTTTTTTGGATAATCTTTCCATTTAGGTCACCATAGAGCATTTAGTAGAGATTCCTGTGCTATACAGTAGGTTCTCATTAGTTATCTCTTTTATACATGTATCAATGGTATATGCATGTCAATCTCAATCTCCCAATTCATTCCACCCACCTTTTCCTTTTGGTATTCATACATTTGTTCTCTATGTCTGTGACTCTATTTCTGCTTTGTAAATAAGATTGTCTATACCAATTTTTTTTTCATATTCCACATACATGCATTAATATATTTGAGTTTCCTTGGTGGCTCAGATGGTAAAGCGTCTGCCTGCAATGCAGGAGACCCGGCTTTGATCCATGGATCAGGAAATCTCTGGAGAAGGAAATGGCAATCCACTCCAGTACTCTTGCCTGGAAAATTCCATGGACAGAGGAGCCTGGTGGGGTCCATGGGGTTGCAAAGAGTCGGACAAGACTGAGCGACTTCACTTTCACTTTCACTTGATTTACTTTCCTCTATATTACATTCTCTAGATCCATCCATGTCTCTGCAAATAACATTTCATTTCTTTCTATTACTGAGTAATATTCCATTGCATATATGTATCGCATGGAAAACACTATAAAGATTACTTAAAAACTAAAAAGAGAATGACCATGTGACTCAGCAATCCCACTCCTAGGCATATACCCAAAGAAAACCATAATTCAAAAAGACACATGTACTGCAGTGTTCATTGTAGCACTATTTACAACAGCCAGGATATGGAGGCAACCTAGATGTCCACCAACAGTGGAATTGATAAAGAAGATATAATAGCCTCTTAACTTGTCTCCCTGATTCCTTCTATCTATTATCCATGTAGCATCTAAAGGAAGATTTTTTTTTTTAATGTAAGTCAGAATGAATATGACATTGCTCTACTTAAAATTATCCAATGGTGTCCTCCCACTCTTCAGATAAAGATCAAAGCCCTGTATGGCATGGTGCTTTTTTGTCCTTGTCTACCTTTCCAATCTCATTTTGTTCAAAACCCTGTGATCCCACCACACTGCTCTCTCCCTGTTTCCTAAGCATGCAGGATCTTTGGCACCTCAAAGCCAACATGTGCTGTTCCCTCTGAAATATTTTTTGTACACTCTTCACCTAGATGTTTTTTTCTTAAACTTCAGGGAACTGCTTAAAAGTTATTTTGCTTCAAGAAGACTTTCCCCAATGATCTTGTATAAAGTAAGAGCCTACCTATTTCTCAGTTATTTTCCTTTCTATCACTTATTGTAATTATTAATATACTTACACATGTGTTCATTTGTTTAGTCTCACCATTATATATTACAAGCTCAGTTACAGCTGAACATTTCTCTTTTTAGTTCACTTCTACTTATTTAGCACAATGAGAATTTGATGGAGCTTAAAAAATATCAGATATACTGATTGTGGGTCAGGCTTAATAATCATGGAATTAGATAAACACTTGCTCACTTGCCCCAAAATGTCCTTTTAACCTTTCACCTCATATTGTAGACAGTGTGAGTGTTCAGTCACTCAGTGTCTGATTGCGACCCTATGGACTACCACCAGGCTTCTCTGTCCATGGGATTCTCCAGGCAAGAATACTGGAGTGGGTTGCCAGTGCCCTCCGCCATGGGATCTTCCCCACCCAGCAATTGAACCCAGGTCTCCTGTATTGCAGGTGTATTCCTTACTCTCTGTGCCACCAGTTGCCCTCATTGTAGACAGGAGGTAAATAAATTAAATAGTATTATGAAGATAATTTTACTGCCACAATATATAAGGGTATTGATACTAACAGATGTCTGGTTTTAGAAGCAAGGGAGATTATATTTAATTGTGATATTAAACACCTTTTATCAGAAAAAATTAAGCCCAATTATTTCATATGCAACTTTTATGCCATAGCTTATAGTGAAGCTATGAAGCCCTGAATTTCAAAATTGAGCAAATGACTCAGGGTATTGACCCCATATCCCTGAACATTATGATCACTGCCTTTCCATCTCAATTTCCCAGAACACAGTTGAAGAGAATTATCAGAAACTACAAGTAAAGTCTGATACAAAGGATTCCAAACATTAAAATGAATTCATCCAACCCTAACACTAACCCAGCTATATCAAATGATTACTATAAGCTATAGTATATTATATATATATATATATATACACACACACACACACACATATATATATATATACTATAACACTCATACAATTGAGTGTTTTTTTCTAAACAGTCAGGGAGGATCAAGGCAATGTGCCCAGAAAGGAATCACCCTTCTCTGCCAACAGACCCTATGCAGCTCATCACGTAGGCTTCTGCATCTGGTGCTTCTCAGTAGTCTTGTGGGAGCATGGTGCCACATCATGGAGAGCTTCTAGCTATATAAAGTTCTCCCAGTACCAAGAAGTGATTTATGGACTTGCACTGATGAATTATTTTCCTATTTGACAGCCAAAGGAGGCCATTTAACTGCCTTTTATAAAACATCACTGATGAATCATAATGACACAAGGAATTGCTGGACAGGAAAAGGCCATTCTCTTTAGCATACTTGTCCTCAGGACTCATTTTCCCCTCAGCTTTGTCTCAGCAGCCTTTGGTCTGGGCTCACACATCATTAAAATGTTTTTCTGGCTGCAAAAGCTCATTTTTACAGACAACAATATTTGCTGTGACCACCTTAATTGACAAATTATTCCACATGATTGCATCTCCCTGAATGAAACAGTTTTGCCCAAAATACCAACCTATGTAGCCCTTTGCTTAGGGCTACATAGCCCTAAGAGTTTGTCATAGCCCCAGGTTAACTTCCTAATTTTTAAAATTCATCCCCTGTAAATGAAGCATCCTATTAAAAATATCAATTTTTCTTAGACCATTTATCAGACTGCTTTCTTGTGTTAAATGGCTGTGAGGTCATCTTTCCAAGTGTTCTAGTAATGATGATGATGATGATGATGATGATACTAATCATAATAATTAATATTATTTATTGAGTACCTACTATTTCCCAGACACCTTTTTTTTTTTCATTTATTTTTATTGGTTGGAGGCTAATTACTTTACAACATTGCAGTGGGTTTTGTCATACATTGACATGAATCAGCCATGGAGTTACATGTATTCCCCATCCCGATCCCCTCTCCCACCTCCCTCTCCACCCGACTCCTCTGGGTCTTCCCAGTGCACCAGGCCCGAGCACTTGTCTCATGCATCCCACCTGGGCTGGTGATCTGTTTCACTGTAGATAATATACATGCTGTTCTCTCGAAACATCCCACCCTCGCCTTCTCCCACAGAGTCCAAAAGTCTGTTCTGTACATCTGTGTCTCTTTTTCTGTTTTGCATATAGGGTTATCATTACCATCTTTCTAAATTCCATATATATGTGTTAGTATGCTGTAATGTTCTTTATCTTTCTGGCTTACTTCACTCTGTATAATGGGCTCCAGTTTCATCCATCTCATTAGAACTGATTCAAATGAATTCTTTTTAATGGCTGAGTAATATTCCATGGTGTATATGCACCACAGCTTCCTTATCCATTCGTCTGCTGATGGGCATCTAGGTTGTTTCCATGTCCTGGCTGTTATAAACAGTGCTGGGATGAACATTGGGGTGCACGTGTCTCTTTCAGATCTGGTTTCCTCAGTGTGTATGCCCAGAAGTGGTATTGCTGGGTCATATGGCAGTTCTATTTCCAGTTTTTTAAGAAATCTCCACACTGTTTTCCATAGTGGCTGTACTAGTTTGCATTCCCACCAACAGTGTAAGATGGTTCCCTTTTCTTCACACCCTCTCCAGCATTTATTGCTTGTAGACTTTTGGATAGCAGCCATCCTGACTGGCGTGTAATGGTACCTCATTGTGGTTTTGATTTGCATTTCTCTGATAATGAGTGATGTTGAGCATCTTTTTATGTGTTTGTTAGCCATCAAATAATTTCACAATTTGTAAGAAAATACAAAAAACCTCGAATAGCCAAAGTAATCTTGAGAAAGAAGAATGGAACTGGCGGAATCAACCTGCCTGACTTCAGACTCTACTACAAAGCCACAGTCATCAAGACAGTATGGTACTGGCACAAAGACAGAAATATAGATCAATGGAACAGAATAGAAAGCCCAGAGATAAATCCACGAATCTATGGACACCTTATCTTTGACAAAAGAGGCAAGGATATACAATGGAAAAAAGACAACCTCTTTAACAATTGGTGCTAGGAAAACTGGTCAACCATTTGTAAAAGAATGAAACTAGAACACTTTCTAACACCATACACAAAAATAAACTCAAAATGGATTAAAGATCTAAATGTAAGACCAGAAACTATAAAACTCCTAGAGGAGAACATAGGCAAAACACTCTCCGACATGAATCACAGCAGGATCCTCTATGACCCACCTCCCAGAATATTGGAAATAAAAGCAAAAATAAACAAATGGGACCTAATGAAACTTAAAAGCTTTTGCACAACAAAGGAAACTATAAGTAAGGTGAAAAGACAGCCCTCAGATTGGGAGAAAATAATAGCAAACGAAGCAACAGACAAAGGATTAATCTCAAAAATATACAAGCAACTCCTGCAGCTCAATTCCAGAAAAATAAATGACCCAATCACAAAATGGGCCAAAGAACTAAACAGACATTTCTCCAGACACCATTTTAAGTGTTTTCCTATATTTTCTTCAGTAGGCATAGCTATTATACCTCCCCATTTTGTCAGAAGAAAGAACAAAAATTCAGAAGGGTAAGTGGAAATTCTCAGAGTCACACAGCTACTAAGGATTTGAATCATATTTTTCTAGTTCTGGATCAGTATACAAAGGAGCAAATCAAGTTTTCAATTTTCCACAGGTCTTCCTTAGAATCTCTGTTTTGTTAAAATCTACTCTTTGTTTTGCTAAAATTTCTATGTGTGTTTGTGTTTTAACCACCTACATATAAGAATACTGTAGTCAAATCAGATCATAGTACTATAAGCAATACATGGTTCTATAAGCATTTACTAGTGGAAGGACTCAGGCTTTGAGGAAACAATAGGCATCTGAATCTTCAAACTTGCATTATCATTCCAGTTGTTGTAAAACACTGAGAAAATTACTTAATATCTCCAAATTTCAACTTCAGCATTTGTAAAGTGGGGCTAAGGTGACAATACCTCACAGAATTTCTTTCTTTCTTTCTTTTTTGATGCTTAAATAAGATCACATCTGTGAAAATACTGAGCCCAGCTCCTAGCTCCATAATTGTATTTTGTGTCTAAATGTCAAGATAAACTTTGCAAGGGAACAAAGAATCTTAAAGAACATTAATTTAATTGATGAAACAAAACCTACACAAAGATGTCTAAGATAATAAATTATAAATTAGCATCAGACAGTGTGGTGAAAACTTTTACTAAATTGCCAGGGGAACTTAGGAGAAAGAAATAGGTGATTGTAAAATGAAGTTAATCTGTGAAGACTTCTTGGAAGAAGTCCAGAAGTGCAAATGTTTCCTGGCAAAGGGTATAAAGGCATGAAGCAGGCAAACAAGCAGAAAAGTAAGCAATTAAAGGCATTTATGGAGCACTCTTGCGTGCAAGAGCCATGCAAGTAGTCTCCATCATGTTGCTTTAACAGCAAGGTTTTAGAACAAAAGTGGATTAAAATTCTAGCCCCACCACTTACTAGCTGTGTGATCATAGATATATCCTGAGGCTCCATTTCTTCCCTTATAAAGATAATATCACCAACCTTTTTTAATTATTTATTTTTAATCAAAGGATGATTGCTTTACAGTACTGTGTTGGTTTCTACCAAACATCAACATGTATCAGTCATTTCTTTTTCATTTATTTATATTAGTTGGAGTAAGTAATTATCACCAACCTTTTAAGGTTGTTGTGAAATTTGACTGATTGTAAAGTACATGCCTGACCCAGTAAATGGGCATTCTCTGAGCATCTACTCCACTCTGTTGAATCCAGTTCATGGCTAATATCCCACCATATCAAGTTTTGAGTCTTTATCCCTTTACAAGGGTAGCTTGATAGAATATTCTCAGACTTCTCAAACCACTGATTTCAGGTTAGCAGAGAGCAATGTAGCTGAGAATCTCACAGGTGAACATAATGGAACTAGGGAAATCTGTGCTTATAGATCTCAGATACCTATACTTGTAAGAGTCATAAGACAATTCCTTCCAAAGAACCCCCTCTTGTGCCCCTAACTCAAATCAGAAAAGTCAGCCAAGGAGTCATTGATCACCTCAGGTGCTGGAAGAGAGCCACTGGAGCAGAACTGGCCTAGACTGGGCATGTTTGCCACATCCTGCGGCCACATGCTCTAACTTGTTCACCTCTAGCCCTCCGAGCTTGTCTCCTGTACAGCTACTTGTGAAATAATCCCACGGGAATGAATGTTGTCACAGTCCTTGACTGTGCAGAGAAACAGAAGTGTCTTTCTGCTGATGGGACAGTTTAACAGTGTTCGTTCATCTCCCTGTAGGGCATAGACACATGACACAAACATTTTCCTAGGACAGCGACTAGAAATCTCTTTGAACCTGGCTGTCACCAATAGGGTTAAGAGATAGCACTGTGTCACGCGTGTGCTCAGTCGCTCAATCATGTCCAGCTCTTTGTGACCCCATGGACTGTATAGCCCACCAGACTCCTCTGACCGTGGGATTTCCCAGGCAAGAATACTGGAGTGGGTTGCCACTTCCTCCTCTAGGGGATCTTACTGACCCAGGGATTGAATCTGCATCTCCTACATACTTCTGTACTGGCAGGGAGATTCTTTACCACTGAGCCAGTTGGGAAGCCCCAGCTCTATGTCATAGGTTGAGGCAAAGGGGGGGAAATAAGGGAGAGAAAGGACAGACAAAATAAGAGTGGCAGAAGAGGAAGCGAAAAAAAATCACTCTTTAGACTGATTCAAGGCCCTCCTTTCCACTAATTCTAAGTAGGCATTTTCTTTCCTCCTTGTCCCCCAAGGTCATGAGTAGAACTGACCTTGTTTCTAGAAGGAGCAAACAGCCACCTGCTGGGTATGAATTGTGGCACTCTGGGAAAGGCCCCCCACAAGCAATGCAAAGCTGCCAGAAATTCCCACTATTAGTCATGCCTGTGAGTTACAGGATTGAAGTATCTATTAACTTGCAAATATGTTTGCTTAGAAGGGAAAACGTTTTGGCCATAAGCAGTCATGAATTCTTTATTTCATTGAAATATTAGATTCACCCTGCCAGAAAGTGAGGGTCTGGGGAGATGGGATACAGAGAAGATAGGACATGAGGACAAATAAAAGAGATGGAGAGGGGAAAAGATGTCATTCAGAGTGGGTGGGGTAGGGTAGGAAAGGCCAGGGTGACCCAGGAAAAGAGGGAGGCCTAGGAGGAAAGGCAAAGAAGCTGCTGCAAGCCGGTTTGGGTCATAAGACTTGTGCACCTGCGACTGCAAAAAAACAGTCAATTATGAAATGCACAGTCAGTCATGTGAAAGTTCCCTTAATGTAGCCAAGAACTATTGACTGCTGAAGTGTTTCCTCATTAAGTCACACAAAAGGTATAAATGAGATATATTCTCATGTGATAATCAGGATACTGACATTCAGAGCATGCTAACTGGCTGCTCATATGGAACAGGAAGGAGAGAGAACACACACCAGTGATTTGTTCCCCTCTGTGCTTCACATGCCACTGCTTCAGGCCAGCTCTAAGGTGGGTGCTTTATCCCCAGGGCCCTTCATTTATCTGAAACATTTGAGACCAACTTGCTTCATCATCTAAATTGCTCTTCTCTGGAAGGTAATCAATTTGTCAATACCCCTCTTGTAGTATTACATCCATAAATTGTGCCTTTCACTCTCCACTTGAATTGACCAGTCTATTGGATCTTGTGATTAGGATAACTTCTGAGTGCTATTCCCAGTTAGTCTGTTAACTGCTCCCCAAACCACTTAAAGATTTTTCCCCCACTTGTTGGAGATGGAAATAGGGAGCAGAGTCTGCACCAGCCACAGAGTCAGTCACTTGTTTAAAGGTGCTACTGAGCGAAATCCCTTAAGGCAAAGGTCATAAGGTCATGAATAGGCAGTCTCCAAATAGAATTTAGCCTACAGGCATATTTTATTTGAGCTTCCCTAGTGATTCAGATGGTAAAGAATCTGCTTGCAATGCAGGAGACTTGGGTTCAATCCCTGTCTGGGGAGTTAGGAAGATCCCCTGGAGAAAGGAATGGTTACCCATTCCAGTACTCTTGCCTGGAGAATTCCATGGACAGAGGAGCCTGGCAGGCTACAGTCTATGGGGCTACAGAGTCAGACATGACTGAGTGACTACTACTAATACTACTACTACTACAATGTTCTATTTGGTCCACACAGCGCTCAACAAGCAGGGATTTTCACACCAAAATCCAGACTTCTAGCATCTCCTCAAAAATTAGGGAGCCTAGCAGCACTGGGTCCTTAATTTCATATAACAGCAATCAGATAGGGCTGAGTTGGTACTGCTAAGACTCTCCCCAACTTGCCCCTCCCTGTGGCCTCACACACTCAGGTATATGACCTGCCTGGCTGCTAGAAGTATTTAAGTATTGATTAGGGGATTCCCCCTTCACTGGCTTAGATTCAGCCATCAGCATTACATGTTTCTCCTTTTATAGAAGGAATTGAATCAGAGCTATTTCTTCTGAAAGCCAAAACAGTGGATTGGCAAATAAGCATTTAAAATAACAGGTTATTTCAGGGATCCGTGGACTACCTTTGTGTGTAATGCAGGAATCCACCTGCAATGCAGGAGACAGGAGTTCAATCCCTGGATCAGGAAGGTCCCCTGGAGAAGGAAATGGCAACCTACTCCAATATTCTTTCCTAGAGAATCCTATGGACAGAGGAGGCTGACAGTCCATCGGGTCACAAAGAGTCAGACGGGACTCAGTGACTGAGCATGCACATGCACAGAATACAGAATGCCATAGACCTGAGCTCTGAGGCACCATCTTTGGAGTTCTCCTTGGGGTGTATCTCTTTTTCTTCTGGCTCAGAACCCAGGGTTAAGGGACTATGGACAATAGGGTAGGATAGGAAAGTATCGTATTAGGAATCAGAAGATAGAGGTTCTAGTCCTCACTATGCCATTCACCAGCTCCCAGCCAAGGGCAAATGGCTTAAACACCCTGAGCTGAAAAAATTAACTCTGCGGAAAAATATGAATAATGATAACAACAACATTCTTTGCTGCCAACTCCATAAAGTTCTGTGAGAAACAGAATGAGGTCTCAGAAGGGAAACTGTTTGGAAATCATAAAGTTCTCTATAAAGCTGTCTTATTTGTACCCAACTGAAGCACTCATCGATGAAATAAACACCCAACCCATCCACGCTACACATAGTGTCTGAGTACTTACTATGTGCTCAACACTTGGGGACATGGAAAAGAATTAGTCAACAAATCCCTGTCCTTAAGGAGCTTAGAGACTAGTTGAGCACATAAAAGATAAACAACAGAAAGTAAGATTATAATTGTAACATAAAGTTAATGCTTGTTAAGTATCTTATTGGAACTGTTATATTGATACAGTCATCAGTGGGATGCCAATAGACTAGGTACTTACTTGACTACTCACTTAGCTTTTTTTTTTTTTTTTACAGTTTGTTCTATGAAACAGCATTCTCAGATACTCTCAGCCAGGGGAAGAAGGGTTATGTAGCCTTAAAAGTTTAGGAAATTATTTAGAAAAAGTTTTAAATAATTATTTAATTTAACTTAACAATAACTTACATTATTTGTTATTAAATAATTATTTAGAAAAAGTTTTAGAAAATTATAATGCATATTAGACTATTATATACAATAAGATGCCTCGAAATGCCTTGCAAAAAGAAAAGCTATATAACTTTGACCCAGCAGATTAACACATTGCTACAGAACCTCTCTCTATTCCCCTCTCTTCCTTTCCTTTCTCTCTCCCAAAAATAACTACTAAAATCTCTTAGAATTGGAGCTCCATAGAATACAGTTGGAGAATCACTATTTGTCCTAATGAACACATTTAAAGTTTTCACAGATTTCAAAGGAAACATAATTCTGTTTCTACCCATCTCCTTCAAGAACCACATTAGAGACTTGGATCTTACACTCCTGGCTGCACAGAGTAGGCACTGATTTATGTGATGATTATTCTCTACATACTGAATCAATGTTGTTTAACTATACTATTCTCCATTGATTAAATGGAGAATAACTAACTTGAAATAATTGCCATAGCTACAATGAATCTTAGTGGATTCCATTTTTTTCTCAACATGAATTTTCTATTAACAGGGTCATATGGCACCAAAACATACAGCTTGGAAAATTCCATTTTCTGTATATTCTTATTTCTCCTGGCACCACACTGTTCCTTGTTTTTATCCTGGCATCATCCTAAATTCTGAGTTAATTACACCATTACTACTGATCTCATCTAAAGTGCTCACTGAGAGATAAGGATTAGGCTCCAAAATGTCAAGTGTATTCTTTCTGGGGTTATCTAAATTCAACCTGAAGGAGGAAACAGACAGAACAAGCTTTATCTTGAAAGCAGGTCTCCACCTTGGGCTGGACTGTGGACTTTGAGCTATATGCCCAGTATCTATGGAAACAACACACCAACTGGAAAACGAGGCCCCCGGGAGGAAGAGTCCCAGGGTTCGTACCTGGACTCTCTGTCACCTAAAAGAATACCCTAATTATGTGTGTAATCAAATAGAATCATAAATTCTATCTACACTTATTGGGGTATGACCACAGGTCTATTGATAATTGTCCACTCTTAACTACCTAGGCTGAAGATATATGAATCACAGGTTAACATTGATTGTATCTTTCTTTTTCCTTTGTTCAGACTAGTTTCAGGGAATTGGGGTGGTGGGTTTGGGCACATACACTTAGGGTATATAAGGTTTTCACAAAAACTGGTTGGGGTCCTTGGCTAAGAGGAGACTCTGCCTTGGGCCCACTGGTGTAATAAACTGCACTCCACTATATGCATTGTCCTTCTGAGTGAGTTTGTTTCCCAGAACACGTGGCTACAACAAACCAGGGACTTATTGAAGACCAAACAGTTAATGTCCAAAAAGGACATCATAGTAGAATGGTAAACAAGGTGATCACTATTTTGACATGTTTCAATGTACATAATACATATTGATAGATGAAATTGGTTAGTGTTTGGAGATGACATATTGATAGATGAAATTGGTTAGTGTTTGGCGATGTTTGAAAAGTTATATTTGAGAGTTAGAAAGACCTATATTCATATCTGTACTTGGTCCATTACAAAGTATGTGACCTTGGGACATAAGTTTACCTCTCTATGTTTTAGTCTCATCTTTTATAAAATGGGGAAAACAATAATATCCACTCTCATATGGTTGTTGTGATGAATAAATGAGAAAATGAATGTCTGCACAATGTCTGCTACATGGTGAGCTGTCAATAGACATTAAATCTCTGGGGGCCCCTAATCTGATTACTTAGTTGTTGGCTTAGAGATCACTTCTCCTGTTGTATTATTATCACTCAGACAGAATCTCCCCGTTTTAAGTTCCCCCAACTCTCCACCAAATCTTTAAATTCCACTGTTTTTCCTAAACCCATTCTCACCCCAGGGTCTCAGGATTAACAATAGAAGCATAAAAGAGCCAGAGTTCAGGAAAAGTCTGCTTTCAAATCTGATGCAAAACTACTTCCTCTATGTGTAAATAGATGCCATTCTCCACACCAAAGGAAGATTATTCTAACAGGCTATGCAGTCTAACTGACATCTGCAACAATGTACTACAGTTGGTTTTAACTTTGCAAAGTGAAATTAAAAGCATTTACTGAAGCCATGGATTTGAAAATCTTCACCAAAGACTTCCAGTTTGCAATTTAATCAAGTTTTGTATGTCCAGATTGATTTGCTGCTATTGTTTATAGTAATCTAGCAGCAAATCTTTGTAACCTATTCATAGAATAAACCTCTCTTTCCAAACATGACATTCAGACACCAATGGGTTAAGAAATCTCTTATCCCTAATAACCGAAGAGTCTTAAATCAGAAACTCTAGAGCTGTTAAAAAGAATCAGGAGTAGAGGCATTATTTGCATATTTCCCCAGAGAACAGGTTAATGTTTATCCTAAATAGTCAATATGCATTTCTAAAACACTGCATAAAATAATGTATTTGTGAATGATTTGTCAGGTGAAGGGTGAATTATATTCTAAATACAGTTAATTAGTGTTGGCTTCTTGCTTGGGTTCATTTTGGGAGCTCCTGTAATTTATGACTGTCTTTGACCTTCTCAAGGCAGACATTCTCCTTTATTATAGTAGGAAACCTTAGCCCATAGGGCTTCCCTTGTGGCTCAGCTGGTAAAGAGTCTGCCTGCAATGTGGGAGACCTGGGTTCAATCCCTGGGTTGGGAAGATCCCCTGGAGAAGGGAAAGACTACCCATTCCACTTTCTGGCCTAAAGAATGCTATACAGTCCACGGGGTCGCAGAGTCGGACAAGACTGAACGACTTTCGCTTTCACTTAGTCCATTATCCTTAGTCCACCTGGCTTTCCAGGTGGCGCTGCTGCTGCTAAGTCACTCCAGTTCTGCCCTACCCAGTGCGACTCCATAGACGGCAGCCCGCCCACCAGGCCCCTCTGTCCCCAGGATTCTCCAGGCGAGTCCTGGAGTGGGTTGCCATTTCCTTCTCCCCAGGTGGCGCTAGTGGTGAAGAATCCCCCTGCCAATGTAGGAGATGCAAGAGATGTGGTTCAATCCCTGGTTGGGAAGATCCCCTGGAGGAGGGCATGGCAACTCACTCCAGTATTCTTGCCTGGAGAATGCCATGGACAGAGGAGTCTGGCAGGCTACAATCCATAGGGTCGTAAAGAGTCAAACACACCTGAGGGATTGAACACACTTATACAGTCCATTATCTTGCTCACCCTCTCCCACTCCTCTTCTCCTTCTTCTGTTATCACCTGTTTTACATTCTCATATAATCAATCTTCCCTTCTCTCCTTATCACTTCGACTAGTCTTCTGCACAAAATTCAGTGTGACAATAGAGGGAAAAAAAAAAAAAAACAAACCTTAGCAAAAACCACCTGAAATATACTGTGGGAATCTTAGTTGTTAGCATCTTTGGCAAATGACCTAAATACAGTATTATATACATTATATATGTTGTAAAACCACTCCCAATTTATCTGCAGCCTCCAAAAGAATAAAAAGAAATGTCTATAATAACACCGTACAAGTCTGCTATGATTTAAATATTAAAAGTATTATAGAAAAGTTGCATTTTAACAAAACCCTACTAAAATGCAGTAGGACAGCTGATTATTTAAATAAATCTTATGAAAACTTCTTTTGTATTGAAAAAAATCATTTCATAAAACCAATTATTGTCTTCTAACTAATCAGTTTTGAATAACTGGATCTTTTTTTATAACTGATCTATTTAAAGCAAGTAACACCAATAGACTTTAAGAGAACACTTGTTTCACTGAAGAAATATTTCTCAGATTTATAAATTTAAAAAACAATCAGAAATTCATCTTTTAAAACTTGCATAGTTGCAATACACAATCTTAAAAATCTCTATCTACATGATTTTGTAATTAAGAAATCTTATGAATTTTGTACTAAAATTCCTAGCCCAAGCTTGCATATTGCTAAACTCAAAACAAGTATGAGCAGGTTACTCTTTAAATAATTCCAGCATTATATTTTGAAATATGAGAGGATAATCTGTTAATTCTTCTTTAATCAAGGAAAGGAAGATTAATACAATTAGACAATATTGCAAATAAAAATAAATCTTCACAGAGCAACTTCTTGAACTTCCAAACCAAGAAGCCATTTTTTTCTCTATGTCAAGTATAACATTTGAAATGTGTAAATAAATACATCAACTTGATATCTTATTATATGAACAATGGCCCAAGGATAAGTTTGAATTATTTTTTTCTAGTATGTAATACATACAAGGTACATTTTTATTTAAATAGAAAATAAATAAATTATTGTTTCAGTGTCTGAGGTTTTATCCTCACCCTCCCTTGACAGATTTTCCTTAGTGACCAAAACTCTATTTTCATAATGAAGGAGGAAACAGACAGAACAGGCTCCATCTTGAAAACAGGACTCCATCTTGGGCTGGACTGTGGACTTTGAGCTTTATGCCCAGTATCTGTGGAAATGACATATCAACTGGAAAACCAGATGCCCCAGATGGAAGAGCCCCAGAGTTCGTAGCTAGACTCTCGCCGAAAAGAATACCCTAAGTATCTGTGTAACCAAGTAGAATCATAAATTCTATTATGCTTATTGGGGTGTGACCACAGGCCTATTGACAATTGTCCACTGTTAACTGCCTAGGTTTAAGGCATATGAATCACAAGTTAACTTTGATTGTATCTTTGGTTTCCTTTGTTCAGACTAGTTTCAGAGAATTTGGGGAGGTGGGTTTGAGCACTTACACTTAGGGTATATAAGGTTTCCACAAAAACTGGTTGGGGTCCTTGGCTAAGAGGAGACTCTGCCTTGGGCCCGCCAGTGTAATAAACTGCACCCCACTATATGCATTGTCCTTCTGAGTGACTGTTTCCTGGAATGCGTGACTACAACAATAACAACTCTTAGGAGCTTAAGTGAAACAATTTGGGGCCTATAAAAATTAGTTTTGGGTATATGTGTGTGTGTGCATGTGTGTCTGTGTGTGTATGAACTAACATGCTCACAAGGGGATCAAACCTGTGACTGACTTCTTTAGCATCATTCCCTCAGCTAACATTTCTCAAAGCATGACCCTTGAAAGGCATACAAAAGAGTCCCCAGGACAGAAAGTTAAATTTCCAGTCTCACTGATGTACTATATTAGAATCTGGAAGAGATAAATGGGAATCTGTAATTAAGGGGTCTCAATTTTACCAACCCTGGATTTTCTCATGTGGTTCTGATGCACATTAAAATCTGAAAAACTCTGAGGTAGAGTTCAGGTGAACTTTTAAATCCCTAGTTCAACTCTTTTGAAATTTTAGGGTAAGTGAATTAACACCTTATAAGACACCCAAAATAAGTAGCTCCAGTTCAAATTTTCCAGAATCTACAAATAAACTAAAGAAACAAATATACTGTCACCATAATCCAATAGATGAAAGCATGAAAGAGGTTTGGTGTTTACTTTATTCTGGTCTGACTTAAAATATAAGCCAAACACTAGAACGTGACAAAGTTTACTAAATGACTCCCAAATGGAAGTGTTCTGAAAGCATTTGATAAGAATTTTGTGATTCTGGTTAAAGTGATGATACTGCAAGGATCTGTGCATGGTCAGGTCACTTACTGATGATGTAAAACTGCCTCTGATAGATTCTTCTGCATGCATGAAGCAGAAGTCTAGTTCATATTAAGGAAATCAGAAATTAAACAGAAGCAGATCTTTGCTATTTGGGATTGATCCAATATGGTAGTTATTTTGAAGGCTCATGGGGGAAGCAAAATATAATTCTAATCAAAATAATAACTCAAACCTTCACAGGAGGTACTTTATAAACTAAAACTAAGAATGATTATTACATATGCATACTTTATAAAGTATGTATATATAAAAGTTTTAATAAAAATATAGTTTTACACATTTGTTAATATTCAGAATTTAGAAAAAGATGAAAAAGAAACTAGTTGACTCTCAAGGATCAAAAACTTAATTAAATATATGAGTCATAGAAATGAACTTACTAAGCAAGTATCATTTTTAGTAGACTGATTTTAACACTATCCCCCAAAACTCAGCTAGCTAGACATAAACAAAAAATACTGTGAAGAAAATCTGTATTTCTAACATTAATGAGAATACGCTATAACTAACTAGTTGATGTCAACATTAGATAGTTAAATGGGTAATGCTCAAGTACATTAGTCATAAATTAATCACTGCAGTCAATATTAACACTTTTCTGGATAATGTCAAATTTTACCATGGCTCAAATTGTATCCACAATACAAAAATGTGTATGTAAATTCTTAACATACACACACATCTAAAACATATATAAGAAGAAGAAAGTGAGTCCAGATTTGCTCAGGGAGAATAGTCCAGCTCAGTTCAGTTCAGTTGCTCAGTTGTGTCTGACTCTTTGCGACCCTATGGACTGGAGCACACCAGGCCTCCCTGTCCATCAACAACTCCTGGAGTTTACTCAAACTCATGTCCATTGAATCAGTGATGCCATCCAGACATCTCATCTTCTGCCGTCCCCTTCTCCTCCCGCCTTCAATCTTTCCCAACATCAGGGTCTTTTCCAATGAGTCAGTTTTTCACATCAGGTGACCAAAGTATTGAAGTTTCAGCTAAAGCATCAATCCTTCCAATGAATGCTCAGGACTGGTTTCCTTTAGGAAGGACTGGTTGGATCTCCTAGGAGTCCAAGGGACTCTCAAGAAGCAAATGAATCCAGACTTGCTCAGGAACTATAGTAGGTGGACTTTTTGTCACAGTATCTTAAGGTCCATCACACCCACTGTCAGGGCTAACTTATGGTATTAGGTTTTGCTCCGTTTTGCTGAAAATCAATTTCTAATATTCTCTACCAGGTAAGAATTTTATGAGTATTTTTCTTCCATTATGAGAAGATTACTAATTTACACTTCAATTGTACTTCAGATATTAAATACATGTGCTGTGTTTAGTTGCTTAGTCATGTCTGGCTCTTTGTGACCCCATGGACTGTAGCCCACCATGCTCCCCTGTCCATGGGGATTCTCCAGGCAAGGATACTGGAGTGGGTTGCCATGCCCTCCTCCAGGGGATCTTCCCATCCCAGGGATCAAACCCATGTCTCCTGCACTGCAAGTGGATTTTTTACTGTTTAAGCCACCAGGGAAGCCCATTGTGTATGTATGTATTACATATATATTTAATACATATGTACATGCTATTCATTTGGAGTTGCTCCAATTAAGAATCACTAGAACCTCACAGTAACAACACTCATTTATGAGAAATTCTGTATAAATGATATTTTGGATTCAGTCCAAGATGATTTCATTCCAAGAGCCCAACAGCGCCTCATTCTGAGACAGCCTTCAACTTACAAGGAGATTCCATATATGGGTTAAGTCCACATTCTAAAGAGTTTCCAGAATATCTTTCCTGAAATGCTTAGTAATTATCAGTGATACCCTGAAGAGTTTAGGACCTTACATAAAAGTGGAGAACAGATATGCAGCAGCTGGTACCATGTTCACTAAATTAATTGCCCATATTCCACATAGAACTAACACCCAAAAAAGATGTCCTTTTCATTATAGGTGACTGGATTGCAAAAGTAGGAAGTCAAGAAACACCTGGAGTAACAGCAAATCTGGCCTTGGAGTACAGAATGAAGCAGGGCAAAGGCTAATAGAGGTCTGCCAAGAGAACCCACTGGTTATAACAAACACCCTCTTCCAACAACATAAGAGAAGACTCTACCCATGGACATCACCAGATGGTTGACCGAAATCAGATTGATTATATTCTTTGTAGCTGAAGATGGAGAAGCTCTATACAGTCAGCAAAAACAAGACCAGGAGCTCACTGTGGCTCAGATCATGAACCTGTTATTGACAAATTCAGACTGAAATTGAAAAGTGGAGAAAACCACTAGACCATTCAGGTATGACCTAAATCAAATGCCTTGTGACTATACAGTGGAAGTGAGAAATAGATTTAAGGGACTAGATATGATAGAGTGCTTGATGAACTATGGATGGAGGTTCGTGACATTGTACAGGAAAAAGGGATCAAGACCATCCCCAAAAAACAGAAATGCAAAAAAGAAAATGGCTGTCTGAGGAGGCCTTACAAATAGCTGTGAAAAGAAGAGAAGTAAAAAGCAAAGGAGAAAAGGAAAGATATACTCATTTGAATGCAGAGTTCCAAAGAATAGCAAGGAGAGATAAGAAAACTTTTCTCAGTGATCAATGAAAAGAAATAGAGGAAAACAATAGAATGGGACAGAATAGAGATCTCTTCAAGAAACTTAGAGCTACCAAGGGAACATTTCATGCAGAGATGGGCTCAATAAGGGACAGAAATGGTAGGGACCTAATAGAAGCAGAAGATACTAAGAAGAGGTGGCAAGAATACACAGAAGAACTGTATAAAAAAGATCTTCATGACCTGATAGTCACAATGGTGTGATCACTCAACTAGCGCTAGACATCCTGGAATGTGAAGTCAAGTGGGCCTTAGAAATGAACACTATGAACAAAGCTAGTGGAGGTGATGGAATTCCAGTTGAGCTATTTCAAATCCTGAAAGATGATGCTGCAAAAGTGCTGCACTCAATATGCCAGCAAATTTGGAAAACTCAGCAGTGGCCACAGGACTGGAAAAGGTCAGTTTTCATTCCAATCCCAAGAAAAGGCAATGCCAAAGAATGCTCAAACTACCACACAATTGCACCCATCTCACACGCTAGTAAAGTAATGCTTAAAATTCTCCAAGCCAGGCTTCAGTAATAGGTGAACCATGAACTTCCAGATGTTCAAGCTGGTTTTAGAAAAGGCAGAGGAACCAGAGGTCAAATTGCCAACATCCAATGGATCATCGAAAAAGCAAGAGTTCCAGAAAAACATCTCTTTCTGCTTTATTGACTATGCCAAGGCCTTTGACTGTGTGGATCAAAATAAACTGGAAATTTCTGAAAGAGATTGGAATACCAGACCACCTGGCCTGCCTTCTTGAGAAACCTGTATGCAGGTTAGGAAGCAAGAGTTAGAACTGGACATGGAACAACAGACTGATTCCAAATAGGAAAAGGAGTATGTCAAGACTGTATATTGTCACCCTACTTATTTAACTTATATGCAGAGTACATCATGAGAAATGCTGGGCTGGAGGAAGCACAAGCTGGAATCAAGATTGCTGGGAGAAATATCAATAACCTCAGATATGCAGATGACACCACCCTTATGGCAGAAAGTAAAGAAGAACTAAAGAGCCTCTTGATGAAAGTGAAAGAGGAGAGTGAAAAAGTTGGCTTAAAGCTCAACATTCAGAAAACTAAGATCATGGCAACCGGTCCCATCACTTCATGGCAAATAGATGGGCAAACAGTGGAAACAGTGGCTGACTTTATTTTTCTGGACTTCAAAGTCACTGCAGATGGTGATTACAGCCATGAAATTAAAAGACGCTTACTCCTTGGAAGGAAAGTTATGACCAACCTAGAGAGTATATTGAAAAGCAGAGACATTACTTTGTCAACAAAGGTCCGTCTAGTCAAGGCTGTGATTTTTCCAGTAGTCACATATGGATGTGAGAGTTGGACTATAAAAAAATTGAGTGCTGAAGAATTGATGCTTTTGAAATGTGGTGTTGGAAAAGACTCTTGAGAGTCTCTTGGACTGCAAGGAGATCCAACCAGTCCATCCTAAAGGAGATCAGTCCTGGGTGTTCATTGGTGAGACTGATGTTGAAGCTGAAACTCCAATACTTTGGCCACCTGATGCGAAGAGCTGACTCATTTGAGAAGACCCGGATGCTTGGAAAGATTGAGGACAGGAGGAGAAAGGGAAGACAGAGAATGAGATGGTTGGATGGCATCACCTACTAAATGGACACGGGTTTGGGTGAACTTCGGGAGTTGGTGATTGACAGGGAGGCCTGGCGTTCTGTGGTTCATGGGGTCGCAAAGAGTCGCACACGACTGAGCGATTGAATCCACATAGAGATTAGCACTACAACTTATTAATTGTGACCTTCACAACTATTTCATTTGTAGATAATGCTAAAGTCACCACAAGTTTACTCTTTGTTTGGAAACTTTTTCTTCCCGTACCAAATTATACTTAAAATCTCATTTACTACGGTTTGGTAAAACTAATGCTTACCTGTAACTTTCAATTCAGTTGTTCTTCTTACAAGTTTTCCTTCATACTTAAGCTCACAAGTGTAATTTCCCCCATCTTCTTCTTGAACCTCCTGTATTAGAAGAGCATTTCCTTTCTGTATTATGATGCTTCTCCACATTTTTGGCTTGCATTCCTGCCGAGAAAATGTTTTAAATTAAGCAAAAGAATAAAAATTTATATTAATAAGTCTTAGTAGTCTCAGTTTAGTACTTTACTTTTTTATACTCTTCTGTTTAGTTTTCACAATACATAGCTAAAGAGTTATATCAATGACCAGAATACCTCACAAAGGCATCATATTGTATCCAATTGAAACATCACAACTATTATTCTAAGAATCACTTTAAAGGTGTGATCCTAAGAGCTGAAAGTCCTTAAAGACATACAAAAACATGACATGCAAAAGACATGCAAAAACAGAAAAGCCTACAAGATCTGCAAATGCAAAAGAGGTAGAGCAGTCACTAAATGGCATTTAGTGCCCTGGTTCTTCTATATAATAGGGATATGTACTAAGAGTTCTAAGAGGACAGTGTTCACTAAGCAACATAATAGACAACAAGGGAGTCTTAGGCATTATTAAAACCTTTTTTTTTTTTAAATTAAAAACCTTTCATTGACTTTCACTGGCAGTGATTTCATTACTTCTTATATTAAAAACTAATAATAACATTCAAAAATCTCTCTCTTCATAGTTAAGAGGTCTATTGTGGGGAAATTGAGGGTAGGGAAGGGGGTCAAGAAAATAAGCTTGAGGAATTCTCTAGAAACATAGCTAGGTTAAAATAAGGACGCACTTTGATGAAGTAAGGTGATGGAGAAATTATCCACTTACTTTCTGAGTTCAGTGATGTGTGACCAGAGAATAAGATTTGGTTTTTGAGGTCAATTCTTTTGCTCTCCTGACAAGAATGTGTTGCTACTGGAATTGGATTTACTAGAAATGAATAGCTAACATCTTTCCATAGACTGACAGAGATACAATAGCAGAGTATGTAAGAATAGTCAAACAAGTGGTTTTGGCTTTTGATAATTTTCTTAGACTACTTTCTACATATTGTTCCAGTTTGTCTACCACACATCTCAAATGCTCAACAAAAGTGGTTGTCAAAAGTTATATAAAGATTAGTGAAGGTGTAGGGGACAGCTGTGAGGGGGCAAATTGAATTGAAAGTGAAGTATTTTATCATTTAAATACTAGCTCAATCAGTTAAGGCAATTAAAAAATTGATCATGAGGCAGATGACCTGAATAATAGTTGCAGGCAGTTTCTACTTCCCCCCTGGTACATACAATATATCTTCTACCTCTTCCTTTCCCCACCCTCATTCCTACCCTCTGCACACATATCCTAAATATTGATGCAAAAGTAAAAATGGTACTGACTCTCACTTCCCAGCCCTGCTTTTGCATGAGTGTGTACACATGTTCATAAAAAGATTTGGGAGAGTGAGTACCCATTTATTAGTTTTTACTGTAACAAATTTTTTTCTGCGATGATAGCAGTTTGAACAACAAAATACAAAAACTGACGCTTAAGTTCACAGGTACAATATTTAAGAGATATCCTTGCTTCATGTCTGATACAACTACCCACACACATTGTCAGAGAGTAAATAAAAGTAATAGTATCTAGGATGTCTAGATATAAAACTGCCTTACTCCCTAGGGTCTTTCCAAAGAACACTTAAGGGTCTGTCTGAAATTATATTACGTGCCATGTCTGGCGAGGTTTATCACCTATATGAGATTTGCTTCTGAGTTAAACCTTGGGATATAAGGTTTCTGGGAAAATGAAGAAGAAAGACTGAATACAAAGAAAAAAAAAATGGTCCAGCTGCCACTACCGTCATACAATAATAATCCACAATTATTTTCGCATTGCTTCCAACTCTGAGAGCCTCAGATTTCTAAAGAATCATTCTGAAGGTCATTAAACAAAAATATGGTCCCTCTGGCCACTTTGATAGGAAAGGGAAATGAAAATGGAGCTGCTTCACTTTCACATAGCAGCAATAGGGGCAGGCAAATGAGTCCACACATTCATTTCGTTCAAAGACAAATGGCATCATTTTCTAATGCCATTTTTTTGGGGAGAGTCCATGTGCAATTAGCTCTGACTATTTTCATTTTCTCTTCATACTGCTTTGTTTTTCCCCCACTAATTAATGTTTAAAGAATGTACAGGAATTACAAAATAATTCCTGATGAATAGCCTGGAATCTTCACATGTTCTTTGGGAGAGATACAGATAGTCCCAAAGACTTTTCAAATTGTCATCTAGCCTTATAAATGATTCTTTGTATCCAATAGAGTTTTTTTTTTTTTTAAAAGAAAAAACTGTGGCATAGGGAAATGTTATCTTCAGGTCACCTCCAGCCCTCTGGGACAATGTAGTATACACAAAAAGGCAAAGTGGATTCAGAGCAAGATGGTTCTAGGTCAAAATCTAGGGTTCACCCAAGTACTGAGATCTTGAAAAATTTGCTTAACTTCTGTAGGTATCAGTTTTTCACTCTGCATGTGGGGATACACTACACACTACCATATGAGCAGCCAGAATCAAGAGGCTTAGAGTTTATTCATTCCACTCTTGTCAGGTGACACTATACTTAGTGGTCATCCAGCACAAAGAATGCTTTCCATACCTAAAGTTTTGCAATCCTGGATTATATCTCCTCCAAACCTCTGGCTCTGCTTGGTGAAAACTTGTGCTAATGGACTAATCAAGTAAAAACCAATCTTCACTAATTGATTAACCATTTCTGAGCAACATAATACTTTCACACACTGCCAATGTATAGCTCCCAACAGGCCACTCTAAAACTAATCCTAGCAAGTAGGTAGAGAAACGATATTTTGTTCAGAAGAGCCTTATAGATGATATCCTACCCTGACCAACCCATCCTTCACAGAGTTATCTCATTGACTCCTACCCATGTCTAGTTGCCTATATCAAATTTCAGAAGTCTTTCAGATTTTTTTACTCCATTCTTTGTAGCATCTTTTCCTGGTGTCTGACTGCTAGCTTACTGCTGTCACTGCTTTTGTCTTGCCCCTAATAATCCCCATCATCTCTTTTCTATTGGACAGACAACATTATCATACTTCACTCCCCCCAGACCTGTTTAGGTTTATTCTTACAAACTGGTGGGAGACAAAGTACGAGCAGCATATAGATCAAGTCTCAAGATGGTTGTTTATCTGAGGCAAGGACAAAAAAACAGAGTTTGGAATGTGAATAGATGCCTAATATTGTTTTCAGTGTGTAATCCCTCTATTATTTAATGCCTTTGAGATCATTAAATTGAACTTCATCAACTGGGAGCTTTCATTGTTTGGCTGGAGGTCCCTAAGTTTAATAAACAGCTTCAGTTTGTGGCCCAGTTGTCCCTTCATAGAACAGTTTGCGATACGACATCCTTGCTCAGTCAAAATAACATCAACCTTCAAAGTGAAGCTTTCTGGCACTTCCCTGGTGGTACAGTGGTTAAGAGCCTGCCTTGCAATGAAGGGGACAGGGATATAGTCCCTGGTTGGGGAACTAAGATCCCACTTGCCACAGAGGAACTAAGCCCGTGCACCACAACTACTGAGCCCTTGCACCACAACCAAAGAGTCCATAGACCACAACAAAAGATCCTGCACAATGAATGTCCTGCATGCTGCAATGAAGACCTGACACAGCCAAGTAAATAAATAACTGATGTATGACAGAAATCAAACAAATATTGTAAAGCAATCATCAATCAATTAAAAATAAATAAAGTTTTAAAAAGGAAAAAAATATAAATCCCAGCTTCCTTCCACTCTTCCTAGCCTTCCCAAATGGCACATGTCACTTGCCAACAGTTGCTATATTGGGAGCTTATGATATTCAAAAGAAACATCTGTTGACCAAACTCCTTGAAGTTGCCAGCCACATTTGGATCTTGGAGTTCCCATCCTGAAATATTCCCCACTACATTCACAGTCTGTTTCTGAGAGAGCATCATCACACCCATGAGTGTATTTCCATCAGTTTCATTTGTTAGGCATGGTTACTTCAGTTCCTTTCAGAGCACAGGACTCATTTTTCATGGTAAGAATATCAGGAAGAGTCATTTAAATATTTATTCTGATTCTGAAGTTCAGACACAAAGCATCTGTGTGACCATAAGGCCATCACATAAACACTGATGTTCTCCAAATACCTAGCACCCATTCCCTCAGACCCAACTTCTCTCCTTTCCTCTGGAGATTGGAATATTCCACAGAGCCACCTAGGCTTCTGCCTAACAATTTGAAGGAAACCTGAACTTTCTTTACACTTTAAAGATTGAAGAGGTAGGAACACAATGATGAATTGGGTATCAATTTTGTACTTGCACTCCAAATGCCTAGGATAACCTACTGCATGGAGTCTTTCCCCTCCCTAGCTCTATTTCTCAAACTTTTATCTTCACAGTCCTAATGGTAAAGTTGGTACCTCCACAGTGGTTCAGTATAAATTCCATATTCAAATACTTGGGATGTAATCTCAAGTTATATGTTCTTGAGCATACTACTTAACCAATCTAAGTCTCAGTTGTTTCATCTATTTTTTAAAAAGTTGGTGATAATAATAATATTTACTAAATAAGGACAATCATTAGCATTAAATGAAGCAATGCATATAAATGCTCTAATATAGAACATGCTAAATCACATGTTACAATCACCCAATAAATATTAGCCATAAAGAAGGCTGAGTGCCAAGAAATTGATGATTTTGAACTATGGTGCTGAAGAAGACTCTTGAGAGTCCTTTGGACTACAAGGAGATCCAACCAGTCTATCCTAAAGGAAATCAATCCTGGGTGTTCATTTGAAGGACTGATGCTGAAGCTGAAACTCCAATACTTGGGCCACCTGATGTGGAGAGCTGACTCACTGGAAAAGACCCTGATGCTGGGAAAGATTGAAGGCAGGAGGAGAAGGGGACAACAGAGGACAAGATGGTTAGATAGCATCAGTGACTCAGTAGACATGAATTTGAGCAAACTCTGGGAGATATTGAAGGACAGAGAAGCCTGGTGTGCTGCAGTCCATGGAGGGGGTGGGGTGGGAGTCACAAAGAGTCAGATACAACTTAGTGACTGAACAACAACAAATTATTCTATTATTGTTATTACCCTCAGCATCCAGCTTTCAGATTACATACACATCTATCTGGATATGTTAATAAGTATTAGGAGTCAGTGTCATTCATATTTTCATAGGAGTCTGGAGATCTTTCATAAGAAAATCCAAAGTGGTCATTCCAAAGAAAGAGTTGATTTACTATTTCTTATCTGACATACAAAGGACTTTGAAGTTGTTGCTACTATCCTAACAACAAGAAAATAGCTGAACAACCTGAAACTCAATAACTTCTTTTATTTCCATCAGGTAACTGAGGTCACAGTAAAAGCCACTGTCCCAGAAACTAGAGCAACAATGTGGATACAGAGAATAACAGTTTACTGGGAGCAGTTGTAGCTTCAGGAGCCAGCAACAGGTAGGAACACTTAAAGAATAATTGACTAATTTATTTAGACTAAATGTGAACTAGCTTGAGAAGTAAAAATCCATGGGTGCCCAATCTTGGAGGGTGGTCCACACTTTGGTAAGTTTCACCTCCAGGAGCTCCGTCAGGTTCTCAGGGTGAAGATCAGAGAAAAATCTTGCTTCTGACAGAGGATGGGGAAAGTAAAACATTTTGAAATATACCCAAAGAGTCTGCCCATGAAAGACCTGGAATGCAGTCTCCTCTAGCCTTTAAAGTGGGGGAAGAAATAGTCAGCTCCAGTCTTCTCCATCTTTCCTATATTACAGGGAAGAAGATGATAGCATAAGATGTAACATAAAAGTAATGGTAATACCAAAAGGAGAAGAAAGGGAGAAAGGAACAGAAGAATTATTTGAAGGCATTCTCCTGCTGAATTATTCATAATTACACCAGACTGGGCATGAGCAGAGAGGTTTGGTGTGCAGGTAGTCTATTATAAGCACATGAGTTGAGTTTTGAATAATATATAAAAGGCAGGCAAGCAGGACATACTGGATAGAGGGGATAATGTATGTAGAAGCACTAAGATGTGAAAAAGCATGGAATGGCAAAAAATATGAATAGCTTTGATCTCTTGAGACTGTCACTGAGTAGTCTAAGCTCAGATACCTAAATTCCATTCTAAGATGTTTGCACATTGTCAAGTTTCAAATTCCAGCTCCATCACTGTATAACCTATCACATAAGGCTGTTCTAAGAACTGAATTAGCTAATGAATAAACATGTGTGGCAGATTGTAAAGCCCTGTAAATGCTCGACAACAACAACAACAACAACAACAACAAACTACTAACATTTTAGTGTTTATAGTCTCATTGGAGTGCTTTTAGTAGTGGCATACTATGATGGAATCTGCATTTCTAGAAGATCTACTAATGGGTATATAGAAGGTAGTCAGATTATTTAAGAGGCATTGTTTAAACAGCTTTAAATAACTTTGATCTCTTTTAATCCCTTGAATGTCATTAATGACATTAAAGATATATAGGAAGACCCTTTTGAGCCTGGATTCTTCTAACAATTTAGGAAAGATCAAGTGCAAACTCCTGTTAAATTAGAGAAAAACAGGTCAAAAATTATAAAAGTTGACAAAAATATATCATTTTGATAAATCCAAAAATTGTACAGTCAAAACTCAACCTTTAAAACCTTTATTCCTAATCACCAAAATGCAGAAGCAAATGGTCATCAATACATGAATGGTTAAACAGTGGTACATCTCTACAATGGAATATTGGACTCTTGCTCAGCAATAAAAGGAATGAACTATTAATATATACCACAACATAGAGTAATCTCAAATCTATTATACTAAGTGAATGAAGACAGGCACAGAAGGCTACATATAATATTATTCCATTTATATGACAATCTGGAAAAATACAAAATCGTAGGAAGAGAAAACAGATATCTTTTAAGTGATGACTGGGGCTGGGAGGAAAGGATCGAATACTAAAACATGGAGAAAATTGGAATGATAGAAATGTTCTCTATCTTGTTTATGGCATATATATTCATCAAAACACATCAAATTGCACAAGTAAAAGGATATATTTTACGTTGTAGGTTATAAAGAATAACGTGACTTTTAAAAAACCCTCAATCTTAAATTCCCAATTAGAGTTTGAGATGTCCTGGGTAACTTTATGTCTACCATCCTATGTAACATTTCCCTTTCTATAGTAGCAGCAAATATCAAATAAGGATCTTGGCCATTAGATTTTCAAAACATGTCTGAGATATATGGCAGACATTATTAAATCTAGCTTATATGGGTGGAAATAGAGGCCTCAGGGCATCCAATTACTCATTCACATTAATGGAATAGCAATGACCAGAATCCAGGTCTCCAGACTCAAATATTGATGCTTTTTACATATATCAAATACCCATTCCTCAACAACAACTCATTTTTTATAACTTGCAAATAGTAAATAGCCATTTTCCCATTACTAATACCATACCTAAAAATAAAAACACGGATGAATGGGTCTTAAACCTTGTGTCACTTACTGTGGTTTTAGGGGACACAAAACTGAAGGCTTCCTGGTATTCCTAGCTCATTCTTTCTGGATAAAAGTATCTTTGAAAGTTATAGTCAAATAGATTAAGATTTTAAGGATACAAAATAAGGCATATATTAATATTACATTTTTAAAAAGAATTCAAAATCCCCAAGAATTTTGCTAAACCATTTTTTTAGCAAAAAAATGTGTTGGTCAATTGGGCTGTGGTATTATGAGGTCTCCAAAGACCACCTTTCTCCCTCTTTAAGAAAATTGTCAGGATTTCTGGGAGACAAGATGATGGAGTAGAAAGAGTTGAGTTCACTGCCTCTCACAAGACACTAAAATCACAACTTACTGCTGAACAACCATTGACAAAAAAGACTAGAACTTATCAAAAATCATGTTCTATTAATATATCCAAAGAAAAATAAGCCACAATGAGATGGTAGGAGGGGCACTTTCATGATATAATCAAATCCCATAACTGCCAAGTGGGTGACCTACAAACTAGAAAATAATTATACGGCAGAGGTTCACTCACAGGAGTGAAAGTTCTGAGTCCCATGTCAGTTTCCCCAGTCTAGGGGTCTGGGGTCAGGAGAAAGAGCCCCCAGAGCATTTGGCTTTGAAGGCCAGTGGGGCTTGAGTACAGGAGCTCTATAGGACTGAAGGAAACAGATATTCCATTATTGGAGAGTGCATACAAGGTTTTACATGCATGCGGAACCAGGGCAAAGCAGTGACTTCATAGGAGCCTGAGCCAGACCTACCTGTGTGTTTTAGAAGGTCTCCTGGGGGTAGCAGGGGTCAGCTGTAACCCACTACAGGGACAACGACACTGGTACAGAGAGCTCTCCCAGAGGTCAGCCTTTTGGCACCAAGATCTTGCCCCACCGAGCAGCCTGCAGGTTTCAATGTTGGGATGCCTCAGGCCAAACAACCAACAGGGTAGGAAAAGAGCCACATCTATTAACAGACAGGTTGCTTAAAGTCATCATGAGCTCACAGTCACCTCTAGACATGCCCCTTGACACAGCCCTGCCCACCAGGGACAAGACCCAACTCCATCCACCAGCGAGCAGGCACTAGTCCCTTCCGCCAGGAAGACTGCACACACACACACACACACACACACACACACAGAAGAACAATTAAGAGCAGTGGAGATATGCTATCAGCCTGAAAAGGAATTCAGAAAAGAGATCTTGGAAAAAGAATGAAGGTACAAACCAAGATACAAACCATGTTTAACAAAGAAGTAGAAGACTTAAAGAACAAATAAACAGATATGAACAATACAATAACTGAAATGAAAAATACACTAGAAGGAATCAATAGAAGAATAAATGAGGCAGAAGAACAAATAAGTGAACTGGAAGACAGATTGGTGAAAATCATTGCCATGAAATGGAATAAAGAAAAAGGAGTGAAAATAAAAGAGGAGAGTCTAAGAGACTCCTGGAACACCATCAAACACAGCAACATGAGCATTATAGGGGTCCCAGAAAGAGAAGAGAGACGGAAAAGGTCTGAGAAAATGTTTGAAGAGGTAGTAGCCAAAAGCAACCCTAATACGGCCAAGGAAACACTCAAGTCCAGGAAAAACAGACAGTCTTATATAGGATAAATCCAAGGAAGAACATACCAAGACACATATTAATCAAACTGACTAAACTTAAAGAGAAAATATTAAAGGTAACAAAGAAAAAGCAACAAATAAGATACAAGGAAATGCCCATAAGCTTATCAGCTGATTTTTCAGGGGAAACTTAAATAAACATATTTAGAAAATAGAAATAGACTCACAGGTTATGAAAACAAACTCATGATTACCAAAAGTGAAAGGTAGGATGAGGCACTAATTAGGAATTTGGGATTAACATACACACACCATTATATATAAAATGAATAATCAACAGTGACCTACTGTGTACCATAGTGAACTCTACTTAACATTCTGCAACCACTTATATGGAAAAAGAATTTGAAAATGAATTGATATGTATATTGAAAAAAGAATGGATATGTATACGTATAACCAAATCACTTTGCTGTACACTTGAAACTAACACAACTTTACAAATCAACTATACTGAAATACAAAATAAAATTAAAATAAAAAATAAAACTTTGTATTATCCAACTTAGCATCAAGAAAAAAGGAAAATTATCAGAATGTATAGCAAGAAAAGTGGTAAAGATGGCATAAGTGGTAAAGAACTCGCCTGCCAATGCAGGAGACATAAGAGATATGGGTTTGATCCCTCCGTCAGGAAGATTCCCTGGAGGAGGGCATGGCAACCTATTCCAGTATTCTTGCCTGTAGAATCTGATGGACAGAGGAGCCTGGTGGGCTACAGTCCATAGGATCACAAAGAGTCTGAAGCAACTGAGCACACACATATATTTGTAATGAGCTATTATCTCTCCTCCACACTCATGTAATGAAATGTTGCTGCTGCTGCTGCTGCTGCTAAGTCGCTTCAGTCGTGTTCAACTCTGTGTGACCCCATAGATGGCAAACCACCAGGCTCCCCTGTCCCTGGGATTCTCCAGGCAAGAACACTGGAGTGGGGTGCCATTGCCTTCTCCGAATGAAATGTTATTAAACACTAAATTGTCATATATAAATTAATGTATAAATTTCATATTTAATTTCATATATGAAGTTCATGTATACAAAAAATCATGTATAAATTTTATTTATACATTTCATATATAAATTCATATATAAATTTATTAATAATAAATATTTACATAATTTATTTTCTGGATTCTCTATTCAATTGATCTATTTATAACTTTTAAACTTAATATTTTAATTGATATTGTTTTGTAGTAATTTCAATACCAGTTAGAATAAGCCCTCTCTCATTAATGATTTTTTTCTGAAATTTCATTTGCAAAGCTGATACATACACAAATACATATGAATTTTTTAATGTTTATGTTGTCTAATTTTTTTAAAAATTCATATTTTAGCAAATAGAGTTCATTATTTATATGATATTGGGAATAACTGATCTTTTTTTTTTGAGATCTCCCAGTGCAGAAACATGCTCTGTCTTTCCATTGATTTAGACAATATTTTATGTACTTTAACAAAATTATACTTTTATATAGGTTTCCTCCTATAATTGCTAAATGTATTCCAAAATGCTTCATAATTTTTTTTGTTGTTGTAAGTGGGACAATTTCATTTTTTCCTTTACATGTCTAATTGATTATTACTGACAAAAATAAAAAGCATTCAATATTTTGTATATTTTTATTAAGCTACCTTATCAAATGATCTCATTGATTTTATTTTTTGTTGTTTAGTCTCTTGGGTTTTCTTGGTATACTGCTATACAATCTGAAAAATCAGATTATTTTGTCTCTTCTTTTCCAATATTTATATAATTCATTTAATTTTCTTATGGCATCAGCTAGAACTTCCAAAAGATTATTGAACAACAGTACTGATAGAGATCATTCCTATCTTGTATGTCATGAATGGAAGGATATGTTTACAAGGATGTTTTTTTAAATACTGTTACTATTTAAAAAAAAAAAACAAACTAGGAACAAAATGAATATCCATCTGAAAAATGATTGAATAAGCCAAGTTTATATCTTGCCTATGAACTATGATGCAACTATTAAAAATCAATTAGATATCAACATGCACATAGTATGTACCCAATAAATATATAATAAATGAATGAATGAATTTACACTGACCAATCTGTGATGCCCTTATCCACCCCATTATAACCAATGGCAAACATCTGAAATTAAGATAATTGTGGCAAGGAAAAGGATTCAAACTTTGACCACATTAACATCAGCCTTTTATCAACTGAGGAAACTAATTACATAGATGTGTGATTTACCCCAAGGTATGTATTTGTATTTTCATCTCTAATGTCCTATTAAGGTTAGGGAACTCTTTTGTTTAGAAATAGGATAAAGGGACTCTACACTCTTGTGTCAAGTGTTCTCAGTAAATAATTAAGTTGTTTTAGTGTTCTTCTTAGTTCAATAAAGAACATAATCTTTACCTCTCATTTCAAAAATATTTCTAAAAGCACTGACATCATTGTATGTTCTATTCTAATATCTAAGCCCATTTATAGCATCAAGAGGAAATGCTAAAAGTGTAGCATCTCCTCTCACTTCTTTCTGCTAATTAAAAGTGTTCAGATAAAGGACTTTCACACCTCTAACACATGTCTTTTCACATTCCAAGGACAACCAGGATAGATTTACTCACTTATCTCTATGAACACGCCCCAGTAGCAAATGAGCCACCTCTACCTTCCTGTCCAGCTGTGACTAGGTGCAGGCATGGAAGAATAGTACTCAAACGCCTGCCATAACAGGACGGTTGGAAAAGAAATAAGTTTAAATACTACATATATGTTTGAAAAGAAGACTAAGAAAAGGATCATGCACTGTCAAAACACTGGAGATAATACATTGTACGTTTCTAGCCTTGTATATGCATCAGAATTAACTCTGAAGAAGTGTGTCATCCTCTTTTCATTGCTGTAATCAGAGCAAATCACTTCATGTTGAGTTTGGTAGGAAATGTACAGATTGCAAAGCAAGCAGGCAGATTATCAAATTATTGGCTAAAAAGGGAATGTTTTCCCAATACAATACATTTTTTCAAGGATTTACTTGAAACCTTGTGTGGAAAATGGTGTTAACAACACCATTGGGAGTTTCAGAGACTCTGTAACTTTTTACTTTAATTTTTCATCCTAACCCATTTGTATAGTGGGCAAGTGGAAGGGTCCAGGAGCCAAACTGCAAGTCACAAACTGCTGTGTGAGTTTTGTAAAGTCATTTAACTTGTCTGAATCTCCAGTCACTTATTTTGTAAAATGGGGATAATAATAGTATCTACTTAGGACAGTAGATATTGAGAATATAGAAATTGAATTAATCCATTAAAACATTTAAAATAGAATATGGTATATAGTGAGTAGTTAATAAATGTTACTCATCATTATGATTATTATTTATCAATTGTAAAAAGTTTATAGAAGTATTAAATGTTATTATCCAGACAGAGGTGGAAAAACCGTTTGCCTCACCATCATTAGTCCATTTCTAAGAAAGAGTAAGGGTTAGCTCTTCCCAGGGGGAAAAAAACAGCTTTGATATACAATGACAATGGTGATGTCTAGAGATGTGAAGAAGGGAAGAAAGAATTTAGTGGAAAGATAAAAGATGTGATAGAATGAACATTATACAAGAAAGCACCTGACTTGGATTTTACTCATATCTGCTAACTCTTGAGCTAGTCTACCTCCCTTTCTGGACCATAAAATTGAAATAAAACATTTTTCTCTGACTTATAAAAGTGCCTGCAATTGAGACTGGGTTTAGCTCTAGGCCTACTGCAGGATAGGGTAGTGATTAATAGAATGGACTCTGGAATCACCCTGCCTTTACTATTAAATGAGGCTTTGTTAGTTTAGTAGCTTTGAACAAGCCTCAACATTCCTCTAATACTCAAGTTTTTCTCTACTGGATGAGGATAATAGTGTCCACCACACAAAGATGAATGAGATTTAATTGAGATAACATACAGACCAACCTTACTGCAGTGAATGGCACATAGTAAGTGATTAAGAAATACTGAAAAGACTGATGAAGGCATGAAGGGTCCCACTAAATATAGATATTCTATATTTATATTTAATGAGCATCATGTTCCTTTTTATTTGGTAGAATATTCAGGAAAAATAGGAGAATGACTATTCACAAAGAGACCTGAGGTTCTATTTCAGGACATGCTGCTGGCATTGCTTGACAAGTTCCCCTAGGTATGAAGATGGTAGGAGTGTGTGTGTGTGTCTGTGTGTGTGTGTGTGTGTGTGTGTGTGCGTGTGTTCAGTCATGTCTGACTCTTTGCAACCCCATGGACTGACTGTAGCCCTCACCAGGCTGCTCTGTCCACAGATTTACCAAACTAGAATACAGACTTCCAAATGTAAAAGAACATGACAGCTGTAGGAGCTAGGGTTTAGGCTTTCCTGGGAACTAAGAGCCTGTCAGACTCTATAGAAACAATGTGCACCATCAATGTGTGTTTGGTTGCAATAATGTACACAATTCCTTTGCAGAAAATCTTCCTGATCACCTCTAGCCAACCAGCCAGTGTGTGCCCAGTCGAGTCTGACTCTCTGTGACCCCATGGACTGTAGCCTGCCAGATTCCTCTCTCCATGGAATTTTCCAGGCAAGAATACTGGAGTAGGTTGTCATTTCCCACTCTAGGGGGTTTTCCTACTCTAGGGGTTTTCCCAACCCAGGGATTGAACCTACATCCCTTGTGTCTCCTGCACAGGCAGGATGATTCTTTACCATGCATCACCTGGGAAGTCCTGGTCACCTCTGGCCATGATACAAAACTGCACCATGTGTCAACCAGTGTGGCTCAGAGGTGGCAGCGGGTGATCAGTCTCTTTTAAGAACCACGGCACCCCAGGTTCCCAGCCAGAATATCATAGTTGGAAGACCGTATGTTTATTTCTCTGCTTCCTCCCCTCAATCCATGCTCTGCCCTTGTCTGACCTATTCTATGCCCAGAGAAGCTGAAGACTATTTGATTCTATTCCCAGGTTTGCCCTCTGAATTGTGTTTGAATTCTCATGGTGACAAGGGAAACACTAGCAGGAAACCAGAAGGTGGGAGTTAAGAGGAGTTAGGGTTTCCATCCTGTCCACTCCCTCTCTATCTTCCACAGTTCATATGCTCCTCTAAGGCCACAGCTCTGGAAAAACTTGCTCTGCTCTTTCCAGGTTTCATGGACCCAGGTCTTTCCCCTTGCCAGGCCTAGGAGGGGTAATTCACAGCTTCTTCCCTTTCTGTTTCCCTTAACCCTAACCACATCTCTGTAAACAGTTCCTTCATTCAACACTCATCTGTGCAGTCTTTGATTGTGGTTTATTTCCAGATACCCATGATATTTCCAGTGTTCACAAATCCTGCACTGGGCCCATTTCTCTCCTCTGCACTGATTTCAGTGGCTTTCACAATATAGACCATGATAAAAATTGCTACTTTTTGTAAGCAGTATTACTTGTAATGATGGACCTTTGTTCTAACAGTAATAATATTTCTATGTCCCTCAAATACTTTCTTTCACGCGTTGCTTAAATTTTCACTCTTCTTCCTGCTTGCTCTCATAAGTTGGGGTAGAGGGCTATTTTCCTCATTTCTCGCCTTTGGAGAAGCTGGGATGGCTTCTGACACCTGCTGATGGAAGTACATGAAAACCAGTAATATATAGTAATCATAGCTCTGAATTATTTAGCTGTGGGTCTTCTGATACTTCTCAGTGAAATATCTAATACCAAAAACTCAAAATAAAATATTTCCCTTTTTCTCTCCCCAATCCAGGTATTGACATAAGGTAAAGAATGCATTTGACATCATGCTGAATTACCTTGTACCACACAACATCAGGCTCCTGATCAGATTTTTTAAAGTCATCCATGTCTGGACAGGAGATCTCCTTTCTTTTAGTGACCTCGGATTTTTCCAAATAGCGGATCCTGCTATTGTAGCACAGACCTGATTCATTCTCTGCAACAGTCAAGGACATTGACACCTTCATGCAATATGTTGAGTTTCTGTAGGAATAGAGAAAAAACAAAATGACTTTATTGGGTGTTTACAACTATGTTTGTACTGTATATATTTCAAGAGTATTGACTTTTCCATTTAGGACCTTGCATAGAAATCAGAAAAAAACACGGAAACAACACAGGAAAGTTTTCTACTTCAACTGATAGGACGGTATAAAACAAAATGCTATCTGTGACCATGAGACAGCTACATAGCTATCAGTACATAGAGCAGATATACCCAACTTCTGAAATGTAAGTCAGACTTCTTTCCTGGTGTTAAATATTGCTATGCTGACAATCTGATAGTAAAAATATATGAGAGTGTCTACAGAATTGAGATGCAGATGTAGAGAATGGACTTGTAAGCACAGCAGGGGAAGGAGAAGTTGGGATGGACTGAGAGAGTAGCATTGACATATATATACTACCAGGTATAAAATAAATAGCTAATGGGAAGCTACTATACAACATAGGGAGCTTAGCCTGGCATTCCCACGAGGTTTAGGGAGGGAGGTGAAAGAGGGAGGAGATATATCATGACTGATTCAAACTGTTGTATGGCAGAAACAAACACAGCATTGTAAAGCAATTATCCACCAATTAAAAAATAAGTTAAAAAAATAAAGTCTATGACTAGGGCTATAGACATTTCTGGTTTGCTCTTATGACCAGTACCTTAACAGGTATTCCAAGGATTGTGAATTTTGCCATTGTTTTATAAGCTACTAACATTTTCTTTTACAGGATACATACCAAAAACCAGAACAACATACAGGAGATACCTGTTAACTCATAGAGCTTTTTAAGGTGTTTACTGAGATATGGCAAGGGTCAAATTCTGGGCACTTAAGAAAACAAATCCAAGTAAATTAGATTAATTTTATCCACCAAAACTAGAATCATAAAGGAATTTCAACATTGAATTTTGCCATAAGGTTGCTTTAGAAGTTGGCCATTGATTAACTCATAACACAAGGGCATTTATGGAACTTAATTCTGCCTTCATTTCCCCATGTATAACTTTTCCCTACCCTATTCTACCTGAATTCCAGAAGATATCAACCACACAAAAGAAAACTGGAAAGGATGAGGATGAGATCAGAAGCAGCCTGGTAAGATTTACCAGGAGATCAACTGTAAATTTCTTGGTGTGACATTTCAGAATCATATCTATTCTAAACATCAAGGGATACCTTCTGTTAAAAAACACAAAGTGCCAGGGTTACTTCAGAACTAAGTGCTTCTACAACTAAGTCATAACAATCCTGATAAATGGTATTCACATGCCAACCAATAATGTAAAGTGGCCTCGCAATTGTTACTATTTGTACTGATTAGTATTCATTGAAATTTCACAATATGTCAGACACTGAACGAAACACAGGAGTGCAGATGACAGCTGCCCATTAGGTTTATAAACTAACTTAATCAAAACGACTGCTACTTGGATTTCTAGTTTGTTAATTACTGGCAAGGACTCAAGCTGGATTTAGAAAAGGGAGAGGAATCAGAGATCAAAATGCCAACATCCATTGGATCATTGAAAAAGCAAGAGAGTTCCAGAAAAACATCCACTTCTACTTTATTGAATATGCCAAAGCTTTTGACTGTGTGGATCACAACAAGCTGTGAAAAATTCTTAAAGAGATGGGAATACCAGACCACCTGACCTGCCTCCTGAGGAATCTGTAAGAAGGTCAAGAAGAAACAGTTAGACTGGACATGGAACAACAGACTGGTTCCAAATTGGGAAAAGAGTACATCAAGGCTGTATATCGTCACCCTGTTTACTTAACTTATATGCAGAGTACATCATGAGAAATGCTGGGTTGGATGAAGCACAAGCTGGAATCAAGATTGCTGGGAGAAATATCAATAACCTCAGATATGCAGATGACACCATCCTTATGGCAGAAAGTGAAGAAGAATTAAAGAGCCTCTTGATGAAAGTGAAAGAGGAGAGTGAAAAGTTGGCTTAAAACTAAACATTCAGAAAACTAAGATCATGGCAACTGGTCCCATCACTTCAACGCAAACAGATGGGGAAATGATGCAAATAGTGATAGACTTTATTTTGGGGGGCTCAAAAGTAACTGCCAATGTTGACTGCAGCCATGAAATTAAAAGACGCTTGCTCCTTGGAAGAAAAGCTATGACCAACCTAGACAGCATATTAAAAAGCAGAGACATTACTTTGCCAGCAAAGGTCCATGTAGTCAAAGCTATGGCTTTTCCAGTAGTCATGTGTGGATGTGAAAGTTGAATCATAAAGAAAGCCAAGACCCAAAGAATTGATACTTTTGAACTGTGGTGTTAGAGGAAACTCTTGTGAGTCCCTTGGACTGCAAGGAGATCCAATCAGTCCATCCTAAAGGAAATCATTCCTGAATATTCATTGGAAGGACTGAGGCTGAAGCTGAAACTCCAATACTTTGTCCACCTGATGCGAAGAGCTGACTCATTTGAAAAGACCCTGATGCTGGGAAAGTTTGGGGGCAGGAGGGGAAGGGGATGACAGAGGATGAGATGGTTGGATGGCATCACCAACTCTATGGACAAGAGTTTGAGCAAACTGCAGGAATTTGCGATAGACAGGGAAGCCTGGCATGCTTTAGTCCATGGGGTTGCAAAGAATCGGACATGACTGAGCGACTGAACCAAATTGAACTCTGACTATGGATACCTGTGTCATCTGAAGATGCTATCAAAGCATTCCCATTCTGATGTTCAACTGTAAACCCATTATACAATGTCAATTGTCAGCTACTGCCTTTCTTTCTTCCTCAGTGTAGGTTCTTAGAATCAAAAGGGTAAAATATAGGCACACCAGGGATCAAATGTAAGAACATTTAATCCGGAGATGTTTGACAGCTTCTTTAAAAGACATGAAGCTAAAGCCACCAGAAATTTTCTTTTCTAAAGTTTCAGCCATAAGGTAAAATTTGGCTCTTCTTAACTCCATTTTTCAAGACTGCAGTGCTAAACATGTCCATGGTTCCTTGCTTTCTTTAACACCCTACATGATGTGGCCTATCATAACATTCTGTACTTAACTCAATTAGGGTGCAGTCACAATGGCATTTCTCTGTTTGTTGAATATCCTAAGCTTATTTGAACCACAGATTCTTATACTTGCCCTTCTCTGTAATTTTCTATCATGTGCTTTTTTGTTAAGTGTAAGCAAAGAATTTGTTGCTCTTGTTCATCACTCTATTCCTGGGATCTAAGTTAAAAGATATAAGTACTCAGCAAATGTTAGTTGATTAAATGTATGGGGATCAAAATGTATGTAATCAAGAGACACATTCTCTATGCTCTACTTTGGCATAAACCTCATGGTACTAAGGGGGTTCCCAGATGGCTTAGCAGTAAAGACTCCATCTGCCAATGCAGGAGATGCAGGAGACTCAGGTTAGATCTCTGGGTTGGGAAGATCACCTGGAGGAGGAAATGGCAACCCACTCCAGTATTCTTGCCTAGAAAATCCCACCAACAGAGGAGCTTGGCAGACTACAGTCCATAGGGTCTCAGAGAGTTAGACATGACTTGGCACACATAGATATACACTTATGGTACTAAACCTCTATTCCCATTCTAAAGATTCATGTATATGGCTGGTCAAGTATCCTATTCCCTGTTTAAATACGACTCAGGATAATTTTGCAGATATTATTGTATCAACAGGGTAAGGATTAGCCAAGTTTTGTGTATCATAATACCAGTAAAGAAAAAAATATATAATGGTTATATCTTGGAGACAGCAAGGATTAGGGTAGGTACAGGGAATGCAAGGAAGATAAATGGTTACAGTTTTTAAAAAGTAATAAACAACAAAATGGACAACTTGGAAGAAATGGACAAATTCTTAGAAAAGTACAACTTTCCAAAATTGAACCAGGAAGAAATAGAAAATCTCAACAGACCCATCACAAGCATGTAAATTGAAACTGTAATCAGAAATCTTCCAATAAACAAAAGCCCAGGACCAGACAGCTTCACAGCTGAATTCTATGAAAAATTTAGAAAAGAACTAACATCTATCCTACTCAAACTCTTCCAGAAAATTGAAGAGGAAGTTAACTTCCAAAATAATTCTATGAGGCCACCATCACCTTAATACCAAACCCTGACAAAGATGCCACACACAAAAAAAACTATAGGCCAATATCACTGATGAACATAGATGCAAAAATCCTTAACAAAATTTTAGCAAACAGAATCCAACAACATATTAAAAAGATCATACATCATGACCAAGTAGGCTTTATCCCAGGGATGCAAGGATTCTTCAATATTCACAAATCAATCAATGTAATACACCACATTAACAAATTGGAAAATATGATATTCTCAATAGATGCAGAGAAAGCCTTTGACAAAATTCAACATCTATTTATGATTAAAACCCTCCAGAAAGCAGGAACAGAAGGAACATACCTCAACATAATAAAAGCTATATATAACAAACCCTCAGCAAACATTATCCTCAATGGTGAAAAATTGAAAGCATTTCCCCTAAAGTCAGAAACAAGACAAGGGTGCCCACTATCACTACTACTATTCAATATAGTTTTGGAAGTTTTGGCCACAGCAATCAGAGAAGAAAAAGAAATAAAAGGAATTCAGATAGGAAAAGAAGTAAAACTCTCACTGTTTGCAGATGACATGATCCTCTACATAGAAAACCCTAAAGACTCCACCAGAAAATTACTAGAGCTAATCAATGAATATAGTAAAGTTGCAGGGTATAATGTTAACACACAGAAATCCCTTGCATTCCTATACACTAACAATGAAAAAACAGAAAGAGAAATTAAGGAAACAATAGCATTCACCATTGCAACAAAAAGAATAAAATACTTAGGAGTATATCTACCTAAAGAAACAAAAGACCTATACATAGAAAACTATAAAACACTGATGAAAGAAATCAAAGAGGACACAAATAGATGGAGAAATATACCGTGTTCATGGATCAGTAGAATCAATATAGTGAAAATGAGTATACTACACAAAGCAATCTATAGTTTCAATGCAATCCCTATCAAGCTATCGACGGTATTTTTCAGAGAACTAGAACAAATAATTTCACAATTTGTAAGGAAATACAAAAAACCTCGAATAGCCAAAGCAATCTTGAGAAAGAAGAATGGAACTGGAGGAATAAACCTGCCCGACTTCAGTCTACTACAAAGCCACAGTCATCAAGACAGTAAAGTACTGACACAAAGACATGAATATAGATCAATGGAACAGAATAGAAAGGCCAGAGATAAATCCACACACTTAGGGACACCTTATCTTTGACAAAGGAGGCAGGAATATACAATGGAGAAAAGACAATCTCTTTAACAAGTGGTGCTGAGAAAACTCGTCAACCACTTGTAAAAGAATGAAACTAGAACACTTTCTTACACCATACACAAAAATAAAGTCAAAATGGATTAAAGATCTAAATGTAAGACCAGAAACTATAAAACTCCTAGAGGAAAACATAGGCAAAACACTCTCTGACATAAACCACAGCTGGATCCTCTGTGACCCACCTCCAAGAATATTAGAAATAAAAGCAAAAATAAACAAATGGGACCTAATTAAAATTAAAATCTTCTGCACAACAAAGGAAACTATAAACAAGGTGAAAACACAGCCTTCAGAATGGGAGAAAATAATAGCAAGTGAAGCAATGGACAAAGAATTAATCTCAAAAATATACAAGCAACTCCTGCAGCTCAATTCCAAAAAAATAAAAGAGCCAATCAAAAAGTGGGCCAAAGAACTAAACAGACATTTCTCCAAAGAAGACATACAGATGGCTAACAAACACATGAAAAGATGCTCAACATCATTCATTATCAGAAAAATGCAAACCCAAACTCCAATTAGGTACCACTACACGCCAGTCAGAATGGCTGCTATCCAAAAGTCTACAAGCAATAAATGCTGGTGAAGGTATGGTGAAAAGGAAACTCTCTTACACTGTTGGTGGGAATGCAATCTAGTACAGCCACTATGGAGAACAGTGTGGAGATTCCTTTAAAAACTGGAAATAGAATTGCCATATGACCCAGCAATCCCACTCCTGGGCATACACACCGAGGAAACCAGAACTGAAAGAGACACGTGTACCCTAATATTCATCACAGCACTGTTTATAATAGCCAGGACGTGGAAGCAACTTGGATGCCCATCACCAGACAAATGGATAAGAAAGCTGTGGTACATATGCACAATGGAATATTACTCAGCCATTAAAAAGAATACATTTGAATCATTTCTAAGGAAGTGGATGAAACTGGAGCCTATTATACAGAGTGAAGTAAGCCAGAAATAAAAACACCAATACAGTATACTAACGCATATATATGGAATTTAGAAAGATGGTAATGATAACCCTGTATGCGAGACAGCAAGAGAGATACAGATGTATTGAACAGTCTTTTGGACTCTATGGGAGAGGGCGAGGGTGGGATGATATGGGAGAATGGCATTGAAACATGTAAATTATCATATGTGAAACGAATCGCCAGTCCAGGTTCGATGCATGACACAGGATGCTCGGGGCTGGTGCACTGGGATGACCCAGAGGGATGGGATGGGGAGGGAGGTGGGAGGGGGGATCGGGATGGGGAACACATGTAAATCCATGGCGGATTCAAGTCAAGGTATGGCAAAACCAATACAATACAATACTTTTAAATACAATACAATACAATACAATGTATGGCAAAACCAATACAATACTTGTAAAGTAAAATAAATTAATTAACTAAAAAATAAAAAATAAAAAGTAAAAAAAAATAAGAAAGGGAACCACCTCTGTTAAATATGTAAATGTATTATAAACAGTTCTTAATGTCACAGACTTTGATCATATCTGTTCCATGGTGTACATCCATACAAGTGAAACAGACTTACTTGTTAAATACCTTACCATTACTTTGTTACAAACCCAGAGAATGAGTGTTGTTGATCAGCAGTCTCAACAATAGAAATAGAATGTCCAGTTCCATGAAAGGAGCTTACTATCCCAAATGGGGAGAAAATAGGGTAGACTAAATAAGGGACCAATATAATTTAGTGGTTTCATTACAAACCATGAGCTTTGAGCTAAGATCCACTAGGTTCAACTAACTCTGTGTCTTTGGACAAGTTATGTAACATCTCTGCATCTGATTCCTCACCTGAAAAACGAGGATAAGAAATCCTTGATCATGGCTCCATTGAAAGTTGGAAAAGGAAGTTCTTTTTATTATACAAACTTAAGTAAAAATAAGTTTACCATTTTCAGTTGGAATAGCTATAATATCTGATCTCTCCAGGTCTTAAATAATATATAATATCTGACCTCTGCTGTAGGTCTTAAAGAAATATAAAATACATAGCACAGTATCTGGCCCATAGTAGATATTTAATAAACTGTCATTAGAATTATTATTATTGCTAGTATTAATTGGTACATATATTTTTAATGGGCTTTCCTGGTGGCTCAGACATTAAAGAATCTGCCTACAATGCAGGAGACCCGAGTTCTATCCCTGGGTTGGGAAGATTCCCTGGAGAAGGGAATGGTAACCCACTCCGGTATTCTTACCTGAAGAATCCCATGGACAGAGGAGCCTGGCAGGCTATAGTTCATGGGCTTGCAAAGAGTCAGACACAACTGAGTGACTAACAAAACACATATTATTAATAAACAATAATTATAATTTCTATGTGATGTGATAGTTTACAAACCATCACTAATACAATAAACACAATACACTGACAGCAATGAGTTAAGATATACCACTGGGTTAGGGTGCTACTTGAGAAGAAAGAATCTGGAAGAAGTCAGTTAGGCAACAGGCCTAGTACCAGTACACCATGAAGGTTTGAAAGGATGAAAAAGATATACTGCCTTAGGCACAAAAAGAAGTTAATCAAGAGAAAGCAAACTAAGGCAAGAAGGAACTTCCAGGTACTGTGAATACTTGCTACCAGGTAAAGGTCAGAACTTGGGAGGTCAAGTTGTTAGTAAGAGTGCCACTCAGTCTTCTGCAGGCTTCTTAGACAAATAACTTCTACAATAAAGCCCAGACCCCTAGGCAAAACTTCTTGTTCCTTCTTCAAACTGTCCAAAGTATACACTATGTAGGTCATCCCAGCAGCACCTTCATTAACTTGAGATAAGGATGAGGGCAGGGAATCCACTCTGGGGATGGCTGAGAGACCAAAGGAAGAAATGTTCTCTAACTCTTGTTTTTGTTGTCATTGTTCAGTCGCTCAGTGGTGTCTGACTCTTTTGTGACCACATGGACTACAGCACACCAAGCTCCTTTGTCCTCTACTATCTCCTGGAGTTTGCTCAAACTCATGTCCGTTGAGTTGGTGACACCATCCAACCATCTCATCCTCTGCTGACTCCTTCTCCTTCTCTAACCTTACCTGCAAAACATCTTGACCAGGGCTCTGTCTGAATTCACTCTTGCTCTAGTCTCTAGCATGTAAAAGGCTTGTTAGCCTGAAACATTGCTTGTTAGCCCACAAACAAGTCCCAGTATGAAGTCTGTGATGACAATCAATGTCTCTGGAACTCAAGACAAGTCCTCATATGAGTCCTGTTTTTTTTCCATTGCTGACCTGGGGGAGCTGTGATCAAGGCTGCCTGACAGTCTGAGTTCAGCTCAGTCAGTTCAGTCACTCAGTTGTGTCCGACTCTTTGTGACCCCATAGACTGCAGCATGCCAGGTCTCCTTGTCCAACAACAACTCCTGGAATTTACTCAAACTCATGTCCATTGAGTCGGTGATGCCATCCAACCATCTCATCCTCTGTCATCCCCTTCTCCTCCCACGTTCAATCTTTCCCAGTATCAGGGTCTTTTCAAATGAGTCAGCTCTTCGCATCAGGTGGACAAAGTATTGGAGTTTCAGCTTCAGCCTCAGTCCTTCCAATGAATATTCAGGACTGATTTCCTTTAGGATGGACTGGTTGGATCTCCTTGCAATCCAAAGGACTCACAAGAGTTTTCTCCAACACCACAGTTCAAAAGCATCAATTCTTTGGGGCTCGACTTTCTTTATGGTTCAACTCTCACATCCACACATGACTACTGGAAAAGCCATAGCTTTGACTACATGGACCTTTGCTAGCAAAGTAATGTCTCTGCTTTTTAATATGCTGTCTAGGTTGGTCATAGCTTTTCCTCCAAGGAGCAAGCGTCTTTTAATTTCATGGCTGCAGTCGCCATTGGCAGTGATTTGGGAGACCAAAAAAATAAAGTCAGCCACTATTTCCACTGTTTCCCCATCTATTTGCCATGAAGTGATGGGACCAGATGCCATGATCTAAGTTTTCTGAATGTTGAGCTTTAAGCCAATGTTTTCACTCTCCTCTTTCACTTTCATCAAGAGGCTCTTTAGTTCTCCATCACTTTCTGCCATAAGGGTGGTGTTATCTGCATATCTGAGGTTACTGATATTTCTCCTGGCAATCTTGATTCCAGCTTGGGCTTCACCCAGCTCAGCGTTTCTCTGCATATAAGTTAAATAAGTAGGGCGACAAGATACAGCCTTGATGTACTCCTTTGCCGATTTGGAAACCAGTCTGTTGTTCCATGTCCAGTTCTAACTGTTGCTTCCTGACCTGAATACAGATTTCTCAAGAGGCAGGTCAGGTGGCCTGGTATTCCGAACTCTTTAAGAATTTTCCACAGTTTGTGGTGATCCACATAGTCAAAGGCTTTGGAATAGTCAATAAAGCAGTTGTAGATGCTTTTCTGGAACTCTCTTGCTTTTTTGATGACCCAATGGATGTTGGCAATTTGATCTCTGGTTCCTATGCCTTTTCTAAAACCAGCTTGAATGTATGGAAGTTCATGATTCACGTACTGTTGAAGTCTGGCCTGGAGAATTTTGAGCATTACTTTTGTGGCGTGTGAGATGAGTGCAACTGTGTGGTACGTTGAGCAGTCTTTGGCATTGCCTTTCTTTGGGATTGGAGTAAAAACTGACCTTTTCCAGTCCTGTGGCCACTGCTGAGTTTTCCAAATTTGCTGGTATATTAAGTGCAACACTTTCACAGCATCATCTTTCAGGATTTGAAATAGCTCAACTGGCATTCCATCACCTCCACTAGCTTTGTTGATAGGGATGCCCCCTAAGGCCCACTTGGCTTCACATTCCAGGATGTCTGGCTCTAGGTGAGTGATCATACCATTGTGATTATCTGGGTCATGAGGATCTTTTTTGTATACTTATTTTGTGTATTTTTGCCACCTCTTCTTAATATCTTCTACTTCTGTTAGGTTCATATCAGAGACTCAGGTTGATTTTTATTAGTTGTGTAATCTAGCCCTGGCATGGTTCCCACTAACAATCTCGCATTATTTAGATTTTATTTTGAAAAATGCCGCAGGCCAGTTCTATTTAAAGTATTTCCCGCAACTGGGACCTAAAAATGTTACTTTTCTATCACTAGGTACAACTAGAGCTGTGCAAATTTGAGAAGGCAGACTGACGAGTGTGCAAGAATGGGAATTGTACTTTTTTTCTGTCTTCCCACTACATCCTGACGAGGACAAGGAACATGTTCAGGCTCAATATGAGCCAAGGGCTTTCACAGTGATGTTGAAGCAATGCCTTACAATTGTGCACATTTGTCATCTTTCAAGTGTTTCCATATCTCCTATTTTACTTAATTCTGACAATACTACAGAACAAAAGTGCAGAGTAAGTATCATCTATATTTTTTATAGGAGTAAAAGGGAGATGCAAAGAGGATAAATAAGTTAGTCAAAATCATACAGCTTGTCAGTGGATTAGAAAAGAGGTTTTGTTAGACCCTGGTTACTATCACAACTTGATGCTATCAGCCAAATTAACACATAGTTATCCATACCAGCTCAGGGATACTCATAGAAAGAAATGCAGATGTGTAAAGATAACACTTAAAGAACACTATTATTAAAATGCACAGCACATAATTTGCAAATTTATAAATAAACCTTGCTTTCTATTCCAAAGTTTTAATGCTAGCTACTGTAGGCCATAATTTATACATTTTTTCACAGAAATATTTCTAAAGTAAAACGTTGACTATCTTGGGTTCCCTGAGGGGGGAAAGTAAGACCTAGGATTTAAAATATACATGAAAAATACAGAAGTCCCTTTCCAATTCCCATTTATAAAACATGCTAATACTATAGTATCTAAAGCTTTATTTCAAATTTTGAGTTTATTTGAATTTGTTGTATCATCAGGGCTAACCTACTGAAAATAAACTAAATAAACTAGGAAACTCTTTCATATCTACAAGTAGAAGCCCAGATAAAATGCCTCACGGCATAGTTGAAACTTTTCTAAATGGTTCTTTCAATTGTCTTATGCTCATTTCAAAATACTTTCTTTGAAAATTACAGAACCATTTAATGGTTAATAAACTAAAAATTTGGTTTTTGACATTTTTAAAATGTAAATTGACTGCTGTTCATACTATCAATTAGTCAATCTAGATCACTGGATGATACTGCTCTCAAAATAAAAGAACTATGAACTGATATTATACTTAATTTAGGGAAGGGAAACAAATGAATAAACAAGTAGGATATCAGGCCCTTTGGTGAATTCCATTTCTTGAGAATCATTATAAAATAAGATTTTACTGAAAAATATATTTGATTGTGTAGAAAAGGAGACTTTCAGATGAGTGCAGAAATAAGTACTGTAGCTCACCAGGCTCCTCCATCTATGGAATTCTCCAGGCAAGAATACTGGAGCAGGTAGCCATTCCCTTCTTCAGGGGATCTTAATGATCTGGGGATCAAACCTGAGTCTCCTGCACTGCAGACAAATTCTTTATAGTCTGAACCACCAGGGAAGTCCAGAAATAAGTACATATAACAGCAAACATGCAATGTTAATATTTTTTAAAGTAAAGAGGAAGAGAAAAAGGGGAGGATATAATTTCTAATATCAGAAATAAAAGAGGAGACATCAACACAAATCCTATGAATAATAAAAGAAAAACAGAGGAATATTATGAACAACTGTATGCCCACAAATTTGATAACCTAGATGAAAAGGACCAAATTTTTTGGCAATTTTTTAAAAAGGCACAATATGCCAAAACTCATATATGAAGAAACAGAAAATATGGATAGACTTACAGCTATTGAAGTAATTGAATGCATAATTAATAACCTTCCAAAGGTTAAAGCACCAGACCCAGATGGATTCACTGGTAAATTCTATCAAATATTTAAGAAATAAATTAAACCAATTTTCTGTAATCTCTTTTAGAAGACTGAAGCAGAGGGAATGCTTTCTAACATGTTCTATGAGGCTACAGTTACCCTAATACCAAAACCAAAGACATTAAAAGAAAACCACAGACTAATATCTCCCATAAACATAAATGCAAAATCCTCAACAAAATATTAGCAAATCAAATCCAGCAATGGAGAAAAAGGATTATATACCACAACCAAGTGAGAGTTATCCTGGTTCAACATTCAAAAATCAGTTAATGAAATCCATCATATCAACAGGCTAAAGAAGAAAAAACACATGATCACATCAGTAGACACAGGAAAAGCATTTGACAAAACCCAAAACCCATTTATAATAAGAATTCTCAGTAAAGTAGTACTAGAGGGGAAATTCCTCAACTTGATAAAGAATATGTATAAAAAGCCAACAGCTGACATCATACTTGGTGGTGAGTAACTAGAAGTACTCCCACTATGATCAAGAATGAGGCCATATGTCCTCTCTCACCACTCCTTTTCAACATTATACTAGAACTCCCAGTTAAAAATGAAGTAGAAAAGAAAATTCATAGATTATATGATTTTCTATGTAGAAAACCTGAAAGAACCAACAAAAAAAGCACCTGGAACTAAAAAGTATCTATGGCAAGGTTGTAGATTATATGGATATAACTGACACAAAAGTCTGTTGCTTCCCTATATGTCAACAATGAACACTTTGAAATGAAAAACATAATACCATTTATATTAAAAAAAAAACTAAACAAAGTTTAGTTATATATTTATTTATTTATTTATATATATATATAAAACAAATTACTTACAAGATTCATATAATGATAAGTACAAAACTGAAAGGGCTTCCCAGATGGCACTAGTGGTAGAGAACCCACCTGTCAATGCAGGAGACATAAGAGATGCAGGCTCGATACCTGGGTCAGAAAGATCCCCTGGAGGAGGGCATGGCAACCTACTTCAGTATTCTTGCCTGGAGAATCCCATGGACAGAATCCCATGGACAGAGGAGCCTGGCAGGCTACAGCCCACAGGGTCACAAAGAGTCAGACAAAACTGAAGCAACTTAGCACACATGCACAAAACGGAGAAGAACAAGGTTGGAAGATTGACACTTACTTCAAGGTCTACTATAAAGTTACAATAGTTAAGACATTATGATGATGGCAAATGAATAGACAAATAGATCAATGGAATAGAATATTGGGATTGGAAATAAACCTACATTAATATAGTGAACTGATCTTTTACAAAGAAGCAAAGGCAATACAATGGAGCAAAGATAGTCTTTGCAACAAATGGTGCTGGAACAACTGCACATCCACATGCAAAAAAATAATCTAGACACATATCTTTATACTTATCACAGACATAAACATAAAATGCAAAACTATAAACTAGAAGACTACATAGGAGAAAACCTAGATGACAATGAATGTGTCAGTAACTTTTTAAATCATAGCACTAAAGAAATAATTGATAAGCTGAAATTTGTTAAAATGAAAAACTTCTGCTCTTCAAAAGACTATATCAAAAGAATTAGAAAAGAAACCATAGACTGGGAGAAAATATTTGCAGAAGACACATCTAATAAAGTTATTCAAAATATACAAATAATACTTAAAACCTAACAATAAGAAAACAAATAACCCAACTTAAAAGTGAGCCAAAGATCTTAACAGACACCACATCAAAAAAGATACACTTATGGCAAATAAGCATTTGGAAAGGTGCTACTGGTAAAGAACCCACCTGCCAATGCAGGAGACATAAGAGACACAGGTTTGATTCCTGGGTTGGGAAGATCTCCTGGAGGAGAACATGACAACACACTCCACTACTCTTGTCTGGAGAATCCCATGGAAAGGAGCCTGGCAGGCTATGGTCCATTGGGTCGCACAGAGTCTGACATGACTGAAGCAACTTAGCATGCATGCATGCACATCACATGTCATCAGGGAAATACAAATGAAAACAATGAGATACTACTAAACACCTGCTAGAATGGCCAAAATCCAGAACAATTGACAACACCAAAAGCTGAAGAAGATGCAGATCAACAGGAACACTCATCCATTAATGGTAGGAATGCAAAATGGTACAGTCACTTTGCAAGACAAATTTCTTACAAAATGAAACGTACTCTTACCATGTGATCTGGCATCCATATTCTTGGTATCCATCCACATTATAACCACACAAAAACCTGCACATAGACATTTATAGCAGTTTTTTTTCATAATTACCAAAATTTGGAAGCAATCAAGATCTCTTTCAGTTAGGTGAATGGATAAACAAATTGTGGTACATCTAGACAATGGTATAGTATTTAATGCTGAAAAGAAATGAGCTATCAAGCCAGGAAAGACATGGAGGAACCTTAAATACATTTACTTAGAAAAAGTAGCCAATCTAAAAAGGCTATATACTGTAGGATTCCAACTACATGACCTTGTATAAAAGTCAAATTGATGGAGACAGTAAAACATCAGTAGTTGCCAAGGTTGAGGGGGTGGGGGGCTATGAGTAGGTAGAGGACTGAATATTGTTAGAGAAGTAAAAAAATGGTCTGTGTGATACTATAATGGTGGATACATGTGACTATATGCTTGTCCAATCCCATAAAATGCTGAATACCAACAGTGAACCACAATGAAAACTAGACTTTGGGTGATAATGATGTGTCAATGTAAGTTAATCAGTTGTAACAAATGTTCCACTCTGATGGTGGATTTTCATAATGGCATATGCATGTGTGGAGGCAGGAGATACATGGGAAATCTCTGTACCTTCCTCTCAATTTTATTGTGAACCTAAAAATTTTCTGAAATTTTAAGTTTTTTTTTAAAGATCAAGTGGGACAAAGCTATGACCAATTTTTTTATTATTGCTATTATTATTTTAAATGTATTTTTTAATTGAAGGAAAATTGCTTTACCATGTTGTCTTGGTTTCTGCTGTACAACATCCTAAATCAGCAAGAATTATACATTAATATTATCATTTTATGCAGAGCCACAACTTTTTAGATGCATTCACATGACATTTTTGAGTTTCTTCTATGTGCCATGTATATTAAAAAGCAGATGTAAACTTAATACAATCACAGAAATATCTGTGCTATAATAAGAAGTTGGGGGAACACAAAATCTTTTGAAATTTTTCACTTTTCTCCTTTTGAGCCTATAAGCAAATAGTCTTATTTATAGTTGTGAAGAGCTCAGGACAACTTTGTGTCTTTCTTTAGTTTGTTTTTAATAAAGAATGTCAGCTTTCATAGGTGATACATTTAGTTTGTAAGAATGTCAATATAATAGGTTTGAATTTATGTACATTTGTTCCATTAGGCAGAAACACAGTTACTAAACAAGGATTCATTGGAGGTATGATCAGAGAATATTTTATTAACTGTTCTTCTCTCCTGCTGAAATGAACACTCACCCTTTGGCATGACTGTGATAATCTCCAGTCCAGGACTACTCAAATGTAATTCCCTAATGCTTTATTATGCAGTCTGAGAAAAGGTCAACCCAGAGGCTTCACTGAACTGGACTTGAGAATTCTCACTGCTTGGGAATGTGGTCACTACAGTCAGAGAAGCTGTTTCAGAATCCAACTCTATCATGTCCTAACCATGGATCTTTGGACAGATCATGGAGTTTCATTCTTGCATATGTAATATATGACTTAATAAAAAGGCTTTCCTGGTGGCTCAGTTGGTAAAGAATCTGCCTGCAACGCAGGAGACCTGGGTTCGATCCCTGGGTCAGGAATTTCCCCTGGAGGAGGAAATGGCAATCCACTCCAGTATTCTTGCCTGGAAATCCCATGGATAGAGGAGACTGGCAGGCTACAGTCCATGGTGTCACAAAGTGTTGGACAGAACTGAATATCCTGATAGGGTTGTTGTGTTACAAAAATGCTAAAAACTATGAAGGGTCTGAGACTTTACTGTGTTTCCAAGTTTCATGAATGTCGGTAGAAGACAAAAGACTCATAAGTCAGAAACAGTGGATAGTTAATTATTCATTGCAATAGAAATAGCCAGAGTATCATTTGTGTTGCCTCCCCAAACCCAATTCCCACAAAGCAACACAAAGAGGGCCAGATGACACTCTACAGAAGCAGTAGGATGCATTATAGGAGAAGAATCCCAAGCTTAGGAAGCACAAGTCTTTAATAATGGGACAAAGGCATGCCTGCCTGTTGCTCCAGAGGGAGTTATTATCTATATTTTCTAAGGCTTCAAGCAAAATTGTCATTCATTCTGGTGGAAGATACAATTTCTACCTTTTATGGCTGTTCTTGATATATATATCCTTTAAAAGATAATCTAGGACAAGGGACAGTTTTTCTGCTCATAAGTCATGCAGAAACATAAGAGATCCATAGGAAATTGTCTCAACAATGAGTTCATTTAAAGCACTTAGCACAGGACCCAACATGTAGCAAGTGCTCAATAGAAAGTAACCCCTTTTAACATCACCACTGTATAATTAATACTTTATCCAATGACGTCCAAGTCAAGCTGTAAAGTAAATCTAGATGTTTTGTTTTGTTGTTTAAAGAAAGAGTAGACAATGGATTAGGTTACAATAGAAATATATATTCTAAATTTTTTTTTATTAAAATGTCATTTGACCTGAATTCAAATTAAACTATAATTTATCTGAAGGTAGAGTAGTTAAGTCAGATACCTACTCAAGAAAAATATTGTGTGTGTGTGTGTGTGTGTGTGTGTGTGTAAAATAACCCACTCATAGATAACTGTGAATTAAGAATCTTTCCAGTGGCAAGTTTGCCACCATTCTCCAGGAAAGCAATTGCAATCTGCCACCTAGAGATACAAGTAGTTAGTCCAAAATCTGTTGCCATTGACTGACTGGGATGTGGGTAAAGGTAAGGGCATAATCAAGGGAAATTTAAAAGATTGCCTGCCACCACCATAATCCACAACATGTTATTAGTGACCCCTGCTTTATTGTTTGGTGGAAGACAATTTTTAAAGTCAATCTGATACATAGTAAGATCATAATAAAAAAGCTCTTAAGAAATCTGTAGAGAATCCTGATGTTCATTTTAAAAAGAACAAAGTCTCCTACAGAAAACCTTCTACAACCAATTGTACTGACTTTATAACTACAGTTGAACATTGTGGTTAGAGATGCCATATAACGTGATTCCTCCATCAGTGATTCGATTCAACCAACTGTGGATCGTGCAACACTATAGCATTTACTATTGAAAAAAATGGCATATCATTGAATCTATACAATTCAAACCCATGATGTTGAAGGGTCAACTGAATTCCTTACTTCTTCACTTCTTCTCATTTAGATTACACTTATATTTCTGTATCTGTCAGTAAGTAGTTTTGTAAGTATTCTTACAATATTCACAAAGCTTTGCTTTATCACCCAAGTCACATTGCAAACACTTCAAAAACACCAAGTTTCCTTTCTATATGGTTATCTTCTTCCCCATACAGAAGATACAGTATTGTATCTTTGTGTTGACAATTATATAAGCTAATTGTCTTAGCAACTAAGCTGTAATACCCTATGTCTCTGTGATCTATTCTCTGATCCCTGCCTACCCACCATAACTGCCACTGTCAGAGGTCTTAAAAAACTGGTAACATTCAAAAGTTCTGCATGCTGCTTTAACTTCAGTCGATGACCCACTAACATTGGATTTCTGCCCCTTTAGTCTATTGAATTTCTATCAATAGACTCAAGGATATCTTATTTGCCAAATCTAACAACATTTTGTTCACTCTCATTCCTTCAACTTTCTAAACCCCTCGTTGCTTCTAAGATATCTTTCACTTAGGACTGTCTACCTCTATGATCACTCGTTTTAACTCTACTGTTGGCTCTTTTTCCCTGTGTGTTACTCACTCAGTTGTATCCCATTCTTTGCAACCCCATGGACTGTAACCCACAGGCTTCTCTGTCCATGGAATTGTCCAGGCAAGAATACTGGGGTGGGTTGCCATTCCCTTCCCCAGGGGATCTTCCTGAGACTGGGATTGAACCCAGGTTTCCTGCATTGTAGGCAGATTCTTTACCATCTGAACCACCAGGGAAGCCCCTTCTTCCCTGAGATATCTCCAAAATGTTAGCCATCCTCCCCCAGGCCTCGGGATTCCTACTTCTGTTTTATTTGCTTGTTTGTTTCCAGTTTTCACCTCTGTAAATTTTGTTAAAACACCAGATTTCAACCACAAACTAAATGCTGAAGACGTTGAAGTCTGTAATATTTTTCTCTAGTTCTGTACTCTCTCCTAGGTTCCAGCCCAGTACATCCATTTAACTATGATTGCATATTAATATCATGAAGGCACTTATCAGCCCCAAGACTGAATCTCCTCCCTACAATCTGTTATTGCTCCTATGTTATCTATAATAATTAGAGAGGCATCACTAATCATACTATCTAGTTTCTCAAGTTAGATGCCTCAAAATCATCCTCCATTCCACCTCTGTGTACTTATTTCCCTTACACAATTGGTTAACAAGCTGTGCTAATTCTGTTTTAAAATGCTCCTCTTACCTGATATTTCATCTAGGTCCTGCCACAGTTCAAGCACTAACCGTGTCTTCTCTGTACTACTAAATTAGGATCTTAACAGGTTTCCCTGTCTTCATTTTTTCCCTCCTCCAACCTTTTGGCCAAAATAAATTATTTATTTTAATTTTCTGAAAGTGTTTATAAGCAGAATTAGAAGGATGGGAGCATAGAGAGACATGTGATCACAAGCTAAAGTTCATGTTTAAAGTGTTATAGAAGAAATAAAAAAAAAAAAGGTAAGGCAAAAATGTCCTGAGGCTAGAAGAGAAGGCAAAGAAGTAAGCAGGCAAGCTATAAAACTGTCAATGATAGTGGACAGTGGCAGAAAGGAAGATGTCTATGGAGGAAAAATCCTCTAGGAGGGATCTATCTTAGGCACTCTGTTTTTCTTGTTCCATGTCCTCTTCCTGAGTTATTTTAATCATTGCTTCCAATTCAAAATCCATATCTCAATACTACATCTCCAGCCCTGATGTCTCTCCTAAGTTCTAGGCTCATACATCTAACCACCTATAGGATCTCTATTGGGATGTCCCACAGATATCTCAGTATGTTCAAAGGTGAACCCACCCTAGTTTCTCTTTCATTTACCATATAAGCTCATAGCATCATTATCTACATAATTCCCTATAATAGAAACCTGGGAATTACCCTATTCATTCTCTCATCCCAGACCTTTCTGACATTCGTATCAATTCTTCTTAACAAAAAGCTCTGGACGTGCATCACTCCATCCTAAACACCACTGCCCTTAGTTTACATTTTGAATTATGGTAGCTAATGCTACTGGAGAAGAGTGGAGAAATAACTCCAGAAAGAATGAAGAGATGGAGCCAAAGCAAAAACAATGCCCAGATGTGGATGTGACTGATGATGGAAGAAAGTCCAATGCTATAAAGAACAATATCGCATAGGAACCTGGAATGTTAGGTCCATGAATAAAGGTAAATTGCAAGTGATCAAACAAGAAATGGCAAGAGTGAACATTGACATTTAAGGAATTAGTGAAATAAAATGGACTGTAATAGGCAAATTCAATTCAGATGATGGGCAAGAACCCCTTAGAGGAAATGGAATAACCCTCATAGTCAACATAAGAGTCTGAAATGCAGTACTTAGGTACCATATCAAAAATGAAAGAATGATTTCTGTTTATTTCCAAGGCAAACCAATTAATATCACAGTAATGCAAGTCCATGCCCCAAACACTAATGTCAAAGAACCTGAAGTTGAACAGTTGTTCTATGATGATCTACAAGACTTTCTAGAATTAATGCCAGAAAAGATGTCCTTTTCATCATAGGGGACTGGAATGCAAAAGTAGGAAGTCAAGAGATACCTGGAGTAACAGGCCAGTTTGGTCTTAGACAACAAAATGAAACAGGGCAAAGGCTAACAGAGTATTTCTAAGAGAACACACTGGTCATAGCAAACACCCTCTTCCAATAACTTTAGATGACTCTACACATGGACATCACCAGATGGTCAATACTGAAATAAGTCTGATTACATTCTTTGCAGCCAAAGATGGATAAGCTCTATATAGTCAGCAAAAACAAGACCGGAGTTGACTATGGCTCAGATCATGAACTTCTTATTGCAAAATTCAGACTTAAATTGAAGAAAGTAGGGAAAAACATTAGACCATTCAGGTATGGTCTAAATAAAATCTCTTATGATTATACAGTGGAAGTAACAAATAGATTCAAGGGATTAGGTCTGATAGAGTGCCTGAAAACTATGAATGGAGGTTAGTGACACTGTACAGGAAGCAGTGATCAAGACCATCCCCAAGAAAAACAAATGCAAAAAGGCAAACTGGTTGCCTGAGGAGGCCTTACAAAGAGCTGAGGAAAAAAAGAGAAGCTAAAGGCAAAGCACAAAAGTAAAGATATGCCCATCTGAATGCTGAGTTCCAAAGAATAACAAGGAGAAATAAGAAAGTCTTCCTCAGGGATCAATGAAATGCAAAGAAATAGAGGAAAACAACAAAATGGGAAAGAGTAGAAATCTCTTCAAGAAAATCAGAGATACCAAGGGAGCATTTTATGCAAAGGTGGGCACAATAAAAGACAGAAACAGTATGGACCTAACAGAAGGAGGAGATATTAAGAAAAGGTGGCAAGAATACACAGAAGAACTAAACAAAAAATATCTTAATGACCAGATAACCACAATGGTGTGATCAATCAGCTAGAGCAAGAGACATCTTGGAGTTTGAAGCCAAGTGGGCCTTAGGAAGCATCACTATGAACAAAGCTAGTGGAGGTGATGGAGTTCCAACTGAGCTATTTCAAGTCCTAAAAGATGATGCTGTAAAAGTGCTGCACTCAATATGCCAACAAATTTGGAAACCTCAGCAGTGGCCACAAGATTGGAAAAGGTCAGTTTTCATTGCAATCCCAAAGAAGGGCAATGCCAAAGAATGTTCAAACTACCACACAATTTCAGTCATCTCACCTGATAGCAAAGAAATACTCAAAATTCTCCAAGCCAGACCTCAGCAGTATGTGATCCAAGAACTTCCAGATGTTCAAGCTGGATTTAGAAAAGGGAGAGGAACCAGAGATCAAATTGCCAACATCTGTTGGATCATAGAAAAAGCAAGAGAGTTCCAGAGAAATATCTACTACTGCTTTATTGACTACGGCAAAGCCTTTGACTGTGTGGATCACAGCACACTGTGGAAAATTCTTAAAGAGATAGGAATACCCAGCCACATTAACTGCCTTCTGAGAATTCTGTATGCAGTTCAGGAAGCAACAGCTAGAACTGGACATGGAACAATGGGCTGGTTCCAAATTGGGAAAAGAGTACGTCAAGGCTGTACATTGTCACCCTGCTTATTTATATGCGGAGTACATCATGCAAAATGCCAGGCCGGATGAAGCACAAGCTGGAATCAAGGTTGCAGGGAGAAATATCATTAACCTCAGATTTGCAGATGACACCACCCTTATGGCAGAAAGCAAAGAGGAACTGAAGAGCCTCTTGATGAAAGTGAAAGAGGAGAGTTAAAAAGCTGGCTTAAAACTCAACATTCAAAAAACAAAGATAATGGCATCTGGACCCATCACTTAAATACAAATAGATGGGAAAACAACAGAAACAGTGGCTGACTTTATTTTGGGGGAGCTCCAAAATCACTACAGATGGTGACTGAAGCCATGAAATTAAAAGACACTTGCTCCTTGGAAGAAAAGCTTTGACCAACCTAGACAGCATATCTAAAAGCAGAGACATTACTTTGCCAACAAAGGTCCATCTAGTCAAAGCTATGGTTTTTCCAGTAGTCATGTATTGATGTGAGAGTTGGACCATAAAAAAGCTGAGTGCTGAAGTGTTGATGCTTTTGAACTGTGGTGTTGGGGAAGTCTCTTGAGAGTCCCTTGGACTGCAAGGAGATTCAGCCAGTCAATCCTAAAGAAATTCATCCCTGAATATTCATTGGAAGGACTAATACTTTGGCCACTTGATGTGAAGAACCAACTCATTTGAAAAGACCCTGATGCTGGGAAAGATCGAAGGCAGGAGAAGGGAATGGCAGAGGATGAAATGGTTGGGTGGCATCAACTGGATGGACACGAGTTTGAGTAAGCTCTGGGGGTTGTTGATGGACAGGGAAGCCTGGAGTCCTGCAGTCTGTGGGGTCACAAAAAGCCAGGCATGACTGAGCAACCAAACTGACTGAGCATCTCCCTAACGTGTCTCTTTGACTCCAGTATCTCCCCATTCCTCACCCTTCCGATTTCCACATTATATTTTGAATGCTGTTTCTGCAGAAATCCCTCAAGCACAAGCAAAAACATGAACACTTCCCACTAAGGGTTGATAATTAAAATATACATATTTAAATGGAAAGAAAACACAAGATAACATTTTAAACAAGACCTAAGACACTGGGATTTATACCGCTGGTACTTAACTACCTTCTTAAGCAATACTTTAACACCTGATTGATCATCTTTTCTCAGTCACTATCTGGTATAAGACCGTTAAAGAATAAATGTCTTTTTCAAAGTAGTTCACAGCACAGAACATAATGCCCAGATAACAAGTAATGAACATCTGATTTTTCAGATGGAAAAATAAATTAAAACCCACAACAAATATATCCCTGCATTGCTAGTTCCTGGGGTATACAAATAATGATAGAGAAGAGACTAGAGAGAGCTAACTTAATAATAAAGGTAGCCTGAGATGAGACCCTAATGTCAGACCAAGGAATTTGTCACAGGAATTCATTTAAATGTTTTTAAAGCTGGAAATCAATATGATCATAGGAAACATTAGAAAGATATTAGAAATTAGAAATGGAATTCAGGCAGATTATTTAAAAAGCAACAGTGGCACCCCCTAAATGTGAATGGATGTCAAAAAAAGTTTGACATCTGAGGTATTAGCAATAAGTCTTGGAGACTGATTTGATTCTTATTAAAGGGAGGTGGTATTAGTGATTTCAACGTCTCTTTACTGAACAACATAGGAATATAAAGAATTGTTTATTAGGAGAAAAGTTGGCTTACGAACCTTTGGATTTGAGAAATCTTCGGAACACACAGGAAACATGAATCTAGATCAGGAGTTGGCAAACGACAGACCAAATCCTACCAGTTGTCACTTTTTGTACATAAAGTTTTGCTGGAACAGAGCTACTTCTTCAAGTATTACTTATGATTGCTTTTGCGTTACAAGTAGTTGAGACAGAGGTTCTTTGCCTACAAAGTCTCAAATAATTACTACATAGTCCTTAATAATAATAATAATAATAATAATAATAAAAAGTTTGCTAACGAAGTATCAGAATTTTGCTGTGTCTATAACGGGAGCTACAGAATCTTGAGTGGGCGGGGGGGAGGTGCGAGAGGCTACTGAGAAGTTGGAGCTGTTTCCCGTTGTAGAATATTCTGTCAGTACTAGGAGCGGGTCTCATGAGCAGGACAAATCATCATGGTGGGGGGTTGAGAATTTTGATACTCGATTACAAGCGCTTCATGCTCTTGGTTATGAGTCTTTTCTGACCACTCCTGTTTCTCCGTGACTTCAAAGACTTTCAAAAGTACCGGAGTTTCCCTTACGTCCTGGAGGAGGGGAGAAATCTTCCTCACACAACTCTCCCACCCCTGCCATTTCTGGAAGTTGGAACAGTCCAAAGGTAAACGCGGCGAAGGGTCTATAGGAGCCTGTCTTTCTTCAGAGCCCTCAGGAAGGGAGGGAGTTAGAGATCAAAATCATTTATTTTGCTGTGGTAAGTGGTTTTGTTTGGGCTGCACTCCCACTGACAGGAGGTGAGGCTTGGTGGGAGGTGTCCTAGGGCAGGGTATAGGGTCTTTAGGAGTTTGTGAGGTTGGCGGCAGGGTGGGGGGGAGGGGCAAGCAGAGACGAGGATGGGGGATGGGAGGGAGAGGACTGATTGATTCATCCCCGCAGAGCCAGCCAAGTGCCAAAGGCACTCAGTCATCATGGCCTTGAAACCTGAAGACCCAAGTAGTGGTTTCTGGCATGGTGAAGTGATGGCTTTCATCAATGAGAGAATGTCCAGGCACGCGAAAGGCCTGGAGTTCTACATCGAGAATCTCTCTCTGTCCTGGGAGAATGTGGAGGACAAGCTCAGGGCCATCCTAGAGGACCGTCAGGTGCCCAGCCAGGCCAGAGAGGCCTGTGCTTGGGGCAGCCTGGCCCTGGGTGTGCGTTTTGCCTGCAGAGAGAGCCAGTTACACGGGCACATGGTACAGTGGCTGCACGACTTAGCTGGGCTGCACAAGTCGGTCGCACATGCCTTGGCCTCAGACCTGAAGTTGTTCGTGGCGCAGCACGAGGTAGAATGCAAGGAAACAGCCTTCCAGCTGCAACAAATGCAGGCCAACCTGGAGAAGATGCGGAAGGAAAGGGATCAGCTGAGGTGGAAGCTCTTCCAGGCAGTAAGATTACTTGGTCCCCGCCCTGCTTCCCGCCCCAGCCCCCAGTCCCAGCCCCTGCCTCGCCCGCCTCCTTTACAGGTCTCAACTCTCTTCACTTCTTCCAGGAGCTGGAGTCTCTGCAGGAACGAACTGCAGGTCTGGCCATGGCCACTGCCAGTGGGGCTGAGACAGAAGGAACCAGTGAAGAGGAAGAGGAGGAGGCAGGGGCCACTGCTACTCTTGCTGCCGCTTCTGAAGCCACAGGAGGAGGAAGACAGGAGGATGCAGAAGGGACAGGAGCTGTGGGGGCGGAGGAAGCTGAGCAGGTAGCAGAGGAGATGGTTCTAGATATTATGCAGCTTCTCGGAGTTGTAGACCAGAAAAATCACACTTCTGGTGGGCAAAGGAAGGGAGATCACAGGTCCATGGAAACAGCCAGGCGTTATCTATTTAAAACAACCAAGTCCATGTATACAGCCTCACCAGGGACCCTTCCTGTCCAGCTCCCTGCCTCATTCACATACTCATACTCATGCTCCTCATCTCCTTTTCCAGATGCACCCACACCGTCCACACCCACACTGTCCCCAAGCACATCATCCTCACCAGCAGCAGTGGTCACAGCAGGAGCTCCAGCTCAAGCGTCTCCCCATTGCAGGCCCTTTGATTTTAGCTTGTGGTCTAATGGGAGGGCCTGGGGAATAGACCCTCAAGAACCCACCAGAAATAGGAGTGACTCTGATCCCCATCAGCAGAGAAAACCTACAGCATTTCGAAGTCCAGGGGATTGGAACTGCCCTTGGTGTACAGCCGTGAATTTTTCAAGGCAGAAAACTTGCTTCCGCTGTGGGAGAGATATCTGGCTATAGAACCCTTGATTCAGAAATGTGAAACAGAATAGAAACTTACCTGATGGGAGATCAGTCTTCAGAGGGAGGGGAAGGGGGGTAAGAGGGCTTGGGAAGAGTAGAGAGAAAGGGTGGGTGGTTAAATGGGGGAAAGGAGTTGTGAGAGAGGAGGGGAAAGGGGTGGGAGAGAAGGTATGGGATAGTCACTGGGGAAGGTATAGATTGGGGGTTAAGGGGAGAGAGATATATAGAGAAAAAGACTTGTTTTGACGACGCCCTTTGTATTCCAGACCACTAGCATTCGGCACCCTAGAACTGCTGCAGCTTCTGTTTGTATTTCTTTTCCCAAAACTAGTATCTGGTGGACCTGGGCAGCCAGTATATAGCACCCCAACTGCCTGCATTACCTCTCCCTTCACTAAGCTGTACATGTTTGGAGCAGGAGTGGACATTTGACACATGTTGAGCTAAATAGTCTGAGAATCTGGATAGAGGCTGATTCCATAGTCCAGATAGTGTTGGGCACTGAAGCAGTGGGTCACTGGGAGTCAGGGTCAAGGTCAGAGCCATGAACACGGAGGCCACAGCTGAGGCCTGGTCGTGACTGGGGGAACAGAATCACGTGCTTTACAGAGACCAAGTGTCCTTTAGAGAATGAAACTATGAGGGCCTAGGGAGCAGGGAGGCACAGAGAAGTGGAGAAGAGTTAATCCTGTGACCCCAGAGATGGAGACTGACAGCCTGACCACTCTTCCACTTCCTGCTGTTGTGCTGAGTGAAAAGCCACTTCACAGCAGTCCTCTCTTCTTTAAGCTAACTTGAGCAGGTTCTTGTTCTGGGCAACCAGATTTTTGTCAAGCCAGAAATTTATGCCAGAAGAGAAGTTGCAAACTGTAAACCATCAAAGAAAATGTTGGAACTGGTTGGTTAGGTGCATCAGAGAGTTATGGGTAGTGGGGATCCCAAGTCTCCAGGAATGAACGGAACAAGAAGCTCATTCATATTCTGAGCAAGTTATTTGAGAAACAAAGCAGTCCTGGGGTTGATCCCGGGTTTACAACAGGGCAGAGATTCACCAATCCTAAAGGAATCCCTCAGGGCTTCATACAGAGGATGCCAGCACCAGCTGCAGACAAGGACTGTCCTCGTTGTTGTTCAGCCTCATGACAGGAGAATCCTCGCCAGTCCCCACTTCCAACTCAGGACAGGCAGATCTGAACCGGGACCTTGTGCCACTGCCAAGGTGAGTCAACAACTGATAGTGCCTGGAGGGTTTGCTGGTCTAGACCACTGACCAAAGGACCAAAAAATCCTGAGATTTTTTTTTCTCTCCCCCATCACGAGATTGCAGTGGGAGGGGAGTCTGGCTACAAAGGTCCTAGTAAATTCAGAAATGCATAATAGAACCCACTCTGATGGGAAATCAATTTCCAGAGTGAGGGTGTAAAAGGGGGAGGGGGAGGATGGTATGCATTTGCCTCTCTGATAACGGTAAGCTGTGTTGAGGTGAAGTAAATGTATGATTTAGCCCACAGGTGGAATGATGTTGAGGAGTTATACCTGGACCAGACTGAGGCACAACTGGAAGAGCCCTGAACATTCACTGGGGACTGTGAACCTAAAGACTGAAACTTTTTATGACCCTAAACTAACCCTGGGACATTTCTACAGCAGCTGGATGTGACTCTTGGTTGTCTCCTTTGGGTGCAGGTATGCATAATTGTTACCAGGATCTGTGGCCAGATCCCTAGCTAGTTATTAAAAGGCTTTCACTTGACAGAAACCTTCTTGGGCTTGTTTATATCCTCATAGGGTAGAATTTGGGGCTTCCCAGGTGTCTTAGTGGTAAAGAACCTGCCTGCCAATGCAGATGATGAAGGAGAAGTAGGTTCAATCCCTGGGTCGGGAAGATCCCCTAGGGGAGATGGCAACCCATTTCAGTATTGTGGCCTGGAGAATCCCATGGACAGAGGAACCTGGTGGGCTACAGTCCATAGGGTCACAAAAAGTCGGACACAACTGAGCATGTGTGTGGAGGGTAGAATTTCACAGTTTCAGCACTCCTGACAGTGCAACTGGCTGTCATCTTCTGATGATGTAGATATCTCATCTCCAGGGGGTGCCCTGTGAATTACAGGATGTTTGGCAGAATCCCTGGCCTCTACCCACTAGATGCCAGTAGCACATCCCACACCCCCAGAAGAGATTGTAACAATCAAGGATGTTTCCACATGTTCACAGGAGAACAAATTCACCCATGGTTGGGAACCATGGCGGCAATGAAATACTTAGGAGTAGTTGAAACGGGGAAAAGAGTTGCAAAGGCAGTGTGTTTAGCAGTGCCAAGGGCTCCAGGGAGTGGGGTACTGTGACACGAAAAGTGTTCAATGGGTTTGGCCACGTCTGATCTTTGAGCCAGTCTGGGTGGGGGTGGGGGTAGAAGCCCAATCGCAAGGACTGAGGAGTGAGTGGAAGTGAGGAAGTGCTCAGTGAGAGGGGCTCTTCTTCAAGGACATTTAACTATGAAGGGAAGGAGTGACGTGTGTGGAATACAAGACTGCGAGAGTTCTTTGAATACCAGAGAAACTTGGGCCATGGGGAAGGAGATAGCTGCAGAAAGCTTGATCATGGAAGAAATATGTAAGAGAATGAAGTAGATCTGCATACTATATTGGAGACATGTTCAGTGCACTATTTAAGAAAAAAAAAAAATGATGGTACCTTAAGTGAAACAAAATTACTCCCCAAATTATTCTGTGTGCATATGTATCAGACATACACACGTGTGTGTGTGTGTAGGATTTATGTAAGCATAGAAATGCTCTGGAAAAACTTTTTTTATCCAGAAAAATAGAGTAGGGTAGAGACAGTATGATAGAGGGCTTTTATTTCTTTATATACCTCTGTGTTAGGAAAGTAAGATAAATGTTCACAGATATAAGAAAAAATAAAGTTAATTTACTGGCTTGGGTAGGCTTGGAAAGTCCACCTCTTCCTTTGAGACAGGAGGAGAGAGCAGACACTGATCTCTGTCACAAAGGGGTGGGAAATCAAGAGGGTTCTTGCCTATGTACACCTTAGACTAGAGACCTGAGAGTGAGTAAGGAGAAGAGGTCAGGATGGGAGTGTGGGCTTCTGAACAATGGCATATTTAGGGATCACTTCCACAAGTAGAATGGGGAAGGAGAAAGAAAAGATGACATCCTGTTTCCCAGTGGGCCAAACTGGGCCCAAATGAAAGAAAATCAAAAGGCATTGCAATAGGAACCTAGGAGGGGATACTGGAAAGGAAAGTGAGTGTTCCAGAGGGGTACCAGACACTTAACTTTGGTAATACACATTGTTTTCATAACTTACTTTTTTCAGTAAATGATTTGGTTTGTTGGGATTTGGGTTTTATGTTTGATAGGATTAAGAGAAATATACTGACTTTCAAGATTTTGTGTTTCACACTCAATATAAAGGTTCTTCTCTCTGTACATACAGAGGAAAGGATTTAATAAACTGAAGTTAATTCCACATCTATCACTAAATATCCTCAACACATCCAACAGAGGTGATATGACTTGGCCTTTGAGCCCTTGGGCTAGCAATTCTTAGATGAGCAGCTCAAGAGTAAGAGCTATAAAAATGATGCTGCTTCAAGAAAGACCCCAGGTGGCACAGTAGTAAAGAATCCACCTGCCAATGCAGGAGAAATCAGAAACATAGGGTTCAATCCCTGAGTTGGGAAGATCCCCTGGAGGAGGGCATGGAAGTTCACTCCAGTATTCTTACTGGGAAATCACATGGACAGAGGGACCTGGTGAGCTGCAGTCCATAGGTTCACAAGTTGGATGTGACAGAGCACGTACACACAAGAAAGACCCAGTCTCAGTGAACAAGTGAAAGAAATAGAAATTTCATAGGTGCCAAGTGTTTGGCCAAAGTCAGTGATTTTTATGTCTAGAAATACAGTAGTGATCATCTCTGGGCTTGAGAAAATGGCAAGCAAAGTAGCGAAAGGGAAGGAAAGTAGCAAAAGTAGAGAAGTCAAACTTGACTACACCTGTCTCTAAAATGATGCAAAGTAAAAAATAAGTCATTTTATTTAGAAACAACAGTGTTTTTCAATCTTTGTTTTATGTCAAGTGGGATCAAGCTCAAAAGTTTACCAGATTGTGTATACAATGATGCTATCTAATGGGAAATTTCCCTACATGCCTTAAAGTTTAGAAATTTCTGTGACCTTGTACCATGCTATAGAACATTGTCATTCAAAGCATCATTCTCTGTACTGTCATCTCATAATAAGTGCCTCCCTGCTGTCTATTTCTGTTTCTATTGGCAAGACTTAACATATTAGAAAAAGAAAAGGTTTCATGCAACCGAAATAAAAGTTCCCAGACCCTAGTGATCTGAGGGTTACAGCCAGTAAATCAGCGACCCATCTGTATGGAAAGTGTCCTCTATGTTTGTAGAATTTGTGTGTATGTGTGTGTGGGGAGAGTTGTAGTTCAGGGTAAGTTTTAGACTCAGAAAAGGAAGAGATAAGATACAGAGAGAGGGAGGGAGGGAAAAAGGGATAGAGAAAGAGAGAGGGAAGGGCATTTATAGAGGTAGATAGACATAGAGAGAGATAGATCTCGCCTGAGAGTGAAAGTGTTGTGTTCTCAGATGCTAAGTCAAGTCCGACTCTTTGTGACCCCGTGGACCATAGCTTTCAAGGCTCCTCTCTCCATGGTATCTTCCAGTCAAGAAAACTGGAGTGGGTTGCCATTCCCTTCTCCAGGGGATCTTCCCAACCCAGTTGAACCCTCGTCTACTGCACTGGTAGGCGGATTCTTTACCACTGTGCCACCAGGAAAGCCTGAGAGTAAAAGAGGTGAATGTAAATATGAAATCTGGCCAAAATACTCTCCTTTACAGGGAGTCAGAGGAAGGCTTTGGGAGGGTCATGGTAATGGGGCTGAAAAATGAAAATATGCATATACCACCTCTGAACCTAAATAAGGGTATATTGCCTTATTATTGGCGAAGACTATGATCTAGTCTGGAAATTAATACGTGCAGCTTTGTGTTAATCTGGGTCTCATTTTATTGAGATAAAGACCCTGTAGTGGAACTATGCACCACCATCCTCCTTGGCTTTTCTCCACTTCATAGCCATGGGTAGAGACTGTACTCATTGAAAATTAACCAGCTACCTTGCCAAGGTGGATCATTCTTCAGGGTGGTGAGAGAGTGGGGATGGTGTCATATGAATTCATTCCAGTTGCTGAGAAAACTACCTGGAGTGCATGTTTTTACTGATAATACTGAGGTCAACAGCATCTCCTTTGTTAATAAGGGTTGAATCAGAGAAGGGAATTTATTCCTCTTAAATACACATTTTCTCATTGTATAAATCTTAATTATGTTGAATTGGTTCATGGTGCTTTTCAGATCTACTTTTCTGTATATTTTCCTTCTACTTTTCTGTATATTCATTCTACTAACTCTTGAGACTTTGATATTAAACCTCCAACCAAAAATCTTAATTTACCTATATAAAAATAATTGTAACATGCACTCGTTCAGTTCAGTTCAGTCACTCAGTCAAGTCCACACTCTCTGCGACCCCATGGACTGCAGCACCCCAGACTTCCCTGTCTATCACCAACTCCCAGAGCTTAGTGAAACTCATGTCCATCGAGTCTGTGATGCCATCCAACCATCTCATCTTCTGTTGTCCCCTTCTCCTCCCACCTTCAATCTTTACTAGCATCAGGGTCTTTTACATTGAGTCAGTTCTTCAATATATACTGATTTTATATATGTATGTATACATATGTAAATTTTATATATGTATGTAACTTATGTAATATATGCATATATATGTAACTTTATATTTACATATAAATATATGTAACTTTGTTCTGTATTTTCCAAGTCTTCTATAAATATGTTATTGTACTTTCATAATTTAAAAAATAAAAACAAAAAAAAAGAGGAAAGAAAAAAAATAAATATACATTTTCTCCGTGGAAACATCACCTGCTAAAAACATGCAGTGTTATCTGACTGCATGGTAAGATACTCATTAGTTCTGTCCTTTATCTTATTTTCTAAGAACTGGTCAATGTCTTAAAGTCTCACATTCCAAAAATATACCTGAAACCTCCATAAACTAAGTGTTATTGTGTTCACATATAGAACAAAAGCCTTGATAAATGCTGGTTCCAGTCACATTGACATCCCTGTTTTTCTCTGCACATAGGTCATGTTTTACTGCCTCCTTGCTTTTAAACATTGCTTAACCTGCCTGGTAATTCCTATACTATTGCCACCTGATTAAGATCCTCAAGCACCATCTCAAACATCATAATTCTATAAGTCAAAAGTTGTTTTTTCTTACTTTCTACTACTATTTTATTTCTTACAGTACTTTTTGCTTCCTCTCATGTGTGATAGAATAAAAGACATGAAGTTAGCAGGTCTCTACTTCTCTCTGCCCTCAAAAACCAATCCTCTTTTTGGCTGAAAAGGTCTCTCCAAAGCCAGAAACTTCTACAGAGATTCTGTGTTCCAGATCATTTTCAGGGCTTTTTCTGTGAAAAATAGGTGTAATGGGCAGAAAGAGCTGAAAGAAATTGCAAAGAACAATCCGAGTTTAATTAGGTTATATTACAAAGGGGAACAAGGGCTTCTTGCAAAGAAAAAAAAAAAACGCCAAGAGATAGAAGATGAAAGAGGACAAAAGAGGAAAATGCATTCTAAGGTGTTTTTTAGTTGGGAATGAGAATGAGGAATGATGAGAGAGGTTTCTCGGCAGCTGCCTTATATGGGAAAAGATGATTTCAAATACTGTGGAGGTGGGACTTTCCCATTTTTTGTGGTACCATGGACTATAGCCTGCCAGGCTCCTCTGTCCATGGAATTCTCCAGGCAAGAATAGTGGAGTGGGCAGCCATTCCCTTCTCCAGGGGATCTTCCTGACCCAGGGATTGAACCCAGGTCTCCTACATTACAGGCAGATTCTTTTACCGTCTGACCCACCAGGGAAGCCCAACTGTCCTCCCATATAAAATAAAAGTTAAGCTTAAAAAATAGATTGAAGGCAGACATGTAGGAAAGCAGAGAAACTACTTAGGAGTTTATTGTAACAAGAGAGATAAGAGATGAGAGATAAGAGATCTTGGCATGAACCTGCAGTGGAATGGAAGGCACAGATTATGTAATCCCCAAAGGTCAAGGAGGTTAAGACCCTGTGGAATAATACATTGACCAATGGGAGATAGGAGCTGAGAGAGAAACTGTTCTCCTATTCTCCTCCTGGATCAAGTATGTAAAAATACCCTTCCTTCTTTACTGCCTCACTTTACTTTTACCTTGGTCCTGTTTCCCTGGGATTACAATCCCTGGGTCATAAAGATCCCCTGGAGCAGGAAATGGCAACCCACTCCACTATTCTTGCCTAGGAAATGCCATGGACAGAGGAGCCTGGCAGGCTATAGTCCCCGGGGTCACAAGGAATTGGACACGACCGAGTGACTGAGAACACAGCACACACTCTAATACATATTCACTTTTTGCCCCAGGATTCACTTTCTAGGAACCCAAAGATAAGATAGGAGGAAGATCAGGAATTCAGTTTTGGATGTATTGGTTTTGATGTAGGTAGAGATGCTGAAAGTCTGTTGGATAAAAAATTCTGCAGAGAGATATGGGCTGGAAGGTTCCATGTTGAAGTTACCAGTGTGCAGATGGTATATAGAACTATGAGACTGCATAAACAAATCATGGAGGGAAACGGTGTTAATAAAGATTAAAAAACTAAGGACCAGGCCCTAAGAGTCCTCTGACATTAAGAGATCAGGAGAAATATGAGGAGTCAGCAAAGGAATTTCAGAAAAGATAACTGATGAAATAAAGAGAAAACAGGAGAGTGTGACTCTTTGAAATGCAGGTAAAGAACATATATCAAAAAGAAGGGATAGTCAACTGTGCTAAATGTTCTGGTCTTATAAAAAGAGGAATGAAAATTGACTTGACCATTGAATTTAGCATTGTTGTAGTCATTGGAAACTGCAGTTTTGGTGGAGTGGTTAAGGTAAAATTCTGATGGAAGGGAACTCTCCTGGTGGCTCAGACCATAGAGAATCCATCTGCTGATGCAGGAGATGCAAGAGACCCAGGTTTGATCCCTGGGTTGGGAAGATCCCCTGGAGAAGGGAATGGCTACCAACTCCATTATTCTTCTCTGGAGAATTCCAGGGACAGAGGAGCCTGGTGGGCTACAGTCCATGGGGTCGCAAGGAGTTGGACACAACTGAGCAACTTTCACTCCCTCACTCACTGATGGATGTAGTTTAACAGAGAATTAGTGGAAAAGAACTTAAGATGGTGAGTGCAGACAACGGTTTCTTTGAAGTAGTTTTGCTGCAAATGGAAACAAAGAAATGGAGGCAGTAGTTGTCAGGGGAAGTAGAATTAAGAAGCATAGACCTTGACCTGTGTGTATGCTGATGGAAATGATTCAGTAGAAATAGAAAATTCCATGATAAGGGAGATGGGAGAATGGCTTCAGTGATATCCTCAGGTAGCCAAACAATGGTCAGAATCGAATGTATTAGTGAAGTGACTGGTCTTACATGGGAGCTTTGCCAGTCCATCAATGACAACAAACCTGAAGTACAGATACCAGTAGGTGGGTAGATGTAGTCAAAGTTCTCTCCTAACTGCCTCAATCTTTTCTCAGTAAAATGGGAAACAAGCGGAGGAGATGTTGGAGGCTTGAGAAGAGCCAATGTGAAATAGTCATCTAGGAAGACAGGAGACTGAATGGTCCAGTAATACATAATAAGACTATTTGACAGCATTAGGAATCCATTTGAGGTTCATGATGAAGAATTTAAAGTGAGATCAGTAAACATTATATGGTTTCCTTCAGTCAGGCTCAGCTAGAAGGATACAAATACAAGCATAGATGGAGAGTTGGATTTATACAGTGTTGTGGTTTTCACAAGTGAGTAAGATAAAGGGGGAAAGGGTCTAGGGAAAAAAGAGGGTATATATGAGATTGATTAAATTGACTGATCATGGAATTTAAACTGTTAGTTTGAGAAGAGAGTGGTGGATATTGAAAGAATTGTGGGACCAGTGAGTTGCAGCTCTAGGTAGAGTTAATACATTATTGGAACTGTGGTACAGAAAGAGTGAGCCCAAGGTGGTGGCCAGAGAATACATGTAAATGAGATAATCCAGGAGATTACTACTGCCTCCACCACTCCAAAATGTTGCAGATCACCTACCTGCCACAACCATTACATTACCTAGTTGGACACTGGAAAGACTTTGAATTTGCAACTCCTGCAATAAGTTGAAACACTGATATCAACAAAATAATCATAAAACAGAAGATCATTGAACTTATGTAATGATAAAAGGAATGGAACTAAATGAATACCAGTGTTAGGTAGCTCATCAGTGATTACTTGAAATTAATTTTTGTTTTCTAATGATCAAATATAACCCATTAATTCTTACCAAGCAGGTGATCCTGCTGGCTAAACTATAAATATCTGTTTTCCCTCAGCAAATAAGCTGGAGTTGAAAATGACATAGGTATTATAAAATAATTTCTAATTATTACAAAGCTAAAGTTTAACAATATGGTTATATTCTAAACATTATAGCATGTCTAATTTACTATTAATGCAATAAAAATAAACGATAATTGATACTTCTTTGTCATTTAAGTTATGCACAGTTTTTTAAAATAAGCAGATCATCAAATTGTGGAGGTTAAAAATAATATTTTCAGGTTATATATGTGTTCTTTTATGCATATTTGCTACAAAAATAACTGTATCAGGGACTCCCATTTATAGACCAAAATAGGAGGAAAAAAATAACTAACTGCATAACACTCTAGCCTACACAGGACAGAAGAGGCCATTGCTGCAGTCTTAAGACCCTGTTGCACAGTCTGGATCTTTTCTGAAGTTAATTAATTCTCTAAGATTCAGGATCTCATTTTTCCTACAAGAAACTATCTGCTATCCTAGAAATTACTACCTGGGCAACCAACTTGTTGACACTTAACTTTTCAAAGATCAATAGTTAAGCTAGAATTGAATTATGAGAAATGTTCGGTCCTTGAAAATCTCTTGGTTACCATGGTGGGGAGTAGGTTAGGTGGGTGGATGGTGGTAAAAGCTACTTCTTAGTGTCTTAGGTAGACTAGGACAATTACTTTTGTTTCTAAAAGCATAAATTTCCTTGCAGTATGGCATAAAGCAAGTCCCATAGTACATGCTCAATGAATATTTGTTGACTGAAATATATGAGTTAAATGACTGGAGAATGTTACTAAATATTTCGTATCTGCATTTTTTAACCACACTGAAATCAGTAGAATAACTTTTAATGAGGTTGATAAAGCATAGGAAAATAATACATAATTACCTTAAATAGTATCAGATTCAAGATTTTAGGTGATATAGATATTGCCAAATGCAGAGCCTTTTTCACTATAAATGTCACCCTCTTGGCAATGGCATAACATCACTACATAGACTGAATTTGGAGTTTATGATCCAAATTGACTGGAGTCAGTGATCACTACTAGATCTGAAAAATATGTTTATTATTTATACCCAAATTCTAGCTATTTCACTTATGCCATTTTAGAAGAGATAAAGTACAAACAAGCAGATTACAACAACAACAACAACAACAAAACAATGAGGAGGTTATGTCAAAGAGACAGATGCACCAACTGAAAGAACTTCCAAAGGTCAAAGGTGGATGAATTTGACCCAGAAAATACAGTAACACTGAATTATTATCCAGTGTATAATATAAATTTACATGAGTCCATAATGATATAATAAATGATTGAATAAATAAATGGGAGAAAAAAACCAAATATTCCATGCAGAAGAAATCTAAATAATTTTATATAGATATGGGCTTCCCTGGTAGCTCAGATGGTAAAGAATCTGCCTGAAATGCAGGAGACCTGGGTTCAATCCATGGACCAGGAAGATCCCCTGGAGAAGGAAACGGCTACTCACTCCAGTATTCTTACTTGGAAAATTCTATGGACAGAGGAGCCTGGTAGGCTACAGATCACAGGGTTGCAAAGAGTCAGACATGACTTAGTGACTAACACTTTCACTTATGTACATAGTTTGCTTTTAATGAAATGGAGCATAACTACCATTTCTTATGTATGGACTATTGAAAAACTGCTTCCTTCCAAAGAGGACAGTTTGAAAAAGGAGGGGAAAAATAACAACTTCAGAGTAGAGAAAGACAAACACTACCTTGAGCCAGATGGTCAAGGTCAATATCAACAGTGATAAAACATGCTGATACTCCCTACCCTTGACATGATGTGATGAGAATGCATTTTACCTCTGTGTTCTTCTTCCTCAAAACACATTACCCCAGTATAAGCATGAAAAATTATCAGGTTGAGACTTGAGAGACATTCTACAAAATGTTTGAATAGTACTATTTAAACTGTCAATGTCATTAGAAACAAGAATAGTGTGAGAAACCCCTAAAGCCAAAAGGAACTTAAGGAGACATGACAGTTAAATGTAAGGTGATCTCCCAGATGGAGTCCTGGAACAGAAAAGGGGCATTAAGCAAAATCTGAGCAAATCTGAATAAAATATGGACTTTAGTTAATGATGATTGGCTCATTGGTTATAACAAGTGTACCACAGTCCTGGAAAATGTTAATACTAGGAGAAATGGGTATAGGACATACAGAAACTTTCTGGAGTATCTTTGAAATAATTCTGTAAGTCTAAAACTGATCTAAAATTTTTAAAGAATATTTAAAAGCCAGTTAGGAGCTTTTATTGCAGCACTTTTTATAGGGAAAAAAATATATGCACATCAATAGCAAAATGATAGACTAAGTTGTGATATCATAGACTATTGAACAACACAGAACAGTGTATACTTAAAAGGATGAGTGCACTCTCTATCAGTTGACTTGGAAATATTTCCAATATATATTTTTAATACAGAAAGAAAATGCATGGAAATATGTAACTCTCTTTTTAGTTTGTAAAACAGGAGAAAATCCCCATGTAGATATGCTTGTGCAATTAAAAGAATCAGGAGAAGGTATTCAAGGATACGGGCTTCCCAGGTGGTGCTAGTGGTAAAGAACCCTCCTGCCAATGCAGGAGACGTAAGAGACATGGGTTCTATCCCTGGATTGGAAAGATCCTCAGGAGGAGGGCATGGCAACCCACTGCAGTATTCTTGCAGTGTCCTGGAGAATCCCATGGAGAGAGGAACCTGGCAGGTTATAGTCCATAGGGTCGCAAAGAGCCAGACACAAGGTGCATGCAAGGATACACACTAGACTGTTAGCATTTATCAGAGAGGGGAAAGGATAAGATGAGTACATGAGTGTTATATTTTTTTAAGGAAAATAGGAAGAGAGGAAAGAGAGCCAGACTGGGGAAATAAGCAGGGCAGGGGAAGTAAGCAGTAATTAATTCAATAATTCATTATAAATATAGCACCTGTATGTAGTTGGCTGATGCTCTGCAAATAAAATATTTAATTTGTGAAAACAGAGCAAATTGAATTCCAGGAGGAAAAATTATCTATTTTACATTGGCAGGATTTAATGAGGGAATGAAGAAGATATAAACAGGGAGAGAGTAGCAGCACCCTAAAGAAGAGAGTGAAGCCAAATTACACCCACTTCTCAGTTCTGCCAAGAACTGTCCAAGGAGGTGAAAATGCTGCTTATTACTAAGGTTGTGGTCAGAATGATTGCTACTTTTGCCACTATTCTGGGGCTTTTGCCCACCACAGAGATGAAACTTGTTTCCCCAATACTTCCTCCCAACACACATACAAAAGTTATTTTTTTTCCAAAAGTGATTCTTAAGGCATCAAGAAAGCTATCTATTTATATACCACCTGTTCTCCTGCCCTTTTGAACAATGAGACCACATCAGGAATTTCCAAGTGCTTTTGATGAAGAGGTGACATAGCTTTGGCATTAGACAAAGTGTAACAGGAAACAAAAATGGAAGGGTCTGCATTTCCCAGAAGGTAAAATCAAACAACAGAATGCAGATCCCTGGTGAGCAAGATCAGACTTATCAAATGGCAGTTTTGAAAATGGGTTTAAAGTCACCTCAGCTACCTACTTCAACACTTAATGCAGTCTTTATCTGAGATTTGAGATTTTAGACCCTGACAAGGGGAGGTGGAGAGGGCAGGAAGGATATATTGTGGAATTCCTGACCAAAAAACTGATTTCCTGTCACTATGAACTTCTTGCAAACAGGAACTGTATATGTGGCATCTTCCTAGTATACTATATAGGAAGACAGGAGGACCATATGTTTATAGGGTCCCACATTGAATACTTAGATACAGTAGACTCAAATTCACATTGCAAATTCTACAAAGAATTTCGGCAGAAGCTCACCTGTTAAAAGATCTCCCAGAAGCATTTGAAGCTATTTTCCATCAATAATAAAGCTGAAACCCTGACCTAAATGATAATTTAGGTAATTTTCATGGCCAGATATCAAGATCATTGAGCCAAGTAGCTCTATACAAAAACATTTGTTAATACAGATCTTCCTGTATTAACCATTAGGGTTATGACCTGATAAACCCACTGTTGCTGTTGTTTAGTCACTCAGTTGTGTCCTACTCTTTGCGACCCCATAGACTATAGCCTTCCAGGCTCCTCTGTTCATGGAATCTCCCATGCAAGAATGATGAAGTGGGTTGCCATTTCCTTCTCCAGGGGATCTTCCTTACCCAGGGATCGAACCTGCATCTCTGCGTCTCCTGCATTGACAGATAGGTTCTTTACCACTGAGCCACCTGGGAAACCCAAGTTGAAAATATCTGAAGTCAAAATACATTTAATACACCTAACCTACTGAACATCATAGTTTAGCCTAGTCTACCTTAAATGAACTCAGAACACTTTCATTTCACATTGGGCAAAATGATCTAATACAAAGCCTATTTTATAATAAAGTATTGAATGTTTCATGTAATGTATTGAAAGTGAAAAACAGAATAGTTATATGGGTACAGAGTGATTTTAAGTATACCATTTGTTTACCCCATGATCATATGGCTGACAGAGAGCTGCAACTTACTGCCTGTTACTACCCAGCATCATGAAATATTATCATGTCACATATTGCTAACATGGAAAAGATTCAAAATTTAAAGTGTGGTTTATGTTGAATATGTGTCACTTTTGCACCATCATAAAATTGAAAAATTATAAGTCCAACCATCCATCATAAGTCAGAGATGGTTTATATAAGACCCCGGGGAAGGGGTGGAGATGGGGAATAAATGAATTGCAAAATTGTATGAATTAAATGAGTACACACAGTAAATGGGACTCTTGCTTTATGAAAATGTGATAAAAACTTGCTATGTTGTTTTGATAAATAATTAAAATGAAATATACAGAAGCTCCACATGCCCTGCAGCCTGTCAAGAATATACCCACTGTATAACATAAGGCACCCTTACACACTCCAGTCCTAAACAAGATTACTACCTGTGACGTTGAACAGTATTTTCACATAGCACTCACCTTAAAACACAAGTGTAGAATCCACTGTCTTGTGCCTCAACTGAGTGAAACCATATTGAATCTTCCTCTTTGCTCATCCTGACCTCTGAAAAGATGATGGGCTCTTCCAAATCATCTTTGTTTTTGTACCACATCAGCCTGAGCCCAGTGCTTTGGGCCATGCTATAGTTGGTGCGAATGTAACTGTAGAAAAGGGCACATTTCACTCGGACTGGCTCTCCTGCCAAAGCCATGTATGTCTTGAGATCCACTGACCAGTCAATGCAGCCATCCACTGAAAGAAAACCAGATTGGGCATGAGATGCAATGAACATTGTTGCTAATGAGGAGAGCAATAATCAGTCATTGCCAACATACGCTGAGGACTCACTATGAGCTAGACACTGAGTCAGGTGCTTTACATAGATTATCTCATTCAATCTTCCCAGTGATCCTATGACAAGGGTCCCCAAAGCCCCATGCCATGGACCTGTACCCCTCTACCGGTCCACAACCTGTTAGGAACGGGGCTTCACAGCAGGAGGTGAGTGATGGGTGAGTAAGTGGTTTCATCTGTATTTACAGTCACTTCTTAGCACTCTCATCCCCTAGGTCTGTGGAAAAATTGCTTTCCATGAGACCTCTTCCTGGTGCCAAAAACATTGGGGACTACTGTCCTATGAGATATATCTTATCCTTGGACCTGAGCAAGCAGGATTCCTGTTCTATCCCCGTGCCTTTGGAGTATTTCCAGTCCTCCCCAGTAATCTGCTTGGAGTTGACTAGATCCTCCAAGGAGCTCCAGCACTCATACCTATGGGATATTCTTGGGGTCCCTACAACTAGGTACCAATTCCAGTAGGGTGGTTGGCCAAGTGTATCATTCAGTCCAGTTCAGTTCAGTTCAGCTGCTCAGTTTGTGTCTGACTCTTTGCGACCCCATGAATCGCAGCATACCAGCATCATTACTGCCAGCCAAACAGCATCCGGCTAACAGGATTTTGTGGGACTGGATGGCTGGAATGATCCTGGCATGCTGATTTTTGGTGACTCAAATTGCTTATATAGACAGGAGACCCACAAAACAGAGACTTCATTAGGACTCCTGTATAGTCTAGGAGGAGCCCTGAGATTGAGGTTTTTATTATTCTTATTTTATAGACAAGAAAATAAATGAGACTCAGGAAAGTTTAGTGACTTTGTCTATGGATACAGAGCTAATAAATTGTGGAAAACCAGTCTGTGATTTCAGAGACTGTTTTCTTAACCCCTATCCTGTACTGCCCCTGTCTATAATTGTGACCAGAACCATTGTTTTATTTATTTGCCTTTGAGAAAGTAGATGCCAGAGCTGGAAGCAGTGGGTACCTAAAGTGATTATTTGCCACTGTCTACATGCCAGTTTTCCATGGTATGACCTATTAATAGCAGATATTTAATCACAGCTCAGTTTCTTTTTATACCCTTAGGCCTCCCTTGCTGCTCAGCTGGTGTGTGCTCATGGGATTATATTAATGTCCTATATTAATGTCAAGTTTAATCAAATAATATTAGGTGGGTAAATCTACCATTAAAGAAAGACATATACAGTGAGTTTTCTCTTTTCCGGAAAGGTTGGAAATGAGACACTGTGGCTAATTTTATATGCTAGTCAATACAATTAGCATAGCTATTCTACTTCCAATGGCTGATTTTCAAAGAATTTCATCAAATTATGCTACATCCCTTTGTGTGACTTGATTACCCTTTATAAAATAATCCTTTCGTAAACTGTATAAACACTGTCATTTAAAAATTATGCTTCACTTATCATTTTGTGAACTCATCTGCTTCCTTTTTTTAGATGTTGAGAACTCTGTAGCCCAGTGTGTTTATATTTTACCCTCAGTTGACAGGAAAAGCTCAGAGCTACATGCAATGCTCAAGTGTAATAAACTATCCTACCTCAGGATTTTGCTTTCTCTGCAGAAGGGCCTCTTGACCTGAGGCTCAAGGACACCCAGAGGCAGATTGACTGAATAGATTTCAAGGTGGTGCTTATTTGCATAGCTATACTTTTCTGAGGTAAGGTTCCATAGCTTCCATAGCTCTTTATCAGATCTTCAAAGGGGTCTGTAGCTCAAGAAAGTTTTTGAATTCTTTGACTTCTGATCTCTTTGTGACTTCATTTTTCACTGCCTTGCTGCATATGAGCATTTATTATAAGTTGCCTCAAATCCTCTTGTAGTATGTCAAGTATTCACTAGAAATAAATCAATAATCAAATAACTCACCCTAAATTTATAATGAAGGACATTTGAACTTTGAAGACTCACAGGGCACCAGATTCATCACTATGAATTTTGATGTCCATTGTGCACTGTTGAAGTCAAAAAGGTACAACCGAATTGGACTAAGTACACACTGATCTCTAGCTATCTTTTGGGGGGCTTTTTTATTCACTTCCAGGTATCAGTTGTTTACCTGTCACTTGTCATTCTCATAACTGTCAAGAACGGGGGGGGGGGGGATCTACATTACTTAATCTTTGGGGTCATTGTAGATTACTGGTGATACATCACTGCATTTAATGCAATTTTGATATTTATTGCATTGTCATCTTTAAATGAATTTTATATTTTCCCTACTATGGATTATTTGTGATATTGCTCCCATACATTAACACAACTGAGAGGAAACGATATGCCTTTTTTTTAGAAAATGTATTTTTTTCTCATGCTATGCTAAATCATTTTAGTCATATCCAACTCTTTGTGACCCTATGGGCTGTTGCCCACCAGGTTCCTCCATCCATGGAATTCTTCAGACAATACTAGAGTGGATTACCATTATCTCATCCAAGGATCTTCCTGAACCAGATTGCACCTACCTTTCCTGTGTTTCCTACATTGCGGGCAGATTCTTTCCTACTGAGCCACTGGGGAGACCATAGCTTGATTTTAAAAGTTAGTTAATAGAAGAAACAAAGAAAATACAGGGGTTTCTTAAAAACTCCTTCACATTCCAGTTTTTTTTTTTTTTTTCCTAACCCTAAAGGTGCATAGCAAATGCTTATGAATTAACAAATGTGGCTTGGAAGAGTAGTTTTAAACCTCAATGATTACCTACTTGATAGAAAAAAAAATCTGGAATGTTTTTTCATTTGCACCCTAAATCCCTGTAGTTACTTCCTCTAAACAATCTGTTGCATAATATATACCTGTACAATGCTAACAGCCTGGTTTGTCCCATTACTGACAGGACATGGTTTGCATAAAAAATAATCAAAATATCTGCTCTTAGGACATGACAATCAGGCTCAAAGGGGGGTGAAGACATTTAAGTGCCATTACAATCAGCTTTGTCATACAGACTTTGAGAAGACACTGAGAATTCATTTCCTCTTAAGTGCTAGCTGGGTAAAATGGATTTGATTTAATAGTTTATGGTCCCTTTTTTCTGTTCCTTTGCTTTAGGTAGCAGAGAGGGAATCTTTAGTTATAAAGTTGTCAACAGACAGAGAACAGATATTCAATAATAAGGACAATTTCCAAAGGTTATCCTCTTATTCTTTTCCCTTAATACAATCATCCCTCAATATCTGCAGGGGACTGATTTCATGACCCCCAAGGATATCAACACCTCTGAATGCTCAAGTCTCTTATATAAAATGACATGGTAGTTTCTTATAATCTACATATATCTTCCAATATCCTTTAAATCATCTCTAGCTTGCTCATAATAGCTAATACAAAGTAAATGTGATACAGATGTAAATGCAGCATAATTGCCAGTGTGTAGAAAATTCAAGTTCTGCCTTTTAGAACTTTTTGGAATTTTTCAAAAATATTTTCCACCCATGGTTGGTTGAATCCCAGAAGGTAGAACCTGAGAATATGGGCAGGGGCCGACACAACTTTATTCACCACATAAGTTAGAATATAATGTATTTCAAAACACCTGAGGCAATTTTCCAAAAAAAAGTGGATTAGACAAACAACAAGATATTAGGGATACATGAAGGCTTATCTGACACCAAATATTTTTCCACACTGAGCTTTCATCAGCAGAAATCCATTCCCATAAGTAAAGACCTTATAACCTTATATCTAGAGAATACAGAAACACTATCAGATTCCAGCAAGGTGGTATGATTCATTTTTAATGGATTGTTATTCCTAGGAAAACCAACAGAGACAGGGGGCAAGGAGGGATAAAATACGATACAGTGCATTTCTCTTTAGATTTGGGACTGGTGAAACAACTAAGAAGGCCTACTGAAGTAAGAGGTCTGGAAGCTCAGGTGGCAAGGGAACATGATGGGATTGATACCTTGAGGGTGAGAGAGAAGGTTAAGAAAAAAACCTTTTTTGTGAAAGGGTCACAAAAAAGGGCAGGAACAGAAGAAAGATCACATAAAACTTAGTTTTCCAAGAGCCATTCCAGGGATCAAAGATGGTACTATCAGAAGTCACCAGTATAAGTCACATGTTCGTCATGAGAAGGAGATTGTAATACATGCCATGCAGTCAGAGCCCTTTGCATGTTGACACTCCATATGTATTTGGCAAACAGGAGAATGAATAGATCTGTGATGCAGCTGAGAAGGGAGCATGCTACAGCCAGGTTAGGGACATAGCAGAACTCAGGAGCCCACAGAGAAAGCCCACCTCCAAGTTTGACCTTATCGGCAAGGCCTCTCATTCACAGAGGGATCCAGTCCTATTCTGTTCACAACTCCAGTCATACCTATGTAGGTTTGCCCCCAAAAGCCTCTGAAGAATGGTGGTTTCTGGACAGACTGGCTTCTCCCAAAGATGGCTTGATAACTGTGTTCCACTAACTAGCCACAAGTGTAAATAGAGGCACTGTAGGTCCCTGGTAGATCAGACAGTAATGAATCTGCCTGTAATGCAGGAAACCTGGGTTCAATCCCTGAGTGGGGATGATTCCCCTGGAGAAGGGAATGACAATCCACTCCAGTATTCTTGCATGTAGAATCTCATGGACAGAGGAGCCTGGTGGGTTACAGACCATGACATTCAAAGAGATGGACATGACTGAGTGATTAACAGTTTCACTTTTCTTTTCAAAAAGGAAAAAAATCCCCCTCCAAAAAAAAAAAAAAAAAAAAAAACGGAGAGAGAGAGAGAAAAGCAGCAACATTCTGCAGTTGGATTGAAGCTTGCTACAGAGCAAATCCACCAAAAACACCAGGAAGGCCTGACTGTTTTCTGCTTCACAGACCCTCGGCATGGCTATAAATATTTCCATCATTCCACTGAAAAATACCTATTTCTAAACTAACCATTCCCTGTTCACTCTTGACTTGTAAGAATAGCAATTCAAGTATTTAAAGGAACAGTTGTATTTCTTTAGATTCTCATTTCAACTTACTTGATTTAGGTTTCTATAAAACTCCCAAAATTATCACTCTTAGTTTGGTCATGTTGGTAGAAATGTTTAAATATCTGAGTGATACAAAACACTTAAATGGAGCAAAGAAAGTCACTTCTTTAAAACCCAGTTCTTGATTTTCATTGCTTTCATTTCAGACTGAAAAACAAGCATGTGCTTAAGGAGTTTGACATGAAAATTCAAAAAAATGGAGCACATTTAACATATAAAGGGACATGTTAGTGCTCATGCAATTTATTTTGCCAACAGGAGATTCCTAGGGGTGAAAACTAATGCAGTATCCTGGAAAGTGCCCTGGGTGACCAAAGCAAACCTATTTAGCCTGCTTATAGATAAGCCTTGGTTTCCTTGCCAATACATCTGGAAAAACAAATCTTGTCACACCTACCTGCTGTGGAAACAAAGTCCTGAGAAAAACATTTAATCTCTCAAAGAGGGATTAAATCAACAACAACAACAGTTAAACCAGCAACAACAATTATATTATTTTAGAAAACAAGAATATTGCTTGCAATAAAATTACAGACTCTAATGGCTATGTACATTACAATTTTCATTGGGGAATATGATATATATCTATGTATAGAAATGCCAATTCTGGATATCTGCCCCAAACTGGAAATCTCTTTAGGTAAAATTAGCATACGAAAATAGGCAAGCTCCAGATATCTTGATAATGTTCATTACAACCTAAGTCCTTTGCCTGGGATGTACATCTGATATTAACTTATTATTATTATTATTATTAAAATTATTAATAAATTGTATTTTTAAGCCAGATGTTTTTTGATAACTGTCAGCTACATGCCATTCATTTTTATGGCCAACTCTCATTTGTGAATCAGCAGGGTAACTGTTGGGGGAAATTCTTCAAATTACCACTAGAGGGCGGGCTGTGCAAGTTTTTGTATAGTATAACTTTTCTACCAGTGTAATAACTTGTCTACTACTGATGGCAAGAATCCCTTAGAAGAAATGGAGTAGCCATCATAGTCAACAAAAGAGTCTGAAATGCAGAACTTGGATGCAATCTCGAAAACGACAAAATGATCTCTGTTCGTTTCCAAGGCAAACCATGCAATATCACCGGAATTCAAGTCTATGCCCTGACCAGTAACACTAAAGAAGCTGAAGTTGAACGGTTCTATGAAGACCTACAATACCTTCGAGAACTAACACCCAAAAAGATGCTCTTTTCATTATAGGGGACTGGAATGCAAAAGTAGGAAGTCAAGAAACACCTGGAGTAACAGGCAAATTTGGCCTTGGAGTACAGAATGAAGCAGAATAAAGGCTAATAGCACTTTGCCAAGAGAACACACTGGTCATAGCAAACATGCTCTTCCAACAACACAGGAGAAGACTCGACACAAGGACATCACCATATAGTCAACGCCGAAATCAGATTGATTATATTCTTTGCAGCCAAAGATTGAGAAGCTCTATACAGTCAGCAAAAATAAGACCAGGAGCTCACTGTGGCTCAGATCATGAACTCCTTATTGCCAAATTCAAACTTAAACTGAAAAAAGTGGAGAAAACTACTAAGCCATTCAGGTATGACCTAAATCAAATCCCTTATGATTATATACTGGAAGTGAGAAATAGATTTAAGGGACTAGATCTGATAGACAGAGTGCCTGATGAACTATGGACAGAGGTTTGTGACATTGTAGAGGAGACAGGGAGCGAGACCATCCCCAAGAAAAAGAAATGCAAAAAAGCAAAATGGCTGTCTGAGGAGGCCTTAAAAATAGCTGAGAAAAGAAGAGAAGTGAAAAGCAAAGGAGAAAAGGAAAGATATACCCATTTGAATGCAGAGTTCCAAAGAATAGCAAGGAGAGATAAGAAAGCCTTCCTATGTGATCAATGCAAAGAAATCGAGGAAAACAGTAGAATGGGAAAGACTAGAGATATCTTCAAGAAAAGTAGAGATACCAAGGGAACATTTCATGCAAAGATGGGCTCAATAAAGGACAAAAATCGTATGAACCTAACAGAAGCAGAAGATATTAAGAAGAGGTGGCAAGAATACACAGAAGCAATATATAAAAAAGATCTTCACAACCCAGATAATCATGATGGCATGATCACTCACCTAGAGCCAGACATCCTGGAATGCGAAGTCAAGTGGGCCTTAGGAAGCATCACTATGAACAAAGCTAGTGGAGATGATGGAATCCCAGTTGAGCTATTTCAAATCCTAAAAGATGATGCTGTGAAAGTGCTGCACTCAATATGCCAGCAAATTGGGAAAACTCAGCAGTGGCCACAGGACTGGAAAATTTCAGCTTTCATTCCAGTCCCAAAGAAAGGCAATGCTAAAGAATGCTCATACTATCACACCATTGTACTCATCTCACAGGCTAGTAAACTAATGCTCAAAATTCTCCAAGCCAGGCTCCAACAGTACATGAGCTTCCGGATGATCAAGCTGGTTTTAGAAAAGGCAGAGGAACAAGAGATAAAATTGCCAACATCCACTGGATTATCAAAAAAGCAGGAAAGTTCCAGAAAATATCTATTTCTGCTTTATTGACTATGCCAAAGACTTTGACTGTGTGAATCACAATAAACTGTGGAAAATTCTGAAAAATGTGGGAATACCAGATCACCTGACCTGACTCTTGAGAAATCTGTATGCAGGTCAGGAAGCAACAGTTAGAACCAGACATGGAACAACAGACTGGTTCCAAATAGGGAAAGAAGTATGTCAAGGCTGTATATTGTCACCCTGTTTATTTAATTTTTATGTAGAGTACATCATGAGAAACGCTGGGCTGGATGAAGCACAAGCTGGAGTCAAGATTGCCAGGAGATGTATTAATAACTTCAGATATGCATATAATACCACCCTTATGGCAGAAAGCAAAGAAGAATTAAAAAGCCCCTTGATGAAAGTGAAAGAGGAGAGTGAAAAGGTTGGCTTAAAGCTCAACATTCAGAAAACTAAGGTCATGGCATCCAGTACCATCACTTCATGGCAAATAGATGGGGAAACAGTGGAAACAGTGGCTAACTTTATTTTTCTGGGCTCCAAAATCACTGCAGATAGTGACTGCAGTCGTGAAATTAAAAGACGCTTACTCCTTGGAAGGAAAGTTATGACCAACCTAGAGAGCTTATTGAAAAGCAGACACATTACTTTGTCAACAAATGTCCATCTAGTCAAGGCTATGGCTTTTCCAGTATTAATGTGAGAACTGGACTACAAAGAAAGCTGAACACTGAAGAATTGATGCTTTTGAACTGTGGTGTTGGAGAAGACTCTTGAGAGTCCCTTGGACTTCAAGGAGATCCAACCAGTCCATCCTAAAGGAAATCAGTCCTGAATATTAATTGAAAGGACTGATGTTGAAGCTGAAACCCTAATACTTTGGCCACCTGTTATGAAGAACTGACTCATTTGAAAAGACCCTGATGCTGGGAGAGATTGAAGGTAGGAGGAGAAGGGGATGACAGAGGATGATATATTTGGATGCCATCACCGACTCAATGGACATGAGTTTGAGTAAACCCTGGGAGTTGGTGATGGACAGGGAGGCCTGACATGCTGCAGTCTATGGGGTTGCAAGGAGTTGGACATGACAGAGATACTGAACTGAATATCTTTTTTCCATTTAGTATTTTGAACTAAGGATTTGCTGTCTGCCAACCACTGGTTGCTGGGGTGGCTTCATAGCAAACCTCTGGGGATGCACCATTAGGGGTAGGTGATAGAGGGAGTCAAAAGCTAAGCATGTACCTAAGATCTTGCTCAAATTGGATAACTAGGTTACATATGCCAGGTAAATGACCCAGCTAAGAAAGATGCAACAGCAGCTACTAGCATTTCTTGAACCTTTCCCTGGTGGCTCAGATGTTAAAGAATCTGCCTGCAATGCTGGAGACCCGGGTTCAATCCCTGGGTCAGTAAGATCCCCTGGAAGTGGGCATGGCCATGTACTCCAGTATTCTTGCCTGGAGAATCCCATAGACAGAAGAGCCTGCAGGCTACAGTCCATAGGATCGCACATAGTTGGACACAACTGAAGCAACTTAGCACTGTTTTCACAGCTAGGCACTGTGATAGACGCTTTGTGTGTAGTTTTCTGATTTCATTATCACATCAGCTCTGGGATGTAGGGACTTTTGCTATTCCCATTTCACTGAGGAGAAAAGAAAAGCTCAGAGAGTTTAAGTGACTTGCTCAAGGTCACTCAGGTTTTAATGGCAGAGTTTGGACCCCAGTGCAGGTGAGCTTCACTCCCAAACTGATGTTCTTAATTACTGTGTGTTCTATATACTACCTCCTCTACTCTTCATCTCAGCTCATAAGCCTGAAAATATTAAAATTTGCTTGTAGGAATCCAAATTATCAAATATATTCCAAATAGCACAGCCCTGTTAGGTACAGTGGACCTTTCCAGCTGAGTAATAGTCTATCCCCAAGTACTAACTATTGTGTGAATAGTAACCATCAAATAATGTATGCCAATTATTTATCTGTGAAATATACATAATATACAGAGTAATGAATTATTAATAATCTGTGTATTTGATTTAACCTCTGAAGATCAGTTCTAAAACTTGGATAAATCTTGTCTGACCCATATTTATTTTAAATTAAATATCTAAGGATGATCACCCAATTCCTAACATTATAAACCAGAAATAGAGTTCTATGCTTAATATTTGTACTTACTATGTATTATGCCTATTGAATACATTACTCTCTTTATTTTTGATATTTTGATATAGGAGTTATACACCTGTGTCTCTCTCAGCTCTCCTCCAAACACAGGTCTAAAGACAAAATTCTTGTTATTTATACCCATCACAGTGGATGCTGTCTGCCTCAAGGGGTCAGCCTCCAAGAATAAAATGTCAGACTCTCCAAGAAGTGATTGGCCTGTGCCACAGCTGCTGAATATACACCTCTTTGCCCCCAGCCTGGAAATATGGACAAAACTGTTTCATTATTTTTAAAATAAAGTTCTGACAGTGAGAAAATTTTTGATTTCTAAAATTTCATTTCCATGGCAGTATCTATCCATATTCCCCACTCCACATCTATAAATACAATGAATGATTATCGCTTTGGGTTTTAAAAAGCATTTCTACATTTTTTATGAATTGGATTGCATGGTCTCATTTTACACTTTTACCCCCTACTATTTATCAATGGCAAAGTTCTGCCTAAATGAAGTCCTTCATCTCATTTCAACCTAGTTATTATGCTTAATAATGGCCTAGCAACCATCTTCATTAGCCTTTCATTACAGAATTTGTGCTGTGCTTTGTCAAGATTATTCCTTCACTCTTTATTTGACAAATGAGCCTCAATTATGTTCTGAAGGTGAGGCCACATGAGGCTTTACAACCAACTCTTCAAGTCCCGATTACCTGAGGCTTGATGAGCCTCCTTGGGTATTACCCACTAGCCTGAAGCTCTTTTTAAATGCACTGATGTTCATTTGAAGGCTGCGGTAGCAAATGTGCCTATGGGAGACAGGATATCAGCACTGCCCACCAATCCCTCTAGCATGCTTTCTGCTACTCCCTCAAATCCAGGATGCTTGGCAATAGTAAGCTTATCTCCAATGCCAAATCCTCTCTGCCTCTCATGTTCACGGTCATCCAAGCCAAGAATTTTGGAAGCCACCCCTGAATCTTGCCTTTCCCTTCCCACTGACCTCCCTCTGCTCCTCCCTTAAGACATTTCTGAAAAGTCACTCAAATTCTTCCCCCTCCTCTCCCTCCTCATAGACATGAAAGTCTGGGCCCTTCCCATATCCTGCTTGGACTATTGCAATATCTTTCTAAATGGCCTCCCAACTTTTACATTCCAATGTGTCCTGTAGTCAGCTACCAAAATGATCTTTCTGATGCATAAGACCATGTCCCTTTACTGCTCAAAACCAGCAGTGGTTCCTGGTATGCAAAAACCTAAGCCTACCTTCTCTGGCTCATCAGGGATGGCCTACCTGTCTTTCCTGACCTCAGTCACAAGTCTTCACACACCCTCCACTTCAGTCCCTGGTGTGCCATTCATTTCTCTGCCTTTGTTCTTCTGGGTCCTTCCACTAGGTTGCCCTTTGCCTCTGTGCCTATCTGTGGAGATCCCATTTTATCTTCCAAGTTGTTGTTCAGTCACTCAGTTGTGTCCAACTCTTTATGATCCCATGGACTGCAGCACGCCAGGCTTCCCTGCCCTTCATTATCTCCCAGAGCTTGCTCAAACTCATGTCCATTTAGTCAGTGATACCACCGAACCATCTCTGCTGTCCCCTTCTCCTCCTGCCTTCAATCTTTCCCAGCATCAGGGTCTTTTCCAATAAGTCAGCTCTTCACATCAGGTGGCCAAAGTGTTGGGGCTTCAGCTTCAGCATCAGTCCTTCCAATCAATATTCAGGACTGATTTCCTTTAGAATTGACTCATTTATCTCCTTCCAGTCCAAGGGACTCTCAAGAATCATCTCCAACACCACAGTTCAGAAGCATCAATTCTTTGGCGCTCAACTTTCTTTATGGTCCAGCTCTCACATCCATATATGACTAGTGGAAAAAGCATAGCTTTGACTATATGCACCTTTGTTGGCAAACTAACGTCTCTGCTTTTTAATGTGCTGTCTAGGTTTGTCATAGCTTTTCTTCCATGGAGCAAGTGTCTTTTAATTTCATGGCTGCAGTCACCATCTGCAGTGATTTTGGAGCCCAAGAAAATAAAGTCTGTCACTGTTTCCATTGCTCCCCCATCTATTTGCCATGAAGTGATGGGACTGGATGCCATGATCTTTGTTTTTTTGAATGTTGAGTTTTAAGCCAGCTTTTCCACTCTCCTCTTTCATCTTCAAAAAGAGGCTCTTCAGTTCCTCTTCATTTTCTGCCATAAGAGTGGTATCATCTGCATATCTGAGGTTGTTGATATTTCTCCCTGCTATCTTGATTCCAGATTGTGCTTCATCCAGCCCAGCATTTCTCATAATATTCTCGGCATATCAGTTAAATAAACAGGGTGACAATATACTGCCTTGACATACTCCTTTCCCAGTGTTGAACAAGTCTGTTGTTCCATTTCCCAGTTGAACCAGTTCATTGTTCCATATCTTCCAAGACCCAGCTTCAAATGCCACTTCCAAAAACTGTACTTCCAAAAAATGGCCAGTGTCCATTTTTTTTTCCCTGTGGTGCTCTGACCACGTGTTTGCCTACAGATCTCCTTCCCAGTTAGATGCGTGTCTTACTTCTTTTGTATCTCTAGAACAAGACCCAATGCATTGCACAAAGTAGGCATTCATTAAATCTTTAAGGGAAGAAATTGTGTGGGGTTTCTCCCCTCAAAATTCACTAATAATCAAAAGTGTCAAAGACCTTAAAAATCCTCCTACTACCAGAGCAGTAATACATCCAAGTGAAAGTGTTATTAGCTCAGTCCTGTCTGACTCTTTGTGACCTCATGGACTATAGCCTGCCAGACTTCTCCATCCATGGGATTTTCCAGGCAACAATACTGAAATTGGTTGCCATTTCCTGCTCCAGGGGATCTTCCTGACTCAGGGAATGAACCCAGGTCTCTCACAGTGCAGGCAGACTCTTTTCCATCTGAGCCACCAAATGCTAGCAACCAGGTTCAATGTACAAAATGTGTTCACAGTAACAAAAGTTTGCTACTTTTCTATTAGCTAGCATCACAATAAACAGTAATCACAAAATAAACCCACCTCTATATCCCCACTCCAGAACTCATGAGTCTATGCTAATAGCTGATCAAAATCACCAAGTCTATCACCCAAGTCCTTACAAATTAGACCCTACCCTATCAACAAAATCACCAAGTCTATCACCCAAGTCCTTACAAATTAGGGCCTACCCTATCAAAATGGCTGCCTACCACTTTCCAAAAGAAATGATTTACCTTGGAAACAAACCAAGATCATTCTGTTGTTTTTGAGGTTGCACCATGTACTGAACTTCAGATTTTTTAGTTAACTGTGAGGGCTACTACATTTCTTCTAAGGGATTCTTAACTGTCATCCGAATCAAAATTGGCCATTCCCATACATTTTAGTTCATTGATTCCTAAGATATCGATGTTCAATCTTGCTATCTCCTGCTGACCATGTTCAATTCATGGACCTAAACATTCCAGGTTCCTATGCAATACTGTTTTTCACAGCATCAGACTTTACTTTCACCATCAGACACATCCACAGCTGAGCATCATTTCTGTTTTGGCTCAGCCACTTCATTCTTTCTGGAGCTATTAGTAATTGCCCTTAGCTCTCCCCATTAGCATACGGACACCTTCCAACCTGGGAGGCTCATGTTCTGCTGTCATATCTTTTCGCCTTTTCATACTGTTCATGGAGTTCTTCAGGCAAAAATACTGGAGTGGTTTGCCATTCCCTCCTCCAGTGGACCATGTTTTGTCAGAACTCTTCACTATGACTCCTATGTGTATCTTAGGTGACCCTATATGAAATGGTTCATAGCTTCATTGAGTTATACAAGCTCCTTTGCCATGACAAGGCTGTGATTCATGAAGTGGAGAAACTTAGGAGGTCTTACTAAATATAGGTTTATATATTCTTATCCCATGAGACTCTGCATAATTAATTACTATTATAGTGAACTGCTTTGATTAATTAATTTTCACATTAGCTGAAGTTTAACTTTTGGATTATTTAAAATCTTTTTCTAAAAAGTCCTTATCTACTTTTCTGCCACAGTAAGTAGAGAACCGTGATGAGAATAACAGTTTCTGGATTGACTAAGGATTTGACAGGCCCTTAGGGTCATCACCCTAGACCTTGATGTCAAGGTAGTATAAGAATAGAGATGGGCATTGTGAAAAGAGCATAGAGCTAGCTGGAGATGTGACACCCTGGGTTCACATTTCATCTCTGCCTCCTCAAGGATATATGTGACTTTGGGTAGTTAGTTTCTACTCTAATAAGAAATGGAGACATTAAACTAGACAAGTTCTAATCCAGCACCAAGAAAACAAATTATACAATGGTTGCTGAGGTCTTTGGTCAAGAAGACCAGCTGTATATGTGCTAAATTGGAAATTTTCCCCCTGGCAATCTTTTTGTTTTTTCCTTAATTTCAAAGCTACAGAGAAATAAAAGGAGTACTATTACAAACTCCCATCATCTCAAGGATCCAAATTTAATAACGTTAATTTTTTTTCCCAATTTGCTTTCAGTAACTTTGCTTTATTAAAGAAATAAAGCATTGCAGATATAGCTAATGTCCCTGTTAACAACCACACATCCTTATCTCATCCTTATCTCATACACCTGCATGGATGTAACCACTACTCCTTCCAACTTTTAGACTCTTATCTGTATGTAGAATGATACCCTGAAGAAACTATTTTGTAGTGATTAAACGTTTGTCTTCCAATAGGGAGTAGAGGTGGGAATTAAATCAAGTAAACTGAGGGTTCTTATGAGGTGGGTTCTAGTGAACTGAGGTCTAAGAGAGTACATATACAGTTGTGCACATACTCCGTATATGTGCACCTCTCACACATGCATCCCTAGTGGGGGCCAACATCAAAGTTTATAGGGGTTTTCTGCCTGAAGTTAGTTGTTTCTACACCATCTGCAGCCACACATTTCAGGATGAGACCTCTGCTTCTGTTGGAATTCTGCTCTGTTATGGGGAGTGTTCTGATTCACAGCAGAGACACAGCTGTTACTCATCAACTAGCCAGTCTCTAGAGGTTACACACACGGGGCAGGGTCCACATCTTATGGCCAACACTTGGCGGCCCCTTTTTTAAATAAAATTCTGGGTCAGTTAGGATACATAGATTCCAAAGTGCTCAGTAGGGCTTAATCCTCTTTAGATAACTTATTCCCCTCTTCATTTCTATGTTTAGCATTCCATTTAGCTGTCATAAACCTCTCCTCTTAATAAACAATGGAAGACTTTGCCAAGCCCTATGAGGGGACTGTGGGGATTAAATAAATTAATGTACTTCAAGTCCTTAGAACTAGAATGAGCAGTGCCTGGCGCATATACAATGATCAGTAAATCTTTCTTACCTCAACTACTACTATTACTTCTTTTAATTATATACTTATTTATGAAATTACTCTATTACACTCAAGCTTTACATATGACAATACACACAATTTCAATAAAACTTGTCTTTTATACCATCTTTGTATTAAACTTAGGTCATTAAATTGTTTTATCATTAAATTGTTTATTCAAATTTGAGGCATGGGTAAATCATATTATACATTTCATTTCAGGACAGTTAAGGGCCATTAAGAAATACTTTTTTTTTTTAATTTTTTTTAAGAAATACTTTAGCATGATATATATGTATAGAGTAATATGTGTGTATCACTCTACACTATTATAATGTGTATACTTCCCATACGCTATATTACAACAATATTATAATGCTATTGTAGACTATATATTAATATTTTATACATTATATATACATGTACTTTATTACATATTGCATATTATAGTTTATAAATTTGCATATATCTATAATGTGTTTATTTTCACTTTATGCAGTCATATAATGAGTTTCACAATATAAAATAGTTATAACTAATTATATAAATAATTATATGTTAACTATTATATGTTGAATCATATGAAATTGCTGTTTCATAAGTCAAAAAGATCAAATATTAAAAGCTTTGTATGATTCATTCTAATACATATCTTATATAAAATGCCATAAATTTAAACAAGCATTTGTTATATAAAGTTGCAATTATCCTCAAAAGGAAGAGTAGAACTGGACAGAGCTGAGAACTACTGTGTCAGCTGATCATTATTTTTATTGTTTGTCAATACAAATTGGTCCATGCTACATCCCTTCAGATAGCTCATAAAATGAGCAGAGCTTCTTCTAACTCCAGGCCATTGAAATGGTTGTGCCCTATGCCTAGTACACTGTTCCCTCAGATATCCACGTGGCTTAGTGGCTACCAATCTCCTTCATTCATCTGTTCAAATAAGGTAAGGGTGAGGAGAATTTACAGATTCCAGGACCGATCAAACAAAGGGATGTTAGCTTGATTACCTCCTCCGGCTCACTTTATCTCCTCAAGAAGCCCCCAGACCCTGAGCACTTCCTTTCTTTGTCCCATCCCCCAAGTGTATCTGATCCCTTTTGTTGTTGTTTAGTCCCTAAGTCATGTCCAGACTCTTTTGCCACCCCATGTACTGTGGTCTGCCAGGCTCCTCTGTCCACAGGATTTCCCAGGCAGGAACACTGAAGGATGCTGCCATTTCTTCCTCCAATCTGATCCCTATACACTTACAAACTCATCTGTGGTCTGTACAGTGAAGCCCCACCTCCCCTAGGTAGGTATCTAGGAAAGGAGGAAGGGTGGTATTGGAAGGGGGAAGCAGTATTTCCCCTCTGTCTCTACCCAGTCATTTCCTCCACTGCTGGTCTGGTCCTCCAATCAATCCTTGTGGCTGGGGGCAGCAGCAGCCTTGGAGCACCTAGAAGTGACCATTAGTGGGTTGGTCCACGTGGCCTTGAGAAAATGTTTATGGCTTTCATTCCAAAGAGTGCCACCCCTCAGTGACCACCAGAGAATAGCATTTTGGGGGAAGAGATGCAGAGAGGCACTCTGAGCTGAGAGACTGGCTGGTCATAGGAAGCCAGTGCCTGTGCTCCATGTGACTGGGAGTAACGAGTGCCTGTAATACTGATATGGTCTAAATGGTGCTCAAGGGGGTGCCACCCAACACGGACCTCGTCCTACCTTCCCTGCCATAGAAACAGCCAAGCTCATAGCACTTTCTGGGTTCTGGGCTATAGACTGTATATACAAAATGTTAGCACCATTATGCTGACAGTTTCAATAGCCAGTATGCCGGTCTTTGTCTTCTCCCCTCCCAGATATGGGTATAGTTATAGGATATCCCACAATGTTGCTACATGCATTTAGGGTAATATCAGAGGATTAATATATAATCATAGTGTTCAGGTACTGATTATCTCTGGGATAAAAGGGACATAATTATTTTATATTCCTAATATTATTATTTATCAGTTCAGTTCAGTTGCTCAGTCATGTCCAACTCTCTGAAATCCCATGGACTGCAGCATGCCAGGGTTCCCTGTCCTTCACCAACTCCTGGAGCTTGCTAAAACTCAGGTCCATTGAGTTGGTGATGCCATTCAACCATCTCATCTTCTTGTCATCCCCTTCTCCTCCTGCCTTCAATCTTTCCCAGCATCAGGGTCTTTTCCAATGTGTCAGTTCTTTGCATCAGGTAGCCAAAGTAATGGAGCTTCAGCTTCAGCACCAGTCCTTCCAATGAATATTCAGGGCTGATTTCCTTTAGGATGGACTGGTTGGATCTCTTTGCAGTCCAAGGGACTCTCAAGAGTCTTCTCCAACACCACAGTTCAAAAGCATCAATTCTTCAACACAGCTTTTTTTATGGTCCAACTCTCACATCTATATATGACTACTGGAAAAACTAGAGCTTCGACTATACTATAAAGATTATTATTTATAGTTCAACAATATTATAATGTTGTAATATTAGTTAACCAGGATACACCACCAGGGAGGCTTGTTTATGCTTTACTTGTTTCTAACTGGGGCTAATTACTGTAAATTAATATTATTTATGTTTACATTATTGTTAATTATTTATTTCATCTTTATAGTATTCATTAATATAATTAAGGTCATAATTAAATGATTATATCATTAATCATCATGATTAGTAGTAATATTAATATAGTCATAACCATGCTACTATTAATATGTATATCATAACTGTATTAAGTATTACAAGTATTAGGGATTCCCAGGTGGCTCAGTAGTAAATAATCTTCCTGCCAATGCAGGAGACACAGGTTTGATCCCTGGGTTGGGAAGATTCCCTGGAGTAGGAAATGGCAACCTGCTCTAGTATTCTTGCCCGGAAAATCCCATGGACAGAGGAGCCTGGCAGGCTACAGTCCATGGGTTGCACAGAGTTGGACACGACTGAGTGACTAGGCATGCAAGCAAGCGTAATTAGTAGTAAACTAATTTTTTACTGCTAAGATATACTGTTTTGTACTGCTAGGAAACCTTTTTACCTAGTCAGAATCAGAGTAACTGAGATAAAGTGTTAATGCAATTAGCTGCATTACTTTGATATTTAAGAAAAAAAAACTATAATAACTACCACTTGTGTTAATTCTGGTGTGGTATTTTCCTCTCTGGGAAATGGCATAATTATGTCACATGGTTAATGATGTTATTGCTGCTCCTGTTATTGTTTTTATTACTACTAATATTATCCCTGGAGAAGGAGATGGCAACCCTCTCCAGTATTCTTGCCTGGGAAATTCAAGGAACAAAGGAGCCTGGAGGGCTGCAGTCCATAGGGTAACAAAGTGTAGTACATGACTGAGCACACACACACACACACACACACACACACACACACAATGTTATTTTAGTATTTATCCTGATGATGGATACCAATATACAGATAATAATGTTATCTGTTCCTACCTGTGAAATGGAGATGATTTTAGACTATTGATAATTTATATTAGATTGATATTATAATAATAATTAATACCATTTCTGAGAATCGTGGCATGCATCTGTAAAATGGACATAATTTTGAGGCATCACTAATACTGTTATTATTTGCATTCATGTTAGTGCTAGAGTCACACTTAATGTTACTATTAGAAATGAGTGTTTCTTGTAAACTATGGAGAAATTCACATCTCATAGTTTTTGTCAGTTTTAAATGACTCAGGGGGACTTCTCTCATGGTTTATTGGTAAAGAATCTGCCTGCCAATGCAGGAACCATGGGTTTGATCCCTGATCTGTGAGGATCCCATGTGCCTCAAAGCAGCTAAGCCCACGCATCACAAGTATTGAGCCTGTACTTTAGAGCTTAGGAGCCACGACTACTGAGGCCATGTGCTGCAATTACTGAGCTGGAGTGCCCTATCACCCTTGCAGTGCGACAAGAGAAGCCACCACAATGAGAAACCTGCACACCACAACTAGAGAGTAGCTCCCACTCTCTGCAACTAGAGGAAAGCCCATACAGTAACAAAGATCCAACACAGCCAAAAATAAACAAATTTTAAGAAATGACTTTAAACCTGGTGTACAGTAGTAAGGCTGATAATATTAATAGAAGAGTTTCTTAACTCCCTTCTGTATAGCAGGCACTGTTTCAAGGATTTTACATGCATTAACTCATTTAACCAACACAACAACCTTATAAGTAAGATAGGTTATAGACATGCCCAATTTACATGTGTGCATACTGGGACTCAGAGGTTCCATGTCTTCCCTCAGATTCTACAACTGATTTGAGTCCATGTTTAATTCTCTTAACCACTACTGCTCTCTTGGGGATTAATAGGAATAACCATGTCCTCCCTAAGGAGGCCTCACACATCAGCTCCTCTCTTTGTCCATCCAGGAGGATGACTGGTTTTGTCCATAAGGTAATGTCCTCAGACTCCTGCCCTTGCTGACTTTGCCCGCTCAACTTATCTGTTCTCAGCCCTTCCACACATGCACTTCACCCACCAAGTTTTCTCCACCTGTCCTCTCAGGACTGCCGAGCCCAGCTGACGCTGTCCTCACCCAGGGCATCCTGGCCTTCTGGCGCTGATGGTTGGCAGACCACAGGGTGTTCTCATTCACAAACACACTGTGCTGGCTTTCTAGACATGGTCTCTGTCCCTCCCTGGGTCTTTGGGGGTTGGGAATATGCAATTCTCAAAAACGCAATATGATATACTTCTGTTTGAGCTTAGCCAAGAGAGGGTCATCTGAAAAGGATGTGACAATTCTGTGAATGGGCGCTTCCCAGGGGTTCCCTCAGCCTCAGGGGTGGCTCCTTATGATTTTCAGCTGCCCTGATCTCTCTAGTTCTCTTCAGGTCCCTGTAGTTTTCCCACTTTTAGGATAGAGAATAAAGGCAAGAGATAGTGGAGGAGGGAAGTGCTGGGCCCCTTCCACCCACAGGTGCTGCCCTGCCTCCCTTGCCTAACCTCAGGCTCCAAAGCCAGTGACATGTGCTACCTATGGGTGGATACATACAAGAACCACCCTGTCAGCCAAACAATGCCACATGCTTCACCTGCCTACCCAAGAGGACTGAGAAATGTGACAAGATTCTTGTAGATCCCAGTTGTCAGCTTCACACTTGACTAAAGACTCCCAATGACTGGCTCCTTTTACACTGTTTATCATCTTATTATTACTACTTGCAAGACAGAAAACAGTTTGAATGTTAGCATATTTGCATAGCTTTCACTTGTCCTTCAAGTCCCACAGGAATGACACAGAGCAGTCTAGGATGCTGCTTTGCAGCAGAGTTGAGATTTGTACCGATTAGTACCAAACAGCAAGCAAGGCCCCTCTTTGACCTAAGATAGTTATATTGTTGTTGTTGTTGTTTTGTCGCTAAGTTGTGTCGGACTCTTTGCAACCCTGTGGACCATAGGCCACCAGGCTCCTCTGTCCATGGGATTCTCCAGGCAAGAATACTGGAGTAGGTTGATGTTTCCTTCTCCAGGGAATCTTCCCAACTCAAGGACTGAACCCATGTCTCCTGCATTGCAGGCAGGTTCTTTACCACTGAGCCACCTGGAAAGCCCCCAAGAGGGACTTAACGACATTCCTTAAGGTTGTGTGCTGCAAACACAGCACTGTGAAATGGTCCAGATACAGGACTTCAAGGTCTTGCATTCTGACATCCCAGCAAGACTTTGGGAGCATGACGGTCTCCCCTCAAAATTATCCTTCAATAAAATTCACCAAAAAAAAAAAAAAAAAATACTAATCCTGACAACATCCTCCACAACTGACAAATCTTCCTCCTTCTCACAACTCCTCATTCACTTCCTTCTTTCACCCACTGCCCACACACTTGATGCAACTACTTTTCCAAACAGCTTTCTCTCTCCTCACCCCAGGGCCTGAACTCTGAGCCAGAGAAGGGGCTGGGTTTAGAGAGATCTGGGATTGGACACTGTCACATGGTGAAGTCTGGGGAAAGTTGTCCTGAAGCATGAATCACCTGTGGTGTTTGCGGCTAGGGAGAGGTATTCCCTGTTTCCCCAGAACTAGCCTCTACCCTTCAGCATCTGTATGTGCCAGGCAGACATAGACAAGTAGGCAGATCATGAGACCAGGGGTAGAGAGAAGAGGGAACACGTTCAGCAAAGTCTGCCACATACTTACACAGAGGAGCTGACTGCTCTAGTTAGCATGGAGCTTAGCAGGCTTGCAGCCTAAGCAAAAACATATGTGGATATTGGGATGAATGTCACTAGGGTAGGCTCCCTAACATATGATGGAGGCTAGATCACCTTCATCCCAGGGCCTGCAAAATGTAGGACAGTGGGAAAAGACTACCCCTCAAAATACCAACTTAGGGCCTCCCCGGTGGCTCAGCCATAAAGAATCTGCCAGGAATGTAGGAGAGGAAGCAGGAGCCATGGGTTCAGTCCCCGGGTTGGCAAGATCCCCTGGAGAAGGGAATGGCAACCCACTCCAGTATTCTTGCCTGGAGAATCAATATACAGGGGGGTCTGGTGGGCTACAGGGCATTGGGTCACAAAGAGTCGAACACGACTAAGCAACTGAGCATGCATGCTCCCACACACACCCTTGTGTATCGTCTTCTGGCAGATGGAATCATCTCAAAAGCAGACAAGACTTGACACAGTATAGAACACAGCAGCTTCTAACAACACATTAAAAGCAAGAAATTTCAAATAACCTACTCAATAAAAATAGCAAGCTGTACTTTGCTTAATATTGTGAGACTTCTGGTCAGTGTCTAGACTCTAAACTCCCCTTGAAAAAAAATAACTAAAGAAGCTGAACTTCATCCACACTCTCACAAAGGCTAATTCTTGGACCCTTTGCACTACTCTCTGCCTAATTCCAACAGATCCTCAAATAGAATGAGATACTAGAAAAGTCTAGAAAAAAAATTTTTTAAATAGGTGGTATAGCATGTTGCTCAGTCGCTGTCATGTCCATCTCTTTGTGACCCCATGGACAGCAGCATGCCAGGGTTCCCTGTCCTTCACCATCTCCTGGAGTTTGCTCAAACTCTTGTCCATTGCATCGATAATGCCATCCAGCCATCTCATTCTCTGACACCCTCTTCTCTTCCTGCCCTCAATCTTTCCCAGCATCAGGGTCTTTCCCAAAGAGTCTTTAAGCATTTGGGCCTCAGAATGAGGTCTAGCTACCACTCCTGTGATGCACTAGCTATGTTCCCTTGTGGGAGGGCAGGGGGTCATTTTAATGTCTCTATGTGTCAGTTTCAGTAGCAAAACAGATATAATATCTGTGCTACTTCATAGGGTCATTGTGAGGATTTAAAGATAAATACATCTCATATCTAGGGTAAAACAGATCACCAGCCCAGGCTGGATGCATGAGACAAGTACTCCGGCCTGGTGCACTGGGAAGACCCAGAGGAATCTGGTGGAGAGGAAGGTGGGAGGGGGATCGGGATGGGGAATACATGTAAATCCATGGCTGATTCATGTCAATGTATGACAAAAACCACTACAATATTGTAAAGTAATTAGCCTCCAACTAATAAAAATAAATGGAAAAAAGAAAAGATAAATACATCTCAGGCACTTAGAACACACAGCATCTAACACCTGGTAAACACTCAATAAGCATTAGTTATGCTTAGTAGTAGTGATAATAAATATAACAATTTATAACTGTATCAGTGATGATTATTAGTAGTAATATAATTTATGATATTTGAAATACTGTTTCATGTTAAAAATGATGCTTTACATTAGTAGAAATAGTATGTAATGATAGTAGTGATAATTTAATTCTCACTGGCAACCATAACTTAACTCATTATCCTGACAATCCGCCATTAAGATGCTATAAATTCTTATATTCATTTGCAGTTTTTCATATTTTTATGATATTTGCACAGTACTTATACAAAAGATTAAAAAGACTCTCCATTTTTTATGCATCTCTTTCAATGGGGTCATTATTAGCAAGCTGCATAGAGGTTTTTGAAATAAAGCAGAAGCTGTGGTTATGTTCCTTATGACATTGCCTTCAGTATTATGAAATGACTCAGAATGGGGACCAGAAGTGGACTTGTTTGTATCTGTTGAATTTCAAAGCTGTGACTTACAAAGCTCTTCCCAACTGTGCCTAGAAAATCAACTCAATATGTAAGAGGAACAAGCAGAATCCCGCCTCCCTTCCCTGCTGCCACACCACTGCTTCCATCCACTAGGTCTTGTTCCCTTTGAGAGGCACTGAAAAGCTTCCCAATCAAAGGGATTTACCTGGGTTTATCTCTTCAGCATCATCTTTCATAGTGTTTAGGAATCATGCAGTTTTACTGAATTAGAATGTCTTGCTCCCTTGGAGAAGTGTTAAACCTCCTGACAGAGATATTATATATGAGCACAGAACTCTTACTCTGATTAACCCATTACTCTCTATTATCAACTAGCACAAACCTATTGATAAAATAATAGAACCCTGGATAGACAGTTTTGATTAACTAGAGGTGGGAGAAGGAAAAAGAAGAGGACTACTTGGCCTTTGTGTGTTCTCTTGCCCTTAGCTGTTAGTCCCTAAGTCATGTCTGACTTGTTGCGACCCCATGGACTGTAGCCCGCCAGGGTCCCCTGTCCATGGGACTTCCCAGGCAAGAACACTGGAATGGTTGCCATTTCCTTCCCCAGGGGATCTTCCCAACCCAAGAATTGAATCTTCGACTCCTCCATTGGTAGGTGGATCCTTTACCACTGAGCGACCAGGAAGCCCCTTTTGCCCTTAGGAAGTCATGTCATTCATGTGGGAATGAGTGGTGGGAAGTTTAGACGTCAGAGTCAAAAAGACACAACACTTGACGATATCTGGGTTTGATTCCACTTTGTTGTCTGTAAAGTTGAGATACACGCTTTATTTACTGTGTAGACTTGTCAAAGATCCAGGAAGTGGACCTGAAGGGAGGAATCTTTTATCAAGTCCTTACCAGGTGTCAGACATCATTTCTAGGTGACTGTGATGGTTAATTTTATGACTGCACCACAGAGTGCCCAGCCATATGGTCAAACATTATTCTGGGTTTGTCTGTGAGGGTGTTTCTGAATAAGATTAACATTTGAATCATCAGTAGACTGAGAAAAGGAAATTGCCCTTCCTCATGTGGCTAGACATCATCCAATCAGTTGAAGATGTGAATGGGACTAAAAGGCTGACCTTCCCCTGAGTAAGAGAAAATTTCCTCCTTGCTGATGGCTTTGAGCTGGGGACACTGCTTTTTCCCCTGCCACTCAAACAGAAACTCAGCTCTTCCTAGGTCAGGCCTGCTGGCAATAGGACTGGAACTTGCACCATTGGGTTTATAGTTTGCTGACTGCTGATCTTGGAATCTATCAACCTCCATAACTGCATGAGTCAATTTCTTATTATATATGTATCTATATATAGATAGATAGATAGAGATACAGATATAGATATATAGATATAGATAGATAGATAGATAGATAGATAGATAGATAGATAGATAGATAGGTAGATAGATATAGATGGGCTTCCCTGGTGGCTCAGATGGTAAAAAATCCACCTGTAATCATGAGACCTGGGTTCAATCCCTAGGTTAGGAAGATCTCCTGGAGGAGGGCATGGCAATTCACTTCAGTATTTTTGCCTGGAGAATCCCCATGGACAGAAAAGCCTGGCGGGCTATAGTCCATGGGGTCACAGAATAGTCGGACACAACTGAGTGCTAAACACACACACACACACACACACATATATATGTGTATATATATGTGTGTGTGTGAGAGAGAGAGAGACAGTCTGGTAGATAAATAGATAATTGCATAGATTATCTCTGAAGAGTCACAATACAGTGACATATGTGTCTCACTTAATACTCACCAAAACCCTAACACATTAATATGATTAGTCCCACAATATAGATGAGGACACAGAACTTCACTGGCAAAACTTATACATGTCATCATACACATAGAAAATTATAAAATGTGTTTGTTCACTGGGATAAAATGACAAAGTTTCTAGAAGCTTGAAGTAACTAGCCATCCCTGACCTTACTGGCCACCCAAGAGCTGAGAAATCAATATGCTGGCATACCTGTAGTTTAACTATGGTATACAGGTTGGGAAACTTGGGCTTAGGTACTTAAATACTTGGCTTAAATACATTGTCACATGTTTTTTAGAGACACAGAAGAGGAAAAATGTTAAGAATTTAGAAATCATAATCAGACATACCTGCATTTGAATTCAGAATGTGCTACTGTTTGGGACTCTATGACTTTGGGCAATTAGGATAAGTATGTGCCTCTGGTTTTCCCGTCTATAAAATGGGGATTATAATAGTACCTTTCTCCTGGGTCATTAGAAAATGAAATGCAAATTATATAAAGCACCCAGCATAGATTTTGGTGATTAGTAAACATTCTATCCATACTAATACAAAAACAATAACAATAACTAATATTAACAATAATAATAAGATAGGAAACAGCATCTTGCTGTTCTTTCACTCCCTTTCTGGAAAACACACATCCCTAGCTTTAGAGTTTGGAGATAAAGCCATCCCACTTTCATTGGAGGCAAGGTTGTTCTAGAAGCTGCTCTGTTGGTATGTGTGTGCACCCAGGGGATGGGATAGGGTGGGGCAGTGCTATGCTTTCTCAGTTTTGTCTGGAACCACCCCAAAACACATAATTGTGTTTGTCATTTTCTGTTAGTGACTGACCAGTGGATTGACCAAATCAACCAAAGCAACCAACCAAATCAACCAGGTGCTTAGCCATCATTAGCAAAATCCAAGAGTGTGGTGTATCTAGAACAAGTTCATGAAGAAAATATCTAAAGGAAGAAAAGCAAAACTGACTAAATAAAAGGAATGTTTATCTTCTAAAAATTGTGTGTCAACCCTTACATCTTGCTTGGCTTCCCAGGTGGCAGTGGGGGTAAAGATTCTGCGTGCCAATACAGGAGACACTGGTTCAATGCCTGGGTTCAGAAGATCCCCTGGAGAAGGAAACGGGAACCCACTCCAGTACTGCCTGGAGAATCACATTAACAGAGGAGCCTGGTGGGTTCCACCTCTTCATCACAGAGTACTGGACCAAACCTTCCCCAACTAATTATCTCTGAATATGAGAGTTCAAACAGCTATGTCAGTGCTCCAGTCAGTGATCTGTGACACCTTAATTGTAGGCTCAGATAAGAAAAGGGAGCAGTTGGAACATGAAGTCCAGCTTGCTTCGTTCTCTGATTAAAGAAAGTATTGAATTCAACAAAATAGCAACAATGGCAAAGAGAATCAAGAGGAAGTAAGGTAATAATTTATAATAAGACTTGTAACATTCGATGGTATTTTCAAAATGGTGTTGCAGCGAGTTTTGACTATAGAAGAGCTGCCAATAAAATAGAAGATTCCTCTGCATTAACAGCATCATCAAACAGGCTTCCCTTGTGTAACTGTATAGTCTCAAATCTAGGTCAACCTGTCGCCATTGATGCAAAGCAGAGATGTTCTTCTTGCTGTTCTGTCAGACGTTCCAGTTCATGTGCTTTCTGATTAACCTAGAATTTGGCAAATTCTTAAAATCATCTCCTCAAGAGTCTAGAATGAGCAGGATGGAGCACAGCAAGATCAATGATTAAGAAGTCTTTCCAATTTCTATCTATTTATTTATTTTCTTTAGTGATTTGCTAAGGACTTCATTTTTGAAATAGGGGATGTTGTAATTCTTTGACAATTTTCCCAAATCTTAAAGTGATACCAAAGTTAAAAGCTCTGGGCATGGAAAAATGGAGCTAAGCCTGCATCAGTTCAGTTCAGTCACTCAGTCATGTCCGACTCTTTGCAACCCCATGGACTGCAGCACGACAGGCTTCCCCGTCCTTCACCAACTCCTGGAGCTTGCTCTAACTCATGTCCATCGAGTCAGTGATGCCATCCAAACATCTCATCCTCTGTTGCCCCCTTTTCCTCCTGCCTTCAATCTTTCCAAGCATCAGGGCCTTTTCCAATGAGTCAGTTCTTTGTGTCAGATGGCCAAAATATTGGAGCTTCAGCTTCAATATTGGTCCTTTCAGTGAATATTCAGCACTGATTTCCTTTAGGATTAACTGGGTTGATCTTGCAGTCCAAGGGACTCTCAAGAGTCTTCTCCAACACCACAGTTCAAAAGCATCAATTCTTTGGGGCTCAGTTTTCTTTATGGTCCAACTCTCACATCCATACATGACTACTGGAAAGACCATAACTTTGACTAGACAGACCTTTGCTGGCAAAGTAACATCTCTGCTTTTCAATATGCTGTCTAGTTTGGTCATAACTTTCCTTCCAAGGAGTAAGCGTTTTTTTAATTTCATGGCTGCAGTTATCATTTGCAGTGATTTTGGAGCCCAAGAAAATAAAGTCTCTCACTGTTTCCATTGTTTCCCCGTCTATTTCTATGAAGTGATGGGACAGGATGCCAAGATCTTTGTTTTTTGAATGTTGAGTTTTAAGCCAGTTTTTTCACATTCCTCTTTCACTTTCATAAATAGGCTCTTCAATTCCGCTTCATTTTCTGCCATGAGTGGTATCTTCTGCATATCAAAGGTTATTGATATTTCTCCCAGCAATCTTGATTCCAGCTTGTGCTTCATCCAGTCAGCATTTCGCATGATGTATTCTGCAGACAAATAAACAGAGTGACAATACACAGCCTTGACAAACTCCTTTCCCAGTTTGGAACCAGTCTGTTGTTCCAAGTCTGGTTCTGCCTGTTGCTTCTTGACCTGCATGCAGATTTCTCTGGAGGCAGGCAAGGTGGTCTCATATTCTCATCTGTAAGAATTTTTCACAGTTTGCTGTAGTTCACATACTTAAAGGCTTTGGCATAGCCAATAAAGCAGAAGTAGATTTTTTTTAACTCTCTTAATTTTTCTATGATTCAATGGATGTTGGCAATTTGACCTCTGATTCTTCTGTCTTTTCTAAATCCAACTTGAACATTCAGAATTTCTTGGTTCATGCACTGTTGAAGTCTGGCTTGGAGAATTTTGAGCATTACTTTGCTAGCATGTGAGATGAGTGCAATCATGTGGTAGTTTGAACATTCTTTGGCATTGCCTTTCTTAGGGATTGGAATGAAAACTGACCTTTTCCAGTCCTGTGGCCACTGCTGAGTTTTCCCAATTTGTTGGCATATTGAGTGCAACACTTTAACCACATCATCTTTTAGGATTTGAAATAGCTCAACTGGAATTCCATCACCACCTCTAGCTTTGTTCATAGTGATGTTTCCTAAGGCCCACTTGACTTCACATTCCAGGATGTCTGCCTCTAGGTGAGTGATCACACCATCATGGTTATCTGGGTCATTATCATCTTTTTTTTATAGTTCTTCTGTGTATTCTTGCCACCTCTTCTTAATATCTTCTGCCTGTGTTAGGTCCATACAATTTCTCTCCTTTGTTGTGCCCATCTTTGCATGAAATATTCTCTTGTTATTGCTAATTTTTTGGAAAAGATCTCTAGTCTTTCCCATTCTGTTGTTGTTCTAAGCCTGCATACCTTCCCCAAATAGCACAGTGGACACTGCATAAGCAAAAGAATGGGCCAGCTGCAAACATTAGTGTCTGCCTCTTCCAGGTATATGAGGCTAAATGGGGCTTGCTGAGTTGAGATATTAAATGGATTTGGTGGAATAGGTATTTCAGTTTCCATTTCTTTATTTTTTTATTCATTCATTCATTCACTCAATCATTTATCAAAAAGCATCGATTGAACACTCACATAGCAGATAGTAGATTAGGCCCTAGGGCTAGACTATGAATTATTACATGGAACTGCTTTCAGGAAAATTACAGTCTGCTGGGATGATTAAGTAACACAGCATGAAAATAATGGTATTAATAAGTGACACAAAGTGGTTTACCATGTGCCAGGCACTATTCTAAGCATTTTACATGTATTAACTCTTTGAATCCTCACAACAAAATCTGTGATAGGTTTGATTATTTTTATTTCTCCCAATTTTAAAACAAAGACACTGAAAGTTAAGTAACCTGCCCAAAGCCAGGTGATTTGTATTCAAATAGAATACTCAAATATTCAAATCCAGGGAGACTGCTCCTGAAGCCATGCATGTAACCATTAAGCAGATGCCTCTTCAGTGTGATACTGCAGACAAAAGAGATGACTTAGGAGCTGCTAAGCCAGACTGGGAGGTCAAGGAGAGGTTCGCAGAAGAAGTGACCCTTGAATTAAGTTTTGAAGAATGAGGAGTCAATAGCTAAATGAATACATAGGAGAGAACATTCCAAGCTGAGGAAACCACACGTGTGAGTCATGGAGACCTGAAACAATATGAAATGTTCAGGAAACTACAAGTAGTTCCATATGGCTGGAACATATGGGTAAGTGTCAGGAGAACATTCCAGTGAGGTAAATAAGCAACAGATCATAAAAGAGCTTTGTATGGTAACCCAAGAAGCTTGGCAATTATCCTGAAAGTTATGTGGTGTCACTGAGGATTTTTAGCATAGTTTTTTAACAATTATCATTCTGGTAGTGCGTGCATGCATGCTAAGTCACTTCAGTCGTGTCTGACTCTGCGACTCCATGAACTGTAGCCTGCCAGGCTCCTCTGTCCATGGGATTCCCCAGGCAAGAATATTGGAGTGGGAAGCCATTCCCTTCTTTAGGGGTCTTCCCAACCAAGGGATTGAATCCATGCCTCTTACATCTCCAGCATTGGCAGGCAGGTTCTTTACCACTAGTGCCACCTGGGAAGCCCTCATTTGAGCAAAGAACGGGAGAAGTCAAGACTGGAAGTATAGAGATGATTTATGAAATTCTCACATGTCAGGTTAAAAAAATGTGAACATGGTAGAAAAAACACTGGTAGAAGATATAAGCAATGTTAAGGTGGTAGGAAGACTGGCTTTGGAGAATAAGGGAGAGGATGGGTGTAGTGGATCCCAGGTTTCTGTTTAGTTCACAGTACAATCAAAATCTCAAATTTTATACCACATTATTGCTTCTCTGGTGGCTCAGCTGGTAAAGAATCTGCTTGCAATGCAGGAGACCTGGGTTTGATCCCTGGGTTGGGAAGATCCCCTGGAGAAGGGAATGACTACCCACTCCAGTATTATGGCCTAGAGAATTCCATGGACTTGTATAGTACATGGGGTCTCAAAGAGTCAGACATGACTGAGTGACTTGCACTTCACTTCACAATAAATGTTTTATAATAAATAAAGAATATCTAAATCAAAAAATGAATGAATGTTCAATGTTTGATATTTAGGGCCATTGTCTGGATGTAGGGGTTGAAGGAAAGGAAAGAGTCACGAATGATCCAAGGTTTATTGCTCAGGTAACTTTCTTCCTTCACTGAGATAGGCAATATAGGAGGAGGAGCAGGTGGGGACATGGATGAGGTGTTCAAGTTTAAATACTTAAGTCTGAGGTGCTTATAAGACATCCACATGACAGTGATATGTGCAAAGAAGAATACAGATGGATATAGATGATATTGTAAAAGTAGCCAACACTAAGTGCATACTAATTTCCAGATACTGTTCTAAAAGTTCTGTAATGAATTGTTTAAGATTTCCCTATGTCTTACTACGTAAGTCCCCTACATACAAACCTTCAAGTTGTGAGCTTTCAAAGATGAGAACATGCGTCTGCATGTCTAATCAGAAGTTAGTCCATGTGTCTGGCTTACATTGTCAAATGCGTGCATCCTCTACCAGTCTCCTATTGCTGATGATCCTTCAGCTCTACCATCTCTCAGCTCTTCTTCCTCCTCCAGTCAGTAACTCTTCTTGCCTGTTCACTCCATGCCAGGCCCTGTATTCCAGCTATTGTACTCTACTACTGTTATTTTCAAGGTACTGTATTGTAAGATTTAAAATGTCATCTTTATTTTCTGTGTTTGTTTTTTTTTTCCTGTGTTTGTTTTTATGCATTATTTGTGTGAAAAGTATTATAAACCTGTTACAGTACTGTAATATATAGCTGACTGTATTAGGTACCTAGGCTAACTTTGTTGGACTTACAAGCAATTTGGACTTACAAATGTGCTCTCGGAGCGGAACTCATCCATATATAAGGGACTTACTGTATTACTAATAGCTATTACTATTAGTACCTTATTCACAGATAGTGATTTCAGACACAGAGAGGTTATATAACCCATTCAAAGTCATACAGCTTATAAGTGGTAGGGAAAAGATTTAAACCCACACTGTCAATTCTCAAGACTTAAGTACTATGCTGTATTGGCAATCCATAGCAGAAATAGCACATGAATTGAAAGTACTAAAAGGAAAATGTGATTAACCTAGGGAGCCCAAAGTTTTAATCTTTGCTATGTTCACTCTGCTTTTTAGCAGATCTCACTTCTGCCACTAGCTGGCGTTGGATTGCCTTTTCCCACATATTTGCACAGTATCTAGGGTTGAGTTATTGTTTTCTCCCACAGTCACATCTGGGGTGACCAACTTGTCCCAGATTGTTTGGGACTGAAAGTTTTCCCAGAACATGGCACTTCAACTTTGAAAAACAGAACAGTCCAGGGCAAACAGAGATAAATTGGTCACCCTGGACACATTTAACCATAACCAAAAACGGAACGCTTTGGGTTCAGCTCAGGCCACTTTCAATCTTACCAATACCTCTCTTCAAAGAAGGATATTAGAACTCTGTCAATTACTGCTTCTGAGCCACAGCTTGATTACCGGGCAATCTGCTGTCAGCTAAGGATTGGTAAATTTCACTATAGTACAAGAATTCTGATTTGTTTTCCAAAGCATTTTAAATCCTTTTAGGTTATTCTTCTCCATCTTTAGCTATTGATAGGGATACATGAATGTCCTCAACTCATTACAAGTGTCTAATTCATCAGTTTTCCTGACACCTTATATAGAGTTTGATACCTTCAGAAAAGTTGACTTAACTCTCCTCTTAAGCCCTCAGGTGGGGCATAGCAGGTGGGTCTTAAACAAATGGCAGGCTTCTAGATAGAGATCAGTGATGAGAAGGACAAGTGAAAGGAGGAAAGGACCTTGACTAGTTTCTTCACCGTACATTCGGCCAAGCCTAACTCTGAACAGTTCCTCCTTTTCTGGAACCTGAAATGGCCACCATTTTAGGAATTGAGTATGAGGGGGCAGACGTCTACAAGACCTAATGCACACACTCAGTCGCTCAGTGGTGTCCAACTCTTTTGCGACCCCATGGAGCTTTCCAGGCTCCTCTGTCCATGGGATTTTCCAGGCAAGAATGCTAGAGTGGGTTGCCATTTCCTCCTTCAAGGGATTTTCTATGGATCCAGAAATGATAAGAGGCCCCAGACACCAGGGTGAAAGCTCAGAGGGCATCTGTTGCATATTGCATTTGCAGGTTTTGCTAATTCAACAAGAAACAAGAACAATATAGTAGCAGAGATATATGAAAGGTGCTAGAAAACATGATTTATTCCCCACAATATTTGTACAAAAAGTAATATCTTCCAAACTTTCTAGCTATTATTCTTATTGACTATATGAGGAGAGTTGGAAAGAGAATTGGAAGGAATCAAACCCAAAAGCAAGAGCCTTATCAGTTGATCCTTGTAGTTTCTTTCACTGGGTAAAATTATGCCTTTAAAAAAGCCGGTGCTTTTTTTCAGGGAAAAAGGATGCATTTCATTCAAAAACAGGGTGACATTTTTGAGAAGCCTTTACTGCAATGTATAAGGCAGGTGTCTGCAAACTTTTTCTGATCTAGGGGTTAAAGGAACTCCCAAGATAATTGCCTAACTGCCACCATACACAGCATTAAGAACAGTGTCCACATTTTCACAAGTGTCAGTTTGTGAAAGAGAATTCATTGTTTCCTTCATTATATATATTTAAAAACGTGATAATTTGGTTACGTAAAATAATGGGGGAAATATCTGTCATATTATCATTCAAAACAGAAATAATTATTTAAAGGAATTTGTGTTTACTTTCTCTTCATAAAAGTGTGGCCACTTTTATGCCAGTGTGGGAGATGAAAGGGACATGGGTTCAATGCCTGGGTCAGGAAGATTCCCTAGAGGAGAAAATGGCAACCCACTCCAGTATTCTTGCCTGGAGAATCCCATGGACAGAGAAGCCTGGCAGGCTACAGTCCTTAAGGTCACAAAGAGTTGGACACGACTGAGTACACATGTATCTAAAACATGCCCTGGAATATTTCTGTGCCTGACTTTGAATGCTTCCTAAATTCCAAAGTCGCCTCTGGTCACATACACACTAAATAATCTTATAAACCCGTTGATCTTCATTTCAGCAACAAAAGAAATACTTTCTTTCCACTTTACATTTATGAAGCATTTCCATATGAATTTGCATTTCTTCCTCACAACAATTGTGGGTGGTAGATACTGCTGCTACTGCTAAGTCACTTCAGTTGTGTCCGACTCTGTGTGACCCTATAGACGGCAGCCCACCAGGCTCCCCCGTCCCTGGGATTCTCCAGGCAAGAACACTGGAGTGTGTTGCCATTTCCTTCTCCAATGCATGAAAGTGAAAAATGAAAGTGAAGTCACTCAGTCGTGTCTGACTCTTAGCGACCCCATGGACTGCAGCCTACCAGGCTCCTCCATCCATGGGATTTTCCAGGCAAGAGTACTGGAGTGGGGTGCCATTGCCTTCTCCGGGGTGGTAGATACAGTACATGTTTATTCCAAGTTACATAGGAATCTGAGGCTCAGAGAAGCTCTGCAACTTAATTCATATCACAGGTTAAAACCTCATTCGTGACTCCAAGGCAAGAGCTGTTACCACTTTAGCATAATTAAGACAACTAAATAGTTTCTATTTTTATATAACTCTAGACTTACAGTATCATTTAACGGCCATGAGTAGACATAAACTGTGTTGAACAAATAGACATTTATTCTTGAATTAAGGAAATATATTCCAAACATAAAACTCAGTTCAAGATGCTATGCAGAGATAAGCCTGCAGAAGTCTCCTGTAACCCAGTTTTCAGGATCAGAGCCAGAAAAGTCACATTATAAGGGAAAGTACCTTATGCCATCCAGTAACTAAATCCCCTTGGAGAGGGTCCAAGGCATACCTATCTTATAATGAGCTCTAATTTATGGCAAATAATATTTTAATAAGACTCTACTGTCAGATATTTCTGTTGTGGTTTTGTAAGCAATGTTGTTTTAAAAGCTGTCATGAAATGAAAATTTTGACAGACAAATGAAAGGGTCTCACACAAATTGCCATGTTCCAATGTTAATATTCATTTTATACTGCAGATTACATTTTCCAATTCCTAACAATTTGCATTTTTTTAATTTAAAATAAAAACATGTGGTACAGATAAACTGAGTGAATTCCAGCATGAACCACAATAATTTATGACCAATTACAGAAGCACATGTACACAGTCTCTGAGTAATTTGTCTTTCTGCTTGCTGTCAAACAAATAATTTTGCATTTTGAATCTGCTTGTAGTAAATCTTGCTATGGCACTGTCACCTGGAGCAATTTATATTGTACAGTTGTTACACCTATTTGTATTATATGAGTTATACAGAGTCCAATTTTAAATCCAAGTAAATGAGAAAAACACAGTATTTTTTTTATATATTTTCTAAAATAAGCTAGTGACTTAAGTAGCAAGTTATTTTAGCTACACCCAACTGAAAGGGAGCTCAGTTTGTCTATCAGGTAATAACTAGAGGTTATAATCCAAATGGGTCATTTCAAATAGTTTTATGTCTTAGGCAAGGAGCACAGATTCTCAATTAGATATTCTCTTGAGTTTCCTTAACTATATTTAGATGAATTAAGCCAGTAGACTTCTCTAGTTTGAAAGCAAAGTAAATGGGAAAATGTGATGCCTTTTTGGTGATCTCAGATAAATCAAAATCAAGTAATCAATCTCAATCAATACTCTCCCACCATCCCTCACTCCCTTCCTTCTTCTCTATTAGATATATGGCTTACTTGTTAAAGTCCAGATGATTTGTTCTGGGTAGGATGAAATGAAGGGCATATGGATAACTAGTCTGTATCTATATATACAAAGATATATATAAATACTTGAATATTTTGATGTGAATATATATATATATATATATATATTCACTTTCTGTGAACATATTTATTCAGAGAAACTTCAACACACACACAACTGAAATAGGAGATTAAAAATATGAGCAGAAATTAAAATATATATCATTCCTAGGCCCTTGTCACATTCTTGAATTATAGTGTGTGTGTGCACGCTCAGTCATGTCTGACTCTTTGCAACACCATGGACTGTAGCCTGTCAGGCACCTATGTCCATGGAATTTTCTAGGCAAGAATACTGGAGTAGATTTCCATTCCTTCTTATATATATATATATATATATATATATATATATATATATATATATATATACATATACATATACATTCAGTCGTATCTAACTGAGACCCCATGGACTCTAGCCCGTCAGGCTCCACTGTCCATGGAATTCTCCAGGCAAGAATACTTAAGTGGGTAGCCATTCCCTTCTCCAGGGTATCTTCCTGACCCAGGGATCGAACCTGGGTTTCCTGCATTGCAGACATTTTCTCTATCATCTGAGCTACCAGGGAAGCCTGTTATAGTACTGCCTGTAAATTGTGCAGTCATCCCAGGATGTAAACACAGTTATACTATTTCATCACATTGTATAACAAAAATAATATGATGGAATGAATCCACGATGCCAGAACAATTTCCACATCTGCTTGTGCTGGGCTGTGAAATAAATGCAGGAACCACTGAGTCATTAAAACAAGCTCACTCAAAATCATCAATGAGAAACCTAAAACTCAATCAAATATTTGTAAACAGACTGCAAAGAAAGTTTTACCGTTCTATGGATTTTCGCTGTCAACTTTTGTGGGAAAGGGGGAACACATGCCACTGAGTAGGTTAAGGCACTAGAATAACAACAAATTTTCAGAGTAGCATGGGCCTCAGGCTGGATCACTAGGTCAAGCCCTAATAGATTATGTTCTGTGAAAGTAAGTATTTTCATTTCAAAAAACAAGTATACTGGTCCCTTAAACCAGTTCTATGTAATTTTTAATGGACTAACCTTAGGCAAGTCACTTAATTCATGTAGTCTATTTCTTCTCATGAAAAAATGAGGGGTTTAGGCTCCATAAATTTGCAGATTTCTTTTCATTCAAAGCTGGTGATTTTATGGTGAGGGAAAAATAATCACCCATCCTCAGATATTGGAGAAAGTAAAATATCACGGAGCATGCTAAGGCTTGCATAAAGTCGAGCAAACTGCAGTCTATGTGGAATGAAGAGTACCAATCTACCCAAGGTACTTCACGGGTCTGTCCACAAATGGCTCCTCCACTGGCCAGCCTTGCTACTTAGCTTTTCCCTTCTATGACAGTAATGGCTTTGCATGAATGTAGTGTGTTTCTATGAGACCAATTTGGAAATTTATTAGTCCTCTGCCACCAAGTTAGTGCAGACTTGTTTATTCCTAAAGAAAAAGAAAATCCCAGAAGCGATCTGGTAAAGGGCAAGCCTACTGTTCTATCTTATTCTCTCATTCTCCCACTTCCCCTCCTTCTTTCCTTCTTCATGTTTTATTTACTTTGGTACTAGAGGAGGCAGAGAAAGACCTCCAGTAGAACTCGTTAGGAGAAGATGGAGATCTCTCACTTGCTTGGTTTCTCAATCTAAAGGGAATAATGTCAGCACCTGATATTTTCCCGCTTCCATTCTGGACCTTTACTATCAAAACTTCCCACCAAACTTCAGGCTGTAGAGAAATGGAAAAAGTCTCTTACAGACAGTCTGGAAAAACCTAGTCTAACTCTTATTAGCTTTATAAGTTGAGTAAGTCATTTAATGTCACTAGAGTTTGGTCTCTTCACCTCCAAAATGGGAAAAAAACCAATACCCGCTTCATAGTGCTGTGAGGAGTTTTAAACAAGACATGTATGCAAATTGCTCAGTATAATTCTTGGTCCACAGAAAGTGTTATAAGTAGTGGAATTTCCTCTCCCACAACCACTAGTCTGGAGCATTATGTGTTGTGAATGGAGCAATGGATAGTGAATGGATAGGACCACAGGACATCCAGAAGCAAGGTGATGAGGGCAAGTAAGGTAGGGAAACAATGCTGAGAGGAAAGAGATCCTTTAGAAACTCCATGTTGCAGAGAGATGAAATGAGTTCCTCAGTTAGCACAGTTAGTTAATGGAAGAGATGGAATGAGAGGCCATACCATTTGACTCATTCTAGAGTTCTCTTTCCTAGTCAAACCACCATCTAAACAGCTATTGTTTTATATAGCCAAAGGCAAGCAATCACGCAGGCTCTTGCAATAGCCTCAGTCAGAGATGATGATGGCATTGACTAGCAAGATGGTGGGGGAGATGATGGAATTTGGAATCTAAAGAATGGTAGATTGGATGTGATAGAAATACAGGAACCAAGAAAAATCCTTTAGGTTTTATGCCTGAGTCAAAATGAATGGAGTTACCATTTATTTAGAGAAAAGAAGTGACAAATTGCACATGAGGGAAAGGTAAGAATCAAGAACTCAGGACTAAGACACATTATTCAGCACCTTGTCTAAGCTTTGGGAGTAAAATATAAAAAAGGGCCTATCCGTAGATGAAACTTTTTTTGTCAGTCCCCCATAGTTCTGCTCCTTTTTAAACTAGTACCTAGTTTAAAAAGATTGGGATTCTAGATCCCAAGGAGTTCATATTCTTACCTCTCAAACTGAACCTATTTTTTTCAAAAAGGAAGATAAAACACATCCACCCTAAAGATAAGTAATTAACAACAGCTTGAAATCTATCTTACATTTGCAGCAAATTTTGTGTTTTAACAGTAACAAAGAAAATCTCTCCCACCTGCTGGTTAATTTGTGAAATGTTACCCATTAAGCACTATCTCTTATTGCTCAATAAGAAATGATACTTTTTGATTCATAGGAATTCAGTGATGGAAAATGTACTGGGTAGAATTCAGGGTACCTATCTGTCTGTTCACACAATTTTCTAAAATATATCTTTTCCTGTCCTTAACTCCCATTTTGGCTTCATATGGACCAAACCCTTAAGAGTCAAGACTAATTGAATTGTTGTGGACACAGCACAAAAGCATTCACTCCACTGGCTGGGTGACAACATATGACTTATGAGCTGTGGCTTGAAAAAATGCCTTGATGAATTATATTCCCTCTTGAATTTTTAAACTGGAAATTGAGATGATAAGTCTAAGATTATGAAGGTTCAGTTAGAAGGTCATGGGAGACTTAGACCTAGAACCTTAGTGGGCCATGTGTAAGTCAAAGCTACAAGTGGTAGAAAGACAATAATACTAAGAAGAATACTGCAAATATATGGAGAGAAGAACTGAAAGAGAGAGGGAGGGAAGGAGAAAGGAGAAGGAAGGGGGAAATGGAGGCAGTGAGAGACAAAGAGCAAGAAAGAGAGAACAAAGTTGTTTTGTAATCAGCCAGATCCTGAGAGAAAATAACTTCCAATCTTGATGGGATTCCTGTACCCATTTCAATTTCCATAAGGATTGGGTGTGCTGAGGCAGAACCTGGTCTTAGAGTCCTACAAGTCCCTGAAGTTCCCATATTATATGCTTTTCAACAGGCTTTCCCCACCTTGAGCTAACTGGAAGCCAAAAATAGTGCTAAGATAGAAGGTGATTTAGTTGAACACTCTGGTTTTACAGATGGGAGAAAAAAAGAGACCTGGGAAAGTCAAATACTATGTTTAACTTCTCATAACACTTAAGGGGCAGACCTGGCACTAGAATACAGGGTGCTCAAATTTAGCAGTAACAGGAAATTCCTGTAACAATTTCCTGTAATGGGAATTACTGTCAAACACATTAAATCTTAACAATATAAATTGTATAAAATCTTACCAATTTAACGTAACATTTATATGTATGACTGTACTAACTGGCATCAGTATCTGACGAAAAGGTACTTGGGAAAAGAGTCTCAAGGTCAAATAAATACATTCCCTGGTTGATTTATAATATTAGACTCATAAAGTAAACTGTATTTTTCAGGCAATAGCAAATCTCTTCAGAGATGAGTAGCCATAGAATTCACGTGAATCAAAAATATTTTGAAAATGAACAAAATTCTAAGAATTTTACAAAATTAAACCAACAAAATCTGTCATTTTTCCAAATACATTCACTTTTTGGAGTGTAGCTAAGGTATGCAAATGGTTTTAAGCTGCATAAGCTGTGAGGCAGAGCCCATACCACAGCCCCGTGATGTGAGGATAAAATCAACCAATCTTTATCAAGCACCCAGTGAAACACAAACTCTGTGCTCTCACTCAGTAAACACCACTGTAAGAAGAAAAGAGACGGTGGAAAAAGACATGCTGAAAGTCTCTGAAAGTACCTTAGGTTTGGATATGATAACATAATTAAAGTGCAGTCCTCATCAGCATAATATACAGGGAAATATGCCTGTAAGATAACCACCCAAATCTTCCTGAGATAATAAAAGGAAACAATCATGGAAAATGTTTTTTAACAACTGTGGATCTAAAAGGGAGTTCCCAGTTGACACAGTGGTAAAGAATACACCTGCCAAGCAGGGGATGTGGGTTAGATCCTTGGGTCGGGAAGGTTGCCTGGAGAAGGAAATGAGAATCCCGTGGACAGAGGAGTCTGGCAGGCTACAGTTCATAGGGTTACAAAGAGTTGGCCACAACTTACTAAACACCAGCATGAACCACAATGGGTCTACAGCTGGATGAGGTAGGATGGGGTTCTAAGAAGCAAGATGTGGTCTCTGTACTGAAGAGCTTCCTGATGTCTCTCACCACAAAGGTAAAGCATACTCACATTGAAAGCCAGTTTAATAGAAGGCATGCAGTTTATGCAATGTACTTACTGAAAGTATGATTTTAAGGTCTCCAGAACTTCAGAGCATGCAACATCACTGCCAGTGGAGTGGACATTCATTTCATCCTGTTAGAGCATCTACTATGGACAGGGTGTCTTGTTCCCAGTGCCTTTTCAGGACAAGCCCTCTTACAGGAGAGAGTACTGAAGCTTGAAGGATGGGAACATTTTGATAGCACTTTTCTGGTCATCTGGACTCCAACACTCCCACTCTCCCCACTCAGCCCCCACTCGGTAGGTTGGGGGAGACAATTCAGCCTTTCACAAAACCTTATCAAATTTCCTGCCATAAGGCTCTGCACATCTGCATCCATCTCGTCAGTTCTGTTCCCAGTGCTGTCCTATTGAAAGCCTTCATTAATTCACATCTGAATCCTATTATAACCTTCTAACCAGGCCTCCTCTCTCCAGTCTCTCCTCCCACTAATCTACCCTGCACACAGCTGCCAGATTCATCTTCCTGAAATGCCAATTTCATCATGTTTCTATGCATTGTCTACAGGATACATTTTAAATGCCTTTGCCTGGTATTCAATACTCCCTACAGTCAGAGTCCAAGCTACATTCCCAATCTCACTGTTCTACAGTAATGTTCTGGTTCAGCCAGGACTATTAACTGTCCCCAAACTTTTCTTCCATTTCTACCTCAAGCTTATGTTCACACACTTTCCCCAATCTTAAAGGCCTCCCTCAGGCTTTATTATTGATATAAATTCTAAATTCCATCTTCTTCACAAAGTTTTCCCTGATTATCCCAGCCAACAATGAAAGCTTGCTCCCCTGATTTCAAGCTATTCAACTGGCATTTATGTTAACTCTAGTTTATTATGGGTGTGTTCCTCCTCCCTAACCTCAGCAAATTGGTGATTGGAATATGAAATTGGAAAAGAGACCAGGTGGTAAGTACCAGGGGAGCCAAGAGGCCACTTAGAAGGTTATTGTACTCTTACAAGCCAAAGATAATGATACCTGGAAAATATTCAGGACCCAGGAATACAAAGGAACTAATGCTGAGACTGATTACCAAAACAAAAACGATTAGCAGGACTAGATTGAGGAGATAAGGGAATCAGAAAAATAAGTAACGATCAGTTTTGAGGCTGAATCACAACATTAAAACTTAAAAAGGTGAGTCGAACTGGGTTTGGTAAAGAAGGTGATGAGTTTGTTCTTAGGCTACCTGGGCTCCTGTCAGGCTATAGCAGATAGTTAGAAAAGAGTCTGTAAAAGTGATTTGAGCTAGTGAAACTGGCTGGATAGAAACTACATAGAGTTAATAACTGAAGCCACAATTATAACATTTATAAATAGCAAGAATGAGTGAAGAATGAGAAAAAAAGTGGGGGGAACAAGAAAAGAGAATCTGGTGGAGGAGACACAGGAGCAATAGAAAGAAATAGGAGAGTTAAACAATCAAAGAGCTTGAACACAACAAAGAAGAAGAAAAAACAAACAAAAAAAGTTCAACCAACCTAATTCTCATCTTCAGAAGATTAACAGTAACATCTAAGATACCAGATTTAGGGGCCAAAGCTATCAGCATTGGATATAGGAGGTCCTAAGTGGTAAGAGAATGAAAGCAATAGGTGTTTGTCACTGAGATTAAGAGAAGGAAAAAAATGGGACAGAAGCAAAAGGGCACAGAAGTACATACCAGTAGTTTTGGTGTAACGAGGCTCTACCGTATCACATGCAGACATTGCTGAGTTATATGATTTAGTGAAGTGTACAGATACTAGTATCAGAATAGCCAAGTTCATCCCAGATCTGCCACATTGAACCCTTGCAAAACCGTACAATTTATTTACCCTCCTGTCTTTGTGATTTGCGTTCCTCTTACATAAATTGAGGATAATGAAAATAAAATCTACCTGATGGGTTGTTGTCATAATTAGGTAATGTAGATCATGTGATTAGAATATAAAGCATGTTCAATACATGTTAGCTATATTATGATGGTAGTTCATCCAGATCCAATTAATACTGGGGCCCTTTGCAGATACCTGCACGTTTGTTCAGGACTCAAACTTGGAAGAATTGTTAAAAAATCAACCCTGATGCTAAGGCCTGTTGAAAGAGAACTGACATGCAGATATCAAGTTGTCTCAAAGTTCAGCAGAGTAAACAGAACAATTAACTGATTAAATTATATTTGTGCTGTTCAGAAATAGAAAAGTTTTCTATCTATACTTTTAAATGCCCTTGAATTGTGCCCATGTAAGCTACCTATGAATAGTCAGGATTTTACATATAACCTCTAACATGTATGATGTTTTAAATGAATTGCAGGGTACATAAAATGCCTCATTTAGTTCGATTAGAGACTTTAGTAAACAACAAATGAATTAGATGGTGCTATGCAGTGGCTTCTTAGAACAACACTGTATCTAATAATAAAACTGCTCCTTGTTATTTTTATGGGTCACAGAGCACATTCAGTGAACTATGAATATGATGATAGTCAGCCAGCTGAAAATTCTATCTTTTACAAGATGAATTGTATGCACTTAAAGTCAGTAGTTTATACCTGAAAAAATAACTTTTCTACAAAATTTGCCATGTAATTGTATAGCCAATTTTATAATACTTTGAAATAACACAGGTTCTGGATACTGTCCCAATTTTATATTTATCATCTTAACCCCATCCTCAGTAGTCAGTAAAATAGAGGAAGTGGAATTTTCCTTCTAGCTGAATTCTGTCCTGTTGACTGTGATAAATCTCCAGATTTAAAAAACCTTCTATAGCATAAATGTGCCCATAGCATGTACACCATTTCAGTTATTGTGATCTCTCTCTCTCTCTTTCTCTTTCCCCTCGCTACTTCTCCCTCCTCCGCTTACTTTTCTACTAGAATACAGTCTTGATTAACCAAATCACAATTATCACAATTAAGAGAACTCTCAATTCATGACTTGAATACTTAGAAAAAGAAGTGGCAAATCATACGGAGACCAAAATCATAGCAGTAATTCCATTAAAAATGCTCCCAGCGAATGAATGAAGAACTCAGTGCAATTAAGCACAATCTCCTAAACCATCTCCATCAATGACTATGGACACTGTCCTCTGATGGTCAAAGCAGTGGTCCAGACACACTGAGCACCATAGTTGCATGATAAAGTGGCTCAAGGACACTACAAGTGCTTCCATCATTATCAAAGTTTCTTTCTATTTGATCAACTTGTTATTAAGACAGGAAAGCAAGCACAATTTAGAAAGATTTCCTAGTAATTTGAATTCTAAAGCAAACTTTGAAACTGTGACACATAATGAAAGCAATCTCTTTAGAAATATGGTATGTGTGTTCCCTAAAAATTAGTGATGTTCTGTTTCTCCACAAATTTAGGAAATTCCTATCACTTGATTCTTTTGTCATTTTTTTCACTTTTCAAGACAGGTCAAGGAAATAATGTGGCAAATAGTTTAAGCTCTGTTTGTCACATGTAGTGATGTACTTCAACATTTGGTTGCTATATTAGTAATGTAAGTGCTGTTTCTAAGTGCATAACCAAAAGGGTAATTTATTAAGATCCGTGACAGACTGAGTGCTAAAGCTAGAGCCATTTTAGAGGAACCAACCAACAAGAGAAGCTCTTATTAAACTCCAGGAAAGATAATGTACTTAGTTCTTTCCCTAAAGGCTGAGGCAGCCTAAAACTGTCAGCCCAGTCCAGTTTGAGACAGACAGTGTATATTCTTTCTACTGAGGTAGCTATTCATTTACTCAAAGGAATGAAGATGTCTAACAAGATGAGGAAGTAGAGAAACGTCAGACAGAATGAGCTGTGTAGAGAAAGACACCTGGGGGCCCTTTAAACAAGCAGTTTCCAGCTCCAGTGAAATATTTGAACAGGCAGATTTTTAACCCTCAGTGGGACTGATGAAAACAGATCCAGCTGGGACCTGGCTATAATCCGGGACTCTGAAGTTACTGGCTGATCCTCCATGCTATCACTCTGCCACACTGGCAGAAGAGTGTTAAATGTTAAACTCTGATCCAGTTACCAAGGGGAATAACTAAAATCAAGTCCTGAGGGTACAGTGTGTCTTTTGATCATAGTATTTGGATGTTTTAGTGCTTTGTTAATTAAATAGCATTTAACTTAATTGTGTTTTGAAGTGATTTCAAACCACCTGCTTGGCTGGTGGTTCTATATTGATGCCAACCCTACTGATATTTGAGTGTCTTCATTTCATATATTTTACTGTGAAGTAAAGGGCAATAGTACAAAAACCTAGATTTTGAATGGAACGTTAACTGATAAAAATTTAAACTCTTAAATCTAGGCCTCCCCTTCACATCATCAAGATATCATCGGATCTCCTTTCTACCAAAACAATGTGGTATTATTATTATTAATTAAAAATGGGTTTTTAAAAAATTACACAAATGCATATTTGTATTCTGATTTACTATGTGCCTAATAGTGCTCTCACATACACGAAATTGATGTTCACAATCTTATAAGTATCATTATTAAATACCTCTGTCTTATATAGATGAGGAAACTTATAGCACAGTTAAGGAATATACTCAAGATCATACACCTTATAAGTAGCAGAGTTAGGGCTTGAAGCAGATGTAACTCCACTGTTCTTTTTCCCCTTTTCCAGATATTTTTACAGATTTTACAGCTATTTAACTTAAGAGACTTTCTTATGTTCCTTTTTCCTGGTCTTCAAGTCCCTCAAGTTAAATTTCACTCTATGGATCATGCATACAGATATACCATAAATACATGTTTGGTATTAAAAAAAATGATTCCATAGATACTATCATGAGAAAAAATCAAAGAAAAGTGCTTCGGACTTAAACAAAACAGTGTGGTTTGTTGTCTTTAAATTCTCTCTGTGAAGTTGTCTTCTGTCCTCATGAATGCACTGCTTTGGCTTTTTTTTCTGCCTCATGGACAGAGCCAAAGAGCATGTACATCCAGTGACCTATGAGAATTTTCTTGCTAATCAAGAAAACTTCCACTGAAGAATGTCTTATATTCAACAAGAAACCCATCTCCATTAGTGGATATGAAATAGCAACTCAGAACTCTCTTTAAGGAGAAATTATAAATCACTATCTTCCCTACACTTACAGGATTGTGGAATTCATTGCATCAAAATAGGTTTCCTAGATTCCAATAAAATGTTAAGTAAACTTAAGAGGGAAATAGGGTTTTTTTGTGTTTTTTTAAGTCTTTTTTTTTTAATTGGAGGATAGTTGCTTTACAATATTGTGTTAGTTTCTACCATTCATCAACATGAATCAGCCATAGATATACATATGTCCTTTTGTCCCCTCCCTCTTGAACCTCCCACCCACTCCCACCCAATCCCACCCCTTTAGGTTGTCACAGAGCACCAGGTTTGAGATCCCCCTGAATCATACATGCAAACACAGAGAACACACTTGTGGACAAAGCAGAGGAAGGAAAATAACTTTTATGAAATCAATTGGGTGACATATCCATAGCATAATAATTATAAAATCCAAATAACACATTTTCAAATAAATTTATTTCTATACTCTCAAACTATGGCTGTTGTTCAGGTGTAAGCTGAAAGTTAAAGCAATACATTTTCATCAGAATTGTAATCTGTAAAGAGTCCTGAGAAGACAGAACATGTGTTATAATTTATCATCACTTTTGATAAGCAAAAAAGTAAATTTACCTCATTACATGGGGTTTATAAATATAAGAGATTCCATGCTTTGATTACTTTGGAGGCAGGAAAATAGCAACTTCCTTTTTTCTATGCAACTTTCCTTCAATAATTAAGTTTGTTTATTGATTTAGTGGTGAAAGTGGCAATGTGCTTTTCCTCCCAACATCATAAGGGAGCACAGTATGTACTTGTGTTTCTATAGAGGCCTGGAGTCTTAATATTAAAAGCAAATTAGCAATTCCACTCCAAGGTACATGCCCAAGAGAAATAAGAACATATGTGCACAAAAAATGTGTACATGAACATTCACAACAATTTTATTCAAAATAGCTGAAAACTGGAAAAAATCAAAATGTCCATAAGGAGATGAGTAAATAAACAAAATATGATATATCTAGACAATGGAATAGTATCACCATAAGAAGGAATAAAGTCTTCATACATGCTACAACATGGATGAGCATTGACAACATTACACTAAATTGAAAGAAGGCCCCAACGTTCACAGATATTATTCAATTTGTATGAAATGTTCAGAATAGGCTCAGAGACAGAAGATAAATTTAGTGGTTGCCTGGAGCTGATTTGGAGGATGGGGAGGGATTGATTATTCTAAAATTTTCTAAAACTGATTGTGGCAATGGTTGCACAACTCTGAGTTCACTCACTAAAGACCACTGAATTGTACATGCTAAATGGCTAAATTGTGTTATGTGAATTATACCTCAATAAATCTGCTATATTAAAAAATAAGTGAACTAGAAGACAGAAAGTGTGGCTTTTGAGATACAATTTAAAAATAGAAGATTTGTATTAGTCAGATAAAATAATTTGGAAAATTCTAGACAGCTCAGATAGAAGGAGTGGGTGGAACCAAGACTTTTCTCCCACCCTCTCATAGACTAGCGCTGTAGGATACTTTCTCAGACTTTCTATCTTAGTAAAGCAGAAAAAAGAAGAAGAAGGCTTATAAAGGCCTAGAGGGCAATTCAGTACCAGGATAGCCCATAAAATCAAGGCAAGAGGGATCAGAATCATCTTGGACCAGGCCAGATTAAAGGCGGAGCAGGATATACCTGGGCTTCCCTGGTGGCTCAGACAGCGAAGAATCCACCTGCCAATTCAGGAGACATGGATTCAGTCCCTGGGTTGGGAAGATCCCCTGAAGGAGGCCATGGCAACCCACTCCAGTATTCTTGCCTGGAGAATCCCATGGAGAGAGGAGCCTGGCAGACAACAATCCATGAGGTCACAAAAGAGTCAGACACAACTGAGTGACTAAAGAAGGATATACCTAGTTTGTAGGAAGTGGCAGAGCCCACAGTCTAGAATGAGTTTCTTAGTCATGAGAAGTACTCTAAGTAGCAAAGGAGACGACTGACATCAGTCGGATCATTGTGGTAGACTTGAGCTCCCAAAAGAAATAACAAGACTTTCACAGAGATAAGGGGAATGTCCTATACCTCTCAGATTAAAAGGAACCGACCATAGTGGGTGTACCTAATGAATCTCTTTAGTGTTTGAAATCTGAGTCTGCGGGGTCATCTCTGCAGCTGAGTGATTGTGAATCTAAGAAAGTTGATCATAACTAAAGCTATTCTTCTTTGCAAATAATCCCCACCCTGACAGTCCCTCACCAATCTGCCACCTTCTCTGTACTGAATTACTGCAGGAGAATTCTAGGCGTTTTAGGAGCCAAAGGTAACAGGGGAGGTTGAAATAGGAAAATTCAGGGCTCTGGCTTTGCCTGCAAGTGCTCTGAGTCATTTTCTCTCATTTGACATGTACAAAATCAATAACAATGTAATTCCAGTTTACTACTTTAGGATTTGTAAAGAAACTTTATATGATAAAGCACTATCTCAGTTTAATATACACAATAGTGACCACTTATTAAAAGGACAATATGATTCCAGCAGTTACTAGATTTCAGGCTCTGTGGTAAGCACTGGCCAAGCGTAGTTAACCAAAAAAATTAGAAAAAGAATGTTCCTGGTGTAGGAAACACTGTGAACAGAGACAAGGAGGCACCAAATCACAGAGGGTTTATGGGGAAATCAGAAACCACTCTGCAGGACTAGAAAGCAAAGTGAGAAGATGGTGCATGATAGTGAATGATATATAAGAGGTGCTTGGGCCAAGTCTTAAACAGTCTTAACTATGCCAAGGTGCCAAGATAAAATCTCATAAACAAGGGGGAGCTACTGAAGATTTAAGTGGGATATGTGGGTTTTAACAACACCACTCAGGCTGCAGAGAAGATGATTTATGCGAGGGATATATACTTGCAAAGCTACTGAAAAAAGAACTTGCATAAGGACAGTGGTGTGAGAAGATACACTATATTCTTCTCAAGAAGATCCCATGCACTGTCCCCTTCCTTCATTCTTGGCACCCAAACTTTATTGACTTCACCCCTTAGAGACTGACTGATAGTGAGGCTAACCTCTAACAACCTAATTAGTATAGAGGACTTAATAGCTCTCATTGGTTTAAGGTGTAGCCCTCCCAAGATTTGCACCTTAAGTAAGATCTTGAACTATCAGTGATTCAAAGGAGTGAAAAGACAAAATGCTTTAATCTCCTAGTATTAATGGTAAATCTTTTGAGTGATTTTGGCCAACCCAATACAAGTGAAAAATAGCCCAGAGGAAAAAAGCATTGATAATGATGAGGCATTGGTGTCAGTAAGTGGTTGCCTCCACCAAGGGGAGAAGAAGAAATCACGTGCATTGGAAGGGTTGGAAGGAGCAAATAATAAGGCAAAGGGAGGGGACATAGGAATACCTATGGCTGATTCAGGTTGATGTTTGGCAGAAACCAACACAATACTGTAAAGCAGTTATCCTTCAATTAAAAATAAATACATTTAATCAAACAACAACAAAAGAAACAGAAGGAAGACAATAGATTCACACACACTCCACATCTGTATGTTCAAAAGAGATTCTGACTGTAATCTCTTGGATACAGGAGGTATACCAAGAGAAATAAGTATTATGAATAAAGGCATCTCTATGCAAATAATAATAATAATAAAATAAAAAAAACTAGAAGAGTCCCACATACTGGAAATATCTTCTGAAAGTCACAAAGTTAAACAACCCTCATTGAAGCTGCAGAGGTACAGCTTCCTACCCCCGCCTCCCTTCTCTTCCTGCCTTGTACCCAATGATGGAAAAAACAAAGCATCCAGGAAGGGCCTCTCCAACAAGATGAAATGAGCTCAGGTGAATGAAGTGGTAATTGCTGGAAAAATGAACAGGACAAAACATTATTCCTATGTAAGTGATGAGGAAAAAAATATGAGACACCTTAGGAAAAAAGTGCAATAAGATCAACTGTGCTGTGCTTAGTCACTCAGTCTTGTTCAACTCTTTGGGACCCCATGGAATGTGACTCACCAGGCTCCTCTGCTCATGGGCTCTCCAGGCAAGAACACTGGAATGGGTCTTCATGCCCTCTTCTAGGGGATCTTCCCAAACCAGGGATCAAACCCAGGTCTCCTGCATTGCAGGTGGATTCTTCACCATCTGAGCTACCAGGGAAGCCCATAAATACAGGAGAGTAACCTATCCCTTCTCCAGGGGATCTTCCCAATCCAGGAATCAAACCAGGGTCTCCTGCATTTGTAGGTGAATTTTTCACCAGTTGAGCTACCAGGGAAGCCTAAGATCAACTAGTAGATAAGAATAAATGTAGTTACATGAGTACTATACAGCAAAGTTCCCTTCAAATATGCTATTTGTGTTAGCAAAAGTGTTGTGCCTGTACAGGACCACTGGGGTATAGATGAAGACTAAGGAGAAATCTGAATGTCACAATTCTTCAGTGATGAGCTCAATTCTTCTTCTTTCTCTTTTTCCCCCTGAGGTTAGGGGGAAAGAGCACATCTGAGAGATAAAGCAAGCAACCTCAGGGAAAAGAGAATTTGTTCTTTCTCTTATGAACTCAATGATGAAAGCAGTCATTCTTATTATGTCTGATGTGCTGGGTTGTAAAATAAAGAACCAGTATTTGAGCTTACATTTGACAGTGTAATAAATGCAATTATAATCATTTGCATATTAAAGGCATTATTATTACTTCGTGGCAAATATTTCCAACAAGATGGAATTGAAAAGAATCCCTCCTTCCAAGCAGGCCACACATGCTTTTGTAGGATTTGACATAATCTGAAACCATGCTGTGTTAAACTGTCAATTGCCGGATTTCTACAAAGCTACCACAGATCTTGTTCTAATCTCTTTTAAGACTCATCTGATGCCACATAACTGAAAATAACCATTGGTTGTGATGTGTTAATTTTATGCAAGGAAAATAATAGGGTACTCTTGTTATAGTTTCAACCAACTACTTTTGGGGGAAAACTGTACAGAATGTTTAATCTCTATGACAGCTAATGTTAGGCTATATAACCCTTTCTAATGTCATTTTGGGGCCCTATTTAAACCCAGATATCCTGAAATATGACATCCAAAATGATGAGATCTCAGGTTTCCTTTCTTTGAGATACACTAGCTTGCCTTAGGTACTCTACATAAAAACTGTAACCTAATTTATCTTGACTTACAAACTTGAGATGGGAAAATTATCACTCCTTTCTCAATCTCTTTCTCTCTAATTTTCTCTTTCTTTCTATAACTTACAATATCATTGGTTATATCACTTGGCATACTTTAAGTGACCTATAAAGATAAACCTCATCATTCAAAGACTTGCAACACTCTAAAAACTAACATTTACTTATGGGTTTCAAATATTTCTTCCTGTCTATCTGGGGGTATTTCAATAAATTGCATATAGTCTATAGCTTAAAATCTAAATGATAGATGGAGCTTAGATGAAACCCTGGAAACTAAAGTGAACAGTTAATGAGATACAAATTAGTAACAGTGAAAGCTTTCCCTTAAAGAAAACATCATTGATTTTAAAGAACTTATTAATGAAAAAGAACTGCACTCGTTTAGGCTTGAGATACATTATAGATTCATGTATAAGAGTAAATGAGGATGAGGATACCAGGAAAGCAGCTTTGCATTCTGGCCAGGCCACTCCCCTGCAACCTCTTTTTGGGCCAGTTACGTTGGAGGATTTTTTCTTAGTTACTGTTTGGGCCCTGTGATATCTGATGTCCCCTGTACACCACTGGCACCTTTTTACACAACTACACCCACTTCACATAACACAAATATGAATGTATTCCACAACTGGGTTTCTTTAAAACATTGTCCTCTCATGAATGTAATTTTATACTACAACTCCACATTAGCATTTGCTATCAAACATCTGAAATTGTTCCTTTAATCCTTCAAAGCTTCCATGTAAGCTTAAAAACCCTTCCATTAAGTCTCTTAGGGTGTGAGCATTACATATTCATTCACACTTGGGGACAGTTGACTGCATGAATACTATATCACTTGTGTTTGCATTTGGCTTTGAGTAGTAGCAGCAAAGTGGCTCACTGGTAAAGAATCCTCCTGCAATGCAGGAGACTTGGGTTCAATCCCTGGGTTGGGGAGATCCTTTGGAGAATGAAATGGCAACCCATTCTTGTATTCTTGTCTAGAAAATACCATGGGCTACAGTCCATGGGGTCGCAAAACAGATGGACATGACTTAGTAACTAAACAACAATACGAAGTAACAGAAAACCCAAATTCAGTGGCTGAAACAAATGGGTGAGGTTTTTTCTACTCACAGAACAAAATCACCAGAGGTAGGCAGTTCAGGGAAGGGACAGCTCCTTCATAAAGTCATCAGCATTCCAGGTTCATGATATCCTTACACTTTATTTTTGATATTTGATTTTCATCTGTGTGTTTGTCATTTCCTGGTCCCAGAATGGCTGCTCCACCTCCAGTCAAAAAATGTCTGCATTCTGGGTCTTCCCAGCCCACCAGGCCTGAGCACTTGACTCATGCATCCCACTTGGGCTGGTGATCTGTTTCACCATAGATAATATACATGCTGTTCTTTCAAAACATCCCACCCTCACCTTCTCCCACAGAGTTCAAAAGTCTGTTCTGTACTTCTGTGTCTCTTTTTTTGTTTTGCATATAGGGTTATCGTTACCATCTTTCTAAATTCCATATGTGGGAGGGGGGATCGGGATGGGGAATACATGTAACTCTATGGCTGATTCATATCAATGTATGACAAAACCCATTGAAAAATAAAAAAAAAAAGCCTGCATTCTATTAATGGTCAAAAAGAGGAGAAAAGCAGGAACAGGTAGTGCCTAACCTCAGCCTCTCTGCTATTTGGGAAGAAATTATCACACAACCACTATAGCTGAAAGTGAGTTTGAGAAAGCAAGTTACTGTCAACAACAAAACTGGGGTCCTTAAGAAGGTAAAAGGTAGAATGACTATTAAGATTTGAGTGATATTTTCTGCTACAGTGTTCTTCAGTCATGTTGTGTGACTACAATCTATTCCCTAATTAATTTATGAATTCTGATATGAGGTAATTAATTAATTAAAGGTATTTTTGTATCTTCCTCCTCCCATTGTCATACTCACCAATTTATGCCTAATGGTAACTGAATGAACCAAGTAGGCAGCTTTACCACTTAGCTAGATGACATTTGTCTGTCAATATGATATCCACCCATAAAAAGAGACAGCAAGCAATATTTATCATTTTTAAACAGCTGAAGTAACATTAAATGATGGTTTAGCTTTTCTTCTACCAAAT